>NC_136116.1:0-600000 GCF_965212315.1 Lampetra planeri | reverse complement strand
CAATCCAGGTCTGCCTTGTACAGAGTCTGAGACACAAAAGCATGTCAGAGAAATAAATTCCTTTCCACTGTTCAAATAATAATAATAACAACACATTTTAAAATAAGGCCTTACATCGCTCTGTAGCTCGTTGGCCATCTTGGCGTGGGCGACGCTGGTCTGGTCCGCCAGACACGTCCAGTCGTGCAGCCTCTGCCTGTAGTTGGTGTCACTGACCATGTCCTGGCACTTCTTGGCCATGACGAGGTTCAGCATGTCCAAAGGCATGTGGTAGTTTGTCTTACTCTTTTCAAAATCCTTCTTGTATTCACGGTCACTCTGCATTTTGGCAACGCGTATGGAGTGGACCAGCTTGGGATCGTCTTCCAGGCTTCGGAAGCCCACGTGGTGTCCCTTCTGCTTGCGGTAAGCCTCCTTGTATATGTACTGGAGAGAAAAAAAATACTTGTAAATAACCAATAATGTGCGGGAACGCAAACTCATAATGTAGACATAACATGTAAAGTTAGCAGCGACAGGGGTGGGCCCCATGTGAGGGAGGTGCTTACGTCACTGGCGATACTCCTGGATGCTTTTGCAGCTTTGATTGAGATGGCATCCAACCTTAAATCATATCCATCGGATCTCATCTGTTCCAGACTGTGCTTGTAGTATTTCTAGAAAATAAATATTCACGCAATTAATTTCTGAAATTGGATATAGAGTCCCTGAATAAATAATCAATATCCTCTTAAGTGTAATGCGAGAATTGCGTAATAGCAGCGTGGACAGGGCTGGGCCGCGATTGGCTTCGATCAGATGGGCAGCAATGCGTTGGGCTCTCCGTCTTCCAATGGACATGCGCAGGCAGGCACAAGACCGACAGTGGGCTCCAAGCCACGCAGGGCAATGAGAGGAATGTAGCATGCATGCGGAGCTCTGATATTTTAATTTAAATCTAAATATAATCCTTAATTGTAATGCAACATAATTCACATATATAGTATTTATAATAGATATTATTAAAGTTAATACAGTGGTTATTTCTAGCTTGTGTTACACATAGACAACACATTAACTTGCTAATCTCCCTAATCTCTCTGCCGAATCTCTCCCATCAACATATCAACATAGTGCTAATCTCCCATTAACACTGCTGTTATGCGCATACACGGGGCGATACTCTTACACGGCAACAGAAGCTCATTTCATGCTAATCTCTCTCCCTAATCTCCCCCATTAACACAACTGACGTGCTTGCGTGAGGGGATGGAATTCCTTTCCAGCTCAGACCCTGGCTGCTTGCCCTTCGCCACATATATAACCTCTTGTTGTAACGGCTCTCTCGCTGTTTCTTCCTGGTTCAGCAGTTCCACTGCTGGATTATTTTTTACGCCTGAGGACGACCGCTTGTGTTGCGATCGAAACGTCGTGATATATTATTTTTTCGATTTAAAGCTTTCGTGACTGCAGGGATTCATCTTCTTGGTTCTTTCGGTAAAGTCACGTAGAAGGGAAGTAATAAAATAATAAAAATATAACATAGTAAAATAATTCTCACGACGTTTCGGCCACAATGCAAGCAGCCGTCCTCAGGTGAATTTCCAATAAATATGCTAAATTCCTCTTGACATGCAAATTATTTTGTCAAGGCGCTCCTCTTCCCCCCTCCAACCCAGCTTAAACATACGCTCCAAGCTCGGTGGTGTTTCATTCTTCACCCGAGGACGGCTGCTTGCGCTGTGGCTGCAACGTCGCGAGAACCACCCTACTATGTTTTAATTTGACCATTTTACCACTTCCCCTCTACGCGACTCCACCGAAAGAACCAAGAAGATGCCGGTGAAATATAATCGTGCGTGCTGTTAATAGCATTCTCTTGGTTCTTTCGGCAAAGTCACGTAGAAGGGAAGCAACAAAACAACAAAAATAAAACATAACAAAACAATTCTCACGACGTTTCGGCCACAACGCAAGCAGCCGCCCCCAGGTGAAACCAGGTCTGTCGAGGCGACAGCGTCTGAATGAAACAGCACACGTGCCTGGAGCATACATATAGGCTTGCGTTGTGGCCGAAACGTCGTGAGAATTGTTTTGTTATGTTTTATTTTTGTTGTTTTATTACTTCCCTTCTACGTGACTTTACCGAAAGAACCAAGAAGATATTATTTTTATTTCATTTTATTTTTCTTCCTACGTGACTTTACCGAAAGAACCAAAGAGTATGGTTGTTTATAATACAGGCATATTTCTCGTTGCGCTGACTCTTATAATGCAATTTCCTTATTACGTACGGTCTTTGTCCTGGAGGAAAATTCCTCCGTTCAAAATTCCTGCATGGTTCAAAATTCCTGAGCGAGAACACGCAGTGCGCGTCGCTCCCTCGTTTCTCAGAGCCACGAGTTCAACCAGTGAGAGTCGCTGACGCTCCGTGGCGCTGGGCCAATCAGTGCCCCAGCCTCGGCCCGCCAGTCTTGAAGGCTTCCCACGGAACGTGTGTTTACGGCAGATGGTGGTTAATCTTACGCAAGCTCCAAACGAAAGCACTGGTTGGCAGATAACTTTTTGTAATTTTTTCATGTCATCATTAAAAGTTAATATTTTATTTATAAAATGCTTGAATATATTTATCATGTGTACAGTATCAGTATTAAGGCGATCACCGATACCGCTGATAGGTAAAAAATAGCGCTGTCGGTAATGCATCTCCATTGTAACTGTGTTATGACATCGTATCGCGTTGTTTCGTATCGCGCTCCGCTTTCCAAGAATGCATCCTGAACGCTATAAGAGACATGCCTGTAATAGCGAATGATATTTGATATGTAAACTGTTAAATTCACAACGCGGAGTATGATCCTTTGTGAGAAAGCAAGGGCACAGGGTGCTGTATATGTGGGCTGAATGAGTTGTGATCGTGTGTAATTTCGTTGCTGGCCATGTCGGTGCATTCATAAATGGGCGCTGCTGCGACTCAACACTGTCTCCTGGAGCTCTTTGCATGCAGTGGTGGACATGTCTCAGAGAGTGGAATCGCCTTGCAAAATAGAGAAATGTGACACAGTCGAGGCAAAATGCAATGCAAGAATAATATTGAACTTTCATATTTGATTTCACGATAACCACCGCTGTGATCTCAGCAAGATCGATGCCAGAAGTGTGAGACACAGTGCGACTGGTTTCCAAATCCAACGTAAAATATCAAAAACATTCATATCATAATGACTCACATCGCTCAGGTTGTAGGAGTTGACCTTGGCCTGCAACATGTCTGGAGTGTCGGGCATGACATGAATGCTGATCTTGTCCTGCTCCCAGGCTTCCTTGTACAAGCGCTGTCAGTGCAGATACGTTTGGGAGTTAGATTACCTTTTACTCGCATGAGTATTGGATGTAGGAGCATTTCAGAAATTATATCAAGTCAAGCACAGCACTCACGTTGTTGATCTGGTCGGCATTGATCTTGCACTGCTGCATGACGGGAGAGTCGGTGATGCTGGTGAAGCCTACGGTCTCTGGGTGCTGCCGGTATTTCCTCTCGCTCAGGATGTCTCCTGCTCTCTGAGCCTTCACATTGTCCAGGGACCCAACCGAGATCCAGCCACATCCCCGGATCCAATCCAGGTCTGCCTTGTACAGAGTCTGAGAAACAAAATAACATCAGAAATTACTTGGTGTTCTCCACTGCTTGAATAACAAACAGAAAACATATATAATTGAGATCTTACATCGCTCTGCAGCTCGTTGGCCATCTTGGCGTGGGCGACGCTGGTCTGGTCCGGCAGACACGTCCAGTCGTGCAGCCTCTGCCTGTAGTTGGTGTCACTGACCATGTCCTGGCACTTCTTGGCCATGACGAGGTTCAGCATGTCCAAAGGCATGTGGTAGTTTGTCTTACTCTTTTCAAAATCCTTCTTGTACGCACGATCGCTTTGCATTTTAGCAACTCGCATGGAGTGGACCAGCTTGGGATCGTCTTCCAGGCTTTGGAAGCCCACGTGGTGTCCCTTTGCCTTCTCAAAAGCCTCCTTGTACTTGACCTGCAAAAGAAAGAGGCACACGTCCTTCAGCCTGTGGCCACAGGGTAGTGGCTCGTTGCTGTGAAGGCAGGGCGGTGCGGCGGTGTGAGCTCACGTCACTGGCGATCGCCCTGCAGGCCTTGGCCGCTCGGATGGGGATGGCGTCTGCTCGCACGTCACAGCCTAGAGCACGCTGCTCCTCCAGTCCTTTTTTGTAGCAAACCTGAAACAAACGATTCCTGTGATGTAGCTAGACCACAGGCTACTCCATTCACGTGCAGAGAGAAATGTGATGTCATCAGTTAGGACCAATAGAGAGGGTGACCTATGTCTGGTTATTCCGAACCAACCATTTGCTCAACATTTGTTTAGATACGATCAGTTAAGCAGGATATACATATTTTATTTGCTCATAAACTGTGTGTGATCGCGGACTATATGAACCACTCACATCGCTCAGGTTGTAGGAGTTGACCTTGGCCTGCAGCAGCCCTGGAGTGTCGGGCATGACGTGAATGCTGATCTTGTCATGCTCCCAGGCTTCCTTATACAAGCGCTGTCAGTGCATAAATGTTATAGAGTTAGATTGCTCTTTTCTTGGATGAGTATTGCATGCTGGAATCACTTACAGTCTCAGCCCAAGTCCAGCACTATTGCACTCACGTTATTGATCTGGTCGGCGTTGAGCTTGTATTGCTGCATGATGGGCGAGTCACTGATGCTCGTGAATCCTACAGTATCTGGGTGCTGCCGGTATTTCTTCTCACTCAGGATGTCTCCTGCTTTCTGAACCTTCACATTGTCCAGGGACCCAACCGGAGTCCAGCCACACCCCCGGATCCAATCCAAGTCTGACTTGTACAGCGTCTAGGGTGACATAACCAGAATGCCGTGTTGTTAGACGACTGAGGAAAACAGAATAGATGAGTAAACAGGAACATAAAAAATATCTTACATCACTCTGAAGCTCGTTGGCCATCTTGGCGTGGGCGACGCTGGTCTGGTCCGGCAGACACGTCCAGTCGTGCAGCCTCTGCCTGTAGTTGGTGTCACTGACCATGTCCTGGCACTTCTTGGCCATGACGAGGTTCAGCATGTCCAAAGGCATGTGGTAGTTTGTCTTACTCTTTTCAAAATCCTTCTTGTACGCACGATCACTTTGCATTTTGGCAACGCGTATGGAGTGGACCAGCTTGGGATCGTCTTCCAGACTTTGGAAGCCCACGTGGTGTCCCTTTGCCTTCTCAAATGCCTCCTTGTACTTGACCTGAAAGTAATACAAACGTATTCAAAATCGCTCAAGAAAATCGTATTAATGTGTTTGATGCATTAATCCACGAACATTAGTTCCCATGAGTTTATTCATGAGATGAAGGACCTCACATCACTAGCAATGTTCCTGGAGGCCTTTGCAGCTTTAATGGAGATGGCATCCAGCCTCAGGTCATATCCATCTGCTCTCATCTGCTCCAGGTCATGCTTGTAGTATATCTGTACAAAAAACAAATTATCATGAAGAAAACATGAAAAATGACATTAATTTATACGTGTATAAAAATAAAATAAACCCATGTCTCTATTACAAATGGTACTCACATCGCTCAGGTTGTAGGTGTTGACCTTTGCCTGCAGCAGTTGTGGAGTGTCAGGCATGACGTGAATGCTGACCTTGTCCTGCTCCCAGGCTTCCTTGTACAAGCGCTGTCAATGCAGATACATTATACACTCAGATCGCCTTTCACTAACTTACTTATTGTATTGAATGCTGTGAACACTTAGAGACTCAGCCCAAACACCGCACTGATGAACTCACGTCGTTTGTCTGGTTGGCGTTGAGCTTGCACTGCTGCATGACGGGCGAGTCGATCACACTTGTGAAGCCTACGGTGTCCGGGTGCTGCCGGTATTTCTTCTCGCTGAGGATGTCCCCTGCTCTTTGAACCTTCTTTACATCCAGGGATTCGGTGGGAATCCATCCACACCCTCGGATCCATTCCAAGTCTGACTTGTACAGCGACTGTGTAAAGACAAGACATTGTTTCATGAATCCCCTGTGACCCGCCTCTGGTGATGATTCTCAGTGATACGCACGAGGCCGGTGGGAATGCACACTCACGTCGCTCTGCAGGTCGTAGGCCTTGCGGGCGTGCTGTCCCGTCATGTAGTCGGGTGGCAGCACGTAGCTGTGCAGCCGCGTCTTGTAGTCCACGTTGCTGGCCATGGCCTGGGCCTTCTTGGCCTCCACGACCTGCAGCATGTCCAGTGGCGTGTGGTAGCTGGTCTTGCCCTTCTCATAACCCTTCTTGTACTCGCGCTCACTTTGCATCTTGGCCACACGCATTGAGTGAACCATCTTGGGGTCGTCCTGCAGGCTCTGGGCCCCAATATGCTTGCCCTTGTCTGCCTCGTACTCCTTCTTGTACTTGCGCTGTCGAAAGTCAGGTTACAAAATGACAATATTATTGGCATTTATTTTTAAGTACATCTTATTTCACTCGATATTTTGACAGGGACATGACCCAGCAGTTGCACGTTTGCCGCTTGTTGCAGATGTTCGCAGTTTGAATCTGGCAAACCGTTCTAGCTAAGGCTGTATTGACCGTAAATGTGCCTTGTGCTTTAGATTGGATTTTTGAGATCACGTGACGTCATTCGAAAAGAGCAGGCCATTGCTTGTCAATGTCATGGTCCAATTTTAAAAAATCACCCGCGAATTAATCAAAGGATTTATACATAGCAATCATTGCCTCCTACTGGTTGACAAATTTCCACTTGCAGGCCGGTGCTGTCACCTTTTGCCACACAGGGTCAGCTGCCACTGAGGGTGTCCTTTTGAATGTTTGAGAGGAGATGTTATATATGACACTTTGAGTGCTGAGGCTTTTTAAATTGGCGTATGCATAGCTATCTAACAGCGATGGGGTACCAGTATTTTATAAGGTCGGCCATCAGCAACACTCACGTCACTCATGATGTTGACGGAGTGTTTGGCGGCTGTGATGGACAGCGCATCCAGTGGAAGCTCAAAATCCTTGTCCTTGGTCTTCTCCCAGGCCATCTTGTAGCAAACCTAGCGACACGACTAAAGTTTTAAACCAGCCAGAGTAGCAAGGATAACCTCAAACTTAAACCACAACAGTTCCACACAATAAATAACACAGGTTGGAGTAGCCTTGCCATATGCATGTATGTTAAACTTCTTTCACATCGTACGTAGCCAACCGTGCTAATCAGAGGTGCCATTATGCACTGTCCTTTTCCAAAGTGCTGCTTCTTATCAGGCAGGAAGACATGAATGCAGAGTTCTATTGGTAGCAGCAACCTCACACATGCCCCTGCCTCCAAGTGTCAACGTGTGGCACCACAATAACAGGATCACCTTGGTCCATATCTGGTTACACTAGCCAACCTCTGCACTACTAGCAAAGTGCACTTATGCACTACATTATTCGAAGCTCCAATGCACATTCCTAGATGCATTTGATCAGTGTGTAAAATATTTTTGTTACATAACCATGAAGTGTTTGTGTTAATGTTTTCTGGCTGTGTTAAGCCATTTTGTTAACATTTTCTCTTCTCATATTTTGTACACATCTTCTCTATTGCCTCTTTAGTGATTTTTATTTGCAGAATTAGTAAAAAAAAAAGTTTCTATAATTTTTTTGAAGTGCACCCCACCTTCTACTCTTCCTTATTCACAATGGTATAACATTATTGTAAACATTAATCTCGATTATTCTTTGGTTCTTTCGGTAAAGTCACGTATAAAGATAAAATAATAAATTAAATAATCGCATACGACGTTTCGATTGCAACACAAGCAATCATCATCAGGTATAATGAAATAGCGACACAAAATCTAACCAGAAAACCACAGACAGACATATAAGCAGACAGATATCACCAAGATACACAGAGAGGGCAACACAGGTACAGAGAGGGGTGTTGCCCTCTCTGTGTATCTTGGTGATATCTGTTTGCTTATATGTCTGTCTGTGGTTTTCTGGTTAGATTTTGTGTCGCTATTTCATTATACCTGATGATGATTGCTTGTGTTGCAATCGAAACGTCGTATGCGATTATTTAATTTATTATTTTATCTTTATACGTGACTTTACCGAAAGAACCAAAGAATAATTCCTGCAGTCACGAAAGCTCCAAAATTAAGATTAATCTCGATTGTTCAATTTAAATGCTTTTGAAATGTGGCACAATAGAAGTAGAAACACTCCAATTATTTATAAGGTCCAAATTTGCTATAGGCTTCAACAATACGTGCAGTCAATATTGAATCTGACCAGTCGGAGACTGGCGGGCACTTGATTGACCCTGTAACCTTGAGTGACCTTGTAACCTTGTGTGTACACTCGTCTCTTGAGTGACCTTGTGACCTTGTGTGTACACTAGTCTCTTGAGTGACTTGATATGCACACCAACCAGATGGCTAAAGGAGGCCTGTTGCATGCCTGCCCAATGAGATTTTCATGTCGTGTTTTACAGATATTGAAAACAAATGTGTTGCTATCCACCTGGAGCCCCTCGTCTCTTCATTATGAATGTGCAACATAAATATTGTGTACTTAACCCGTCTTGATATGACCCAGGTCGCCCTTAATAAACAGGGAATGTTGTTTCATCTCAATGATTTTATTTCAGATCCTGGTTAAATATGGCATACTACTACGAGCAGCTCACAATAGGAAGGTTGTAAGTTCAAATTCTGGTTGAGGGTTGACTCAACCCATCATGTTTCCAGGGTCAATAAAATTATTACCACTTTGTGGGGAAGTCAACAGTGGTTGTCCTATGGATAGACTCGCCCCCGCCATAGGAATGCGAAATTTTCACCACTGGCTTAAGGCTGTAAAGAGATGAACACTACCTCAATCGAGCAGGAAATTACTGTGACTACTCCTACATGAGTGGTGACCGTGGCATGCTGTGCTCACAGGCATGCGATGAGGACACAGGCGTTAAAGCAACTGTGCATCTCAACTTACGTCGCTGGAGTTATAGGCATTGACGCGTGCCTGTAGCAGCTGCGGTGCATCTGGAGGCAGCGTGTACGAGTGTTTGGCCTCCTCACCATCAGCCCTGTACACCAACTACAGACGCACGACAGAGTCACAAACCAGCCGGCCCTGTGCAGCATCTGGACTTGCATCACGCGTGAACGTGGACAGCGGCGACATCAAAACATGTCTAAACCTCCACGGCAAAATGAAAGATATCATCCAACATATTTTTTTTGTTCTGAAGAAGGATCACTTCCAGATACGTTAGTTTATAATGTATTGTCATTCACAGGGCAATGGTTGTTAATTTAAATGCATGCTAATTTACTGAAGCATCACTTTAAGATCATGTTAAACTCACATCGCTCAGCTGTTCGGCATTGACTTTAGCTTGGAGCATATCGGGCGAATCGCTGATGCTGGTGAAGCCTACAGTATCTGGGTGCTGCCGGTATTTCCTCTCGCTCAGGATGTCTCCTGCTCTCTGAGCCTTCACATTGTCCAAGGACCCAACCGAAATCCAGCCACATCCCCGGATCCAATCAAGGTCTGCCTTGTAGAGAGTCTAGGGTGACATAACCAGAATTATGTGTTACTAGACACTGAGAAAAACATAATACATGAGCAAACAAAAACATAAAACAAGATCTTACATCGCTTTGCAGCTCGTTGGCCATCTTGGCGTGGGCGACGCTGGTCTGGTCCGGCAGACACGTCCAGTCGTGCAGTCTCTGCCTGTAGGTGGTGTCACTGACCATGTCCTGGCACTTCTTGGCCATGACGAGGTTCAGCATGTCCAAAGGCATGTGGTAGTTTGTCTTACTCTTTTCAAAATTCTTCTTGTACGCACGATCACTTTGCATTTTAGCAACGCGCATGGAGTGGACCAGCTTGGGATCGTCTTCCAGGCTTTGGAAGCCCACGTGGTGTCCCTTTGCCTTCTCAAAAGCCTCCTTGTACTTGACCTGCAAAAGAAAGAGGCACACGTCCTTCAGCCTGCAGCCACAGGGTAGTGGCTCGTTGCTGTGAAGGCAGTGGCGGTGCGGCGGTGTGAGCTCACGTCACTGGCGATCGCCCTGCAGGCCTTGGCCGCTCGGATGGGGATGGCGTCTGCTCGCACGTCACAGCCTAGAGCACGCTGCTCCTCCAATCCTTTTTTGTAGCAAACCTGAAACAAACGATTCCTGTGATGTAGCTAGACCGCAGGCTACTTACCTTGTTCATCATGTTCATAATATTCTTAATGGTGCACACATGTTTTCAGCTGCAACCAGGCTCACATCACTGAGGTTGTACGCGTTGGCTTTGGCCTGTAACAGCTGCGGCGTATCGGGCATCATACTTATTTCAGTCTTTGAATCCTCCCATGCTTTCCTGTACGCACGCTACAAACACACCACAAAATCAGAACACTACATTTGTCAGAAATTGTGCAAAAAATTTGACATTTTTAACCATCAGAATGTTAATGAACCTAAACTTAAGCCTCGTGTCACTTTAGGCATAAGCAATGCACTCACGTCGTTGATCTGGTCGGCGTTGAGCTTGCACTGCTGCATGACGGGCGAGTCGGTCACACTGGTGAAGCCTACGGTGTCTGGGTGTTGCCGGTATTTCTTCTCGCTCAGGATGTTCCCTGCTCTTTTAACCTTCTTTACATCCAGGGATTCGGTGGGAATCCATCCACACCCTCGGATCCATTCCAAGTCTGACTTGTACAGCGACTGTGTAAAGACAAGACATTGTTTCATGAATCCCCTGTGACCCGCCTCTGGTGATGATTCTCAGTGATACGCACGAGGCCGGTGGGAATGCACACTCACGTCGCTCTGCAGGTCGTAGGCCTTGCGGGCGTGCTGTCCCGTCATGTAGTCGGGTGGCAGCACGTAGCTGTGCAGCCGCGTCTTGTAGTCCACGTTGCTGGCCATGGCCTGGGCCTTCTTGGCCTCCACGACCTGCAGCATGTCCATCGGCGTGTGGTAGCTGGTCTTGCCCTTCTCATAGCCCTTCTTGTACTCACGCTGACTCTGCATCTTGGCCACACGCATTGAGTGAACCATCTTGGGGTCGTCCTGCAGGCTCCGGGCTCCGATGTGCTTGCCCTTGTCTGCCTCGTACTCCTTCTTGTACTTGCGCTACACCACAGTCACCACGGCCACAACCAATGTGAGATGCCTAAAGATAACCCGGGCCACTTTTGCTTTCTGGTTCTTAATGCGCTGCAATTGTTTGCGTGATTGCTCTGTGTGGGCGCTTGTTACTCACATCGCTCACGATGTTGCTGGAAGCTCTTGCAGCACGGAAAGGAATGGCATCAGCCTTCAGGTCATAACCCGTGGCCTTATTTTCTTCATAGTCAAATTGGTAGCATTTCTGGTGAGAAAACATTGTGATACCGACCACAATCAAAGGCATCACTCAGGTGATATTGTTTTTGTACAGTTGTAGTCGTGAGTGTGAAATCGTCGGTGATCAATTTTGAGGTGGTTAGTGAGTGAGAACGATCACCCCACGTGACAGGCGTTGAGGTGGTGACAGTAATGGGCTGCTTACATTACTCAGATTGATGCTGTTGACCTTGGCCTGCAGCAGCTGGGGTTCATCTGCATCCATGGTGTACTGGTGCAGGCGCTTCTCGCCATCTGCCTTGTACACTAGCTGCTCGCACACGCAAATGTACACGCACAGAGCCATCAGGAAGAATAACAAACGGTGTTTGAAAATGAATGATGCAGGAGGGTCATTCATGGCAGAACGGAACACTCTGACACGTACTTTACTGCAGAGCTGCTGGTTGGATTTGGCCTTCACCAACTCTGGCGTGTCCTCCACCTGGGTGAAGGGCTGCTGCTGAGCTGGCTGTCTGTACTTCCTCTGTGGGAGCAGCAAAGCAACATCTCAGCACCTCGTTTCTGCACAGAGAAGCGCAGGCTGTGGACAGGACAGGCGGAACGCTGAGTCGGTGGGAGCACGGGCGACGGTGCCTGCCCTTGTACAGGTGTGCACCGTCGCTGGTGGCCTTGCAGGTGCGGAGATAGGGGAGGTGACGCACCTCACTCAGGATGCTGCCTGCGCGCTTGACCTTCTCAACGTCCACGGAACCCGAGGTGACCCAGCCCACCCCACGCATCCAGTCCATGTCCGACTTGTACAAATTCTGCAGCACGCACATATGTAGCGCGCACCACGACATACACATGACTCGTACGACATGCACACCATTCTATGGGAACCTCATTTGCCAGTAAAAATATGATAATTGGTTTTTTACCCTTCTATCTGGCAACAAAACTGACACCTTTTTAGAAGGAGTCATGTTTGCATAGACCGCAATACCTGCAGTCATAAATACAAACAAAAGACATAACTCTGATAATGTGCACTGTCCTTGAAGTTGATTGGTCCACACCCGAGACAGCTTTCCTTAGAGCCTAGTCTCACATGGGTTGGACCAGATGACGCCAAAAGGCGCACTGCGCCTTTTGGCGTCATCTGGTCCAACCCATGTGAGACTAGGCTCTAAGGAAAGCTGTCTCGGGTGTGGACCAATCAACTTCAAGGACAGTGCACATTATCAGAGTTATGTCTTTTGTTTGTATTTATGACTGCAGGTATTGCGGTCTATGCAAACATGACTCCTTCTAAAAAGGTGTCAGTTTTGTTGCCAGATAGAAGGGTAAAAAACCAATTATCATGCACACCATTGCGTCACATTGTCTGCACACACTTCTTGCCACACACGTGTCTCTAAATAGACTAAACTGTGATGCATTATAAACAGGAAAAATTAAAGCTCACATGTTTTAATAGTTTAAAATCTAAATCATCTTCTTTTAATTTTAATTAAATAGGCCATGCAAGATATTAATCCATGCAGGTGGCTCAGCAGTAGACCAAGGAGCTTGTGATTGGAAGGTTGGGAATTTAAATTCTTGTTGGGAGTTGACTCAGCCTATAATCCCTCCGGTGTTGATTAAATTAGTACCGTTTTGTGGGGAAGTCAACAGTGATTGTCCTATGGATATCTGAATCCCGACACAGAAATGTGGAATTCCCACCACTGGTTCAGGGAGGTACACGGTAGATGAGTACCGCTGCAATGCTCATTTGTGCAGGATATCGTTGTCACTTTGAAACCACGTAAATCTCCTAAGCTACCTTCATTTTAACAAGTCGGCAAGAATGGCTACTCCGCTGCGTGTGCGCATAGCACAGCTTGAATAGCATAGACGCACGACACTCGGCTTCATGTCCGCATCATGCTCAAGTCCTCAACGGAATGGCACTTATATTCTGTGGCTGCTTGTGGTGTTTCAGTTTCTTAAAAAAAAAATGCTGAGAACAGGCCCAAAGGCCCACAACGTCACATGGCCAGCTACAAACAGCACCATCAAATTTGTAACAGGTAAGTGTTAACACGCTTCTTGAATCGAGCGAGGTTATTATTAGAGCCTGGGGAAAGAGACAATGGTGGGAATTCCAAAGTGGAGCAGTGCGGGGGAAGAAGCATAAAGAGAAGTGAGTTGACCTGCGGTGTGGTGAGCAAGTGAGTGAGGTGGGTTAGTGAGAGGGTGAGTGTGTTGTTGTGACCAGCAGTGTGGTGGTTGAACACAGTCTGGATGAGACAAAATGGTGAGACTAATAGACTGAGTCCTCAACATGGGTGGAGAAATCAATGAGTGAATTAACGGTAAGAGTAACCATGGTAGTAGCGATAGAAGAGTGATAAGGAGGTGACTGACTGTCGGTAAGTGAGTGAATCAGCGAGTGAGGGATAATTATCAATCTCCCCGACTGCTTTAAATAAGCAGGGGCCAATGACAGTCCTTTGACAGGAATTCTGAGACATGTTCTTTTGGGTGCCTTAATATCTGGGTACCATAATTGGATTTTTTTTACAAACTTGAGTTTTATCAATCGTGGCTCTGAGAGAAAGACACAGCACAAAACACAAACTGCTCTTGGTTGTGGAGATGTACCTGGAATGCGTCCCAAGCTGCCCAATACTAGTTCAAAATGTAATTCATGAGTAAAAGACAAATCCTTTAAAATCACTTCAGTAATATTGTCACTGTTGTATCGCCCCACATTTCATGATATAATGTCAGTGCAGTGATGCCAATAGACAACCTCCTGCTTTTGATTTTCAAGTATTTTTCGTCGATAATAAAGCTGTGTACTCATGCCCAATGGCCTGGAACAAAGTAGGAGCAATTCGTTTGTGAGTTGCATCCACCTCTAACTAAATAAAAAGCACAACTGTACGTATGTTGAACTTCTGTTGCACCGTACGTAGCCAACCGTGCTAATCGGAGGTGAGTATAATATAGAATATCAAACATGGCTTTACACATGAGAGAACAAGGAACACAAAATAGAGAAAGAGCAAAGATGTCCCGCATTGTCACCGTCAAAAACGACACCTCAAACGGAAAGGGCAACAAGCGAAGGAAGCAATAAAGCTGGTGCAAGACAGGAGTAGGCAGAATGGTCTCATTGGGCCCCCTCGTCGTGACAAAAAGACAGAAGGGCACTCAAGAATAAGAGAAATAAGTGTAATACAGTGTGGATAGTGAACAAGAACTGGAGTCTCAGATCAGCACTGCCAGATGGTTCCCTGTGAGCACGAGAATCGCCCTCATTCGTTGCACATTCCTCACGTCGCTCTGCAGGTCGTAGGCCTTGCGGGCGTGCTGGGCCGTCATGTGGTCGGGTGGCAGCACGTAGCTGTGCAGCCGCGTCTTGTAGTCCACGTTGCTGGCCATGGCCTGGGCCTTCTTGGCCTCCACGACCTGCAGCATGTCCATCGGCGTGTGGTAGCTGGTCTTGCCCTTCTCATAGCCCTTCTTGTACTCACGCTGACTCTGCATCTTGGCCACACGCATTGAGTGAACCATCTTGGGGTCATCCTGCAGGCTCCGGGCCCCGATGTGCTTGCCTTTGTCTGCCTCGTACTCCTTCTTGTACTTGCGCTGCACCACAGTCACCACGGCCACAACCACTGTGAGATGTCTGAAGATAACCCGGGCCACCTTTGCTTTCTGGTTCTTAATGCGCTGCAATTGTTTTCGTGATTGTTCTGTGTGGGCGCTTGTTACTCACATCGCTCACGATGTTGCTGGAAGCTCTTGCAGCACGGAAAGGAATGGCATCAGCCTTCAGGTCATAACCCGTGGCCTTGTTTTCTTCATAGTCAAATTGGTAGCATTTCTGGTGAGAAAACATTGCGATACCGACTACAATCAAAGGCATCACTCGGGTAATGTCGTGCTGTATTTGTGCATTCATATGGCTCTTAAACGCCTCAGCAACTGAAAAAATATTCCGTCACATCTCATCTCAAACATTCCAAGGGGACCCCCCAGTGGCAACTCTCCCTGTGTGGCGCAGCTGACTTACCAGCTGGCCTGCAAGTAGTCTGCCAGTAGGGGGCGATGATTGCTATGTATAATCCCAATTGAGTAATCTTGAGGGGAATCTTTTGATTGGAAAATTTGGACCGTGACGCCGGCACATAATGACCCATTCATTTCCAATTACGTCACGGGATCTTTAGCGTCCGCTTTAAAGCAGACGGCACTTATATTATGGTTAATACACCGGCTGTTAGAAGTATCATTATTGTAGGCAAACAAGCAGAGGAGAGTTGTGGCAGTGAGTGTGAAACTCTGAGTGATCACTACCTATGATCGGTATTGAAGTGGTGAGTGAATGAGTGATTACCCCATGCGTTGAGGTGGCAAGAGAGTAATGGGCTGCTTACATTACTCAGATTGATGCTGTTGACCTTGGCCTGCAGCAGCTGGGGTTCATCTGCATCCATGGTGTACTGGTGCAGGCGCTTCTCGCTATCTGCCTTGTACACGAGCTGCTCGCACACGCAAATGTACACGCACAGAGCCATCAGGAAGAATAGCAAACGGTGTTTGAAAATGAATGATGCAGGAGGGTCATTCACGGCAGAACGGAACACTCTGACACGTACTTTACTGCAGAGCTGCTTGTTGAATTTGGCCTTCACCAACTCTGGCGTGTCCTCCACCTGGGTGAAGGGCTGCTGCTGAGCTGGCTGTCTGTACTTCCTCTGTGGGAGCAGCAAAGAAACATCTCAGCACCTCGTTTCTGCACAAAGAAGCGCAGGTTGTGGACAGGACAGGCGGAACGCTGAGTCGGTGGGAGCACGGGCGACGGTGCCTGCCCTTGTACAGGTGTGCACCGTCGCTGGTGGCCTTGCAGGTGCGGAGATAGGGGAGGTGACGCACCTCACTCAGGATGCTGCCTGCGCGCTTGACCTTCTCAACGTCCACGGAACCCGAGGTGACCCAGCCCACCCCACGCATCCAGTCCATGTCCGACTTGTACAAATTCTGCAGCACGCACATATGTAGCGCGCACCATGACATATACATGACTCGTACGACATACGCACCATCACGTCACATTGTCTACACACACTTCTTGTTGTAGGGACATCTATTTATTAATTTATCAATTTAAATATTCCGCTGAACCATCCCTTGAGCCGGTATGCCTTGTTTACAAGGGTGTCCCGGGTGTTAACTCACACGTACATAACAAACATGTCACGACACATGTACACACATTTACATGTACAACTTATGCAGTTTGCATTCATGCAATGTATATCTCACCCAGTCAAACACACACATAAATACAGAAGTAAGTGATACACATGGCCGGTTTATGTAAAAAGCATTAGCACTATGGTGGTCGCATATATTGCGTGAGCGAGCTTTAATCACAGATTTAAATCAGCTCGGACTGGCGGCACGAGTTGGTGGGTCTGGGAGATGGTTCCATGCTGAAGCAGCTCTGTGCGGGTTTGGTGAGAGTTAAACTGTTGTGCCTGTGAGATCGAAGAGTGGAGTTATTGTTGGAGTCAAACGAGAGATGTTGAGTTGATGAAGAGGGTGGCATATCAATGGAATGATGATGATGTCACCGCCTGTGCGATCAAAGTGCAGTGCTCAGTGTCAGTGGTGGCTCGTACATCACTCTGGAGGTCGTAGGCCTTGCGGGCCTGCTGTGACGTCACACAGTCAGGGGGAAGTACGTAGCCATGTTGGCTTGTCTTGTAGTCCAAGTTGCTGGCCATTTCCTGCGCATTTTTGGCTTGAACCACGTGAACACAGTCCGCCGGCATGTGAAACTTAGTCTTGTTCTTCTCATATTCCTTCTTGTACAGATTCTAAACAGACGATACAATCAATCAAACAAGGCTTTATTTGGGCCCCTAATAACACAACATGAGGAGCTGGAATTAAAGATAATTTTTACTGCATGTATTACCATGTGAGAACATAATCAATACATATTAACATAATGCACGTGTCTACACACCAAACACCACCATGGCAGGCTACGGATAACCTGGTTCGTGGTGGAATGTGACTTGCGGGCTTGCTACACTTGTTCACAATAAACAATCAAAATGTATCTGTAACTTTCTCTTGCATGTGCGTCATGCATAGTGATGTGAACCAATCGCACCGAAGGCAATGCACCCACCTCACTGCGGTTCTTGGAAACATTCATGGAATGGCGGATCTTGGGATCATCATCCACGCTCTGCATGCAGGCCGCTTGGCCTCGGGCCTGCTCGAATGCCCGCTTGTACTCCACCTGCAGCACAACGAATCACCAGCTCACGGTCAGAGACACTCCCGCAAATCCACGTGGCTATAAACCAATGAAAACATTGGTTTGTGTGACAGCAATTAGTGTGTACCAGGGCAGTGTAAAACCCACATTGCTGGCAATCTTGCACTGGGCCTTGGCCACCTTGAGTGGCAGTGCATCCTTCTGCAGACCACACTGTTTGTCCTTCATGTGCTCCCAGTCTGCCTTGTACTGGATCTGCACAAGTCCACAGAGGCCACAGCACCAACATTAACACACAGCAGTGCAACAATGGCCTCTGCTAGGAAATCCCCAACCATAAGCATTGTATAATGCATTCATTGTGCATGACAACATACACGCATATGTAACAGCCTTCAGGCCCTGTGCTGAGTACCAACTCATAAGACTCTCAATGATAACAAAAAAACTAGCTTTGTTCGCGTCACTGCCTCAGTCTCATCACTCACCTTACACTACTTACCAGATACCACTTACAGCACACCAGCCACTCTGTTGTATCCTAACCCTTCTTCCAAACTTGATATTTTTATATATTATCTTTTTACTTGATATATAATGAATGAAAACACCCCAAAGCGCAGCAAACTGCAAAACACCAGGTGTTGTTAAGTAATGAACTGGAGGAGGGCTAGGATGACGAATTTGCAACCTTGCCTCAAGGAAAGATAAATCCAGGGTGAGTGGTCAAACGAAGTGGGTCAGCTCAAGGTTGTGTACACAGGGGAGGGAGCTGATTAACAACCTGCGCGTCTGAACGTGAGGGGGCCTTTGACCTGAACTTAAGAATAACACTCCCAGAGCAGAAGGTTGGATGGCCACAGTGAGACGAATAAGAGCGTTGTATATCTCAAGGATGCAGACTCAGCTGAATAGCAAGTCTGCAGGGGTCACCAGAAGTTCGCGTTCGCCTAGTTAAGACGAAAAGCTCAATTATTCTGTATTGCTATTAAAGTAACGTTAAAGTCGGAATTTAACAACAGGATAGGCTAAAGTTATCGATATTCACACCCACGCCAATTAAACCAGGCCACAAGTTACGCCTACTGAACCATCACCATCATTAAGTCAAT
This sequence comes from Lampetra planeri, assembly GCF_965212315.1. Taxonomy (NCBI): domain Eukaryota; kingdom Metazoa; phylum Chordata; class Hyperoartia; order Petromyzontiformes; family Petromyzontidae; genus Lampetra; species Lampetra planeri. The sequence continues at coordinate 581,253 of NC_136116.1, read as the reverse complement.
ATGAAATGTTATTTCCATACTTTAATACTTTTTATACAACTCGACCCAAAGCATATGACAATCAGAACCTTCCTAAGTCAAAATTGAATCGCACCCAGACAGGAGCGAATAGTCGATATAAGGTTGAAGAGGGAAGGAAATTAAGAGCACGGCGAACTGCAAACGTAAGCAAAAAAGCCGGGAACACACCAACCCAGCGACCCACCAGCCCAGCAACAGCGAGTCGGGCTTCGACAGGCCATAAAAGTAGAAATAATAACTCCCGGGGTCAGGGGACATCAGAAGAAGCAAGCAGACAAAAACCAGAACTGACTCCAAGGTTCAACCGCCCTCACCTACAAGGAGTGACGGAAATTAATGAGGCCTTGAGTTAACGGCGTCAGCTGGACAGCAACAACAACGGCGAGCAGAGACAGAGTGAGGCAAAGACTGCGAGGCTATGAAATGCAACTTCATGTCAGTAAAGCCGACCAACAAGTTAAGTTAAAGACATCACAATACATAATATCGTACATAACATCAATGTTAACGCTATTCACCGTCAACTATATTCCGCTTATATAACCATGCAGACACCAAGGAATACGAATTCCTAGGATCAAGAAACTTACCCCTTAACCTAAGATATCGGAAATAAATTAATAATAATAAGCCTATGCATGAAAAGACAAAAGTAAAACTTATGAAAAGCCAGGATAGCGGGATAAATCACCACCAGGTCGAAATAAAATACATAATAAAAGAGCGATGTTAAACCCAGGGTCGGAGAGAAAGGGAGATCCCGGCCGTCTTTGTATCCCCGCAGCGCGGGATGGGAGTGTGTATGTGCTCGGGGAGGCACCTCCACTTGGGTCAAGCACCACGATGGGAAACGACACACCTTAGGTTACATACAGAATCATAACTGGGAAATGGTAAGGGACAAATGTTAATTTAAAACTTTTTAACCATGTCTGTGTGCGTCTGTGAGGGTCGGAGGGAGTGTGCCCCTCCCTCCAGGCCGTGCAACACGGACAGAGACGCCTGTGAGACGATTTGTAACGTCTGTGTTTTGGTTCATGAAGAAGGCCAGACAAGAGATGATATTGCACCCAGACAGAGAGACGACTTCGAGGCAATTTGTAACATCTGATTGTTTGCTCATGGATTTTATGGAGGGAGTATGACAACGGAATATACCGTGGGTGATGCACACAAGGACACGGACGTACGGACACACACATGGATACACCTACCTACGGACAGATCCTGACACAGCAAAAATCGAAAGAAACCCCGCCTTGTGGGCAGGACCCAAAGGGATTTTTCGGCATAAAAGAAAGGACCCTGAGCATTGGAAACCAGTTCGACCAGGAGAGTCAACTCATCACGAGTTCGACCAGGAGAGTCAACTCATCACGAGTTCGACCAGCGGGTCGGCTCAGGAGCGAGCTCGACCGGGAGGGTCGGCTCGACTCATCTTCAGTTCGACCAGGAGAGTCGACTCATCACGAGTTCGACCAGGAGTGTCAACTCATCAGCCGAGTTCGACCAGTGGGTCGGCTCAGGAGTTCGACCAGCGGGTCGACTCAGGAGCGAGCTGCGACCAGCGGGTCGGCTCGACTCATCTTCAGCTCGACCGAGCGGGTCGACTCAGGAGCGAGCTGCGACCAACGGGTCAGCTCGACTCTTCAGCTTCTGGGACTCAGCCGAGTTCAGCCGGCTCTCGGGGCTCGACTCAAGCGGCTCCCCATCTCCTCTGCAGGCGGGCAAGACCCGCTTGACAGCTCAACTCGGCCTGCGTGGGCCAACCTCTGCCGAGTCGGAGGTCTCTGCTGCAGCTGATAATCGCGGTTTGGCGACGAGGCGACGACCCAGCACTGCGCGCTGCGAGCGAGCTGTGGGCGCCACCTACCGACCGGGTTCCGAACTACGACAGCGTATCAACAGGCATCCAAACCAATTCAACACGGCGACAGGAGAGCGCCTGATACGTATGACGCGCACCGCCCCCTCACCACACGACCACCAGGCGTCTGTTTGACATAAAGAACCGACTCCGAACATTGACTATTCAAGACCACTCTTACCACTCGAACACACTCGAACCCATAAGCCATCCGTGGCTGTGAAGAAAACACTCGAGACCGAGTGATGGCCATCCGTCGTTTATAAGAGTATTCGTAATTTTTATCTTTAATATTTAGTGGGCTGTACTCTTAATCGCATAAATTCCCAACAGATCCATCAATACGAATTGATTCTTGGCACCTCCTTCCGCCGAGCCACGCTCACGTGGGGAGTGGTGGCCCACCAGATCCTTATCAGGTGATCTGGTCCCCAATTAGTAAATTTGATATAAGATAACGATCTTCGGAAAAGGAGCACCGTCGCAGGCCCTTACTCCGAGCCATTCTGTTGTCAGATAACCTGCCGATGTATCTGTTGAGATTGGTGCCTTTAAGAATAATAACTGTTTTGATTGTGTTTTTTTTATCGCCGTATAATCTTTCAAGTATCTTTCAGTCATAATCGCCGCACGTACTCGCATCCTCTACAGAATATTCAACTGTCCCGTGACCCAAGGTGCTAACAACGTGATAAGGGTTGCGTATGATCAATAAGGAGGGCGGTACTGCGTGAACAATATTGAGTATAATCATTCATTAAAGTTAAGGTTTTTCTTAGCATAGTATTTGCATGTTTTAACGACTCTCTCTCTCACTAACAACCATCGCGTTATGCGGGATCCATGTGCCGTTGTCAAGTGAAATCAGACAATCATTGATGATACTGTATTGATGCCGTGTTGACGTTCCGGGATTGAGAGTTCGCATACTATATCATAGTTGAGGTTGAATTAGTAATAAATTGATTAATACAGAAGTGGTTGTGTGATTCTTTCCTGAAGTCTATGCATAAGATCTGCTTCTGCGTTGAGATCTGAACTTGGTGACCTTAATAAACACACTAACACATACTCAGTAAATGTTAAAGCGATAACGGGGTGAACCGGGGACCTAAAATATAAGCGAGAATGAGACGAACCTAGACAACGATGCCGAGTTAATCTAAGTTAATCTTGCATACTTACACCACACCTGCATAACTGCATACGATTAATTGCCTTATTCCGATCGATAACCCACCCTCGTCACCGAGGCGGGGTCTGGTTATCATAACGACTTGCATTATCATAATTACACCCACTCGCATAATTACTACGATTACCTCTCGAATTGGCATAATTAAATGTGCATAATTACATAAATTAACATATTTCCGGATAATTACACATTTGGCCAAATTTTATTTGATTATTATTATTTTCACTGAATATTCATAACCCACATATACAACATAATAATTTCACCCACGCACGCATACAACACATCAAAATTTTGATACCCAACATATACAACAACTCACCACTCACTCATATGACATTCATCACTCAACAGACACTGACACTAAACAGATACTCACGATTCACTACTCACCATGCATAACACACTCATCAGACCTTCTCCTATTACACTGGTCAACAACAAAAAAAGCATTTTTTCTGGCCTGGACTTTTGCAGCTGTTTTAGACTAATTTCAGGGTGCTGATTCCAAATCTGATCTCAGATTTGCTCTATCACATCTCATTTTATGCTATCGGCATACCCCATTTTCATTGATTTTACCCGAAATTAACTCTGTCACTTATGATTGCAAGTTGTTGCGAGTCAGTGACTGCTTTAGTTTTAAAATATGGTGCTGTATTTTTAGGATAGTGTGTTTATAATATCATTTTATGTAGATATCCACATTTATTTAATATTTTTCTTCTGCAGTTTTTATTGAAAATGCAATATTTGATATCTCAAAAACCTGATGTGATAGACAAACAAAAACTGATGCCACATTTGGAATCAGCACCCCAAAATTGCCTTAAACCCGTTGGAATACCTTATGCCAGAAAAAGTGTGTTGACCAGTGTTACCGAACACCACTCATCACTCACCAGACAATGACACAATCCAGACACTCATCACTCATCAGACACACATCAGACACTCACCACTCACCAGACTATCAGCACTCACCAGACACTAAACACTCACCAAACGCTAAAAACTCAAAAGACACATACTAGACACCTTGCCAGACATTAACTGCTCACTAGACACCACTCACCAGACACTAACCACTCATCTGACAAATGACACACACCAGATACTCACCTCACACTCGCCACGCATCACACACGCGGTGATGACAGAGTAGCATTTTTATAAATATCAACCATATGAAGAATGTTACATTAAAATTACGTGCATCGGTCATTCCAACAGAATGAACGGATGTAATTCGAGTGGCATGAGCAATGGGAACTCCTGAAGTGTACACCACGGGCTCGATAGGCTAGTGCCTCCCACATGGCTCTGCCTGTCAAGCACAGTTGTGGCAGCTGTCAGCTTACCTGAGACAGATTGTGCGCGTTGATCTTGGCGTTTGCCATGTCCACGTAGGGTGTCTCGGCCCACTTTCCCTTAACGTCCTTGTTATAGGCCTCGCGATACTTCAGCTGTGTACACAGACACACGCACCCCCGAGCATACACGATGTGTGTTTGTGTTCCACACACGCTCGGCAACCTCTGAACCGCGAACAACAAGGATATAATCAATCTTTCTCTTTAGCACGTTGGCGAGCATTTAGCTGTGCGTTGTAGCAGCTGACAATGCCAAACTGAGACATTCCATCGGCCCTGTTTTGCATAAACAAACAAAACGATTAAAGAAAAAAGTCAAAGAAAGAGACAAGAGGCTAAAACTGGGGTCGTTTGTAACCCAACTGGGAAACGGAGAAAAATGTGAGTGAAAGGGTGGCGCAGGTGATGGGTGAATATCACAAAACATTACTGACATCACTGCCTTGCAGAAAGTTCTTCTTAGCCTGCCGCACATCAGGGGGGTCTGCCACTGATGTGTATGGAGCATCGCCCTTCTGTTTGTATTGAATCTGTCGCAACAAAGACATGCACAAACACACACAGATGTAACTCGCATTGCAATTGGCCAGCAATATGGCTGGGAAATCTTAAACTGTTAAGTTCAATTTATCGATTGTGAAATAAAGTATTTAGTTAAATAAATCAGTTAAATAAATCTCTAACAAAATTAGTAGACAATACACCTCCTTCCCATATGTGTTCTCCAAAATAAAAACTGAAAATGATTTTTTTTACACATCCCATCAGCCGTATGACCTTCTGGGAGTGCTTATTTGCAGCAACAGTGCTACGTTCTGAATTATTTTTGTGAGCCAGCTTTTAAATGACACAGTTCCATTGAGCCATCTGCAAAATAACACGGTGCCACATACGTCGCTAAAAATCTTCTGTGCGGACGCGACGCGCCGGAGCTCCGGGCTATCGGCGTACGGAAAGAAGGTCGTTTTCTCGTCTTCGTATTCAGCCTTATACGCATTCTATTCACACGCACGCACACACACACATGCCAACACACGCGCACGCATGTGGACACACGAATAACATTTGCAAATACATAAGAAATCTGGTAATTCGTGGTAACTTCGGGGGACCTACTAAATATTCGAGTCGTCGTACTGTGCGTCAGATTATGGGAGGAATTAGCCACTCCTGGTAGAGATCCAAAAATCCACGACAAAAATGTGGATTTTAGCCCCCAGAGATTACGGGAGTGGCCATGAACCACGCAGCGTGGATTTTCGTAGTTTCATGAATTTATAAGGAAATAGTGCTCCCAGAACCATAAAAGGCCACAGCTTTAGCCCTAACTATGGGTGAGAGAATGTGGTCATGATCGTTCCAGTGGCAACACAAATGCAGTTGTGTGGTTTTGCCAGCTGGTTGCCCACCAATTATTTTTTTACGAAACTTTTTATTATTTTACCAGATGAGGTCCACTGAGCTGTATAGCTCTTTAACAGAAGTGACCTGGCCACAAATAATAGGAAATGTATAGCCATAATATACTCGAAACACATGTTTATAAATGTGTAGGAAAAACCGGAGGAGAAAAATCCACACGACCATGGGTAGACCATGCAAACTCCAAATATATAGGTGTTATGGTCCAGATCGAACCCACAACCTCCTGTATACCAGGCAAGGTAGTTAAGATCTCGCCACCGTGGCAAGGTACTCTTGCTTGGAGTTTGAAGTGAGGGCTGCTGATGGTCATTGTGTATCTAGAGTGCTGGGTCACCTTGCTGTAGAGTGCCGAGTTTTTTAGCGCGTGTACAAACTCGGGCGCATCAGGAGGTAGTTGAAAATGCTCCTTCATGTCTTCATATTTTTCTTTGTACAAAATCTGGCCATGCACACAAATATAAAAAATTCAGGTGCATGGATTATTTACACCACGTTTCTCACCTCCAGCTGTGACACACAATCTGTGCTGTAAAGACCAGGCACGCACACATGGCTTTTAACGCAGAAGCATGAGAACAAAACAGCCGTTGTGAATTTCACTCAGTGTTTTGGCGGACAGGCTGCTGCCTAGCAGGGAGCAGTACCTTGCTGACCATCTTGGACACTTTGGCTGCATGCTCCACATCTCGGCTGGTGTTGTCTAGGTGGCACACGTTCTTCATCTTCTCCCATTCTTTGTGGTATTTCACCTGCACGGCACCACACGGGGGGCTCATAAGGCAGGCAAGCGGTGGCGGAGCAGGGTGTGTAGCAGCTGTGAACCTCAGCCCAGTGCAATCAAGCCAACGTGATTTCCTGCCCAAATGAATATTGAGGCAGTGTTCATCTCCTGTTTATAGCATTGAGCAAGGGGTTGGAAATTTCACATTCCTATGACGAGGGCAAGTCTTTCATTGGGCAACCAGTGTTTACTTCCCCACACCATGTTTCAAATGTTATCGACCCCGGGGGGTTATATTATTGTTCTTATGCGTATTTACCCAGCAAAGCCTCACTGAGTCTCAATATTTTTTCAGGAGGGTCCTGCCAAGTTTTCACAGGAGGGGGCGATGTTGCTGCTGTGTGTTATCCCAATTGAGTAAATCGCAAGTAATATTTCAGAATTGGCATTTTGGCCAATACCAGCTATACTGTATTTTTTTAGCTATAAGAGGAAGCCGGAAAACCCCGATGAAGCCATGCAGAACAGGGGAGAACATACAAACTCCACACAGAAAGGTGCCTCAGTTGGGAATCGAACCCAGGCACTTGCTGTAAGGCATGAGTATGATCACTGCACCACACTGCCGCTCGCCCTGGGCTGATGGGCTGAGTCAAGCCCCAACCAGCATTTGAAATTGGAATCTTATGAGTTGGAGCCGCTCACTCTGCCATTGAGTTTATTGGCTCACACATGTGATGTAGCAAGTGCTTGATGGTTCCTCTCCATGGTTATGTGACGTAATTATTGTATATAGATGATGAGTTATTATCCAACCAATTTGTACTGTGTGTACAAAGCAGTCGGTGTGTCATACCTCGCTGATCTGGTCCTGTGCCCGCTTGGTTCTTTTGCGCTCAGGAGTGTCTTTCACGATGCTGAATCCGATGGCTTTGTTTTCCTCATAGTCCTTCTTATACTTCAACTACACCACCACAAAGTGCACGGCACGTCCACAAACAAACACAGCGCAGCCAGGTCAAGTTCATGGTGACGCGATATTATCTGTCTCACCTGATGTGCACGAGGTTGTGGGTTCCATCTCGACCCTGATGCCTGTACATTTGGAGTCTGCGTGTTTTCCCCAAGGTGGCATGGATTTTTCTCCGGGTTCGCCGGTTTTTCCTTCCGCATTTATAAATATGTTTTTACAGCATTTGGCTGCTATACATTTCCATATGATAAGCCACTTGCATGAGCTATTATAATTAATGGCGTGGTCGCTTATGAAAAATAGCTATATAGCTCAGTGGGCCTTATCTGGTAAAATAAAAAATTGCTTTAGGATTTTATTAGTTTAATTTTGTTTGACAAGGTGACAATTAAAAAAAATCAGGAAAGTGTTATTTGCAACAAGACCTGTGCAACAATGACCCTATCATATGTCAGCCTGTGGAATCAGTGCACACGAACAACACATGCTCTTCTGGTACAGTATATTGTACAGGTCCTTCTAGAGAAGCAAGTATTGACCCCAAATATAACTGAATATATTAGACAAATTTCTCCCTTCATATAGGTGTCCCTCCACATAAAAAAGTGAAGTATTCTTTATACATCCCATCAGCCACATGACCTTCTGGGAGTGGATGAATTCAGCAGCATTGGTTCACAACAAAATCAAACTCGAGACCGCTTTTGACATTCAGTGTCTCATCAGCAGTCAGGCTTGCTTGGACTAATGCTGGTGAACTCCCAGATGGCTATAGGCAAGGACCCTCTCGGTTAAACTTGGGTCCTATATGTCATATAGGACATGGGCCCTATATGACAAGGGCGCCACGGCGAAAAGTTCACACCCTCGCCTAGTATTCAGGACACGTGGGTTCGATCCCCACTCTGATGCCTGTATATTTGCAGTTTGCATGATCTCCCTGTGGTCGTGTGGATTTTTATCTGGGCCCTACGTTTTTCCCTCAACATTTAGAAACAAGCATTGGCTGCTATATATTTCTACATATGCCACTTTGTTGAGCCATCATTTATGGCCAGGTTACTTCTGAAAAAGAGGTATATAGCTCAGTGGGCCTTAGCTGGTAAAATCAAATTTTAAATTTTTTTTTATAGTACGCAGAGTCATATAATGCATAACACAAAAATAATGAGCGTTAATGTGGACAATCTAGGTTACACAATAAATAAGCAGATGATACACCACCTTCCTATATCTGTCAAGGGTACTGTCCCAGGCGCTGATGGGTACATATATTTTTGTAGCAACTGCATTCGTGACTTTTCTCTTCCACAAGACCGCACAGCACCTTTGATGAACTCACAGCTTAAACAAGAACGTTACCATGCTGTAGAGATCTTGTGCTTTCTTGCTGTGCAGCAGGTCCACAGTGAGGTGTTCACTCGGAGCTGCGCTGACATCTCTGGCTGCTTTCCTCTCTGGCCTGCTCTGCTGGGTGCTTCTGGGTCCATCGCTTGCTCCGAACTGCCCACCGACACACACAGAGGCATCACTCTTTCATGTACGATACGAAACAAACCAGTAACACGGTCAAGCCATGGGAAACCACTGGGATCGCTTCCTACCACAGTTTAATCCATACACCACAGGAACTGCATTTGTGTGCTTAAGTGGCAGCAGGAATTTATTTGTACCGATATCTGGTGCTGTTATTACATTCAACTTTTTTGCAATAATCTGCACAGTTTTAATAATAGGCCTGGGCTGACAGAAAAGTACGTCACGGTTTCCTCTGTGGAAAAGGTTGTGACCTTAGAAGTAATGTAGCACAAATACAGATATTAACCACCGTGCATATTACATTAAATGATTCTCAACTAGTTTTATCTAATTTTGACAGTCTTTGGATGCACCAAAAAAAGTTTAACACATTTGTGAAATGTAATTCTGCAAAGGGTTTTTCAAGACATAGATTGCAAGCATGTGTGCGTTAGGTGGCATGGCAGACAGGGAGCAGTCAGGAGTACCTTCTTGGTTACAATTTCCTCCACTTCCTCCTCCTCTTCCTCTCCCCCCTCATCGTACGGGATCTCGGTGATGATGGTGCGCTCCGTCACCGTTCCTGGAAGCTGTTTGGTGAGCTTCGTCTCTGTGACGGTTGTTATCTTCGTGTAGCCTCCAACCTCCTCTTCAAACTCTTCATATGACTTGGATTTTCCTACTGTTGTCCACTTTACACATCAGACACACACATAGACAGGACGTCCTAAGTGTGCAAGGCAGAACCTTCTCTTCTGAAATCCACAATGCAGGAATATCATAGGACCTCCTTTGCCAGTATCAAAATATAACAATAGGTTTTACCCTTTCTGTCAATAAAACAGGTGTAACGATGTTAAAACACCAAACAGAAACCTTTTGCAAGGAATTATGTCTGCATTAACCACATATGCTTGTGGTGAACATGCAAACAAAAAACATCCTCTGGTAGCATATGATGCATTGTCTTTGAAACTGATTGGTCCACACCAGAGACAGCTTTCTTTAGAGCCTAGTCTCAAACAATGTTAGACCAGAGGACGCCAAAAGGCGAACAGCACAAAAACTATGCACTATTAGGGCATTGAGAGCTCGGAGTGAGCAACTACATCATGGGACCTCCTTGCATATTCACCACAAGTATATGTGGTTAATGCAAACATAATTCCTTGCAAAAGGTTTCTGTTTGGTGTTTTAACATCTTTACACCTGATTTATGGCCAGAAAGGGTATAACCTATTCTTAATGCATGAATAATCCGACCCAGGTGGTTCAGCAGATAGAGCAAGTGGCTAAGTTTAAACCGTTGCTGGGGGTTGACTTATGGATCGACTCACATTCCGTCAAAGTAATGTGGAATTTTCACCACTGATTCAGAGTGTTGAATAGGAATTGTGCACCGCCTCAATGCTCATTTGAGCAAGAAATCACTTTGACCTTTTAATCCAGAATTAAAGTTGCTGCCGTTAAACACATACACTATTAACATTAGATGGATTATGGGTAAGATTTGTATGGATCGTTTTTATGATTAGTCTTTGCATATCTTGTATCGTGCTGTCGACTCAGCCTATGTTCATGTTTTGTCTACAGGAAGGGAAGGTGAGCGTTAGTTCACGCACATGTTGCTCATCATAATAATGTGCAGTTTTATATTGCGTCATTATTCATGCAAATTGCATCTGTCAATTGCTGAGGAACTACAGGTGAGCTGGAAGGCAGCAGCTAGGTAGTCTGCCATTGCTACCACACTCGCATAAGCTCTGCCATCTTTTATATTTTAAGATGTTTTGAGCCAATTGATGAGTGTTCATACATGTGAGAGAAACCAGAGGAAACTCACGCATGCGGGGGGAAAACGCTTATCTCATACAGATGAAACAGATGATATTAGTCTGCACTTTGCTGTACACTAATTTCTTTCCAACCACGAGATTTCAGTATATGTGGATGTACTTCTGTATACTTGTTTACCAACCGCGAGCATCTCGGTTTGAGTGATCCGTGAATCGCTAGTCGCGCCAAGTCGTGAAATCAAAATTGGCACCGCCGCGTAGCATCCGCCATATAAGATTAGGTTTTACCCTTTCTGGCAATAAAACAGGTGTTAAGATATAAAAAACCCAAACTGAAACCTTTTGCAAGGAATCATGTCTGCATTAACCACACATACTTGTGGTAAACATGCAAACCAAAACATGCTCTGGTAATGTATGCATTGTCTTTGAAACTGATTGGTCTACACCAGAGACAGCCTTTATTCTGGCCTAGTCTCAAACAGTGTTAGACCAGAAAATGCCAAAAGGCAAACAGCACAAAGACAATGCACTTTCAGGGCATTTATAGCTCGAAGTGAGCAGCTACAACATGGGACCTTTCTTGTCAGCATCCACTATGTTGTCTCGCAGACTCCCGCGAGAAGATGCGAGGAGGCACCTCTGGGTCTGTCGCTACCCAATCCTCTTTATTCTCCACGTTGCTATCTCCACCATCGGTCAGATTCATGCTCCATCTCATGAAATAATTGTATATTTTATGTTTGTGATTTGCAAGAGTTTTGTTGATGTAAGTGTATGAGCAAGAGTTTTGTTGATGTAAGTTCCTCACCATCAACATCATCAAAGATAAATGCAATTTAATTTCCTTTACTTTTCTGAATTAAACGTCTTAAATGTCCCTGAAATTATATTTATTTTGTGTGTTGTATTCATTGGTTAATTTTAGTGAACGTAAAAAATATGTACTGTATATGGGATTTCATAGGTTCACTTGCGACCTGGGTTCGCCTAACCCTATTTTTCCCATAATGATTTAAGTTTATCAACCGTGAGGGTTTTCAGGAACCTCACCCTTGCAGTTGGCAAGGGATTTCTGTACCACCTTCTCCTGGAGCATCATGGTATGGCACCTCCAAGGGAAGGGAGTTCCACAACATTTTTGCGGTCTACTAACCCTTGTTGCCTCCACAGTGCTGGACTACAGGCAGCCACGTGCAGCACAGCCACCATTGCCTGGTTAATCATAGGCCAACTCCACCAAACACCATGAACATATATGGTGCACAGAATTTGAGGAGACACCGTGAAAATAATGAATTTGTTAAGCAGAACATTAAAGTTTCATTATGTAAGGGTTACATGCACCAAACATGTATTTGTGTAATGTTCAGTCAGACAAACAGTGATTTTCTTCTTGGTTATTTCGGTAAAGTCACGTAGAAGGGAAATAATAAAATAATAAAAATAAAACATAATAAAATACAATTCTCACGACGTTTTGGCCACAACACAAGCAGCCGTCCTCAGGTGAAGAACAGGACTGACGCTGTCTTTCCGACAGACCTGTTCTTCACCTGAGGACGGCTGCTTGCGTTGTGGCCGAAACGTCGTGAGAATTGTATTTTATTATGTTTTATTTTTATTATTTTATTATTTCCCTTCTACGTGACGTTACCGAAAGAACCAAGAAGATGAATCCCTGCAGTCATGAAATCTTTAAATCAAAATTTAAACAGTGTTTTCTCATTTGACAATAAAAAAAATATATATACTTTCGACACTGCTCTGCATTTCACATTTCAATGTAAATTACAATCCCATGCTGTTGCTACACAGCATGTTGGTTGGTATACAGCAGTAACGGGTGATAATTCGTTTTTACATTTGTCTTAGATGTTAATTAAAATGAGCCGCATATATAAATATCACTTTGTGTGTAACAACAAATGATTATCAATATAAGAGACTGTGTAAAATGAAAAGGGAGGTTTATTTTGGTAGTTACTTAATGAGTCGGCTAAGTTGTCTCACTCGGTAAATGCCTCTGACAGCAAAGGAAAGGCATGCCTCTCATTAGGTTGCGTTCTCTCACTGTTGGGATGGAGGCCCCATTTAACACCCCCCCAGGGTGTGAGCAATAAATAGCGGCCTACTGTGGCCACGCGGCGCTGACTCAAGCTGCGTGCATTTCCTATGAGCTGGACAATCCCAACAGCCTCGTGTCTAAAGCTCCATCTGAAGAATTGTCATGACGCACCATCCCTATCTGATCAACAACTGTCTCACTACTTGAAATAAGAATCAATGTTCGCTACAAACCTATACCTGCACAGAATAAATTAAGCAAATCCGACTCCTTCCCATATCTACCCTCCACGTGAAAAAATAAAGTATTATTTACACATCTCATCAGCAACACGGCCTTCTAGGAGTGCATAATTTCAACTGTGATGGTTTAACACAAAAAGACACTGGAACGTTCTCCATATTTAGTGTCTCGTCATCAGTCAGGCTTTCTTGAACCAATGCTGGTGAACTGTCAGATATTTATAAGCACATCTAACAGAGAGGATCCTTGCCTATCTGGCAATCCACCAGCAGAGACACAGAATATCAAAACCAGGTCCAGAGTTTGTATTGAACCGATGCGGTTGAATTTATGCAATCCCAGAAGGCCGTGTGGCTGCCGGATAAGGCGTTGGCGATATGTTAACTATCTCGCTTGGCATACAGTAGATTGTGGGTTCAATCCCAACCCTGATGCCTGTATATTTTTGAGTGTTCATGTTCTCTCCATGGTCACGTGGATTTTTCTGTGGGTCTTCCGGTTTTTCCCTCCACATTTAGAAACATGCGTTTTAGAGTATTTGGCTGCTATAAATGTCCACATGATAAGCCAATTCATTGAACAATAATTTGTGGTCAGGTTCCTTCTGAAAAGAAGCTATATAGCTCAGTGGGCCTTACCCGGTAAAATATAAATAGTTTAGTTGAATAGTTTCTACGTGAAAAACACAGATAAGGGAAGTTAGCATTCATTTTGTTACGTTCTCCACAATGACGTCAATCATTGTTGCGTTATAAACATGAAAGGTGCCAGTTAAAGTTGAGACATTGAGTTAATGCGGGACTAGGATTCGTGCAAGTTATGGAGGAGGCTTAGCGTGTTTAGTCTCTTCAGGAGAGATCACAGTGTGACCAGCTGACACACATCCCAAGGGTCTGCATACCACCTTATGGCTCTTATCCACGCAAACCTTCCACCCTCTTCCACCCTCTTCCACTAGCCCAGCGCACACATAAGCACTTCAAGGTCACTTTCACTTCAGACTTAAATATAGAAATTTTATCCCAGCCCTGTACATGCATAGTGCAGTAGGAAAGGTAAACATTATGGGAAGACTGTCCCACATAGAGGTATTTCATTGTAGTACGTGGAATGGTGGCACGATCATTAGTGTAACGTGCTATGAACCCGGTGACCTGGTTTCGATTGTTGGCAACAGCTATCATCAGTCGTGAGAAATATCTGAACCGGTTCTGGTACCCCTTTACCAATCCGCACTGACCACCAGCCTTGTGAAATATGGCCATACAAACCCCATGGCTGATAGCACGAGGTAGCCAGCAGTGAATTGACAAAAGGGCTGTACATTTTTCAGTGATACTGAATAATTATCTTTCCTGAGCCTATGTGGCCAAATCCGAATGCTACAGGAGCTCTCCAGAAAATGGGCAGTGTGAATTTATCAAAACGATGTCCGCTGCCACCACACTATTGCTGCAATCACCGGTAACAATGATGTGTATACAAAACGTTGGGTTCAGCAATACCTCAGGTGAATCGATATCGTATTCCTCTTTGTGCACTTCTGTGACCGCATACTCGCCCACGCGGCGAGACATGTTGGTGCAGCCCAACCTAGGGTGCAGGAAGGACAATTGCACCCAATCACACACACACATTACAACCACATCATGATTTGGTTTTAATACAACGCCTTTCATGCATTTTCAAAATGCTTTACACGCAATTAGCGACGGACATCTCATCTCATACATTTGAAAGTGCACCCCCAGTGGTAGCTGCCCCTGTGATTCAACGCTTAGCCAACACGGAGGCATTTGTTTGCCAGCAAATGGAGATGATTGATATGTGTAATCCCAATTTATTCATTTATGGGTAAATTAGCATTAGTAACATTTGGACCATGACGCCAGCACACAATTTTCTCGTTTCGAATAACGTCAGGGAATCTTCAACATCCACTGTTAATACACCCACAGTAATAACCAGGGTGGCCTGTCGAATTACAACCGCAAACTGATGCAACATGCAGGGAACGCGCGACTGCTAGGTCATGCAACACGCACACAAATAATTATCAGCCTCCTGCCATACACGAGGACCGAAGACACACGCCAGTGAGCGACCCACATATCATGTGAACAAACGAATAACAAAGAAACCTGTCAGCACTTGGTCCATTAGCACAAATGCTTTTGTCAAATTATATTGTTGGCGTTCCACAACCACACAATCCTCACTCACTGAGCCCCCTCTCCCCACTCCGCTAATCGCCACATCTAATGACTCTGGCATATCTTTTCCTGCTTGGCATGACATCGTTTACACAAAACATGCATTTAAAGTAACGTTCTTGTGTACTTGTCCCACTAGCTTTGTCATGACAATAGCAGCAGTTCCTTTCAATATCTAGGACTGCAAGAAGACTCAAATCCGGATCTCTTTATCAAATACACATTTCCAAGTATTTAAGTCTTGTAAATTGCAGTCAAAAGTATTGAGAACAGTGAATTCCAAAGGACACACTCATTACCGTAAAGCATAAGCGAGTATTATTTTCCAACAAAAGCTCAACACATTCGTTAATAAAAATGCTGTAGCCTCAAAAGGGAAATAACACAATAAGGCGACACTATGGGCAATGGACCTTCTCCATAGCACATTGCCAGAAATATTTTAGGTGATTGCTCAAAATGTTACCGATAATATATTTTTATCCTTTCAAGACCACAATGTTAAAGCGAATGTGTTGAGTTTTTTTTTTCTTGTGCATATGCACCACTTCTATTGCAGCAGCATCGCCAAACGTCTTTAGTTTGTGACAAGGTGCTTCAACGTAAGAAGTTAACACAACTTCTTTTCACACCTATTTTTTTAAATATATACTGCTTTTTGTACATTATCTGTCAAACCAAGAGCATCGATAAGAACAACTTTATAAACATACAATTATCTCGTAACTAGTACTCAACTTGAGATATCAGCAGGGGTTACCGCAGTGTGAAGATTTGTTCAGCACTTTGAAGTCAGCGAGGTCCTGTTAAGCACCCAGAGTCCTTCACTTGCACTTGACCAACCTCACTGTGTCCTCCTCGCAGGCTCCATGCATCCATCCACTTCCAAGTCCGTGTGTCCTGGGCAGCTCCTTCGGTCCGCCGAACCTCGTCACATGGCAGGTGCTGCCCATTCTCATGGGGACCTCCGTACAAGAACTCGCTCCATTTTGGGCAGACAAACAATCCTCCTTCAGGGAAAATACGGACATTTATAACTCCTCTCTAGACACAAGCCAACCATGCAAGGCCACATCCAGAATTATCCAGACCCATGTAATGTTTTATTTCAATATAGTGATCTCTGCAAAACAACATTTGTTAAATAACAAAAACTGCAGTGGATTCCAGATATTGATTACGAGTCACTTGTGTGTACAGTGTGTAAGGATGATTTTGAAAACATGTACAGTAGATATCAAGCAAATCTACTGAAATCTGAATACCCACTGTCAGCAGGATTTTTTTAAAATGTGATGCGTGTGTTTTTAGAATACATTCGCTGCTGTGCCATGCGTGTTTTTTTGTAGGCTTCCAGCCACTACGAAAGATATCGTTTTTATTACTCAGCCAAATGGATTTCATTTTTCCTAGGGCTTTGACCCATAATGATCTTTTATTGAACAAGGAACATCAGGCCAAATGAAGAAGCGTTCACGTTAACCAAAACAGCCCCTTGTGCAGCACTGTTATCCATCAACTAAGTCCGCACTTCTCAATCGGTGTGGAAGTCCCAGCTGTGCTGCCGTGGAATTGTGGGTATTATAGGAAATAACCTCAAGCCTCCGTCCCTACCCACATCCCGCACTCCCCTCTCCATGGGCCCTGTGTTGCACACGCGCAGTTAGACGTACAGACACACGCAGAAACAACGACAGAGACAGAGGCACAAACACTTATACACCTAGATACAACAAAGTGCCACCCGGGCCCACAGTGGGTTTGTGGGGGTGCCACCCGGGCACACAGTGGGTTTGTGGAAGTGCCACTCGGGCCCAAAGTGGGTTTGTGGAAATGCCACCCGGGCCCACAGTGGGTTTGTGGGAGTGCCACCCGGGCCCACAGTGGGTTTGTGGAAGTGCCACTCGGGCACACAGTGGGTTTGTGGGGGTGCCACCCGGGCCCACAGTGGGTTTGTGGGGGTGCCACCCGGGCCCACAGTGGGTTGTGGAAGTGCCACCCGGGCACACAGTGGGTTTGTGGAAGTGCCACCCGGGCCCACAGTGGGTTTGTGCTAGTGCCACCCGGGCACACAGTGGGTTGTGGGGGTGCCACCCGGGCACACAGTGGGTTTGTGGAAGTGCCACTCGGGCACACAGTGGGTTTGTGGGGGTGCCACCCGGGCCCACAGTGGGTTTGTGGGGGTGCCACCCGGGCCCACAGTGGGTTTTTGGAAGTGCCACCCGGGCACACAGTGGGTTGTGGGGGTGCCACCCGGGCACACAGTGGGTTTGTGGGGCTGCCACTCGGGCACACAGTGGGTTTGTGGGGGTGCCACCCGGGCCCACAGTGGGTTGTGGAAGTGCCACCCGGGCACACAGTGGGTTTGTGGAAGTGCCACCCGGGCCCACAGTGGGTTTGTGGGGGTGCCACCCGGGCCCACAGTGGGTTTGTGGAAGTCCCACCCGGGCACACAGTGGGTTGTGGGGGTGCCACCCGGGCCCACAGTGGGTTTGTGGAAGTGCCACTCGGGCACACAGTGGGTTTGTGGGGGTGCCACCCGGGCCCACAGTGGGTTTGTGGGGGTGCCACCCGGGCCCACAGTGGGTTGTGGAAGTGCCACCCAGGCACACAGTGGGTTTGTGGGGGTGCCACCCGGGCCCACAGTGGGTTTGTGGAAGTGCCACTCGGGCACACAGTGGGTTTGTGGGGGTGCCACCCGGGCCCACAGTGGGTTTGTGGGGGTGCCACCCGGGCCCACAGTGGGTTGTGGAAGTGCCACCCGGGCACACAGTGGGTTTGTGGAAGTGCCACCCGGGCCCACAGTGGGTTTGTGCTAGTGCCACCCGGGCACACAGTGGGTTGTGGGGGTGCCACCCGGGCACACAGTGGGTTTGTGGAAGTGCCACTCGGGCACACAGTGGGTTTGTGGGGGTGCCACCCGGGCCCACAGTGGGTTTGTGGGGGTGCCACCCGGGCCCACAGTGGGTTTTTGGAAGTGCCACCCGGGCACACAGTGGGTTGTGGGGGTGCCACCCGGGCACACAGTGGGTTTGTGGGGCTGCCACTCGGGCACACAGTGGGTTTGTGGGGGTGCCACCCGGGCCCACAGTGGGTTGTGGAAGTGCCACCCGGGCACACAGTGGGTTTGTGGAAGTGCCACCCGGGCCCACAGTGGGTTTGTGGGGGTGCCACCCGGGCCCACAGTGGGTTTGTGGAAGTCCCACCCGGGCACACAGTGGGTTGTGGGGGTGCCACCCGGGCCCACAGTGGGTTTGTGGAAGTGCCACTCGGGCACACAGTGGGTTTGTGGGGGTGCCACTCGGGCACACAGTGGGTTTGTGGGGGTGCCATCCGGGCCCACAGTGGGTTGTGGGGGTGCCACCCGGGCACACAGTGGGTTTGTGGAAGTGCCACCCGGGCCCACAGTGGGTTTGTGGGGGTGCCACCCGGGCCCACAGTGGGTTTGTGGGGGTGCCACCCGGGCACACAGTGGGTTGTGGGGGTGCCACCCGGGCACACAGTGGGTTTGTGGGGGTGCCACCCGGGCACACAGTGGGTTTGTGGAAGTGCCACTCGGGCCCACAGTGGGTTTGTGGAAGTGCCACCCGGGCCCACAGTGGGTTTGTGGGGGTGCCACCCGGGCCCACAGTGGGTTTGTGGGGGTGCCACCCGGGCCCACAGTGGGTTTGTGGAGGTGCCACCCGGGCCCACAGTGGGTTTGTGGAAGTGCCACTCGGGCCCACAGTGGGTTTGTGGAAGTGCCACTCGGGCACACAGTGGGTTTGTGGGGGTGCCACCCGGGCCCACAGTGGGTTGTGGAAGTGCCACCCGGGCACACAGTGGGTTTGTGGAAGTGCCACCTGGGCCCACAGTGGGTTTGTGGAAGTGCCACCCGGGCACACAGTGGGTTGTGGGGGTGCCACCCGGGCACACAGTGGGTTTGTGGAAGTGCCACTCAGTTACACAGTGGGTTTGTGGGGGTGCCACCCGGGCCCACAGTGGGTTTGTGGGGGTGCCACCCGGGCCCACAGTGGGTTTGTGGAAGTGCCACCCGGGCACACAGTGGGTTGTGGGGGTGCCACCCGGGCACACAGTGGGTTTGTGGGGGTGCCACCCGGGCCCACAGTGGGTTGTGGCGGTGCCACCCAGGCACACAGTGGGTTTGTGGGGGTGCCACCCGGGCACAGTGGGTTTGTGGGGGTGCCACCCGGGCACACAGTGGGTTTGTGGAAGTGCCACCCGGGCACACAGTGGGTTTGTGGGGGTGCCACCCGGGCCCACAGTGGGTTTGTGGGGGTGCCACCCGGGCCAACAGTGGGTTTGTGGGGGTGCCACCCGGGCCCACAGTGGGTTTGTGGAAGTGCCACTCGGGCCCACAGTGGGTTTGTGGAAGTGCCACTCGGGCACACAGTGGGTTTGTGGGGGTGCCACCCGGGCCCACAGTGTGTTTGTGGGGGTGCCACCCGGGCCCACAGTGGGTTGTGGAAGTGCCACCCGGGCACACAGTGGGTTTGTGGAAGTGCCACCCGGGCCCACAGTGGGTTTGTGGAAGTCCCAAACGGGCACACAGTGGGTTGTGGGGGTGACACCCGGGCCCACAGTGGGTTTGTGGGGGTGCCACCCGGGCCCACAGTGGGTTTGTGGAAGTGCCACCCGGGCACACAGTGGGTTGTGGGAGTGCCACCCGGGCACACAGTGGGTTTGTGGGGGTGCCACTTGGGCACACAGTGGGTTTGTGGGGGTGCCACCCGGGCCCACAGTGGGTTTGTGGGGGTGCCACCCGGGCCCACAGTGGGTTTGTGGAAGTGCCACTCGGGCACACAGTGGGTTTGTGGGGGTGCCACCCGGGCCCACAGTGGGTTGTGGGGGTGCCACCCGGGCACACAGTGGGTTTGTGGAAGTGCCACCCGGGCCCACAGTGGGTTTGTGGGGGTGCCACCCGGGCCCACAGTGGGTTTGTGGGGGTGCCACCCGGGCCCACAGTGGGTTGTGGGGGTGCCACCCGGGCACACAGTGGGTTGTGGGGGTGCCACCCGGGCACACAGTGGGTTTGTGGGGGTGCCACCCGGGCACACAGTGGGTTTGTGGAAGTGCCACTCGGGCCCACAGTGGGTTTGTGGAAGTGCCACCCGGGCCCACAGTGGGTTTGTGGGGGTGCCACCCGGGCCCACAGTGGGTTTGTGGGGGTGCCACCCGGGCCCACAGTGGGTTTGTGGGGGTGCCACCCGGGCCCACAGTGGGTTGTGGAAGTGCCACCCGGGCACACAGTGGGTTTGTGGAAGTGCCACCCGGGCACACAGTGGGTTTGTGGGGGTGCCACCCGGGCCCACAGTGGGTTTGTGGGGGTATCACCCGGGCCAACAGTGGGTTTGTGGGGGTGCCACCCGGGCCCACAGTGGGTTTGTGGAAGTGCCACCCGGGCCCACAGTGGGTTTGTGGGGGTGCCACCTGGGCCCACAGTGGGTTGTGGGGGTGCCACCCAGGCACACAGTGGGTTGTGGGGGTGCCACCCGGGCACACAGTGGGTTTGTGGGGGTGCCACCCGGGCACACAGTGGGTTTGTGGAAGTGCCATTCGGGCCCACAGTGGGTTTGTGGAAGTGCCACCCGGGCCCACAGTGGGTTTGTGGGGGTGCCACCCGGGCCCACAGTGGGTTTGTGGGGGTGCCACCCGGGCCCACAGTGGGTTTGTGGAGGTGCCACCCGGGCCCACAGTGGGTTTGTGGAAGTGCCACTCGGGCCCACAGTGGGTTTGTGGAAGTGCCACTCGGGCACACAGTGGGTTTGTGGGGGTGCCACCCGGGCCCACAGTGGGTTGTGGAAGTGCCACCCGGGCACACAGTGGGTTTGTGGAAGTGCCACCTGGGCCCACAGTGGGTTTGTGGAAGTGCCACCCGGGCACACAGTGGCTTGTGGGGGTGCCACCCGGGCACACAGTGGGTTTGTGGAAGTGCCACTCAGTTACACAGTGGGTTTGTGGGGGTGCCACCCGGGCCCACAGTGGGTTTGTGGAAGTGCCACCCGGGCACACAGTGGGTTGTGGGGGTGCCACCCGGGCACACAGTGGGTTTGTGGGGGTGCCACCCGGGCCCACAGTGGGTTGTGGCGGTGCCACCCAGGCACACAGTGGGTTTGTGGGGGTGCCACCCGGGCACAGTGGGTTTGTGGGGGTGCCACCCGGGCACACAGTGGGTTTGTGGAAGTGCCACCCGGGCACACAGTGGGTTTGTGGGGGTGCCACCCGGGCCCACAGTGGGTTTGTGGGGGTGCCACCCGGGCCAATAGTGGGTTTGTGGGGGTGCCACCCGGGCCCACAGTGGGTTTGTGGAAGTGCCACTCGGGCCCACAGTGGGTTTGTGGAAGTGCCACTCGGGCACACAGTGGGTTTGTGGGGGTGCCACCCGGGCCCACAGTGGGTTTGTGGGGGTGCCACCCGGGCCCACAGTGGGTTGTGGAAGTGCCACCCGGGCACACAGTGGGTTTGTGGAAGTGCCACCCGGGCCCACAGTGGGTTTGTCGAAGTCCCACCCGGGCACACAGTGGGTTGTGGGGGTGCCACCCGGGCCCACAGTGGGTTTGTGGGGGTGCCACCCGGGCCCACAGTGGGTTTGTGGAAGTGCCACCCGGGCACACAGTGGGTTGTGGGGGTGCCACCCGGGCACACAGTGGGTTTGTGGGGGTGCCACTCGGGCACACAGTGGGTTTGTGGGGGTGCCATCCGGGCCCACAGTGGGTTTGTGGGGGTGCCACCCGGGCCCACAGTGGGTTTGTGGAAGTGCCACCCGGGCACACAGTGGGTTGTGGGGGTGCCACCCGGGCCCACATGGGTTTGTGGGGGTGCCACTCGGGCACACAGTGGGTTTGTGGGGGTGCCACCCGGGCCCACAGTGGGTTGTGGGGGTGCCACCCGGGCACACAGTGGGTTTGTGGAAGTGCCACCCGGGCCCACAGTGGGTTTGTGGGGGTGCCACTCGGGCACACAGTGGGTTTGTGGGGGTGCCACCCGGGCCCACAGTGGGTTGTGGCGGTGCCACCCAGGCACACAGTGGGTTTGTGGGGGTGCCACCCGGGCACAGTGGGTTTGTGGGGGTGCCACCTGGGCACACAGTGGGTTTGTGGAAGTGCCACCCGGGCACACAGTGGGTTTGTGGGGGTGCCACCCGGGCCCACAGTGGGTTTGTGGGGGTGCCACCCGGGCCAACAGTGGGTTTGTGGGGGTGCCACCCGGGCCCACAGTGGGTTTGTGGAAGTGCCACTCGGGCCCACAGTGGGTTTGTGGAAGTGCCACTCGGGCACACAGTGGGTTTGTGGGGGTGCCACCCGGGCCCACAGTGGGTTTGTGGGGGTGCCACCCGGGCCCACAGTGGGTTGTGGAAGTGCCACCCGGGCACACAGTGGGTTTGTGGAAGTGCCACCCGGGCACACAGTGGGTTTGTGGAAGTCCCACCCGGGCACACAGTGGGTTGTGGGGGTGCCACCCGGGCCCACAGTGGGTTTGTGGGGGTGCCACCCGGGCCCACAGTGGGTTTGTGGAAGTGCCACCCGGGCACACAGTGGGTTGTGGGGGTGCCACCCGGGCCCACAGTGGGTTTGTGGGGGTGCCACCCGGGCCCACAGTGGGTTTGTGGGGGTGCCACCCAGGCCCACAGTGGGTTTGTGGAAGTGCCACCCGGGCACACAGTGGGTTGTGGGGGTGCCACCCGGGCCCACAGTGGGTTTGTGGGGGTGCCACTCGGGCACACAGTGGGTTTGTGGGGGTGCCACCCGGGCCCACAGTGGGTTGTGGGGGTGCCACCCGGGCACACAGTGGGTTTGTGGAAGTGCCACCCGGGCCCACAGTGGGTTTGTGGGGGTGCCACCCGGGCCCACAGTGGGTTTGTGGGGGTGCCACCCGGGCCCACAGTGGGTTGTGGGGGTGCCACCCGGGCACACAGTGGGTTGTGGGGGTGCCACCCGGGCACACAGTGGGTTTGTGGGGGTGCCACCCGGGCACACAGTGGGTTTGTGGAAGTGCCACTCGGGCCCACAGTGGGTTTGTGGAAGTGCCACCCGGGCCCACAGTGGGTTTGTGGGGGTGCCACCCGGGCCCACAGTGGGTTTGTGGGGGTGCCACCCGGGCCCACAGTGGGTTTGTGGAGGTGCCACCCGGGCCCACAGTGGGTTTGTGGAAGTGCCACTCGGGCCCACAGTGGGTTTGTGGAAGTGCCACTCGGGCACACAGTGGGTTTGTGGGGGTGCCACCCGGGCCCACAGTGGGTTGTGGAAGTGCCACCCGGGCACACAGTGGGTTTGTGGAAGTGCCACCCGGGCACACAGTGGGTTTGTGGGGGTGCCACCCGGGCCCACAGTGGGTTTGTGGGGGTACCACCCGGGCCAACAGTGGGTTTGTGGGGGTGCCACCCGGGCCCACAGTGGGTTTGTGGAAGTGCCACTCGGGCCCACAGTGGGTTTGTGGAAGTGCCACTCGGGCACACAGTGGGTTTGTGGGGGTGCCACCCGGGCCCACAGTGGGTTTGTGGGGGTGCCACCCGGGCCCACAGTGGGTTGTGGAAGTGCCAACCGGGCACACAGTGGGTTTGTGGAAGTGCCACCCGGGCCCACAGTGGGTTTGTGGAAGTCCCACCCGGGCACACAGTGGGTTGTGGGGGTGCCACCCGGGCCCACAGTGGGTTTGTGGGGGTGCCACCCGGGCCCACAGTGGGTTTGTGGAAGTGCCACCCGGGCACACAGTGGGTTGTGGGGGTGCCACCCGGGCACACAGTGGGTTTGTGGGGGTGCCACTCGGGCACACAGTGGGTTTGTGGGGGTGCCACCCGGGCCCACAGTGGGTTTGTGGGGGTGCCACCCGGGCTCACAGTGGGTTTGTGGAAGTGCCACCCGGGCACACAGTGGGTTGTGGGGGTGCCACCCGGGCACACAGTGGGTTTGTGGGGGTGCCACTCGGGCACACAGTGGGTTTGTGGGGGTGCCACCCGGGCCCACAGTGGGTTGTGGGGGTGCCACCCGGGCACACAGTGGGTTTGTGGAAGTGCCACCCGGGCCCACAGTGGGTTTGTGGGGGTGCCACCCGGGCCCACAGTGGGTTTGTGGGGGTGCCACCCGTGCCCACAGTGGGATGTGGGGGTGCCACCCGGGCACACAGTGGGTTGTGGGGGTGCCACCCGGGCACACAGTGGGTTTGTGGGGGTGCCACCCGGGCACACAGTGGGTTTGTGGAAGTGCCACTCGGGCCCACAGTGGGTTTGTGGAAGTGCCACCCGGGCCCACAGTGGGTTTGTGGGGGTGCCACCCGGGCCCACAGTGGGTTTGTGGGGGTGCCACCCGGGCCCACAGTGGGTTTGTGGAAGTGCCACCCGGGCACACAGTGGGTTGTGGGGGTGCCACCCGGGCCCACAGTGGGTTTGTGGGGGTGCCACTCGGGCACACAGTGGGTTTGTGGGGGTGCCACCCGGGCCCACAGTGGGTTGTGGGGGTGCCACCCGGGCACACAGTGGGTTTGTGGAAGTGCCACCCGGGCCCACAGTGGGTTTGTGGGGGTGCCACCCGGGCCCACAGTGGGTTTGTGGGGGTGCCACCCGGGCCCACAGTGGGTTGTGGGGGTGCCACCCGGGCACACAGTGGGTTGTGGGGGTGCCACCCGGGCACACAGTGGGTTTGTGGGGGTGCCACCCGGGCACACAGTGGGTTTGTGGAAGTGCCACTCGGGCCCACAGTGGGTTTGTGGAAGTGCCACCCGGGCCCACAGTGGGTTTGTGGGGGTGCCACCCGGGCCCACAGTGGGTTTGTGGGGGTGCCACCCGGGCCCACAGTGGGTTTGTGGAGGTGCCACCCGGGCCCACAGTGGGTTTGTGGAAGTGCCACTCGGGCCCACAGTGGGTTTGTGGAAGTGCCACTCGGGCACACAGTGGGTTTGTGGGGGTGCCACCCGGGCCCACAGTGGGTTGTGGAAGTGCCACCCGGGCACACAGTGGGTTTGTGGAAGTGCCACCCGGGCACACAGTGGGTTTGTGGGGGTGCCACCCGGGCCCACAGTGGGTTTGTGGGGGTACCACCCGGGCCAACAGTGGGTTTGTGGGGGTGCCACCCGGGCCCACAGTGGGTTTGTGGAAGTGCCACTCGGGCCCACAGTGGGTTTGTGGAAGTGCCACTCGGGCACACAGTGGGTTTGTGGGGGTGCCACCCGGGCCCACAGTGGGTTTGTGGGGGTGCCACCCGGGCCCACAGTGGGTTGTGGAAGTGCCAACCGGGCACACAGTGGGTTTGTGGAAGTGCCACCCGGGCCCACAGTGGGTTTGTGGAAGTCCCACCCGGGCACACAGTGGGTTGTGGGGGTGCCACCCGGGCCCACAGTGGGTTTGTGGGGGTGCCACCCGGGCCCACAGTGGGTTTGTGGAAGTGCCACCCGGGCACACAGTGGGTTGTGGGGGTGCCACCCGGGCCCACAGTGGGTTTGTGGGGGTGCCACCCGGGCCCACAGTGGGTTTGTGGAAGTGCCACCCGGGAACACAGTGGGTTGTGGGGGTGCCACCCGGGCCCACAGTGGGTTTGTGGGGGTGCCACCCGTGCCCACAGTGGGATGTGGGGGTGCCACCCGGGCACACAGTGGGTTGTGGGGGTGCCACCCGGGCACACAGTGGGTTTGTGGGGGTGCCACCCGGGCACACAGTGGGTTTGTGGAAGTGCCACTCGGGCCCACAGTGGGTTTGTGGAAGTGCCACCCGGGCCAACAGTGGGTTTGTGGGGGTGCCACCCGGGCCCACAGTGGGTTTGTGGGGGTGCCACCCGGGCCCACAGTGGGTTTGTGGAGGTGCCACCTGGGCCCACAGTGGGTTTGTGGAAGTGCCACTCGGGCCCACAGTGGGTTTGTGGAAGTGCCACTCGGGCACACAGTGGGTTTGTGGGGGTGCCACCCGGGCCCACAGTGGGTTGTGGAAGTGCCACCCGGGCACACAGTGGGTTTGTGGAAGTGCCACCCGGGCCCACAGTGGGTTTGTGGAAGTGCCACCCGGGCACACAGTGGGTTTGTGGAAGTGCCACTCGGGCACACAGTGGGTTTGTGGGGGTGCCACCCGGGCCCACAGTGGGTTTGTGGGGGTGCCACCCGGGCCCACAGTGGGTTTGTGGAAGTGCCACCCGGGCACACAGTGGGTTGTGGGGGTGCCACCCGGGCACACAGTGGGTTTGTGGGGGTGCCACTCGGGCACACAGTGGGTTTGTGGGGGTGCCACCCGGGCGCACAGTGGGTTGTGGGGGTGCCACCCGGGCACACAGTGGGTTTGTGGGGGTGCCACCCGGGCACACAGTGGGTTTGTGGAAGTGCCACCCGGGCACACAGTGGGTGTGTGGGGGTGCCACCCGGGCCCACAATGGGTTTGTGGGGGTGCCACCCGGGCCAACAGTGGGTTTGTGGGGGTGCCACCCGGGCCCACAGTGGGTTTGTGGGGGTGCCACCCGGGCACACAGTGGGTTTGTGGGGGTGCCACCCGGGCACACAGTGGGTTTGTGGGGGTGCCACCCGGGCACACAGTGGGTTTGTGGGGGTGCCACCCGGGCACACAGTGGGTTTGTGGGGGTGCCACCCGGGCACACAGTGGGTTTGTGGAAGTGCCACTCGGGCCCACAGTGGGTTTGTGGAAGTGCCACTCGGGCACACAGTGGGTTTGTGGGGGTGCCACCCGGGCCCACAGTGGGTTTGTGGGGGTCCCACCCGGGCACACAGTGGGTTGTGGGGGTGCCACCCGGGCCCACAGTGGGTTTGTGGGGGTGCCACCCGGGCCCACAGTGGGTTTGTGGAAGTGCCACCCGGGCACACAGTGGGTTGTGGGGGTGCCACCCGGGCACACAGTGGGTTTGTGGGGGTGCCACTCGGGCACACAGTGGGTTTGTGGGGGTGCCACCCGGGCCCACAGTGGGTTTGTGGGGGTGCCACCCGGGCCCACAGTGGGTTTGTGGAAGTGCCACCCGGGCACACAGTGGGTTGTGGGGGTGCCACCCGGGCACACAGTGGGTTTGTGGGGGTGCCACTCGGGCACACAGTGGGTTTGTGGGGGTGCCACCCGGGCCCACAGTGGGTTGTGGGGGTGCCACCCGGGCACACAGTGGGTTTGTGGGGGTGCCACCCGGGCCCACAGTGGGTTGTGGGGGTGCCACCCGGGCACACAGTGGGTTGTGGGGGTGCCACCCGGGCACACAGTGGGTTTTGTGGGGGTGCCACCCGGGCACACAGTGGGTTTGTGGAAGTGCCACTCGGGCCCACAGTGGGTTTGTGGAAGTGCCACCCGGGCCCACAGTGGGTTTGTGGGGGTGCCACCCGGGCCCACAGTGGGTTTGTGGGGGTGCCACCCGGGCCCACAGTGGGTTTGTGGAGGTGCCACCCGGGCCCACAGTGGGTTTGTGGAAGTGCCACTCGGGCCCACAGTGGGTTTGTGGAAGTGCCACTCGGGCACACAGTGGGTTTGTGGGGGTGCCACCCGGGCCCACAGTGGGTTGTGGAAGTGCCACCCGGGCACACAGTGGGTTTGTGGGGGTGCCACCCGGGCCCACAGTGGGTTTGTGGAAGTGCCACCCGGGCACACAGTGGGTTGTGGGGGTGCCACCCGGGCACACAGTGGGTTTGTGGGGGTGCCACTCGGGCACACAGTGGGTTTGTGGGGGTGCCACCCGGGCGCACAGTGGGTTGTGGGGGTGCCACCCGGGCACACAGTGGGTTTGTGGGGGTGCCACCCGGGCACACAGTGGGTTTGTGGAAGTGCCACCCGGGCACACAGTGGGTGTGTGGGGGTGCCACCCGGGCCCACAATGGGTTTGTGGGGGTGCCACCCGGGCCAACAGTGGGTTTGTGCGGGTGCCACCCGGGCCCACAGTGGGTTTGTGGGGGTGCCACCCGGGCACACAGTGGGTTTGTGGGGGTGCCACCCGGGCACACAGTGGGTTTGTGGGGGTGCCACCCGGGCACACAGTGGGTTTGTGGGGGTGCCACCCGGGCACACAGTGGGTTTGTGGGGGTGCCACCCGGGCACACAGTGGGTTTGTGGAAGTGCCACTCGGGCCCACAGTGGGTTTGTGGAAGTGCCACTCGGGCACACAGTGGGTTTGTGGGGGTGCCACCCGGGCCCACAGTGGGATTGTGGGGGTCCCACCCGGACACACAGTGGGTTGTGGGGGTGCCACCCGGGCCCACAGTGGGTTTGTGGGGGTGCCACCCGGGCCCACAGTGGGTTTGTGGAAGTGCCACCCGGGCACACAGTGGGTTGTGGGGGTGCCACCCGGGCACACAGTGGGTTTGTGGGGGTGCCACTCGGGCACACAGTGGGTTTGTGGGGGTGCCACCCGGGCCCACAGTGGGTTTGTGGGGGTGCCACCCGGGCCCACAGTGGGTTTGTGGAAGTGCCACCCGGGCACACAGTGGGTTGTGGGGGTGCCACCTGGGCACACAGTGGGTTTGTGGGGGTGCCACTCGGGCACACAGTGGGTTTGTGGGGGTGCCACCCGGGCCCACAGTGGGTTGTGGGGGTGCCACCCGGGCACACAGTGGGTTTGTGGGGGTGCCACCCGGGCCCACAGTGGGTTGTGGGGGTGCCACCCGGGCACACAGTGGGTTGTGGGGGTGCCACCCGGGCACACAGTGGGTTTGTGGGGGTGCCACCCGGGCACACAGTGGGTTTGTGGAAGTGCCACTCGGGCCCACAGTGGGTTTGTGGAAGTGCCACCCGGGCCCACAGTGGGTTTGTGGGGGTGCCACCCGGGCCCACAGTGGGTTTGTGGGGGTGCCACCCGGGCCCACAGTGGGTTTGTGGAGGTGCCACCCGGGCCCACAGTGGGTTTGTGGAAGTGCCACTCGGGCCCACAGTGGGTTTGTGGAAGTGCCACTCGGGCACACAGTGGGTTTGTGGGGGTGCCACCCGGGCCCACAGTGGGTTGTGGAAGTGCCACCCGGGCACACAGTGGGTTTGTGGAAGTGCCACCCGGGCCCACAGTGGGTTTGTGGAAGTGCCACCCGGGCACACAGTGGGTTTGTGGAAGTGCCACTCGGGCACACAGTGGGTTTGTGGGGGTGCCACCCGGGCACACAGTGGGTTTGTGGGGGTGCCACCCGGGCCCACAGTGGGTTTGTGGAAGTGCCACCCGGGCACACAGTGGGTTGTGGGGGTGCCACTGGGGCACACAGTGGGTTTGTGGGGGTGCCACTCGGGCACACATAGGGTTTGTGGGGGTGCCACCCGGGCCCACAGTGGGTTGTGGGGGTGCCACCCGGGCACACAGTGGGTTTGTGGGGGTGCCACCCGGGCACACAGTGGGTTTGTGGAAGTGCCACCCGGGCACACAGTGGGTTTGTGGGGGTGCCACCCGGGCCCACAGTGGATTTGTGGGGGTGCCACCCGGGCCAACAGTGGGTTTGTGGGGGTGCCACCCGGGCCCACAGTGGGTTTGTGGGGGTGCCACCCGGGCACACAGTGGGTTTGTGGGGGTGCCACCCGGGCACACAGTGGGTTTGTGGGGGTGCCACCCGTGCATACAGTGGGTTTGTGGGGGTGCCACCCGGGCACACAGTGGGTTTGTGGGGGTGCCACCCGGGCACACAGTGGGTTTGTGGAAGTGCCACCCGGGCACACAGTGGGTTTGTGGGGGTGCTACCTGGGCCCACAGTGGGTTTGTGGGGGTGCCACCCGGGCCAACAGTGGGTTTGTGGGGGTGCCACCCGGGCCCACAGTGGGTTTGTGGGGGTGCCACCCGGGCACACAGTGGGTTTGTGGAAGTGCCACCCGGGCCCACAGTGGGTTTGTGGGGGTTCCACCCGGGCACACAGTGGGTTTGTGGGGGTGCCACCCGGGCCCATAGTGGGTTTGTGGGGGTGCCACCCGGGCACACAGTGGGTTTGTGGGGGTGCCACCCGGGCACACAGTGGGTTTGTGGAAGTGCCACCCGGGCACACAGTGGGTTTGTGGGGGTGCCACCCGGGCACACAGTGGGTTTGTGGGGGTGCCACCCGGGCCCACAGTGGGTTGTAGGGGTGCCACCCGGGCACACAGTGGGTTGTGGGGGTGCCACCCGGGCACACAGTGGGTTTGTGGGGGTGCCACCTGGGCACACAGTGGGTTTGTGGAAGTGCCACTCGGGCCCACAGTGGGTTTGTGGAAGTGCCACCCGGGCCCACAGTGGGTTTGTGGGGTTGCCACCCGGGCCCACAGTGGGTTTGTGGAGGTGCCACCCGGGCCCACAGTGGGTTTGTGGAAGTGCCACTCGGGCACACAGTGGGTTTGTGGGGGTGCCACCCGGGCCCACAGTGGGTTTGTGGGGGTGCCACCCGGGCCCACAGTGGGTTGTGGAAGTGCCACCCGGGCACACAGTGGGTTTGTGGAAGTGCCACCCGGGCCCACAGTGGGTTTGTGGAAGTGCCACCCGGGCAGACAGTGGGTTGTGGGGGTGCCACCCGGGCCCACAGTGGGTTTGTGGGGATGCCACCCGGGCCCACAGTGGGTTTGTGGAAGTGCCACCCGGGCACACAGTGGGTTGTGGGGGTGCCACCCGGGCCCACAGTGGGTTTGTGGGGGTGCCACCCGGGCACACAGTGGGTTGTGGGGGTGCCACCCGGGCACACAGTGGGTTTGTGGGGGTGCCACCCGGGCCCACAGTGGGTTGTGGGGGTGCCACCCGGGCACACAGTGGGTTTGTGGAAGTGCCACCCGGGCCCACAGTGGGTTTGTGGGGGTGCCACCCGGGCCCACAGTGGGTTTGTGGGGGTGCCACCCGGGCACACAGTGGGTTGTGGGGGTGCCACCCGGGCACACAGTGGGTTGTGGGGGTGCCACCCGGGCACACAGTGGGTTTGTGGGGGTGCCACCCGGGCACACAGTGGGTTTGTGGAAGTGCCACTCGGGCCCACAGTGGGTTTGTGGAAGTGCCACCCGGGCCCACAGTGGGTTTGTGGGGGTGCCACCCGGGCCCACAGTGGGTTTGTGGGGGTGCCACCCGGGCCCACAGTGGGTTTGTGGAGGTGCCACCCGGGCCCACAGTGGGTTTGTGGAAGTGCCACTCGGGCCCACAGTGGGTTTGTGGAAGTGCCACTCGGGCACACAGTGGGTTTGTGGGGGTGCCACCCGGGCCCACAGTGGGTTGTGGAAGTGCCACCCGGGCACACAGTGGGTTTGTGGAAGTGCCACCCGGGCCCACAGTGGGTTTGTGGAAGTGCCACCCGGGCACACAGTGGGTTGTGGGGGTGCCACCCGGGCACACAGTGGGTTTGTGGAAGTGCCACTCGGGCACACAGTGGGTTTGTGGGGGTGCCACCCGGGCCCACAGTGGGTTTGTGGGGGTGCCACCCGGGCCCACAGTGGGTTTGTGGAAGTGCCACCCGGGCACACAGTGGGTTGTGGGGGTGCCACCCGGGCACACAGTGGGTTTGTGGGGGTGCCACTCGGGCACACAGTGGGTTTGTGGGGGTGCCACCCGGGCCAACAGTGGGTTGTGGGGGTGCCACCCGGGCACACAGTGGGTTGTGGGGGTGCCACCCGGGCCCACAGTGGGTTTGTGGGGATGCCACCCGGGCCGACAGTGGGTTTGTGGAAGTGCCACCCGGGCACACAGTGGGTTGTGGGGGTGCCACCCGGGCACACAGTGGGTTTGTGGGGGTGCCACTCGGGCACACAGTGGGTTTGTGGGGGTGCCACCCGGGCCCACAGTGGGTTTGTGGGGGTGCCACCCGGGCCCACAGTGGGTTTGTGGAAGTGCCACCCGGGCACACAGTGGGTTGTGGGGGTGCCACCCGGGCACACAGTGGGTTTGTGGGGGTGCCACTCGGGCACACAGTGGGTTTGTGGGGGTGCCACCCGGGCCCACAGTGGGTTGTGGGGTTGCCACCCGGGCACACAGTGGGTTTGTGGAAGTGCCACCCGGGCCCACAGTGGGTTTGTGGGGGTGCCACCCGGGCCCACAGTGGGTTTGTGGGGGTGCCACCCGGGCCCACAGTGGGTTGTGGGGGTGCCACCCGGGCACACAGTGGGTTGTGGGGGTGCCACCCGGGCACACAGTGGGTTTGTGGGAGTGCCACCCGGGCACACAGTGGGTTTGTGGAAGTGCCACTCGGGCCCACAGTGGGTTTGTGGGGGTGCCACCCGGGCCCACAGTGGGTTTGTGGGGGTGCCACCCGGGCCCACAGTGGGTTTGTAGAGGTGCCACTCGGGCCCACAGTGGGTTTGTGGAAGTGCCACTCGGGCCCACAGTGGGTTTGTGGAAGTGCCACTCGGGCACACAGTGGGTTTGTGGGGGTGCCACCCGGGCACACAGTGGGTTTGTGGAAGTGCCACTCGGGCACACAGTGGGTTTGTGGGGGTGCCACCCGGGCCCACAGTGGGTTTGTGGGGGTGCCACCCGGGCCCACAGTGGGTTGTGGGGGTGCCACCCGGGCACACAGTGGGTTTGTGGGGGTGCCACTCGGGCACACAGTGGGTTTGTGGGGGTGCCACCCGGGCACACAGTGGGTTGTGGGGGTGCCACCCGGGCACACAGTGGGTTTATGGGGGTGCCACTCGGGCACACAGTGGGTTTGTGGGGGTGCCACCCGGGCCCACAGTGGGTTGTGGGGGTGCCACCCGGGCACACAGTGGGTTTGTGGGGGTGCCACCCAGGCACAGTGGGTTTGTGGGGGTGCCACCCGGGCTCACAGTGGGTTTGTGGAAGTGCCACCCGGGCACACAGTGGGTTTGTGGGGGTGCCACCCGGGCCCACAGTGGGTTTGTGGGGGTGCCACCCGGGCCCACAGTGGGTTTGTGGGGGTGCCACCCGGGCACACAGTGGGTTTGTGGGGGTGCCACCCGGGCAACACAGTGGGTTTGTGGGGGTGCCACCCGGGCACACAGTGGGTTTGTGGGGGTGCCACCCGGGCCCACAGTGGGTTTGTGGGGGTGCCACCCGGGCACACAGTGGGTTTGTGGGGGTGCCACCCGGGCCCACAGTGGGTTTGTGGGGGTGCCACCCGGGCACACAGTGGGTTTGTGGGGGTGCCACCCGGGCACACAGTGGGTTTGTGGGGGTGCCACCCGGGCACACAGTGGGTCTGTGGGGGTGCCACCCGGGCCCACAGTGGGTTTGTGGGGGTGCCACCCGGGCACACAGTGGGTTTGTGGAAGTGCCACCCGGGCCCACAGTGGGTTTGTGGGGGTGCCACTCGGGCACACAGTGGGTTTGTGGGGGTGCCACCCGGGCCCACAGTGGGTTTGTGGGGGTGCCACCCGGGCACACAGTGGGTTTGTGGGGGTGCCACCCGGGCACACAGTGGGTTTGTGGAAGTGCCACCCGGGCTCACAGTGGGTTTGTGGGGGTGCCACCCGGGCACACAGTGGGTTTGTGGGGGTGCCACCCGGGCACACAGTGGGTTTGTGGGGGTGCCACCCGGGCCCACAGTGAGTTATGGGGGTGCCACCCGGGCCCACAGTGGGTTTGTGGGGGTGCCACCCGGGCACACAGTGGGTTTGTGGGGGTGCCACCCGGGCCCACAGTGGGTTTGTGGAAGTGCCACTCGGGCCCACAGTGGGTTGTGGGGGTGCCACCCGGGCACACAGTGGGTTTGTGGGGGTGCCACTCAGGCACACAGTGGGTTTGTGGGGGTTCCACCCGGGCACACAGTGGGGTTGTGGGGTGCCACCCGGGCACACAGTGGGGTTGTGGGGGTGCCACCTGGGCCCAAAGTGGGCTTTTTGGGGTCCCACTCATTGCCAAAAGCTCCCGCCACCCGATGCGCCCCCCACCCGTGGGACGGGCCGAATTACTGTGTTTTATAACTGTTGTGTTTCATTTACGACCGTCAAATACCTCGTTTGCTGGTTGTGCAATATTCCTCAAATATCTCGTTCTATTTCAATAATGATGTAATCGTTTTGTTGCTGCTGTGCTCACAAATCTCCCTTGGAAATTCGCCGGACGACTGGCTAAATGAGATCATCCATGTGTAATATCGTTGAAGACTCTTGGACGCCGGGGTTGAGGCACACGTATTTATTCCGCAACAGTTGTCACAACCGCGGACATACAACACTGGAGGGGGTATCGGCCCCCTCACCCGGCTAGCTGGGAACACACTTGCTAGCTATCTTTGACCTACCTCCTAGTCCTCCACTAACGGGCTAGGGGAGGCTGTCTGGCCCGACACTGGTAAGTCGGGCTACGGTACCCGGAGTCCCAGAGCACTAGCTCTGGTTCTCGGGACCACGCCGCTGGCTCGGTCCTGCGCGGCCCTGATAAGGGCGGCGACCCAGGGGAGTCCAGGGCTCTAGCTAGACGATCTTCGGTCTTCACTGGTTTAGCTTTAACATTGTTCCCCGAGCTCTCCGGCTCATCCCCTTTTATACCAAAACCCCCCGCTGAGGGGTGGGGCCCCGGGGGATCACGATTCCGGGTCAGCCCCCCAGGCTGCCCGGTGCGGACGTCGTTGGGAGCACCTCCCCGTGCACTCACGAAGCCCTGCCCACTGTGTTTGTTTCCCGTGTGATCCTATGTATACAGCCCCTCCGTAACACCCCTACATCACCCCCCCCCTGTACAGCTCGCAGCCGTCCCGGCTGCAACAAACGACAATAAAAGTAGATTTACCCCTCGACCCCGCGTGTGCCTCACAATTTTTTTCAACCATAACGAGAACGAGAACAACAACAAGAACCAGAAAAGCAAGAATGGAAAATAACCCGACGCACCCCCCCCCCCCCCCCGAATAAATACGAATTCCGTAAAACCAACGTATATACAATTTGCAGGGAACCCCAGCACACACACAACACACAGTGAACACAACATACGTACAATCCAATGTGCCAGGAACACACCACCCACGCAGCACACAGTGAACATAACATGTGAAATTTTTTCTTTTTTTTTTCTTTTTGTGCATCACAAGAGTCTGCGCATTCTTGCGCGCGTCCTTGCAGCAGGCCCGTCACACGGGGCAACCCCGGATGGCGGGCCGTCGGGTGGCAACTGTCCATTTCCGAGTGAGTCTCTTCTTGATGTCGCGAGACCCTCGGCATCCCCCGTAGGGGTTGTCGGGCGTGAGCCCGTCATTCCTGGTGCACCTGGGGGCGGGACAGCCGGGAACACGTCAGGCGAGAGCAGCGGAGACGGACCCTTTGAGTCAGTCGACCCCCCACATGTTTGGCCACGCGTGTGTGGAGTGGGACTTCGTACCGCAACGAAGGGTTTCAATCTGGAGGGGTGCACAAACCACCGGCGCTTCCCCCATTTGATGCGTACGCACTGAGGCTGCAAAACCTCAACCACCTCGACAGGGCCCCGCCACGGCCGCACCAGTTTAGAGGAGGTCGCGAGTGGTACCTGTGGACAGTGCAGCCATGCCATGTCCCCCGGCTTCCACTGTAGCACGTGCGCACGACCCAGTCTGAGCCGCTCATTAGCTTTCTGACGGAGGTCGGAATTTTGCATGGCAGCATCCCGTGCCTCTGTTAATTTAGCAAGGTTAAATTTAACATGGTCGGCCAATTTAGTTTTACCCTGTGGCGAACCTGACCCACCTGTTCGAGCTGGGCCCGAACAGGTGGGTCAGGTTCGCGGCCATACATGAGGAAGAAGGGGGAAAATCCCGTTGCCGCATGGGGGGCCAATCTGTATGCTGCCAGGACCCCTTGAATTTGCAGGTCCCAATCGGTCTGAGTCCGAAACCTGCTGTGACAACATGGACGTGATGGTTCGGTGCAGACGCTCGACCATCCCGTCAGTTTGCGGGTGATAGGGAGAGGTACAAATTTTTTTCGTGCCCAGGAGCTCACAGACTTGTTGGAGCAGTTTGCCGGAAAATTTTTTGCCCTGGTCAGTCAGCAGCCGCTCCGGAGCACCTTTGTCCAGGACGTATCCCTGGACAAAGGCCTCCACGATGGCTGCTGCCGACTGGTTGGCCAGGGGCCAGGCCATAGGCCAGCGCGTAAAGTACTCCACCCCGGTCAACAAATATCTATTGCCCCTGGGGGTGGCGGGGAATGGGCCCAGAATATCCAGCGCGACAAGTTCGTTGACTCTGGAGACTTTGATAGACTGCAAAGGCGGGTTAGACTCCCGTGCTGGTGGTTTCCGTTGCGCACACCGAGGGCATGACCCCAACAGATCTGCGACATCCCTTGTCATGCCCGGCCAAAAAAAATCAAGCTGGAGCAAGGCGAGGGTCTTTTGGGTCCCCAGGTGGAGGAGGCGCTCATGAGCGGCCCACACCATCTTACCCCGTAACCCAGAAGGGACCACCAGCCGGTGTCGATGGGATTTCCCGTCCCAATGCATCAGCAGACCCGTGACCATTTCCCATGCATCGGCATCACCCCTCCCCCGCCCAGCATCCCTGACGTGACGACGCAACGCGAGGAGGGAGGTATCCTCCATCTGTAGGCGCCCCCATTCAGTGACAGGCAACCCCAACAGGGAATCTGATCCCTGTTGTGCGATCGAATTCGTCATTGACGCTGCGTCGTCGGCGGCCGCCAAGACCGGAACAGATATTTCACCCGGATGCCTGCAACGACCCGACCCCAGGAGGCATGCGCATTCGGGGGTGGTTGGCATGCGCGACAGAGCGTCCGCATTGGTGTGGCGAACGCCCTTACGGTACATGGTTTCAAAATCAAAGTCCTGGAGAACCTCCAACCTTTCGAGACAATTGTCCCGACGGTTGTTGAACTCGCAGGGCGTACTGTAGTGCCGCATGATCTGTACGGACGGTGAAACGCTGACCGTACAGATATGGGCGGTACTGTTGGATGAAATAGACAATTGCCAACAGTTCCCGACGGGTGACACAATATCTTTGCTCCGCTGGAGACAACACCCGACTACCGTACGCGACTACCCGTTCTACGCTGTCAACCACCTGGGAAAGCACGCCCCCAATACCCGTGTTGCTCGCATCGGTGTCGAGCACAAAGGGTTTAGAAAAATCGGGGTAAACCAAGGGAGGAGCTTTAACCAGAGCGTCCCGAAGGGAGCGGAAAGCAGCCTCCTCCTCCTGTCCCCAATGAAAGCGGACCCCCTTTGACGTCAAAGCGTGTAGGGGCTTTGCAATTGTCGCAAAATCCGCGACAAAGCGTCGGTAATACGACGCGAATCCAATGAAACTCCTGACCTCTCCCACAGAGGTGGGAGTCGGCCAGGAGCTGACGCACTGCATTTTGGCGGGATCGGTAGCAATACCTGAGCGTCCAACGATGTGTCCCAAATAACGCACAGATTCGCGTAACAGATGACATTTTTGGGGTTTAAATTTCAAATTAGCAGCCCGCATTTTGAGGAAAACCGCCCGCAACCTCTGGAGATGTTCGTCAAATGTTCTGCTAAAGACGATAACGTCATCCAAATAAATTAAGCACGAGTCCCATTGCAATCCAGCCAAAACCAATTCCATCAATCGCTGGAAAGTCGCCGGCGCCGAGTGGAGTCCCATCGGCAACCGGTTGAATTGGAAGAGGCCGTGCGGTGTACGGAATGCAGTTTTAGCCTTTGAATCATCGTCCAGAGGAAGCTGCCAGAATCCCGAAAGCAAATCCAATGTGGAGAAGAATCGCGCTCCCGCCAAGGCGTCCAGCGATTCGTCAATCCGTGGGAGCGGGTATGCGTCGGCAACAGAAATGTTGTTGAGGCGGCGAAAATCTACGCAAAACCGCAACGAGCCATCCTGTTTCTTAACCAGGACGATCGGCGCTCCCCACGGGCTGGTAGAGGGAGAAATGATGTCGGCGGCTAACATGTCATCAACAGCCGATTTGACATGGTCCTTTTCGGCGGGACTTAACCGAAAAGGATTTTGGCGTATTGGCCCGCTGTCACCTGTATCAATATGGTGACGCAGCAGATGGGTACAGCCCAAATCGAATTTGTTCTGACTGAAAACGTCGGAAAATTCACGCAGCAGTGTCCTAAGCTTTTGACGCTCTAAATCCGACAGGTCCGTCGATCCCGCACAAAGCGCCTCGAGCCACCCTTCATCGGTGTCCGAATGTGGTTGCGGCAGAGGGACAGTGCCTACGTGATTCGCGACAGGTTCCTCACAGGGCACCGGCGTTGCGTGAGCAAGCACGGTCCCTTGAGGAACCACCACCGTCTGCGACCCCACATTGAGGACCGCGATGAAAGGGTCCCCGTCCCCTTTGACGATGGTCTGGGCCGGAATTAAATGAGGTCCGCTAACCCCGGCCCTAGATGGCCCCAGCAGAATTCCCTGGTCCCCAATGCCTTTAGCGAAGGGCCGACGAAGTTTGAGAGGCACCAACATTTGTGCCCCCGGTGGTACGCGAACCGTTTTAACGACGAACGCCGGTACCGTCGCGAACGCCGTCCGACCCGCAGTGGGGGACGGCAGAAACGCCATGCGTCGGCCCGACGGGAGCTCAATGCAGCCCTGGTCTATTAAAATACGAATCAGCATTTTGCCCAAGAAGTCCGTCCCCAGCAGGCACGGAACCGCCAGCGAGGAGGAAACAAAAATCGGGCCGGATAATTTGATATCACCGATACAAATTTGTGCTCGAATCTGTCCAATGATGCCAAGTGAGCCCCCGTTAGCGGCATAGAATGGGACGTTAACCGGCAGTAAAGGACGGCTCTGGACAGGGAGAATATTGTAAATTAGTTCCGAAATGATGGTCGCCGATGCTCCTGTATCGACCAGGATGCGCACCTCAACCCCGTAAATGTGCCCCACCACGGCTGACGACCCTGACGATGCAGCCACAACGCGATGGGCCAACACGGACCACTGCCTGGGTTCGATCTGAGTCCCCATAGTGGTGCGTGTTGGCGCGACGGTGCGCAATGTCGGCCCCCCGTTCGTTGCGGTGTGCGAGTGTGTGACGGGTGTGTGCGTGGGCCAAGCATGAGGGGTGCCGCGACTCGCCGGGTTATGTTGATGGAGCTTGGGAGGAGGGCCGGCGTCCTGTCGAGGCGTCGTCCCGCGCTGCCGAGGAGAGCGGCACCCCGAGGCGACATGGCCCCGGATGCCGCAGTTGTAACAGCGCGGGAGCGCAGGCGGCGATGACGGATGGTCGGAGCGGCTCGATCCATCCCGGCCCGCCCGTACTCCCGCCCTCTGCTGCAGTCGATGGTCGATGGCGCAAACTTCCTCCGCCGGGAGGGTGGCTGCAGCCACCGTACGCCCGGCCGCTGCCCTGCTGGCCTTCCGTCGCTGCGACAGTAGGTTGGCGTGGAGGAGCCGCGCAGCCTGGAGGGAACCCATTTCTGTGTCATCCTGTGCAACGACGGCGATGTCCAGGTCGTCCGCCAGCAGGAGGATCTTTTACGTTACCATCGCGTCCACGCCTTCGTCGTCCATTCGTGGGAAGGCCGTCTTCGCCAGCGCCAGGAGACTCGTACGGTACGCCAGGGGCGACTCCTTTGCACCCCGCTGGCGATCATAAAAGAGCTGCCTGGATTCCGACGATGGACCGTAGACCGCAGCCAGCAACTGCAGCGCCATCTGTAGCGTGGAGCGTTTGTCCTTCGGCGCCGATGTAAGAGCGGCGAGGGCGTCGCTGTCGAGGAGCGCCGGCAGCGCGCAGAGAGCCTCGGCATCTGTCCACTGCGCCATTTCCTGGTGTGCGAGGAAGCGCCGCTGGAAGCCGCCCCAGTCGCCCTCCTCGCCCACAAACTCCTTGAGTGGAGGTAGCCGTTGGTGCAGCGCAGCGGCCGCCGTGGAAGCTCGCACTCCGCTGTTCCCGTCACTCAGCTGGGCTTCGGCGCGAACGACGGATGGCATCGCCGGTCGCACCAGTGGTGACGCTCTGTCCGCTGGTGATGACGCGGCAGCCACTGTGCGGCCGATGTCGGACCCGAGGTTCAGGCCGGCCACGCCCTCAGCAGCTGCTGCGGCGATGGCGGGAGATTCGAAGTTGGGCTCCGTTGAAATGGCGGGAAGGCGCACCGGTCGTCGGCTGTCCTCGCCCCGTGGCGGTCCACCAGCCCCCAGCCGTGTGATGTGTTCGAGCGTGGCGGCAGCAGCGTACAGCAGCTCCGCCAGTCTCGCGTGAGCCAGCCTCAGTCCTTCTGTTGACGGCTCCCCTTCATCCCGATGCTGCGGTAAGGATGCGTCCGGCCCCGGCTGCTCGATGCCTTCTTCAGCCGTCTCGGGCTCCACAATTTCAGCGGTGTCCTCCGCCTCCGGTACCCCGGCTCGAGCTGTCCGGCGCGTGTCCATATTCGTGGTCGTTCACTTCTGTCACCAGATGTAATATCGTTGAAGACTCTTGGACGCCGGGGTTGAGGCACACGTATTTATTCCGCAACAGTTGTTACAACCGCGGACATACAACACTGGAGGGGGTATCGGCCCCCTCACCCGGCTAGCTGGGAACACACTTGCTAGCTATCTCTGACCTACCTCCTAGTCCTCCACTAACGGGCTAGGGGAGGCTGTCTGGCCCGACACTGGTAAGTCGGGCTACGGTACCCGGAGTCCCAGAGCACTAGCTCTGGTTCTCGGGACCACGCCGCTGGCTAGGTCCTGCGCGGCCCTGATAAGGGCGGCGACCCAGGGGAGTCCAGGGCTCTAGCTAGACGATCTTCGGTCTTCACTGGTTTAGCTTTAACATTGTTCCCCGAGCTCTCCGGCTCATCCCCTTTTATACCAAAACCCCCCGCTGAGGGGTGGGGCCCCGGGGGATCACGACTCCGGGTCAGCCCCCCAGGCTGCCCGGTGCGGACGTCGTTGAGAGCACCTCCCCATGCACTCACGAAGCCCCGCCCACTGTGTTTGTTTCCCGTGTGATCCTATGTATACAGCCCCTCCGTAACACCCCTACACATGTAACAAAACGAGTACACCGTAAACTCTCATCCCTTGGACGTATTGGCAATGGGCCGTCTGTGAAAGAAGAGCTTCATAGCTCATCGGATTCATCTTCTTGGTTCTTTCGGTAAAGTCACGTAGAAGGGAAGTAATAAAATAATAAAACATAATAAAACAATTCTCACGACGTTTCGGCCACAACGCAAGCAGCCGTCCTCAGGTGAAAACCAGGTCTGTCGAGGCGACAGCGTCTGAATGACACAGCACACGTGCTTGGAGCATATATATAAGCTGGGTTGGAAGGGGGGAGAAGAGCGCCTTGACAAAAGAATATGCATATCAAGAGGCATTTAGCATATTTATGGGAAATGCTGATATTTGATTAGTACTACTCATGCCCGTGCATTATGCAGGATTAGCAGCATCAAAGGGAAGGGATATGGGAAATGCAGGTATGTGATTAGTACTACTTATGCCCGTGCATTATGCAGGATTAGCAACATCAAAGGGAGGGGATAGGGGAAATGCAGGTATGTGAATAGTACTTATGCCCGTGCATTATGCAGGATTAGCAGCATCAAAGAGAGGGGATAGGGGTAGCATTAATAAAGGGAAGGAGTGTTAATAGTATGTAGCTGCAGTAACTAAAACCACCACGTAAACAACTAAAGTATAAACTACATAGTATCATCAGCTTATATATATGCTCCAAGCACGTGTGCTGTGTCATTCAGACGCTGTCGCCTCGACAGACCTGGTTTTCACCTGAGGACGGCTGCTTGCGTTGTGGCCGAAACGTCGTGAGAATTGTTTTATTATGTTTTATTTTTATTATTTTATTACTTCCCTTCTACGTGACTTTACCGAAAGAACCAAGAAGATGAATCCCTGCAGTCACGAAAGCTTTAAATCGAAAAAGCTCATCGGATTCTTCCAGTCCCAATGCAGTCAGTATCACGTGGTAGGCTTCGGGTCCGCGGTGAAACACTCCCGGTGCAACTGTTTAGAGGTCAGGGACCGCGGTGAACAGTTGGTTTCCGGTGTAGCCAGGCGCCATCAGAGACGGTCGCGGCTCGCCGCGTCTCCCTCCTCTGCGGGCCCCGTCTCCCTCTCCCCGTCTCCCTCTCCCCGTCTCCCTCTCCCCGTGCTCCCTCCTCGTCGTCGTCTGCGTCTCGCCTCCTCTCCCGCCGCGATGGGAGGCGGCGATCTGGTGAGCCGGGCGGCGATTTACTCCGGGCCCGATCCGGGCCTGGCCGCTCGCGACCAGGCCGGGCAGCCACTCCGTAAATGTGGAGAATCTTTTACTTAAATAGCGTCCGCTTGTTTATTTTGTTACTTAAATTCTCCACAACGACGCTCACGATTACTTTAAGTTACGTACTGTAGTGTGTCCGGCAGAGTCGCTTTCCATAATTTAAATTCCCTACGTAGTGGATATCTATGGGAAAAGATCTTCAGAGCTCATCGGATTCCTACAGTCGAACTAAAGATTCTGCTTCTGATCATTACGTGATTTAGTGCGCGTACACAATCAAGAGAACAACAACACATCAACGGTCATGTGTGACCCAACGCATCAACCCCCTACAACCCTATCCTTACAGAATTATGGTTACAGCCAATCTGCCTTTAGTAATCCACAGCGTAACTAAAATGCAGTGTCTTGTGTCTGCTGCTTTCAGAATCTGAAGAAGAGCTGGCACCCGCAGACACTGCGGAATATCGAGCGTGTGTGGAAGGCTGAGCAGAAGCATGAGGCCGAGCAGAAGAAGATCGACGAGCTTCAGAAGGAGCTGGCGGAGGAGCGATCCCGGGAGGACATCCAGCGTCACGCCGAGCAGGGCGGCGTCATAACGTGCGGGTTGCCCACACGCCAACCCCAACCATACCGCGTCCCCTCCCACAGACGTGACTTGACCACTGTAAACCTCAACATAGGACCTGTAGTCATGCATTTGGTGATGATATTTTGCATAATTTAATGCTGTTTATTCTCTACCCACCGCTCGACTGGACATCTGTGAAAAAGAGCTTCATAGCACATCGGATTCCTCCAGTCGAAAGGTTCTGAAAACATTCTGATAGAAGATTAGTGAGAGCGCAGAGGATTTCCCCGTATTGTAGGAAGCTTCGCGTGTATGTGCTCTTGCGTTCTTTTGACAGATACCAATGCCTCCGAATTTTAATGTGTTGACACGGTCATGTGTGACCCAACAGGAAGAAGGACACGCGTCTGGACTGGATGTACCAGGGTCCTGGAAGCCTCGTCAATCGCGAGGAGTACCTGCTGGGAAAGCCCATTGACAAATACGCCAGTGACAAGCTCATGGAGGAGCCTCCTGGCCCAACCAGCACAGGGCTCCCGACTGGATCCATCTTTGCGGCCACCACCACGCCCCTTTCTGCCAATGACATGGCTGCCAAAATCCGGGAGGACCCACTCTTTCTCATCAGGTAAATTGTAAATCCTGGCCAGTATGATATCCAACAAGTGGGAATATTAATGCATGTAATAATGCTAATCCGTTTGTTTTATCCAGGAAATCCGCACTGAGTCAGAGATTCCTTATTCAGGATTGACCTGCTACATTGGGATGTTTGGCCAATGAATGTTTTTAGCTGTGGGAGGAAACCCATGCATAACAAGGGGATATCTAACCCAACTATTTGTTGTTGTGGCACAAATGTTACAAGTGTTACCACTGTGTCACGCTGCTGCCCTGTAATTTCATAGGATGGGTAAACCATGTAAAGGCATGGGCAGTGGCCGATAGGGCAGGTATACGACGGCAGGCCATACCGGCACTTGTTAGAATACAAACCACATATACCGGCATTTTATACATTGGTTCTTGTTTC
The DNA here is from genome assembly GCF_965212315.1 of Lampetra planeri. Classification (NCBI taxonomy): domain Eukaryota; kingdom Metazoa; phylum Chordata; class Hyperoartia; order Petromyzontiformes; family Petromyzontidae; genus Lampetra; species Lampetra planeri. The sequence goes on along the minus strand of NC_136116.1, from coordinate 537,235 downwards.
TATATTACGATGTTTCCCCATACGAGTAATGACAGGGTAAGAGCGTGTGTGATTAGCTGTATAACTATTGACTTAAAGCTTTCGTGACTGCAGGAATTAATATTCTTTGGGTCTTTCGGTAAAGCCACGTATAACATTGTGTGGAAGCTACCTGGCCTGTCATGCCATACAACGCTCTTTTCTATGCTTGCGAAACCTGGACCCCTCATAAGGAACATCTGCACTGGTTTGAAACATTCAGTTTGGCTTGCTTACAAACAGTCCTTCCTGGCTTTAACAAGGCTGGATTGTGTGAAGAGCTCGCAGAGCCTATACAGTTCTCAACACAGTCCCATCAGTGAGTTCTTCTGGCAAGCAAAGCTGCATTGGCTGGCTCATGTAGTCCGCATGTCCAGCCACTGCATACCTAAGCAGCTTTTTAGCTGGATAGAGGGGGCTAAATGGGCAAGGCACGGGCTAGAGAAGAGGTGGGCTGATGTAGTACAGGTAGATCTGGAGCTGATTGGACTTCAATATCACCTTTATGGAGGAGGCTCGTAAAGAACGCTACTGGGCATTTGGACGCAGTCCCTTTCCAGCAATAATGGAGGGCACTGGAGCAACGCTCACAACGAGCAAAGTAGAGGGCACAGGTGGTGCATCTGCCAGTCATCTCAGTCAACCCAAAACACCTGCGTCTCTCGTCACCTCCTGCCAGCAACCCTTCGACACTTCACGTGGCTTCAAGTGCACCTTGCCCGGCACAACTGCTGTGGTGATGTCACCGCCACTTAGTGGCGAATTGCAGCTGTTGTCGTGTCGGTGGACGTTGGCTTCAGGACGAATAGGTTTCATAGCGACACTTATACGTTTACATTTTCGCAGTGAGTGTGGATAAACTGGCACATCATTAACTATAATCTCTGCCATTTCCACAGAAAAAAAGAAGAACAGAAGAAGAGGGAGGTCCTTCAGAACCCTGTGAAAATGAAGAAAATTAAAGAAATGGTAAGACCTGTAAAGCTTAGATACAAAATTCCGATTGAAGTGCGTCAAGCGTCTTCAGGACAAAATCCAGCGAGTTTGGTGATGACTTCCTAGATCTTGCCCTGATGATGTTTGACGCACCCTCAAGCCAAATGCCATATATTTGATTGATAAATTTAGTAATGAGACTCGTTCTTCAACGTACCGGTGAGCTAATACAATAACCATTGGTGTGTAAATGCTTGTACACTGGACAACTGCATTGTTTGGTTATATTGGGTGGTGGAGGGTCTTACAATGCATGTCCAGATAATTATGTAGCCCAACTCAAAATTTATTTTGAATAATTGGCTACGAAAAGCTCCATGTTCAATATTTTATTGGTAAAGTTATTTGAAAGTATTTCTGGTCGTGGTGTTGTTTTGCAGCTGAAAAAGAATATTTTGAAAGAAAAGAAAAAAGAGAAAAAGAACAAGAAGAAGAAGAAGCACAGGCGGCGGCACGAGTTGAGCAGCGATAGCGACAGGGAGGCACGATCGAGGTGAGGCAGCGCTCGTGCAGGAACTCCGTACCTACAGCTTCACCCAGCAAGTGTCACGTCAACCGCCATGCGTTCTGCTATTAAATAACGCTTTGCACTCCTTTAGGAATCATAAGAAACCATCGCAAGAAGAATCCCACGGTGAAAAGTCTCAGTATAAGAGAGGCGATTACGGCCTTCAGGTGAGCATCTTATTTTATTACTAAACATTTATTACAATCTTCTCGTGTAGGCTGCCTTGTTAAAACTGATAAACTACACAATTTCCTCTTCACCAAGCTCGCCAAATATATAAAAAATTCTGCTGCCTCATAGCTCAGCCACACATAGCCCAGTCACACCCATATATGAGACCACGTTGCCGTCATGGATGACTCTCGGACAAATGTCAAATGAATATATAATGTGTCCTGCAGAAAAGGGCCATTGCCTAAAACGCCACAGTGGTATCGACGAATGTGAGTTCATTAACTGTGCTTGTGCACCGCTGACAAATGCAGCAGCATCAAATAATTTGTTCAGATAACATCTAGATTACACTCAAAATCTTCACGGTCCTGCATAGACTGGTCCCTAACTCTTCTGCTCCTCCACGCACTCTGCTCCCTCTGTCTTCTCTCATCACAATGCTCCCCCCCTCCACACACAATCCGTTATAGTAGCCAGCGCTTTATGAAAGCTCGCAGTCAACCTTTGCTCGGTGTAAGATCACTCAATTTTCCTCTGTTGCGTCCACAGTTTGGGACATTCTTTTCCCCAGACATCCATGCTATTGACTCCCTGCCGCTGTTCAAGTACAAGCTTAAGACCTTCCTCTTTCCTCTGCCTTTGACTTGTTTGTGAATATAAAATGTATATGCCCACCGACATTGTTTCTCTACGTTGTGGTTGCATGTAGAGCATATTTAAATCCTAACTGTATAATTGTATGACCTGCACTTGACTCCACCATTGCAGATGAAAGAGCATCACCGTGAGCGGCACAGAGAGACATTTATGTCATCTCGGGAAGCCAGAAGTTGTTCCGTCTCCCCTGATCGCCAGTTTCACCACGGGCGGCACAAAGAGGCGCCTCCAGAGTCCCACATGGCAGCCAACCCACAGAGGTGGGCTCGCTAATCAGCATCTTGATAGGCGGTCCCTTTCAGATGGTTTATAAGTTGAAGAATTGTATATGGCTTATTGGCACGCATGTTGTGCACATGTCGGCAAACCCAGAATGTTACATTGCATTATTTACCTTGGAAGGAGTAAAGGATGCATCATTCTACACCTTTTGTCAATCCACTGTGTGGGACGTTGGAGCATTATGAAGTATATGGTTATACTTTATAATGCTGGTCAGTGCAGTTTGGTGAAGTGCATTTTACTCATTGAAAATATTCCGTGAATGAAAATAATGTCAATAACCGTGGCTGGAGTGGTTTGCACTGAAGAGGTTGTGAGTTAAAATTCTGGTTGTAGATTGACTCCGGCCATCATTCCTCCGAGGGAAATGAAATGAGTACCACTTAGTGGGGAAGTCAGCAGTGATCCTATGGATAGACTCCCCCACACCATGGGAATGTATACATCCACCACTGGCTCGGGGCTATGAACAGGATATGAGCACCACTTTAATGCCCATTTGAGCATCACTTTGATTTTAGTACATTAAATGCAGCCCATGGTATTTGAACCTGAGCATTGTGCATGTGTATCTGACAGAAACGCTGCAGCCGAGTCTGTGAGCAAGAAATGCAGAACCTCAACTCCTCCAGCCCCTTATCAGCGTCGCCCACCTGCACACACCTCCAGGTCCTTAAACATCCTGTTTGTTCATTTTCCATGGTCTATAATCTCACCATTAAAATACCATTGGAGTATAAAAAAAATGTGTAAACGCCAAAAACGTTGTATTAATTGCTGTGTTCAGCATACTTTGGGTTTCTTTACCTCCAGTCCCATATCCTGTTGTGGATGTCATTTGCCTCAGGGAGGCTCATCTGCCTTGAGTAAAATAGCTTCATTTCCATTGGGTTTGGACAATTACTGAACTTCAAATCAGATCGACATCAAAAGAATACTTTAGCTACCAACCTACAAGTGAACCTTGTAGGCTTTGAAGCTTTCCTTCTAATTGCATTTAACTATTATTAGAAACATGTTTATTGGGTTTAGCCACTTATTGATCTCGACAAATTTCTGCCGCAAGGACCCACCACCACCTGACAATTTGTTATGTGTTTAAGAATTTATACACCAATTTTTACTGTTTCAAGTTATTCTGACAAGTCTCGCAATCAACTTTTGCAATTATATACACCAATTTGCTTGAAACTGCACCAAGCATCATCAGGACAAGGTCCAGGAAGTCAATAAAATCGAGGATTTCAAAACGACTGGAACAATAATAATTGGCGTGTCGTTAAATACTTGTACACGTGACAGTTGAATTTGTTTGACTGTGAGGTGATGTGGAGTCTTAACGACAGAAGTTTGGCCAGATCAAATTTACATGTTTAGTTTTACTGCGTTCTTTACAAACGTGTCACTACCTTGCAGCAAACTGTCAGCGGAAGAGCTGGAGAAGCGGCGCGAGGAGATGATGCAGAATGCCAAGTGGCGAGATGAGCAGAGGGTGGCGAACGTGAACCGATACCGGCAGGAGGATGAGCATGAGCGCCAGCGCGAGCGCAGCGACAAGCGCGATGGCCGCTTCCTGCAGTAAGTGCACGCAGTCCCTCAGTCCCCTTAGCATAGCCACTAGCACGCAAGAGCGACCTTCATCGAAATCTTCCGTTTCGCTGGCTAACAGCAGAGCTTGCCGACGTGGCCGAGCAGTGGTGCGTTTTTTGCGTGTTGCAGAAGCTCGCGGTTCCAATGAGATGCCGCCGTTTTTTTTACTGAAGAGTTGCTGAGCATAGAGTTGTAAGAAAGAAGTCTTAATGTTTCTTTAATTAAGCAAGCCTGTTATCAGAGCTTGGAAAAAGAGACAATGGGAGGGAATTTGAAAGCAGAGCAGTGCAAGAGAAGCATAGCGAGAAGTGTTGTGACCTGCAATATGGTGGTTGAGTGTGTTGTTGTGACCTGCAGTATGGTGGTTGAACAGTGTGGATGAGACAAAACAGTCTGGTAGACCAAATCCTCAACATGGGTGGAGGAATCAAACGGTGAACTTCACTAGATCAATAACCATGGTAGTAGTGATAGAAGAGTGCTAAGGTGGTGGACTGGCCTCGGGTGGGCGAGTTAATGCAGTGAATTAGTGCTGCATTATCAATCACCCTGACTTTTTAATTCTGTTGTGTGAATTCACTGTAAAATACCACATACTGTCTGCTTCACTTATAGCGGACGTTAAAGACCCCGCAACGTCATTGGAAGAGGAGGTCATTATGTGCTGGCGTCATGATCCAAATTTTCCAAATTATCCACAAATTACTTTGGAAAAAACACAGCAATTGTCATGCCTGCCTGAACTTCAGAACCTTCATAAGAAAGAGCTGATCCACAGTGAGGCTTTCCTGGGTAAATAAGCATGGTAATAATAATATGTGACCGTCTGCTTCGTCACCAGTGCCATGAAGCTGGAGAGCGCGGCCTCGTCCTCCGTAGAAGACAGAGTCAAGCGGAAGGTGCACTCCATCCAGCGCACGGCTGCCGCCCTCGACAAAAACTTCATGCGGCGCTGAGCTTCCGGTTGGCGCCAACGTTCCTTTAGGATTCAACGTGGTGCAAGGGGCAGGCTGGACAGACGCACACCTATTTGATACAGAGGTTTCCTCTGCAGTAATGGTCATGGTGCTACAAGAGCCACACAGAAATCCAGATGCCTTACCCAGGCATTAATGATGATGATAATACTTAATTTTGGTGTAAAAATTTAGTGCAGACAAATTTTAAACCTGCCCCTAAACACGTGTGTGCATGCCATTACGCATTTTCTATGCACGTGCCAGTTGATAGCCCTGGACTTTCCGTCTCAAGGGATATTTCCAGATTAATTTTTTTATCATAACAAATTCATTGATCAAGTTTAAAGTTGCAGTTCTGTAATAATGGATTAAATTATTTTTTTTGTCATGAGTAAAATTTTGGGGAACAGATATTTTTAGAAGGGTCTCATGTTTTGGCATATGTAAGAATATTGAGTGCTTAATTTTCTGGAAACCTTTATCAGATAAACGTGTGGTCGTGTCAATAATACAACTGCAACCACTATTGTAGCCGTGCTTTTTGTACTTTATCTTTGTGATGAAAATACTAGCTAGTCCAGCAAAGATTCTGGAGAATTACATTTTTTTCACAGCAATTTGACATAAAATCAGAAATATTGCAACACCGTAAGTTTTTATACATTCATGTTGCCCAGCACAATCACCTCTGGGTGGAGCTGTAAATACTCAGAATTTTGGGTTTGTACCGTTTGTTTGGTATTGTACTGCAATGTTGTTTCATAATGTACATTCAAATAAAACATCAACTGTCAGTTTTGTATTGTGTTATGTATACTCGTACATGCGAAGAGAATTGGTAGAAAATTTGGCAACATGTTTAACAAAAACGGTCCACGCGTGTGCACGTTTCTTTTGCATTGATACCGAAGAATGGGACTTGCATAGCCTCATTTTCCACTGTCTCTGTATGAACTTTAACAAAATGAGATTGAGTGGCAATGTCCCTTTAGTTAACACTCCCGGCATGTACAATTAATATTGATGATTTGTTTTGATGAACGCCCTTCACGCCGGGGCATCTCAGACCGCATTAATTACACACGATAATGGACTTGCGTCGCATCTCAAACATTTTGAAAGGGAATTCCCAGTAGCAGCTGTCCCTGTGTTGCATAATGTCAACACCATGGCCTGCCAGCGGGCATTAGTCTGCCAGTTTCCATTGTCTTAGAGTTGCTAGGCATGTGACAACTCGTGAAATACAAATTCTTACATTCATAACAGTGCTGAGAATTGTACATATAAGCGGCACTTCTGGCTTAAACGAACAGCAGTCAATGATTGGGTCGTAAAAAAATGTAAGTGTCCTGGGTACCTTGCCACCTCCAGATGTTCTATATTATTCACAACGCCAATGAAATATATATTCGCGAATCATCCCCCCAAATCCTGACTGCATCAACTGAATGTGGTGAATTGTTCGGTGCCTAATATCTGCCCTAACATGAGAAACAAGACCGTCACCCATGGTTGTCGCGATAGTTGCTGCAGTGACTGGTGCATTCAAATTCCTCTTTGGGGCTGGGGAGACGTGACCTCACAAATGCGTGTAATTGGAGGCCTCGGCACTGTCGGCATGGAGCAGCGCCCCTACGTTATGAATGAGGTCCACAACGTGCAGCTGAGGGGGCAATAGCAGAGGGCCGTTAGACGCAGGATGAGAGAGGCCGTCCGCAGGCGTTGCCGGCTGGGGTGGCGCGGGCGGCAGAAGCAGCTCGTTCCAGGCATGGTTATAGGGGCCTCTGACCAGGCTGCAGGGCACACCCAGGCGATCGGCCACCACCTGCGTGTAGGCGTACAACCCGTCGGCATACAGATAAAGATCGAGAAGTCAGTGTGGCCAAAGCCGTTGATGCCACAACACCTCACGACAAGCACTTTCTCCCCTCCGCCAGATCCCACAGCTACTGCACAGTAGAAAGCGACCTCCAAGGTCTGTGCTCAAGCATCCCACCACCATATCTGCTCTTAGGTCTTCCCCGTGGTTACCGAATTGGAGTCCCCTCCAATACCTGCTTTGGCAATCAGCTCTACCCCATCCTGTCTAATCACATCTACAACACTCACTAGCATTAATCTCCGACTTCTGTGCTCATATGCCAACAACTTATTTTAAAGCTGCTTAATTTGTGTCCAAATCTCCTATCCACACAGCAATCCCACCTCAACTTTCCTTTGAACTCGCAACCTTCCGATTGCGAGTCCCTTTGCTATAAACCTCATTCACAAAACGAGGGTCTTCACGCCGCCACACGACCACCGAGCCCCTGGGCTGCACCTTGAAGAGCAGCGCTCGGTGCGGCTGCACTCCTCTCTGGATGCGGCCCAGTGGGATGAGGTTGGACTGGAGCTCGTTCTTGAGCTGGCTTACGTGCAGCTCCCAGCTGAAGTCGCTGAGAGAGTCGCGCTCCACCGGGCCTCCCATCCTATCAGACACAAGCCTACGTACCGTCGCAAGCACACGCCATCACATTAAGCTCAGGAATCAGCTAGGGCTGTGTCACGTGGTGCAACAACAAGTGAAGGTGGGTGCGCGGCACGGGAAGCTGAGCACAGATTAAGGAGGGGTGAGTCACGCGGGTGAAATCGAAGTTATATAGGTTCACAGTTCGAATCTAGCAGGCCGCTCTGTTACGTAAAGGACCTTACAGATCCAGGACATCATTAGAGAGTCCAATTTTTCCCAATAAAAAAATTGACCTGTATATTACTCAATTGGGATTACACATAGCAATAATCGTCCCTTATTGACAGACTCATGCCCACTTGCAGGTGCTATCACCTTGTACCGCACAGAGACAGCTGTCACTGGGATGTGGTGTAAGTCACTTATCGCGTGTCAAGCGCTCTATCGTAATTGTGATTACCTGGCGAGAGTGGCGGCCTGCAGGCGCGGGCAGGCCAAGGGTAGTACCGCTCTAATCGCCTCCTCGACAAACACCCGCAGCTCGGGGTCAGGGGTTGGCTGCCATGGCGGCTGCTCAATGGTGGCCCCTTCTATCCGCATGGCGGGCCCAGGGGCCTCCTCCTCCTCCGGCGCCCGTTCTTCCTCCTTCCGTCCCTTGGTCTTAGTCTTACTGTAAGAGTTGAACGATTGGTGGGGTAACGCAACAATATTGCTGTATTATCGTGCAACCTTTGCATTAAAAAAAAAACACATTTTCTGAGCACAGGGCCCTAAAACATCAAAGAGCGAGCAACAAATAGCACTAACCAAAGTTGTAATAGATAACAGTTAGCATAAGAGATTGGGTGAAGAGGTGAGAGGAGGGAATTCCAAAGTAGAGCGGTGCAAGGGAAGAAGCAGAAAGGAAAAGTGTTGTGACCTGCACTGTGCTGAGTCAGTGGGTGAGTGTGTTGTTGTATGGTGGTTGAACAGTGTGGATGAGACAAAAGTCTGGTTGACCGAGTACCCAATATGGTTGAAGAAATCAATGAGCAAAGTTCACGGGAACAGTAACCGTGGTAGAAGCAATCGAAGAGCGCTAAGGAGGCGACTGACCACTGTTGACCAAGTGACTGGAGTGAATCAGTGAGTGCTGCTTCAGCAATCAACCATCTTTGTGCAGCTCACCTGGGAGTCTTGGAGCCCTTGGCCTGGAGGGAGGACACACGCCCACTTTCCCCTGGGTCTGGGGGCTTCTCCACAAGGGGATCAACCACGTTCAGCCTGCACCGACAGTGCCACGCTTGTGCTCAAACTCCGTTACAAGTTCATTTTGCTTACCCTACTTAACTCAAAGAGGGTGGAATAAAGTCAAATTTACAAGTGTCGCTTTGGTTATCGAAAAGACAAACGCAATAACGTAAAGGCAAAGTATAACAATGAGGCAAATAGAAATCCGAGCAAAATAAATTAAATATAAATCGGAGCAGATACACCCAAATTAAAACCAGAGCAAAAAGTAAACATGCTCCAGAATAAATTGAAAACAGTACACAAACATAATGAAAAGTTGCATTATTTTCCTGCAAGGAAATTACTGTACTTTAAAAAACCGTTGAAAGTACAATTGAGTTTAAAGAAACATTGAAATGGAATTGGGTGAATATTGCACGAGTGTGCAAACAGACAAGACACTCTTGTGCATTGTAGCAATGGAGCAGGTGAGGCATATTCGGAATAGACCAAAGCAAGTGCACTGAGCTCAAACAACGACGCATTCAAATTCACCAAGAGATCGTATTGTTCTTGAGTGATCGGTAGTACCGTGGTTAGTGCATTGCACAATGAGCCTCGCGACCCGAGTTCCATTCCCGCTTATGACCAAGATCACTGACATATCTGAACCGGTTCCTGGGGCCTGCCCTATGTCGCCTATAATGAACATGGTGCTGGCCACCTACCCCTTGTGTGCCTTAATAGGTGTTCTCTAACACCATTTGCCCCAACAGTCTGTTAAGCCGAAAGTGGAGGATCTCGGTCTTTGTGAGCGTGTATGTCTTTGCATTGGTGTGTAATCGTGTCGTGTCTTTGCATGTGTGTGTGATCGTATTGTGTCTCTGTATGTGTGTGTAATTGTGTTTGCTATGCATGTGTCAATTGACACCAGAGCCGGCCCAGCCACTAAGCGACCCTTGCAATTGCAAAGGGCCCCGTGGCCAGCAGAGGGCCCCCTAGAGTCACTGCTAGCTAGTGGGTGAAAAAAATCATACATCAAAGGGGCCTCCAACCAAATTTTGCTTAGGGCCCCCAAAGGTCTAGGGCCGGTTCTGATTGACACCCTGGACACCCTTGCAAACAAGATGTTCTATTCCCTGGTATTATCCACGTGAAATTCTTTAACTAAAATAAAAACACGTGCGCAAATCTGTTGCCATGTGAGCCCACTCGCTCACATGTGCAGCCGAATTCTATTGAGCTGGTGGCCCGGTTAAGGCCGAGAGCTTTTGTGTGTGCAATGCCACACAGCCTCACGTGTTGCCGAGTGGAGGCGAGCAAGCGAGTGAGGAGTGCGAGCGAGTGTGAGCGAGGAGTTAGAGCGAGTGAGTTCAAGCGAGCAAGCATGAGTGAGGAGTGCGTGTGAGTGAGCGTGAGTGAGTGCAAGTGAGCGCGAGTGAGGTGTGAATGTGAGTGAGTGAGAAGTGCGAACGATCACGTACTGCTCAGCGGGGGCCGTGTTGACGAGGAGTACTGCGCGGTTTCGGTTCGGCCCTGTCCGCGCCAGCTCCTCCAGGGAGCCCCGGTGCTCACTCTGCCGCAGCTCACACAAGCACACCACACAGCCCGCGTGAAGCTACAGGAGCAGCCCTGCAAGCGCTCGCTCCTGCCACTGCTGGCAGATTCTCATTCAGTCCGCTCTTCCACGCTGACCGCACACGTTGGAAGACGTGGGGGTACCCACATCTCAACCCACTGATCGACTTAACTGCGGTGTACCAACAGTTATATTTCCTCCTAACTACCTCACAGCCTTACCGGAAGATATGGAACAAAAACTGAAAATTGCGCAAAGAAGTATGGACCAATGCATGTTTGGAATTGCAGTGAGACAGCAAGAGGAACCCATGGATTAGAGAAATATACAGGTTAATGATAGCATCCAAACTGTTAATAAAAGCAAGTGGGCTGGGGTGGGATGCATCACGGATAGACGGGAGGGTGGTCAAGACTAATAACCAAGGAAGGAAACGCCTCCGAGAGGATGGCCTACTAAGAAATGGAGCGATGACACAGCTCATGCACACGTGATGGATGGATTTGTTGCATCGCAGAATTGCGAGATGTGGCAGTGGCTTGGGAAAGGGTTCATCCAACAATGGATTGATAATGGCTGATGATGATGGTAAACCTTCCACAACACCAGTAACTGTGTGAAAAACACACAAAACAACGGTTGCCAGGTCAGCACGGGTTCTCACCGGGCCAGCATCATAGAAGCCATCGGTGATGGTGTTGTGTGCTGAGAGCCGCCCCGTGCGGCTGTACTTGAGCGGGAGGTTGCTGTCCAGCACGCGCGCCAGAGCCGTCTCGCTGAAGCGACTCCTGCGCGTCTCCGACTCGTTCAGCCTCTGCAGCACCTCCAAGCCTCTGGGGAAGCCGCAGACGCCCAGCCCAAAAGGTACTTGGCACGTACTTGATATCTACCCATGCCCGTTTACGTCTCGTGCAACAACCACCCAGGATCTATTTTGCTGTTTCAGTCGCGTGACTCCACAACGAGTGGCTTGTAGGAAAGATCTGTCCTAGACAACACTTGTGTCTGTAAATGTATTTTAATATCGTTTATGTCCGTGCACTGTTTTCAATTTCTTCTTTTTGCTGCGATGAATTCGCTGTATAGTTGTGTTTTGCTTAAATGTTGTTTTGTCATTTTGGTGACCAAGGTTACTCTTGAAATTAAGATGCAATGCTGGTCTCTGGAGTTTTCACCTGGCTAAACAAATACCCTTGAAACTCGAAACGAGCAATATACCTATTCTGGGCATTGTTTAAAGTATGTCACTTTAGTTCTTTCGGTAAAGTCAAAGGCAGCTCTCCCGCCGACTTCAGAATTTTCTTGCTGTGGTTGTCCCACCTGATGAAGTTTGCTTGTGTTGCGATCAAAACGTCGTGATTTGTTTTATTTTATTTCATTTCTATCAACGTGACTCTACCGAAAGAACCAAAGAGTATAGATTCCTGCAGTCACGAAAGCCTCAAATCAAGTATGTATTAACTTATTAAAATACTATACAAAGGCAAACTGTGTAAGTTATAGGTTCATATACATGACATCATTATGCGTTTGTTATGCGTGCATCGATGGACACCCTGGACACCCTTGCAAATGGGATTTCTATCGCACGGGGATAGATACATAAAGAAACCTCACAATCCACGCAGGAGCAGAGGCAGAGAGCGGCTGAGGTCGACGCACAAGACCTGAGAGAAGTGATTGTGCACAGCCTTAGGCCAGAGGCAGCAAGGGGTGACCCTACAGTAATGAATATAATCATTAATTGTGTTTTCTCCAGTAAATATCAACAAAACATCACCGCCCTCCCCCACCGGCACCCCTTCGATCCGCCAATGCCCTGAGCTGCTGTGATGGGGCCGAGGCACAAACCCCAGGCGGCAGATCTCCATGGCTGTGGGCTCGTCTGCAGCGCAGAGGAAAACCACCCAGCATGCCGTGCGGCGTATCTCCACCGTGTTCGAGTCGAGCATCTGAACCAGCGGGGCAAGACCGCCCACTATACGTAGCTGTGCGACGCATGGAAAATAAAAACACAAACACACACAGTACTGCTACCATGCTCGTTTGAGCAGGAATTCAATTTCACTTTGGAGCCTTCAAGAACTCTGAACCAGAAATTTTACTGGCTTTAAGTGGACCTAACATGTCACCTATTGACAAGCCATCGAGCAAAATGCCACCTAAGTGACATGCCACCTTTCGGCATGCCACCCCGTGACATGCCACCTATCGGCATGCCACCCAGTGTGTACATTCTCCACGTTTCTAAACATGCGGGGCAGTGACAGCAGCATCCCCACCAACCTGTGCCCGAGCCTCGGCGCTGCACATCAAGCCAGCAAGCGCCAGCGCAGCCTTGCCCTGCAATTGCGGATTTGGGGAAGACAAAAGGGCAGCTATGGCTTCGACAGCCCCGCTTGCCAGCAATCCAGGCACCAGGTGCTCTAGCCCGGCAAGGTTTGCCAACACCACAGCCGCATGGGCGGCAGGACTTGTCTTGGCGCCCGCCTGTACAGCCAAGCGCCCAGCAGCCAGCAGCCCCAGCAGAGCCTCTACTCCTTCTGCCGCTGTGCTGCACAGAAGCCACACACATACCAATATTACTCCATCCAAAGCAGCTCTTGTTTGTCTGAATCAACCTTCGTTTCAGCAAGTTTATTACATTTTATATCGATGTATGTTTGTGTAATATGGTTAATTTTGCTCCGATTTATATTTGCTTCATTGCTGTGCTTTGTTTTTATGTAATTGCTTTTTCCGTTTTGATGATCTAGGTCACTTTTGCAAGTGAGACCATATTCTGATCTCGTCAGTTCTCACCCAGGTTAAACTAAACAATTTTTATTTTAGCAGGCAATGTTCACTGAGCTATATAGCTCTTTTTCAAAAGCGACTGGCCATAAATGATAGCACAAGGAAGTGGCTTATCATATGGAAATGTATAGTAGCCAAATGCTCTAAACGCATGCTTCTAAATGTGGAGGGAAAAACTGGAGGTCTCGGAGAAAAATCCACGCGACTACGGGGAGAACACGCAAACTCCAAATATACAGGCGTCAGGGTGAGGATCGAACCCACGACCTCCTGCATACCAGATGCGGGAGTTTAACATCTCGCCACCGTGGCGCCCAGTTAAACAAAATAAACCACAAACTTGATTAACCTATCCCTGCACGCATTTCAACATAGACATGTGTATGCGTTCCTGTGCCCCGGCGATACCCGCAGGTGTCGGGGAAGGTGCTCGTGAGGTTAGCGAGCGCCAGCACAGCCGTCTCCCGTACGTCCGCACTCTCACTGGACAAGAGCCGCACCAGCTGGGCAGTGCCCCCTTGTAGAGAGCAACCATCACGTGTCACCATCAGCACTTGGAATTACAATCACTTTTGCATTTACACGGCACTTGCTTAAATGCATGAGCAACATCTCATCTCAAACATTAGTCTGCCAGTCAGGGGTGATGGTTAGTACGATGTGTGATATCAAGTGATACATGAGTGATTTGCAGGGATTTTTTTATTTTTAAAATTTGTCCATGATGCTAGCATGCAATGGCCTACTCGTGTCGAATAACGTCACGTGAATGTCCACTAAAGTGGGCAGCGCCTAAGTATTTTATGGCGAATACTCCCGCAGTGTAACCTCGAAACCTCTGCAAAAAGCGGCGATCGCGCTAACACTGAGCCGTGTTACCGCCCCCTCGCACCACGAAAACACCCTGCTCACGTTTACATGGCAGCTGATGAGACTGCATTCTGGACAAAAGAATAACTTGTAGAGTGATGCAGACACTTGCGTGATTTTTTTTTACACAGTTGCTCAGCAGAGGCCCAAAGGCCCAAAACGTCAGAGAGCAATAAACAGCACTATTAAAGTTGTAACAAATAACCGTTAATGCGTGTCTTGCATTAAGAAAGGTAATACAGTAATGGGAAAATAGACAATGGGAGGGATTTCCAAAGTGGAGCAGTGCGAGTAATTAACAAGTGGAGTTCACGAGGACAGTAACCATGGTGGTAGTTATAGAAGAGTTAATGGGTGAGTTAGTTAGTAGGTGAGTGGTTGAGTGAGTGAGTGGGTAAGTTATTGAGTGAGTAGGTCAGTGAGTGAGTGGGTGGGTGAGTGAGTGGTTTAGTGCTTGAGTGAGTGTGTAGTTGTGACCTACAGTGTGGTGGTTGACTACAGCATGGATGAGACAAAACCGTCTGGTAGCCCGAGCGAGCCCTCAGCACGGGTGGAGGAATGGACGAGCGAGGTTCACCGTGACTGTGAATGGCGATGGCACCAGCTTGGCGCTGGCTCATGGCAGCCACAGCGTGAGCTGCAGCCGACCGGACCGCATCGCCGCTGGCAGCAGAGCCCAAGAGCGCCACCATCACCGCCTCCACACCCTGCTCGTGCAGAATCCCCCAGCTCTCGTCTGCAACAGCCAGACAACCGCACATTAACATGCAGAACTGCTCGCATACGTATTGCCATCACACACAAAGGGACAAAGACAAACATCCCCCATATAGCCTTTCACAGACTGTTGGGGCAAGTGATATTACAGCCGGCACGGCACACGAGGGGGTGACTGGCAATGCCCAGCTGCCTTTGTCTCCCCAGTGCTGATGTTAACACGCTAAACCAGGAACTCGTTTAAGGCTGAGTGGACCTAGGGGAGGCCCAGGACCAGTTGAAATTTTGCCCACTGATGTTGGCCGTGAACGGGATTAGAACTCGGGCAGTTTGCTAACCACTACAGCGCCATGTCCGTCTCACCGATGCCAATGCTTAAGTCTACGCGAGACACACTGCACGCACACACGAACAAGGACATGCTACAACGAGCACAAACAGCCCCACATCACAAATACAGTTCTATTAAGATAGACTCATACTAATAATAAGGTGATAGACACAGCAGCACCAAGCAAGTTCTTCTATGCATGTCTACACGTTTTCTTTTCAGTGCCAAATCCTCCTTCAACTCCGAGCAATTCCTACTGTTGCGATACAAAGCTCACATCCAGCCAAAGCTGGAGCCCTGCTGCTGGAGTGGAGCACCCAGTTCCTACCTCAATGCACCGGATAGAGTTCAGAGTAAAGCAGCAGACGGGATGATAGATGATCCACTACTCGCCCCTTCACTCGAGTCACTCACCAGCAATCAGTCGCCTCCTTATCACTCTACTATCACTACTACCATGGTTCCCGTTAACTTCACTCATTGATTCCTCCACCCACGTTGAGGACTCGGTCTACCACACTGACTACTTCCTCTCATCCACGCTGTGTTCAGCCGCCACACTGCAGGTGACAACACTTCTCTTTCTGCTTCTTCCTGCGCACTGCTGCTCTTTGGAATTCCCTCCCATCGTATGTTTCCCCAAGCTGTTACAATAAATTCGCTCAATTCAAGATGCGTGTTAACTCTGTACCTATTACAACTTGTATGGTGCTGTTTGTTGCTGGCCACTTGACACTTTGGGCCTTTGGGGTAGTGCTCAGCAACTGTGTGTGTGAATAAAACTAAATTGTGTCTCACCGGAACCAGCCATATGGGCAAGGGCACGAGTGGCATGGGCCTGCAGGTCAGGTTGACTGGAGGCAGTCACGAAGCTCAGCATGGTCTCCAAAGTGCCACTGCCCTGCGCCTGCCTCATAGTCTCCACGTCTCCCAGGCACAGCGTGAACACCTGCAGCGCTTGTGCGTGCAGATCCATCCACTCCTGCGGGAGACCACCGTGACTACATGACTCGCATTATCGCCACATACAGTCATCCTCTTCCTTCAAAATACCCCTTTGTGCGGCTCAGCGGCAGGGCGGGCGGCCTGCAGTTGGGAGGTGCGAGATGAAATCCTGGTTGGAGGTTGACTCGGCCCATCATCCCTCTCTCCGAGGTCATATAAATAGGTACCACTATGTGAGGAAATCAACATTAATTCTTCTACGCACTCGACCCTGTCATATGAATGTGGAATTTCCACCGCTGGCTCAGGGCTTTAAACAGGAAATAAACACCTCCTCAAGGCTCATTTGAGCAGGAAATCACTTTAACTCTTCCAGGGTTTCTCAGGCCACAATGCCCTCTCGAGGGGCCTCTCTCGAGCTCCGTATAGCGGGGACAGCCGCTACGATGAAAGTCACGATCTCGAGCTGGTCTTGACAGAGCCACCCTCCTTCACGCTGCGACATCCCAGAGGAATTTTACCTAAGATAAGCGGCTTCCATTACACAGCATGCCAAACTCTTTAAAGGGCACTCATTGGCAGCTGTCGCTGTGTGTTACACGGTGACTTAGTTTGTGGCCTGCAAGTGGCCAATAGTTTACCGTTAGGAAGTGTTGATTGCTACTGTGCGTGTGATTGAGTGATTTCTGGGTAAATTCTCTCATTTGGCAAACATTGCACCGTGACACCGCCACACAATCGCTGAGTTTTTTTTAATGCCGTCAGCAGATCTTTAACGTTCACTGTGAGCGAAGCAGACTCCGCATAGTGTTTTATGGTTAATACACACAACCGCAATAATAACCAGGACGGCCTGCCGGTTACGAACTATAAACCAACGCAACAAAAGGTGAAAGCGCTATTCCCGGGCCACGTTGGTCTCTCACCTTCTGGCTCAGGATACCAACCACGCGGTCGAGCCCTTGGCGCAGGGCGCCGCGCCCCTCCCCGTCGCGTGCCACCGCTACCAGCGTGTCCAGAGCGAGTTTCTGGATGACTGGAAACTCCGAAGCCAGAAGGTCCAGCAGAGGCGGCACGGCATGTGAAGCATGCAATGCCAGGCGCCCCTCCGTGTCCTGCACAGCGCAAACACCACAAGTGTGGTGATGGACATTTTTTTGTTACAAACCGATTCCTAAGTTGCTCACCTGGCCATGACGTTCATAGCTGTGATGTTCATATCATTTTATTTTTTGAGCTGTATGGAAAGGCCAGAAACTTTGGCCCATGCAGTAACAGAAACTATCCCTGTCTAAAACAATCATCTCTCAAACCCTAAACTTGGCCTATATTTCGAAAAGGTTTATGTCGTGGATATACACGAAATAAAAATTATTTATAGTTATATTTTTTATATGGAGGGAGTGGATATGGATAATAATTAAAATTGTCTAATTGTGTGGTGACACAGCCCAGTGGTAACGCGTTCACCACTTGTAGCAGAGGTTCGCGGTTAGAATCTGGCAAGCCACCCTGGTTAATAATAAAGGCATGTTAACTGTACTACGTGCCGTGTGCTTCTTTCATTATAGACATTAAAGATCCGATGCTGTCATTCAATGAAGAGCAGAGGCCATTGTGTGCCAGCTTGATGGTCAAAACATTTACAAATTTGAAAAATGATACCACCAATTAATGAAAAAGAGTTTTGAGACTCGGTGATGCTTTCCTGGCTAAAGGAGCAAAATAATAAGGCTGTATTTGAGTTCCACATTACCATTGTTTAGCATTCAAACACAAAAGACAAAGATACCCCTTCCAGCCAGCCTTAAGAGATTACTGGGGCAAGTGCTGTTAGCGTGAAACTATGAAGGCTGGCACCAGAGCAGCCTTTGTCTCCCTCGTGCTGATTCATACACACACCCTGCACGAGGTACTAATTTGAGGCTGAGTCGACCTAAGGAAGGTCCAGGACCATTCCCCATATTTACCACCAATGTTGGTCGTAAGCGAGAATGAAACTGAGGTCGTCGTAGCAGTGCTCTGACCACGACACTACCGGCTCTGCACAAATGAACGTATATGTGCACACACACGCTCATTGACTGACCTGCGCGAGCAGGGAGAGACATTCCACGGCGTTCTTCTGTACATCAGGGTCGTGACTGGTGAGCAGGCGGACCAAACAGCCGGTGCCCCCCTGTGCCACCACACCTGCCTTGCCATTAAACTCCTGTGCCAGGCACGCCAGCACAAGGCTGCCGTACTCGTGGCAGACCACCTCCTCTACAAACGCAAGGAAACATCGTTTTGGTTTCCCTGAGCAAATCACAAGTCAGCCATACCTACCCCATGACCATAGTGGCCTTAACTGAAAGGCAACGACTGAGGATGGGTGACTGCGACGCATGCTAGGAATTTCGTGGCAAGTCAAGATAAGCAGAGCAGAAGTCCAGAAGAAAACGTGGCAGGGGAGTATTGTAGATGTGTGCAGGATGGGGCGAAAATAGGGTAAGAAACTTGAAGGTTGGGAAGAGAACATGGTTAGTAAGTACTGCAGATATGATTGCCAGGACAGAGGAGGGCCGATTGCTGAGATAGGCGACCAAAGGGAAGAGAAGACCTAAGGCCAGATGGTGGGAGACTGGCAGGGTAGATCTTTGAGGTCATGCATCTACTGTGCAACAGTTGAAGGATCTGGCGGAGGGGAGAAAGAGCTGGCGAGGAGGTGCGGTGGTATGAACAGCTTTGGCCACGATGACCTCGAAAAAACTGAAAATGTTTTAGCCCACTACATGGCTAATACAAAATATATTATCCGTACACTAACACAATAAGCATGAGAACCAATCCCATTATAGCCTAGAAAATAAATAAGAAGACAAGTATTTTTACACAAGGCTTGCTTGAACCAATGCACGTGAACTGCCAGATGTTTATATGCACAGACCTCTATATTAGACATGAGACCCTGTCTGCTAGATATGAGTGTCGTTGTGCACAATGTAACTTACAAAATTAAACGGTCCTGTTTAATTTTGTAACTTACACTGGATTCGAACTGTGAATCTCTGTGACAAGCGGCCACTCCATGACTCCAGACAGCAAGACCTCGCACTCGGGTCACAATCGGGTCACATTGGATGTGTATCACCTGCCTTCAGGTGACAGCAGCTTTAATACAGGTGAAACGACATCTGCATTCAACAGGATCTTCCTCACAGCAACTGCAGACAGAAACACAGGTTTCCTTTCAAGTTCAAAAGATATAAAATCACATCTGTTTAATGTTTTGTTTTTGCGTGTACAGGGAAACCCTGGCTAGCTGGACTAACAGAGGGGAGCCCTGGTCGGCTCACTGATGACTGTTAGACACGTCCCACGTGGCGCTAAGCAATTAACACACCGAGATCTCAATCTAAATTTCCCTCCCCCCCCCTCTCCCACCTTCTCCCACTGCCACTTCCCTCCCATGGTTACCAGTTTACCCGTTGTCATTTAACAACCCTAATAATATGGCCTCACCATTTGATGCCAGCGTGCCCAAGGTCACAATGGCGTTCCTGCGAACGGTCTTGTCGTCCTGTGTGAGCAGAGAGGCCAAAGGCTCCACAGCCCCAAGGTCCATCAGCATCGCTCTGTTTCCCTCGCCTGACAATCAAACAGCCGGGAAAATCGCATCAAGGGCCACAGCACAAACCCATCAAGAGTGACATCACAGACCCAGAAAAAGCCACAGAACAAGCCCAGAAATATCCA
The DNA here is from genome assembly GCF_965212315.1 of Lampetra planeri. NCBI lineage: Eukaryota > Metazoa > Chordata > Hyperoartia > Petromyzontiformes > Petromyzontidae > Lampetra > Lampetra planeri. The sequence goes on along the minus strand of NC_136116.1, from coordinate 517,414 downwards.
CGGCACAAACCCAGCACAAACACATTGTTGCACACTCATCGGTGACACAAGATAAAAGTATCAAACAAGCAAACAATAAATAATTCGGCTGCTTCTCATATTTGTCCCTCCTCACAGCCACAGTCTTCTGGGAGTGAATAATTTCATCAGCATGGGTATAGAAAAAGCTAAACTCTGGACTGGTTTCAACATTCAGTGTCTATGCAGTCCCACAGGACTATGTGGCTGATGGAATGTGTAAATAATACTTTTATTTTCTATGTGTAGGATCAGATATGATAATATATTGTTACTTATATTCTCAACAATTATACGAAAGATAATTTTGTGTTGCACACAGCGTTTGGTATGAACGCATCGCCATAATTTCCCGTGAGTGCAATGCCATGAGTGAGATCCGTGAGATGTGTGAGTGTGATGATGAGTGGGATCATGTGCAAGTGTGACGGTGTGTGAATGTGATGGTGTGTGAGTGTTTAATTGTTTGTGAGTGTAATTGTGTGCGAGAGTGTGTGCTGGGAACATACATTTATCAGCGAAGCGGTGGAGAGCATCGCAAGCTTTGGCCAAGACGTCAGGCTCAGGCGAGCGCAGCATCAGCACCACCGTGGCCACACTGCGGCTCTCTATGGGCAGCGGCTCAAACTGTCACATCAACAAGATTGTCAGCCCCTTGTCAAAACACATCAGATAACTCTCACATGTACAATAGTCCCATGTGGCTTAACTCAACATCTCTCGTTTTACTCCGACAATAACTCTGCTCCACGGTCCCACAGGCACAAAAGTTGAATCATCCCTAGAGACCAAACCCACACAGGCACACTCTTGCTCAGAGCTGCTTCAGCATGGAACCATCTCCCAGACCCACCAACTCTTGCCGCCAGTCCCAGCTGATTTAAATCTGTTCAATGTCTGCAACCGTCACAGAGCGAGTGCATTCGACGTGAACCTGCTGTGTGTACCACTTAGTTCTGTATTTATGTGTGTGTTTGACTGGATGAGATATTTATTGTGTAAACGCAAATGGTATAAGTTACAGATTTTAAAAAATTTCAGCCACCCACCCCCTCGTATGCCACTGTGTTGCCTCCATATTAGTCACTAACGGCACTTGCCCCAAGTTTATTAAGGATGTACGGGGGATCTTTCTCTCTTTTGTGTGATTGTATTAATGCATGTCATTATACATGTGGATTTTGTATGCAAACCTTTGGAAATATGAAGTTCCATCTCAAGGAATATTCCAGATTAAATATTTGTAAAAATATAAATAAAAAATATCATCCAACATCAAAAATACATGGCACCGGGTACATCAGCAGACCGTGCCACAGTCTACATCAACTTTACCAAGCCATTACATCTTTTCCACAGACCAAAGCTGGATACATTCCTCAGTTAGCCGAGTAGTCAAGCAACTAGCCAGCAGCCTTCATCCTCCTGCTCCTCCTCTTGCTGCGTGATGTCGTCCCGTCCCCTCGCAGAGCCACTGTCTCCACTCACCGCGTCTTTTGGGGGACCTTCCGCCGCCTTCTTCACCTTCTTACCCATCCTGCGTCGACAGTGACACTGCAGGGACACGGGCAGACATGCAGAGAAGGCAGCGGTTTCAAGTTGAGTTTGCTTAACCATTCTATCTAGTTTTGCTTAACCAGGTGGTGAGAATTCAAGAGAGCAGCATGAGTCTCATTTTCAAGAGTGACCTGGGGTCTTGTATTGTACAACAATGAAGCAGATATAAGTCAGAGTGAAAGCAATTAATTGAAATCAGAACAACAAGCAGCCAAACAGAAATCTGAGCAAAAGCAACAAAAAAGAAACAACAGCAGAGACAACCAAGTATAAATCATAGCAGAAACAGCTGCTTTGCAGAACTAATTGAAATCAGTGCACAAGCATAGCTCAACATTAAATAAAATGAATGTCTTGTAATGGTAAATAAATCCAATGGTTATGGTGTGTGCTCTGGTTTTTATTGAACACATTTGCCCTCGTTTCTCAGTTAAAGGTTCAGGGCTGAAATTGCCGGTTCACGCCACTGCCGGCAGAAGAGCATCCACTGGCGTGAGCTCTCGAGGATATTTGGTCAACTCGTCCACTTAACCCCACCACATGCGAATTGCCGACAATGGACGCACTGTGGAGTAGCAAGTGGTTACTGCTGGGTGAGCAGGGGGGCAGTGCACGACGGCTCGAGAAGCCTCCACCACAGCGTCAAGTGCCGCGCCGGATAATGGCGTCGAACCATTGACCTCTGGTCTCGAGATGTTACCTACCTCGCATGGTGTACAGGAGGTCATGGGTTCGATCCCGACCCTGACGCCTGCTGTATATTTGGAGTTTGTGTGTCTCTCTCTCTCTCTCATCATCACGGTGGCTATGAGATGTTAACTTCCTCGCCTGGTGTACAAGATCATGGGTTTGATTCCGACCCTGACGCCTGCTGCTGTATATTTGGAGGTTGCGTGTCTCTCATCATCATCATCACGGTGGCTATGAAATGTTAACTACCTCGCCTGGTACACAGGTGGTCATGGGTTTGATCCCGACTTTGACGCCTGCTGCTGTATATTTGGAGTTTGCGTGTCTCCCTCTCCCCGTGGCCGCGTGGATTTTTCTCCGGGTCCTCCGGGTTTCCCCTCCACATTGAGACACACGCGTTTAGAGAATTTGGCTGCTATGCATTTCCGCGTGATAAGTTACTTCGTTGAGGTATAAGTTGTGGCCAGGTCGCTTCTGAAAAAGAGCTCAGTGGGCCTTACCTGGTAAAAAAAAAAATAGTTTAGTTTGAGAATTTCAGGTTCCGTGATGACCATCAACCCCAATGTGGCAGCTCCCTTGGTTTCTCACTTCGGTTTTATTGCTCGATGTTTTGTTTTAACACGTGGCAAATCGATAACAGGTTTCTACCAATGTTTTCCTCATGCCCTTAATGGCCCGGTAATGCCAACAACAACACAACTTCACAACCCTCAAAGCAGCAGGGACAGCAAAGACAATCATCGACATCGCCAGTGGAGACCGCGGGTCCGCGGTCTCCAGGGGTCGTGCCGGGCCTCCGGCTGTAGCCACAAGGAAGAAGCCCCCGGCCACAAACCCATTGGGACATCGTCCCCGTCCTCGCGTGAGGCGTGCGAGGAGGAGGAGGAGAGGAATGGAGACGGAATGGAGAGACGTGCGGCTCTTACCCGACCCGGCTCCTCGCATTCGCCGCGTCCTTGGTCGCTAGGCGACGCCGCGCGCTGCGTCTCGCAACCGCGGCGCCCCTAGCGGACAGCGCAGACGCAGCACAGACACGAGACAGCGCAGACACAGCACAGGCACAGCACAGCCACAGCACAGACACAGCACAGCACAGACACGAGACAGCACAGGCACAGCAGACACAGCACAGACACAGCACAGCACAGACACGAGACAGCGCAGACACAGCACAGGCACAGCACAGCCACAGCACAGACACAGCACAGCACAGACACGAGACAGCACAGGCACAGCACAGACACAGCACAGACACAGCACAGCACAGACACGAGACAGCGCAGTCACAGCACAGGCACAGCACAGACACAGCACAGCACAGACACAGCACAGACACAGCACAGCACAGACACAGCACAGACACAGCACAGACACACAGCACAGACAGCACAGAGCACAGACAGCGCAGACGCAGCACAGACACAGCACAGACGGCACAAACGCAGCACAGACACAGCACAGACAGCGCAGACGCAGCACAGACACAGCACAGACACAGCACAGATACAGACAGCACAGACACAACACAGACACAGACAGCACAGACACAGCACAGGCACAACACAGACACAGCACAGACACAACAGACACACAGCACAGACAGCACAGACAGCACAGACGCAGCACAGACAGCGCAGACGCAGCACAGATACAGCACAGACACAGCACAGCACAGCAGACACAGACAGCGCAGACACAGCACAGACACAGCACAGACAGCACAAACGCAGCACAGACACACAGCAAAGACAGCACAGACACACAGCACAGACAGCACTCACATGATGGACAGCACAGACCACACTCACAACACAGACAGCACCTAGAGCATAGACAGCAGACACGAGACAGCACTCGCAGCACACGCACAGCACAGACAGCAGACACGAAACAGGCACAGACACAATACAGCACTCAGCGCACAGAGAGCACGCACATAACTCATCACAGACACAGCGCTCAGAGCACACAGCAGATACAACACTCAAAGCAGACAACGCCCACAGCAGACATAACATACTCATAGCATACACAGCACAGACGGCATGAAAACAACACTTACAGCAAATACAGCACAGCACTTGCAGCAGAGGCAGCACCCACAGCAAAAACAGCATCGACACCACTCGCCGCATAGAGACAGCACTCACAGCAAGACTCGCACATACAGCACAACCCCAGAACATCATGCAGCCTCGGAACTGCACACACCACAAATGCAGATTTCAACGTATTTAATATAATCATAACTCATGAGCATCACACAGCAGTTGAAACTAAACACACAGCTGCATTGTCACCAACTTAAATTACCCATGGACATAGGCGGACAACCCCTGACGTGCAGACACCATCATCATAACTGTATAGGGAATATCGGAATGCAATCTGAACGAAGCAATTTAATGATAACAAACCATCCCGCTTCGAACCGGTGAGATTACTGGTACTCCCTCCCAAGACCCCGTCTCGTTTGTGCCAATCTCCCAGGAACATGGCCATCTTTACCACAGGTCAAACCCAGACCTATTTCCCAGTCAGCCTGGGTCTATCATCAAAACTGTGCAGAATACTACATTAAAGTTCAACATAATACTGAAATCTCAGTACAAAATCTATTTCTGCCACCCAGAGGTCAATTGCCAGGCGGTCCGGGTCAAACCCAGAAGTGTCATCCTGATCTTTCCACGATTACCATCGTCTCCAGGAAAGGTCAGCTGAGATTAGTCCTCAAAATCGTGCAATGTCACCCTCTAAAAATCACAAGTGCTTTAAAAACTAAATTCAACGCGTGTTTTGTAATCTGGAATAATATATCTCCTGCCCACCACTGCGTTTTGAACGTCATGTACATTGGCCTTGTAAAACAAATGCAACACACCATGCGTCTGCAACCATGAAATTCACAAGCGGCAGTGTTCAGCGTGGGCTCTAACAATGCAGAACTGCAGGTCACGTGCCTCTCTTCAAACATTGTAACAAACACTATGTATCACACACATTTCCACATGTTTATATTAGAGGAAAGTCATACATCAATGGTTTAATTTTAAATAATTTTTCACACTTCCTAACCTCCCATGTAAAATATGAATCATTGAGCATGTGAAACGGTATTTCTAGGAGTACATGTGGAACTTGGATGTTTTAAACATCCACATTTCAATCCAAAGAGAAGTGTCATAACAATTATGAAAATGTCAAGTGAATGCTTGGGCCTTCAAATAAACATTGCATTGCCTTTTCACTGTACAGTATACTATTTATTTAAAAGTAGACCATACAGTTTCTTTATTAAATGTCACACATAGGCATTTGCAGCCAATGCTATTATTCATAATTGACTTTTGGGTAAGGCCACACAAAGATCTGACCAGTACGTGACCTGACCATTATTGCACACGTGACAATTTAATTTAGTTTGGCCGTGTCGTATAGTGGAGGGTCTTGCAACTTTATTTTTGCCAGATCGTTACATGGCCTGAGCCAAAATTGTATGGTGAATCTTATTAACTTCCGTTTTATATACTAACTAAAGCGATATCACTGAACATTTTTGGATATTTTTATCACTCCAAAAGGACGATGAAAACACCTTGTAAAACGAATGCTGCTTAAGAACATAATATGCATGTGTCAAGGCCAAGGCACGTCGAGAGAGTTGTTGGAAGAGCACCAGGTGCGAGTGGAGACTTCATTAAGGGTGTGGGACTTTGTTGCCGCTTTCCCAGCCAGCCATTGTGACAACTTCAGACTTGGGCTGCCTTCTCTAGACTCTTGGCCGCGTCTTTGAGTTTTCCCAGCAGATCCTACATACGGCACAGTTTCTGTGATTATATAAAACAAAGTAATGCATCACTCTAGTGTGCATACATCACAAATCAAGTCACAGCATTATCATGTTTAGACAAAATAAGAATCAGTTTATATGCCTCCTTCCCATATCCGTCTCTCTCCACATCCATTTTTTATATACTCCAATTTCAGCAGCATTGGTTTAATTCAAGCAAACTCTAGACCAGTTGTGTCATTTGGTATCCCATCAGCAATCAGGCTTGATTAAACCACTGCTGGTGAACTGCCAGGTGTTTGTTTACAGGCAAGGACCCTCTTAGATATGGGTCCTGGTTCGACACAAAACTGTAAAATATATGATTTGAAGCTTTCGTGACTGCAGGAATATATCTTTGTATTTGTTGATACTGGGTTGGCAGTGACGCATGAGCACAAATAACAAAACTCAACACGACTCTTGTTTACCCAGAAAAGCCTCACCGAGCCTCAAGACTGTTTTCAGGAGTCTTCCCAAGATTTAACAGTAGAGGGCGATGTTGCAGTCGGAGGCGATGTGTAATCCCAATAGGGTAATTGGCAGCACTTTTTTACAGCAGGGTATTTGGCCATTCCCAGTTACATTTTATGTTTTCTTTAAATTATGAACTATGCATCAAATTATTGAGCCAACAATTTGATTCATGATTTATTTCTTAGTGGGCCAGGTAATGATCTGGCCAAATGTGTGTCATAAGACCCTCCACCACTGAACATAGCCATACAAATCAAATTGTCACGTGTGAAAGCATTGAATCCACCAATTATTATAATTTCAGCTCAATGGTAAGTTGAAAAACTATTCTCACAACCACAATTAGCATTAGTATCTGACCTAACCCAAAACTAAATTTGTATTAAGTTGCTGCTGTTCTATAAGTTCCATACCTGGAGTTGCTCCCTGTTGCAAGTGAATGTTACAGGACAGAGTGAAGCTTCACATCCAACCTAGGGCACAGAATATCGGCACACACAACGATGTATTAAGCACCAACAATGCACCTCACCATCTAGACACTGCCTGTAAATGTGTAAATACCTATGAGCAAAGAGAGATAATCTCTTCTCACCTCTGTGTGTAAGGTGATCTGGTAGTATGGCTCATCAACCTTCTGCAGATGACTGTTCTAAAAGGTAGTGAAGACACAAGTTATAACAGCTGCTAAACATAAACATTGTAAAATGCTATACCACATCACTGCAAATGACATAACATGATATTTAAACATTTCAGCGAAGGGCAGTCTTCACAGAACGACTGCTATTTTATAATCCGTATCATCTGTAAGGAACTGCCACAGTGGTGTAATGGTTAGGCTGGACTTGTGATCCAGGTCACTGGTTCTATTCGATCTCCCGGCGAAGCAGTTGGAACCATCGTTCAAATTCTCAAATCCTCCCCATCGCCTCTGCTCCCCACCCAGCAATATGAATGGATGCACCATGGTCAATCGGTTGATTGTGTGGTGGGGCAAAGTGAGAGCACACCTAACTTTTCCAACACATGCGGTCAACGTGGAAGAGTAGGCCAAATTCCCTCTAGACTTGGCTTTAGTTGAGGGCCTTCTGCCAGCAATGGAATGAGCATGCAATTGCAGGAATGCACTATTATCTTCACCTTTACAAATTGCTAAAATCTTACTTATTGGGAATGTTATAATGTGCAGTCATGCTATGTTCACACACCTTAATGTGGTAATCCAGACGCCAGGTGACATCAACAAGTGTCCGTGGTGAGTGACCCAATCTGCATTTTCCATGGGTATCAATACATAGGGAATCCAGATATGACACTTATAACAAACATAGCAAAATATCTTCTCCCTGTTCAGAGTTGGGAAATTAAAAGGCTCATTTCAAATGTAAAATTTAAAGTATATTTTAATGTAAAAGGCTCAGTAAACATATCCATTGCAACTATAATTTCTGCAGGTATTCAATTGTTGTAATTATATTCTCTACAATGACACTAATGATTATTGTGTTATGTATAATATATATTTGCGTCGAACTAAGACCCATATCTAACAAAGAGGGGGGCCCTTTCCTATGAACTTCTGGCAGTTTGCCAGCATCGGTTCAAGGCAGCCTGACTCTGGCTTTATAAATTTAGCGTCTGATCAGCAGTGTTAAACCAATGCAGCTGAAATTATAAACTCCCAGAAGACCGTGTGGCTGACAGGATGTGTTAAAAAAAACGATATTTTTTAATGACGGATATGGAAAGGAGGCGTATTGTCTGCGTATTTACTTTAACTAGGTTTTATTATAATTACCTATGGATTTGCATTCTTTGAGCTTACTGCAAAATCATTTCATGGTATAACTTTCTGCATTGAGTAGTAATAGTAAAGAATAATTCCATTAACAAGTATACTACATGTCAGACTTACCGTCCAAGCAGCAGTATCATATCAGCTAGATTATCCTGTGGGCAGATAATGCATGGGTTTACAGTATTTCATAGCAAGTTATGAGACACAAATAACACAATACAAATTACTCATAATAATTTGTGCACGCTGCATTATTCTTGTGTGCCAGCATCATGGTTCAAATTTACCGTATTCGAAAATTACCTGAAGATTACCAATTTGGAATAAGCAAAGTGAGTATCGCCCCCTACTGGCACACTAAGGCCACTTACAGGCAAGTGCCAAGTCACCTTGTGCCGCACAGGGGAAACTGGCACTTGGTCCTCCCTTGAAATGTCCAAGATGAAATGTGATGTAAGTTGCTTTTTGTGTATATGTAATGTAGTAACTCGGCGGGAGACGACTTCACGGGTAACACACTCTTTACTTTATCAAACTCGTTCACAGGTGACTAACACCTACTTCGTATCTCGGGTGACAAACACCCACTTAGTATCTCGGGTGACAAACACCCACTTAGCTACTTGGCGACTAACGCCCACTGAGCTACTCGGGACACTCCCTGCCCGGGGTATCCGTCTCGACTGTGGGTCCCCAGCCCGACCCACGGGGGCGTCGGACCCCGGGTCCCACAGCCTCGCCTCCGAGCCACACAGGGCCCCGGTCCCCACAAGGACGGCGGGACTAGGGGTCTCGGGGCACTAGGTCTTCAGCTCCGTCTTCGGGTCTTCAACTGGGTAACTCTCCCCGAGTGCTCTCGCGCGTCCCCCTTTATACCCCACCTGCGGACGTCGCTGCGAGCACCCACTTATTCGACCAATCGCTGGGCGCTGGCTACGATCCTCTTTTCCCACATCTCATCGTGCCTCACCACCCACGCCGCGCCGCCCCGTCATCTGTCACTCCCGGCGCGCGCGTCCACACCACGCCCACAACGCGTGCCCAACCCCGCACCCCGCGCCGCCCCGTGATCCATCACTGTCACAGTCGGCGCACGTCAATACCACCACTACATCACCCCCTACCACTTAGCTCGCAGCCGACCCGGCTGCTATAAAAATATACAAACCGCCCTGTGTGCCCCGTAACACAACACAACAACAAGAACAACAACTAACGTAACAACACAACACGACGCGAACACTACCATCCGCAACCATCAACCAATGCCACCGCGGCAATAGAACAATATATACAAACCGGCGAGTGACAATAGCAATGTGTATGCAGAAAGGAAAATAAATGGAAAATTTTTTTTTTCTTTCGACTCGTGCAGTGTCCCATCCTTTCCGAGCGTCCCTACAACGGGACATTACCCCGGCAGAGGGGAACACCGGGCGAGCTCGGTGTTGAGAAAAAAAACGTCTTCATGAAAATTGTTGTGCCCTAGCCCGAGTCCGCCTTGCCGGTCCGTCGTACGGCACCAGACGCGGTTGAACGTCCGGTGGTGCCAGCGGTTCAGAAAGACATCGGCCAGGCACCGAGGACCCGTGCGTGCCGCGGGGTTCAGGCTCCCGACGGTTAGCAGCCGTCAAGCCCGAGGCACCTGGGGGTGGGTCAGGTGGAAACACGTGAGGAGCAGCCTGCGACACCTCCCTCCCCGAGTCGACGGTCACATCACACGCCCGGTCGTTACGGCACAGAACGGGGTCACACGGTGCCGTATAGGGCTTCAGTCGGGAGGGGTGCACGTACCAACGGCGTTTTTCCCATTTAATCTGTATACTCTGGGGTCGTGCAACCCGCACAATTTCCACCGGTCCCCTCCAAGGTCTCAACAACTTGGGGGACGTAGCCAACGGTGCATGTGGACAATGCAGCCAGGCCTTATCGCCTGGTTTCCAATCATGCGTATGCACCCTCCGCTCATGCAATCTCTCGTTCGCAATTTGCCGCGACCGCGAATTCAACCTCGCCGCCTCCCGTGCTTCAGTCAATTTTGCGATATTAAATTTGATGTGGTCTGCCAATTTAGATTTTGCACGTGGCTGGGAAATCCCCAGTTGGACGTCCATGGCCGGATCGGCCTCCCGCCCATACATAAGAAAAAATGGGGAAAACCCCGTCGCCGCATGAGGGGCCATTCGATAGGCCGCGAGTACCCCCGGCACCTGTAAGTCCCAATCAACCTGATCGTCGCAGACCTGTTGGCACAACATAGACGTAATCGTCCTGTTCAGACGCTCAACCATCCCGTCAGTCTGCGGGTGGTAGGGGGAAGTACGCACTTTCATTGTACCCAACAGGTCGCACACCTCGCGCAACAAACCGCTCGAAAAATTATTTCCTTGATCCGTCAGCAAGCGTTCGGGGGCGCCCTTGTCCAAAACATAACCCTGGACGAAGGCGTCCGCCACCGCTGCAGCCGACTGGTTGGCGAGTGGCCATGCCATGGGCCATCGGGTGAAGTATTCTACGCCAACCAGCAGGAACCTATTTCCCCTCGGTGTAGCAGGAAAGGGCCCCAAGATGTCCAACGCAACCAATTCGTTTGTGCGCGAAACTTGAATGGATTGCAGCGGTGGATTAGCTGCCAATGGTGGCGGTTTTCTTTCGGCGCACCCTACGCATCCCTTAAGAATGTTCGCCACGTCGTTACCCATCCCCGGCCAATAATAGTCTCGCTGGATTAGGGCGAGCGTTTTTTGAAAACCCAGATGCATGAGCCGTTCATGAGCTGCCAGAACGACCTTACCCCGCATAGCAACAGGCACAACGAGCACGTGACCCCGGGACATGTTGTCCCACTTCATCAAAAGGCCCTGTCTGCACACCCAGGAACCGACCCGCGCATCCCCTACCTCGGGAGCGCCAACTTTTCGACGTAGCGTAAGTAGGGAGCTGTCGGACATTTGGAGACGGCCCCACTCAATGAGGGGCAATGACAACAGCGAATCCCTCCCCGTGGGAGCGTCGACTCCCAATTGCACTTTGGACAAGTTAGCAGAACCGGCACACAACGAGTCCAACCACTCTGTCCCCTCATCACTTGGAGGATGCGACTCGACAGTGAAATCCGCTTGAGACACGAGCCGTTCCTCAACGGGTAGCGGCGCGGCGTGAGCCAGCACCGTTCCCTGCGCAATTTCGGCCGGCCGCGACCCCGTATTCAGGACCCTTACGAACGGCTCACTGTCCCCTCTCACCATGGTTTGAGCAACCGCTAAGTCGAGGCCCCTTCTGGCCCTGTTAGACGGCCCCAACGGCACCCCCTGTGCCACCGCGCCCACCTCGAGTGGCTTCCTCAACCGACGGGGTACCAACATTTTCGATCCCGGGGGCACCCTTACAGTCTGAGTTGCCAGCGCCTGCACCGTCGCACAAACCGTGCGTATTTTGGTAGGGCTCGTCAAGAACGCAAGCCGCCGACCTGACGGAAGCTCAATGCAGGCCTGATCTATGAGAATTTTGATGGGCATTTTGGACAAAAAGTCCGTACCTAGCAAACAGGGAACGGCCAGCGATGATGATACAAAAATAGGGCCCGCCAATTTGATGTCACCAATGCAAATAGTCGCCCGAATCTGGCCGATGATCCCCAGGGATCCCCCATTCGCCGCATGAAATGGCACGTCTACTGGCAGAAGGGGTCTACTTTGGACGGGAAGAATGTTATAAATAAGGTCCGAGATGATGGTGGCCGACGCACCCGTGTCAACAAGCACCCGGACCTCAACCCCGTCAATGAAGCCCGTTACCACGGACGACCCGGCCGACGCAGCCACGATCCTGTGGGCCAATTCGGACCACTCGACTGCTTGCGGGCCGCGTACGGACCCCCCTCGCCGAAATGAACCCCCGGCACCCAGCCGCGAACCCCCCACCGCCAAGCGGCGACCCGAATGTGCCGTGTTTGTGGACCGAACGTGTGAGGTGCCGCGACTTGCCGGGTTTTGTTGGGATGACTTGTGGGCCTGGTCGTCGTCCCGACGTGGTCCTGTGGCGCGCTGACGCGGGGCCCGGCACCCGGCTGCGACGTGACCCCGAAGGCCGCAGTTGTAGCAGACGACGGACGTCGTTGGTTTCGGTTGCTCCAGCTTGCGGGGTGAACGTGTGGGCGAACGACCTCCCGTTCTCCACTCCCCCGGACGCGATGCAGCGAAGGCCTGCTCCTGATCCGCAGCTGGCTGAGGTTCGGCGATCGTGGCTGCCAGTACCGCGTTCCCCGCCAAATTGCAGACGACCCCCGGCCTGCGTTTGAGGACCTCGTACGCGTGAATGCTCGTGGCGATCGCCAGGGAGCAGATATCCATCTCGTCCGCCACATTGATGGGGACCCCCAACTCGTGGGCCAACACCAGCAGCTGCTCCGTCACCATGGCGTCCTTCCCCTCCTTATCCATGCGGGGAAAAGCTGCGTCCGCCAAGGCGAGTAGTGCCGTGCGATAGGCGAGCGTCGTTTCTCCAGCCACCTTCCGCCGATCGTAGAACTGGTGGCGACACGTGGAGGGCGGTCCGAACACCTTCGCCATCAGGTGTAGTGCGGCCTGGAGCGTAGAGCGGGACGACCTTGCAGCAGATGTGAAGGCTGCAAGCGCGTCGTCGTCGAGCATCGCTGGCAACGCACGCAGGGCAGTGGTGTCGGACCACCCCGACATCTCCTGATGAGCGAGGAACCTTCGTTGGAAGGCTCCCCAGTCGCCCCCATCCGCCTTGAACGCCGACAGCGCGGGCAATCTTTGCTGGAGGACCCGATCGTCGTCGACGTCGGAGAGATTTTCCCGCGCTCCGCTGTAGTTGTGTAAAATGTCGGCTCGGTTGTCAGGCGCAAAATGGAGAGCTCCGGTGCGCGCTGATGATGTGGGCTGCGCTGAGCGGAGGTCTCCGGTCACGTGGTGTCCGTGTTTCCCGCCAATCAATGGCGGCCCCTCAAAAACGGCGGGAACTTCCAGACTTTTGGCGCGAAGCGCCTTTTGGCGGGATCCCGCCAGCCTCGCTCCTTCCTCCAACCCCGCAGCCATTTTCTCGCCCGCTGGAACGGAGATCTCCGCCAAGATTGCAGCGGCGGCGAGCAGCAACTCCGCCAACCGGGAGTGTGCGTCTTGGAGGCTGGTGTCGGAGGCAAGCAGAGCGTCGGCCATCACCGCGAGGTGCTGCATCGGCGGCCACTCCTCGTCCTCTCCTCCCGAGGTTGGTGTCCCCGGTACGCCGTCGTCGTCCCGACCTCGCTCGTGGGTACGGGTAGTCTTCCTCGTGTCCATACTTCTTGAAGACAGGTTCACTTCTGACGCCAGTTGTAATGTAGTAACTCGGCGGGAGACGACTTCACGGGTAACACACTCTTTACTTTATCAAACTCGTTCACAGGTGACTAACACCTACTTCGTATCTCGGGTGACAAACACCCACTTAGTATCTCGGGTGACAAACACCCACTTAGCTACTTGGCGACTAACGCCCACTGAGCTACTCGGGACACTCCCTGCCCGGGGTATCCGTCTCGACTGTGGGTCCCCAGCCCGACCCACGGGGGCGTCGGACCCCGGGTCCCACAGCCTCGCCTCCGAGCCACACAGGGCCCCGGTCCCCACAAGGACGGCGGGACTAGGGGTCTCGGGGCACTAGGTCTTCAGCTCCGTCTTCGGGTCTTCAACTGGGTAACTCTCCCCGAGTGCTCTCGCGCGTCCCCCTTTATACCCCACCTGCGGACGTCGCTGCGAGCACCCACTTATTCGACCAATCGCTGGGCGCTGGCTACGATCCTCTTTTCCCACATCTCATCGTGCCTCACCACCCACGCCGCGCCGCCCCGTCATCTGTCACTCCCGGCGCACGCGTCCACACCACGCCCACAACGCGTGCCCAACCCCGCACCCCGCGCCGCCCCGTGATCCATCACTGTCACAGTCGGCGCACGTCAATACCACCACTACATATAGAGTGCTGTGATCGGCTCCGGTGGATAGGCTGCTCTATCAGAAACAAATTATTAGGTGTTTAATATTAATAACGTTTGTGCTGATAATAAGTTTAGGATGTTACATGGCTTTGATGGATAATGGTCAAGAATAGTAACGGAGTGGCAGACAAGGAATGGAATCTGACCGAGAAGATCGGAGCAATGAAATCAGTTTGTGCTGGATAAATTGTAGCATTGCAGGATCGTGAGAGGTGGCGCTTTCAGAAAGCCTTCATCGAGCAGTGGACTGATCATGGCTATGCAAATATTACTCAAACCCCACGTCTGTAATTTGGCAGATCCAATTTCCACCCATCTCCATAACTTAGTTTCACAGTCAACAAGTGTGTTCACAACATGTCCAGGACATACCTGGTAAGCTGTAGTAAATATCGCCACTCGGTCAGCGCTGAACTTAAAATCCTCCATCCATTGCCTGGAAAAACAAAAGTCATAATTTGTAATGAACAAACATTTAGTCCGAGTAAAGTTGTACAGGTGAAATAGATAAAACACCTTTCTTGGCAGGACCAAAAATAAGCAGATAACCTCCTTCCCACATCCCTCCCTCAAAATAACAAAATAACGGTGAAGTTTTTATACATCCCATATTTTCAGCGGCATTGGTTCAACACGTTCAAACTCTTCGCCGGCTTAGACAATGAGTGTCTTATTTGCAGTCAGGCTTTCTTGGTGGGTTGGGTTGGGTGGTTGGGTTGGGTTGGGTGGGTTGGGTGGTTAGTGGGTGGATGGTTGGTGGGTGGGTGGGTGGTTGTTTGGTTGGTGGGTGGGTGGTTGGGTGGTTGGTGGGAGGGTGGTTGGTGGGTGGTTGGTGGGTGGTGGTGGGTGGTGGTGGCTGGTGGGTGGTGGTGGCTGGTGGGTGGGTGGCTGGTGGGTGGGTGGGTGGCTGGTGGGTGGGTGGCTGGTAGGTGGGTGGGTGGCTGGCGGGTGGCTGGCGGGTGGTTGGTGGGTGGGTGGTTGGTGGGTGGGTGGTGGGTGGGTGGATGGTGGGTGGGTGGTTGTTGGGTGGTTGGTGGGTGGGTGGTTGGTTGGTGGGTGGGTGGTTGGTGGATGGGTGGTTGGTGGGTAGATGGTTGGTTGGTTCGTGGGTGGGTGGTTGGTGGGTGGATGGTTGGTGGGTGGGTGGGTGGATGGTTGATGGGTGGGTGGGTGGTTGGTTGGTGGGTGGGTGGGTGGTTGGTGGGTGGGTGGGTGGTTGGTGGGTGGGTGGTTGGTGGGTGGGTGGGTGGGTGGGTGGATGGTTGGTTGTTGGTGCGTGGTTGGTTGGTGGGTGGGTGGTTGGTGGGTGGTTGGTTGGTTGGTGGGTGGGTGGTTGGTGGGTGGGTGGTTGGTGGGTGGGTTGGTGGGTGGGTGGGTTGGTGGGTTGGTTGGTGGGTGGGTGGGTGGGTTGGTTGGTTGGTGGGTTGGTGGGTGGGTGGGTTGGTTGGTGGGTGGGTGGGTGGATTGGTTGGGTTGGCTGGTGGGTGGGTTGGTTGGTTGGTGGGTGGGTGACTGCGTGGGTGGGTTGGTTGGTGGGTTGGTGGGTGGGTGGGTTGGTTGGTTGGAGGGTGGGTGGGTGGGTGGGTTGGTTGGTGGGTGGGTTGGTTGGTGGGTTGGTTGGTGGGTGGGTTTGTTGGTGGGTGGGTGGGTTGGTTGGTGGGTGGGTTGGTTGGTTGGTTAGTGGGTGGGTGGGTTGGTTGGTGGGTGGGTGGGTTGGTGGGTGGGTTGGTTGGTGGGTGCATTGGATGGTTGGTTGGTGGGTTGGTTGGTGGGTGGGTGGGTGGGTTGGTGGGTGGGTTGGTGGGTTGGTGGGTGGGTGGGTTGGTGGGTGGGTTGGTTGGTGGGTGGGTGGGTTGGTTGGTGGGTGGGTGGGTGGGTTGGTTGGTGGGTGGGTGGGTGGGTTGGTGGGTGGGTGGGTTGGTTGGTGGGTGGGTTGGTGGGTGGGTGGGTTGGTTGGTTGGTTGGTGGGTGGGTGGGTGGGTTGGTGGGTGGGTGGTTGGGTTGGTGGGTTGGTTGGTGGGTTGGTTGGTTGGTTGGTGGGTGGGTGGGTTGGTTGGTTGGTGGGTGGGTGGGTGGGTTGGTTGGTTGGTTGGTGGGTTGGTTGGTTGGTTGGTGGGTGGGTGGGTGGGTTGGTTGGTGGGTTGGTTGGTTGGTGGGTTGGTTGGTGGGTGGGTGGGTTGGTTGGTGGGTGGGTGGGTTGGTGGGTGGGTTGGTTGGTTGGTGGGTGGGTTGGTTGATGGGTGGGTTGGTTGGTGGGTGGGTGGGTTGGTGGGTGAGTTGGTTGGTTGGTGGGTGGGTGGGTTGGTGGGTTGGTTGGTTGGTGGGTGGGTGGGTGGGTGGGTTGGTGGGTGGGTGGGTTGGTTGGTGGGTGGGTGGGTTGGTGGGTTGGTGGGTGGGTTGGTTGGTGGGTGGGTGGGTTGGTTGGTGGGTGGGTGGGTGGGTTGGTTGGTTGGTTGGTTGGTTGGTTGGTTGGTTGGTTGGTTGGTTGGTGGGTTGGTTGGTTGGTTGGTTAGTTAGTGGGTGGGTTGGTGGGTTGGTTGGTGGGTGGGTGGATGGGTTGGTTGGTGGGTGGGTGGGTTGGTTGGTTGGTTGGTGGGTTGGTTGGTTGGTTGGTGGGTGGGTGGGTGGGTTGGTTGGTTGGTGGGTTGGTTGGTGGGTGGGTGGGTGGGATGGTTGGTGGGTGGGTGGGTTAGTTGGTGGGTTGGTTGGTGGGTGGGTGGGTTGGTTGGTTGGTGGGTGAGTTGGTTGGTGGGTTGGTTGGTTGGTGGGTGGGTGGATTGGTTGGTTGGTGGGTTGGTGGGTGGGTGGGTTGGTTGGTTGGTTGGTGGGTGGGTTGGTTGGTGGGTGGGTTGGTTGGTGGGTGGGTTGGTTGGTGGGTGGGTTGGTTAGTGGGTTGGTGGGTTGGTGGGTTGGTTGGTGGGTTGGTGGGTTGGTTGGTTGGTGGGTTGGTTGGTGGGTGGGTGGGTTGGTTGGTGGGTTGGTTAGTTGGTGGGTGGGTTGGTGGGTGGGTGGGTGGGTTGGTTGGTTGGTTGGTGGGTGGGTTGGTGGGTGGGTTGGTTGGTTGATGGGTGGGTGGGTTGGTTGGTTGGTGGGTGGGTTGGTTGGTGGGTGGGTGGGTTGGTGGGTGGGTGGGTGGGTTGGTTGGTGGGTGGGTGGGTGGGTTGGTTGGTGGGTTGGTTGGTGGGTGGGTGGGTGGGTGGGTGGGTGGGTTGGTGGGTGGGTGGGTTGGTTGGTGAGTGGGTGGGTTGGTGGGTGGGTTGGTTGGTGGGTTGGTTGGTGGGTGGGTTGGTTGGTGGGTTGGTTGGTGGGTGGGTTGGTTGGTGGGTGGGTGGGTTGGTTGGTGGGTGGGTGGGTTGGTTGGTTGGTGGGTGGGTGGGTGGGTTGGTGGGTGGGTTGGTTGGTGGGTGGGTGGGTTGGTTGGTTGGTTGGTGGGTGGGTTGGTTGGTGGGTGGGTGGGTTGGTTGGTGGGTGGGTTGGTTGGTGGGTGGGTTGGTTGGTTGGTGGGTGGGTTGGTTGGTGGGTGGGTGGGTTGGTTGGTTGGTTGGTGGGTGGGTGGGTGGGTGGGTTGGTTGGTGGGTGGGTTGGTTGGTGGGTGGGTGGGTTGGTTGGTGGGTGGGTGGGTGGGTTGGTTGGTGGGTGGGTGGGTGGGTTGGTGGGTGGGTGGGTTGGTGGGTGGGTGGGTGGGTTGGTTGGTTGGTGGGTGGGTGGGTGGGTTGGTTGGTGGGTGGGTGGGTTGGTTGGTTGGTGGGTTGGTGGGTTGGTGGGTGGGTTGGTGGGTTGGTGGGTCGGTCGGTCGGTGGGTGGGCTCCGGCTCGAGTGCTGCCCCTCACCCGAGTCGAGCGGGGTCGAGGCCGTGTCGAGCGGCCTCCAGGGCGAGGGCAAGCAGCCCCGAGTGGCACAGCTTGAGGGTGGCCGCGCTCACGGCTGCGCCGCCCGATGACTCCTCCGCACTGCGGCTCCCTGTGGTGAGGAACACGGGGTGAGGAACACGGCCACGAGACGAGGCCACCACTCACCCCGCTCCTCCGCGACCACCACTCACCCCGCTCCTCCGCGACCAGTTGGACGCCACAACCACAAGGCCGTCTGTCTGTCGGGTGAGTGGTTGTGTGAGTGGTTGGGCTAAGAGGTGGTTGGGTGAGTGAGCGTGAAGAGTTGGCTGTGTGAGTCAGGTAGGATTTTAACCTCGCGGAAGACCCCTCGGCTCGATCACCTCACTCCTAGGACCCTCACCCCTCTCACCTCACCCCTCCCCCTCACCCCTCCCCTGACCCTCACCCCTCGCCTCACCCCCCGCCTCACATTCACCGCTCACCTCACCCCTCGCCTCTCGCCTGACTTCACCTCACCCCTCTCACCTCACCCCCCGCCTCACCGCCGGTCTCTGTATCGCCGAGCGCCGCGTACGCGCCCCGCACCGCGGCGCGGAACGCGGCCGCGTCCATCAGCCCCGGGTCGGCGCTCAGCTCCACGCCGAGGCGCGCCGAGCCCGACAGCTCCATATCCGTCATCGTCTCTCACGCCTCTCCTCTCTCTCCTCTCTCTCCTCCGCACTGTGGCCTCGGGTAGGAGAAGGAAGCCTTGAAGCAGGAGAAGTGGGGAGGAAGAGGAGGAGGCCCCGAGCGGCAGTCGGAAGAGGAGGAGCGGCAGTCGGCGTCAGGGATTCGGGGTTAAAGGTAGCGGCCCGGCCTGGCAGCAGCCGGCGCCTGCCTGTGGCCTCGCGTTAAAGAACAGGAATAAAGTAACAACAACGAACGACAACAATCGACAACAAACAACAGCAGCGGCAGCAACAATCGACAACACAGCGACAGCCACGACTCCAGTCCACGCAACGAGACACGGCTCCGAGGCTTTTTGCCACGGGGCCCTGATTATTATTCGTGGGCCCTGAGTGGCCGCATTGGCTCGTTGAGGAGGCCCACCGAGGTTGCCCGAGTTGGGCCCCTTCTTCCCAATCTCCCCCTCGTCCCCCCCTAGTAACTGGGCCATGCGGGCTTCAGAGCCCCCGTGGGGTCCAAATGGCCTAGGCCTGATGCTGCTTCTGCCTTTGGTGGCCCTGGGCCCAATGCTGACGTGTGTGGCTGCGTGGGAAGCCACGGACATGGAACTGTTCGATCTGGTGGAGGAGGTGCAAAGGAATTTCTACGATGTCCTTGGCGTTGACCAGGTACTGGGGGGGGGGGGGGGGGGGGGGGGGCCTTGGGACATTCGTTGGAATTATTGATGGTTAATATACTACTGGGAATGGCGTGTGCTTTCCCTACCGCAGTATACCTTGATGCCGCATATACTATTGTGTGTTTATTCTGCAGGTGGATATGTTGCATGAACATTGATGGTGCATATGGAGATGTCTACAAAGTGGTAGTGCAGAAGGAGATGTCTGTTCAGTGATGGTGCAGGAGATGTCTGCTCGCTGAAAGTGCAGATGGAGAGGACCCATGCTCTGTAATGTTAATTTGTCGGTGTCGGTGGCTAACAGCCGAGTGGCACAGCCTGTTGGTCTGCAACTGCACGTAATCTACCTACCCTGTGTTACGTCTCCTCCATAGGCGGCTCCCCCCAGCGAGATCCGCAAGGCGTACCGCCGCATGTCCCTTCTCCTCCATCCTGACAAGAACAAGCAGGACAACGCAGAGATGCTCTTCAGACAGGTTTGGTCTTGCTTTCGAATATCAAGTTTATTTGTGGAATCAGGTCAGAACTCCAGAGATCAGGAAAGAGGCTCATTTGCAAGTTACCTGGGTCACCAAAATGACAAAAGCAAGAACATATAAAACAAGCATAACAATTAAGAAACCAAATAGATATCATAGAAAAAAAACGTGTTGCACGAATTGTAATTCATGTGAAATGAAAACCACTCACAGTGCAATTACTTTTCACACTCCAAATAGACGTAAAATTACGTTACAGAAACTTAAACATGCATTTATGGTGATTATTGCACTTTTGTCAATCAGCAACAATGAAATGTTGGATGTTGGGAATAGTCTGAAGTCAAGGAATGTTATGCATGTGAAGGTTTAATCATCTGGCTTTCGTAACGAGTAATGCAACACCTGTGCTCATCTCAGCACAGTAACTGCTGTGCGTCTTGTTACAGCTCGTCGCCATTTACGACGTTCTGAAGGATGAGGACAAGAGAGGGAGGTGCGTGTCCTGGCCAGAAAAGCAGAGCGGCATGCACTGTGCTTCCCCGGGGCAGTGCTCCATGCCGTCTGCCTCTTGAGCGCCAGTACTCGTCTGATATTTAACGCTGTACTCCATTAATGCAAAGACAAATTCGGCCGGAGCTGGAACACTGTTGCCATATCTGGGTGGAGCATCCAGCTCCTACATCACTTCACTTGATAGAATTCAACATAAAATAGAGTGATTGTAATCCAGCATTCACTGATTCACTCCAGTCACTGGCGGTCACTCACCTCTGTCACTCTTCTGTTGCTACAACCATGGTTACTGTTCCTGTGAACATCACTCATTGATTCCGCTTCCCCTGTTAATAATCGCAACATGTAATGCGCAGAGTATTCACTCACGCCAAGAGAGAGAAAAACTCTAGATACTCAGTGTACCAGACTGTTCATCTCATCCCCACTGTTTAGCTATCACACTGCACGGCAAAATCTTTCTTCTGCCTTCTATGCGCCCCTTTAGAATTCCCTCCCATTGTTTCTATTCTCATGCTCTTATAATAACCTTGCTCAATTTAAGAAATGTGTTCACTCTTATCTGTTACAACTATGATAGTGCTGTTGCTGCCACCTTTGGCCCAGTGCACAGCAACTGTGTAAACACAACTTCATTTCTCAAATTTAAATAATAAACAATAAACAACATTTCTGTTCACAAAAAAAATTATGTATTTTTCCACATACCATCAGCCACAAGAATTTCTGGGAGCACATGTTTTAAACAGCAAATGTGATGTGTTACAAAATACCTGGCAGATATTGGTTGATGAATTGAGAAAATACCCTTGCTTATTTAGAATGTGTAAGATCACAAGCATGTTTTTAATTCTTAGAATTGGCCATATAACACAAGAAATTAATGTGCACACTTTGGCTCTGGTGTGCAGATATGATATAGTTCTGCAAAATGGGCTGCCGGATTGGAGGGACACAGTCTTCTACATCCGACGCGTGCGCAAGATGGGTCTCACTGAGTTTTCACTCCTCCTCTTCCTCATCCTTACTGTGGGCCATTACCTTGTGGCCTGGTCAGTCTACCTGGAGCGACGCTTTGAGCTGGTACACACTTTTTCCTGTTTGAATTTCTAAATCATCTCAATGCACAAAACCCGGCCATCCAGTTCACCATGGAAATGGAGGTGAATAACACACTCCCTTTCCTAGATATTTTGCTTGGACATGGCCTAAATGGAAAAATGACACACAGCGTTTACCGAAAGGGATCGCACGCTGATGCCTATCTGAATGCAGATTCGCATCATCACCCGGCTCAGAAATCCTTTCTTATCAAGACCCTCATACATCGGGCTAAAACAGTGTCAGAAGGTGAAAGTCTAAGGAGAGAGATTAAACATGTTAAAGAAGCACGACAGAATGGCTACAATAATGCTCAAATTAACAGCACTGAATGCCAAATCACAATTGCAAAGCAACACTGCTGAAAGTGATCAGATTATTAAAAAATTAAAGTATCATATATCGCAGGAGTCACTAACAAATTAGCCCGTGTTTTGCAAACGCAAAACAAAAATAAAGTTAGATTTGGTACAGGACACAATTCTAAAACTAGTATCTTGTTCTAAAGACGAATTACCTAAATTATCAACAGAAGGTGTATATCGGATTAATTGTTTATGTGGCAGATGCTATATTGGATAGACAGGACGTAACATCAGCGTAAGCCTAAAAGAACACCAAATAAATATTCAAGTATCTCAAACACAACTGTCAGTGGCAGAACATGCTTGCCAACAAGGCCACTCAATTGATTTTGATAACCTTGAAGTGTTATGTAAAACGAATTATTATTGGCCAAGACTAATTAGAGAATCAATTGAAAGAGAGAAATACAAATAATTTTAAACGCTCCGACAGCGACAGGCTTAGTGCGGTCTGGAAGCGTATTATTCAATAATACATATTACAATTCCTTATAAGGGGAAACACATACTAATTAACTGATTACTAACTAGTATATAATTACAATAACCCCTCCCCCCCCTCCTCCATCTCTGATTTTTGCACCTGATTGGATATAGTGATTGGGTTCAGTTATTAAATAATACACACTACAACTCCTTATAGAGGAATCATAACAATTAAGTGATTACTAATCTATTATATAATCATAATACCGCCGTCTCTGATCTCTGCACCTGATTGGGTTAAATGATGAAGTCACCCTGCTGTTCTATTTAAGATCGGGAGCAAGTGGAGGGCTTCACTATTCTGGCAAATCCCCCGATGATGCTGGATGTAATTACCAGCGAAACGTCGTACTCAAATTGTAAATGTTGTGGATTCACTCTTCAACACACTGGTGGGCTGAAGTAGTAACTATTTGTCTTTTTGTTTACATGACAAATCCCTTGCTGATTGGCCTTGTCGGGTGGTGGAGGGTTTCGACAAATTTATACTTGCGCGATCTAACCCAAAAGCCTTTATTATGAAACCTTTAAAATGTATTTGACATTGCACCAATGTGTATCACTCCAGTCACTTGCTCACCGGTTGTCAATTGCCTCAATAATACTAATAATTACATTTTATATAGCATCGTTCATGCAAAACTTCATCAGACAATGCTGTACAAGACAACAGAAAAATAATCTTATATCTTGCCCCCCGCAAAAATAATTCTTCACTCTTCTCCTATTACTGTGGTTACTGTTCCTTTAAACTTTACTCATTGATTACTCCACCCATGTTGAGAACTCGGCCTACCACACTGACTGCTTCCTCACATCCATGCTGTGTTCAACCACCACACTGTAGGTCACAACTCATGTCTTTCCGCTTTTTCTCTTGCACTGCTTCACTTTGGAATTACCTCCCAACGTCTTTTTTCTCCGAGCTCTAATTGTAACATTCTATTTTTGCAGCAAGAAGTGTTCACCAAGCGCCGGAAAGAAAAGAAACGGAAGTTTAATAAAAGCAGTGAAATGGAGGAAGACATAATTGAGACTCTCCCAGAAGAAGTGAGAAGGTATAAACTGCATGAGCACACATGTTCTCTGTATTGGTCATCTTTCTTGTGGCTTATGAAAAAGCTATTATTGTGAGTAATATAGCTATTCAGTTTCTTTGAGCATTTGGTGAATTAAATATAAAGTTAGATAGTCCGTGGTGTGCAGCTGTTAGCCGTAGTTGCACACACGAGAATCTCTGATTCTCCACTTGTGCATTAGGTTCTATATTTGTACAAAGAGGAAAGGGAATCATAATTCGTTTCTTTTGGGTTCATTTAGGTATAATGTAAATGTTTAAATATTATACATAGATTATCTAACCCAAAAGCAACTAATTACGAATCATAAAATTGGTTGTGAAAGTCTACATATAGGAGAAGGGAATGAATGGCTCGTGTTTTTGTTAATTCCAGGCTTCTGGTCAAGCCAACACTTTCAGATCTACTACCATGCATTTTTTGCCGGCAGTTCCTCCTGCTGCTGAGGTCTCTGCCCTCTCTCTATCAGGTGAGTTCAAGTTTCAAAGTGTTTTTTTAACCAGGAGATAACTGAAAGAGACCAGCAGAGTCTCATTGCGAGAGTGACCTGCATCACTAAATGACAAGCAATAACACAAAACAACTACAGCAATGAAACAAGTAGAAATTGGAGCATAAACAAATACTAATTACAGTGAACACCACCAAATAAAAATCTGAGAAGAAACAACTCGATAAAAATCAGGGCAAACAATAACATTACAGAATATATAAAAACAGTGCACAAATGTTCTAATACATTAAAATACATTTCTTCATTCAAAATTTGTCTTGGAGAAAATATTTTTAAAACCCATTCATAATAAAATTAAAAGTAAGTTACAGAAACCTCAACATTTGACACATGTCATGTATTTAACATGTGTTAACATGTGTCAAATACATGACATTTGACGTGTCAAATAAATGACGTGTCAAATACAGCTGCAAATAAAGTAATACAGAATTGTCAACTCGTCAAACCATGATACAGATGGAAGAGTAATCCAGGATCTTGAAGCAGTGGATTTCCAGGTGTTTGCGCATTCACAGATAATTTATAAGAATCGTGTGAAGGCTTTGTCCTGAGTACAATGCCAAGTTCTGTTCTGCTTGTTCCACGACACAGCACACACGATTGCCGCTGGAACGCCCGAATGTCTTCCCTGCTCTGTGATCTTCCCTACAGGATTGTGTGCATTGCTACCAAAGCTGGAAGAAGCGGAAATATGAAGCAGAGGCACCGTGTCAGTCTAAAGATGTAACAGGTAAAAGATAATTGATTATATAGCTTTAAGTCACAATGCGATCTCGGTAAGCAGGTGGTTCTTTACACGGTTGTGTGTGTGCACTTGTGCACGTGGATGTTCAATGCTTCTTGCAGAAGAGAAAAGACAGCCTAGGCAGCGGCGATCACGGCTAGAGGCCATTCCAGAGTTGGGAAGCAAAGAGGGCATTTTAGGGGGCCTCCGTGCACCCCTACCACTTGACGCACCAGCCTTGGAGGATCTGGAGAGGCAGTTGGATGACTGGCTCCAGGAGAAGCCAACTGAGCACAGACACAAGGTACACGTCTCACCACTATGCCGAGTCCAATGACTGTATACGAGATATATAAGTACTGAGAATATGCAAATTGTACATGTAAGGTTAATTAAGCTGAACATGCTAAAGCATTGCCATTGTCAATTTCTTTATGGTTGTTGATTGGTGATGTAACACTTACTGATTTACTCCAGTCACCCACTGGTTGTCTCCTTATTACTGTTCTATTGCTACTACCATGGTCACTGTCCCGTGAAGGTCACTCGTTAATTCTTCCACCTCTGTTGAGGGCTCTGTCCACCAAACTCCTCCATCCCATCCACTCTGTTCAACCACTACACTGCAGGTCACAACTCTTCTCTTTCTGATTCTGCCCTCGCACTGCTCCGCTTGGGAATTCCCTCTCAAGGTCAACTCGTGAAACATGTTAACTCTTATCTATTGCAGCTTTGAAAGTGATGTTTGTTGCTGGCTGCTTGACATGTTGGGCATTTGGGCCTGTAATACACCACCTTTCACTTCTGCAGGTGACTGCTGCAGTACAGTTGAACTTGACTTTTACAGTCATGCGACATCAAGGTGATGTGTTGGTGGTTCACATTTGTGTCACTAGATACATGCCATGAGTGTTGTACAAAGTCAGTGATTTTTTTGCTCAAATATGCATTCATGTGGTGCTCATCTCCTTTTAAATGTGGAAATTCCACGTTACTATGGTTGGAGCGAGTCTATGCATAGGACAACCTCTATTAACATCCCTGAAAAGTGGTAGTAATTTTATCAACCCCATAGAGATGTTAGGTTGAGTTAACCTTCCCCCCCCACCCCATCCAGGATTTGAACTCGCAACCTTCTGATCACAAGCCACTCCCCTCTACCACTGAGCCACATGACCGGATTTTTCTTTATTGAGCAGGATCAGGAGTGGACTGAGGAGGATGGCTCTCGTCTGGCTCGTCTCATGGTGAAGTTTCCCGGGGGCACCCCGGGGCGCTGGGAGAGAATTGCCAATGAGCTTGGCCGCTCCGTTGCACAGGTTTCCATTGTGTTGTAGCACGCATGCCGGAGCACTCACTCACATGACCCCCTGATATTACCGCACCCTGGGCCAGCCCTTATCATCTTGTCAGTCTCTATCATCTTTAGATCTATACCATTGCGGCTTAGTATGCATTATTTGGTGTTTTTTAACACTTTGTGTTACTGGTAACCGCATGAACAAATATGGTGAAACCGTTTAATACCACGTCTCGAATTATCTCCAGAACACAAGGGAGCTGCTATAATTTCCACCAGAATCCATTATTGGTTCCTGACTTGCCAAATCGGTAATCAATTCTCAATACTGTTACCAGTTTACCATTTAGCAACCCTGCAATATTCCATCTTGTCAGTAAAAAAGATTTGTTGCTCAAACATTGAGGCAGTGCTCTTATCCCAT
Organism: Lampetra planeri; assembly: GCF_965212315.1. Classification (NCBI taxonomy): domain Eukaryota; kingdom Metazoa; phylum Chordata; class Hyperoartia; order Petromyzontiformes; family Petromyzontidae; genus Lampetra; species Lampetra planeri. The sequence goes on along the minus strand of NC_136116.1, from coordinate 490,872 downwards.
GTCAGCCCTGAGACAGTGGTGGACATTGCACATTCTTATGACAGGGCCAGTCTTTCCATAGGACAACCACTGTAGAGTTTCTTCTTCTTGGTTCTTTCGGTAAAGTCACGTAGAATGGAAATAATAAAATAATAATAATAATAAAACATAATAAAATAATTCTCACGACGTTTCGGCCACAACACAAGCAGCCGTCCTCAGCTGGAGAACAGGTCTGTCGAGAAGACAGAGTCTGAATGACACACCCCAGGCTTGGAGCGACTATTTAAGCTGGGATGGAGGGGGGAAGAGCGCCTTGACAAAAGAATTTGCATATCAAGAGGAATTTAGCATATTTATGGGAAATGCAGATATGCGATTAGTACTACTTGTGAAATGCGTAGGAGGTTTGGCGGGGGGTTTAAAGTCATTATGCCCGTGCATTATGCAGGATTAGCAGCATCAAAGGGAGGGGATAGGGGTAACATTAATAAAGGGAAGGAATGTTAATAGTATGTAGCTGTAGTAACTAAACCACCACGTAAACAACTAAAGTATAAACTACATAGTATCATCAGTATACTAAATATACTCTCCATTAAGGTGAGCTACTAACAGTAAGAAATACATTACAATTCTATGTCGCAAAAAATATAATATGCTTCCAGCTAAACTTTATTCTCTTACATCACACGAGTCTACACCGTACTATATACTGCCATAGACAAACCCAACATTAAATTATATACTGTATTATTATACACCACCTTATACATTGTAATATTACACTATGTATTATTCTACCCACCCTAATGTATATCACACTGCTGTATATTCACTATACAATTACGATACTATATATTACTTAGTACATTGTATTAAACATTGTAGAGTTCCCCACAATTTTGCACAATCATTGTATCCACCTCAAAGAGATGATGGGCTACATCCACTTCCCCAATCAGGATTTGACTTAACCATCCAACAAGGTGTCAATTGTGAGCCGCTTGCTCTACCGCTGAGCCACGTGGTTGGTTTTTAACTTAGGAACCCGCATCTCCGATCAGCACGGTTGCCTATTTTTCTACACGGTCAAAATGCACTGAGAGTGAATATGCCTGTCCTGGCCTCTTCCACTCAACCCAACAATTAGAATTTATTGTGAAAATGCACGTCGTCGTCGCACTCAGGATACAGACCCAAGTTAACGCGACAAACAAACTTCTTATCACAGTGACACAAATACACAAGGCAGGCATTCTAGACATCAGTACAAATCATTAACAGTTTAAGAGACACGTGTATGTGTTGCATTCTATTTTTACCAAAGGTTACAACTAAAGCAAAGCAAGTCAAGGAATCAATTACCCATACAGCAGGTATGTCTGTCAGTTAAACACACAATACATTGATTAAATATAACTTTTTATTTTTAGCTATGCCTCGCCCAAATCCCCATACTTAATCTATGAACAGATAGACATTGGTTACTTTGCTAAACCATGTAAGAACAGTGATTCTAAATGACCTCACAAACCTCTAACAATAGCACTGGGTTGTTTATTATGCCTTGTTGCAGCCCAGCATCTGTTTTATCATGTTTTATCATGTTTGTTAAAAGTCAGTGTTTTTCTGCTAAAATGAGCATTGAGGTCAGTACTCCTCTCCCATTTACAGCCCTGAGCCAGGGGTGGGAATTCCACATTCCTCTAATGGGGGCAGTATATCCATAGGATAAGCATTGTTGGCTTCCTCGCAATGTGGTACCAATTGTATCTACCCCAGAATGTTTAACTCAGACTTTAAATTTCAAGCCACTCAATCTACTGCTGAGCCACCTAGGATGATATAAGAATACTTTGTATAGGCCCATCATGTTGAATGAACACAAATGGGGATTATTAATCTGTTATTTACACTTTTTTTTTACTTGGTCTTCAACCCATGCATTTAATTCAAGGCCTCACCAAGCTCAGCACACTCAAGTCTGTCCCTTTGACCACATTAGCCGAAGAGACGGCGCCAAATTATGAGTATCACACAGAAGCAGACATGTGGAGGACTGAAGGGAGCAGTGGGAACTCGGAGAAACTGAGCGACGGAGAGCCTGGGGAAGGCGACAGGGATGAAGGTGGCCAGGAGGCAGCTGGCAAAAGGGACGGTGGAGGCAGGCGGAGACGTCTGAAGGGTGGCAACCCTGCCGAGCGGGCCGCCCCACCAAGCGATGGAGCCAGTGCCGAGCGGCAACGCGGGAGGAGGCAGAGGGACTTCCTGGAGGAGGAGGAGGATGGTGACGCAGAAGAGGAGCGACCTGGGAGGAGTGGGGAGCCAGTGCCTGGAGGGGTTCAGTCCGCAGGCAGCTCTGCAGAGGGTGGTCCAGCCTGGAGCCAGAACCAACAGAAGTTGCTGGAACTTGCACTGCAACAATTCCCGAGAGGAACCGCGGAGCGATGGGAGAAGATCGCAAAATGTGTGCCAGGAAAAACCAAGGTGAAAACGCAAAGCTTTGATTTGAAGTAAAATTCATTACCATCAAGAGATGATGTACAAAATAATAATTTGCGCCATTGTGTAGAATATGCTGGTAATTCTTTTTTTTTGTATATCTTATACGGTTTTGTGTCCAATTTGGGCCCATTTGCCAGTTTGCTAACATTGGTTCAAACAAGCCTGACTGTTGAGTTTGTATTGAACCAATGCTGCAGAAACTGCCCTCCCAGAAGACTGTGTGACCGATGAGATGTGTAGGAGGCTTGTTGTATACGAATTTTTTTTTCAGATGTTGATTATAATCCATTATATTACATTCATGACCCAAATATCTCTTTCTCCAGGATGACTGCACAAACCGGTACAAGCTCTTGGCCGAATTGGTTAAAAAGAGGAAGCAACAGAACTAGACGTCATGCGTGCTCTCCGGACTTCGTTACCAGTGAAGTGGTGAAGTGGTCGACTGCCTGTTAAGATGCATCCTAGCAACTCTTGCCGTTGATGGAAGAGTGGGCAATGTAGTATTCCAGGGATACTGCTTTGCGTGTTTTAATATCAAAACGAAGTTCATAGTAAACCGTGATTTTATAAGGCATTTTGTGATGGTATATTTAACATGCTGAGTTGTGACGTCTGGAGGTCACTTAAAAGTGTTTTCGTGAAAGTTGCTGCAAGTGAGCACACCACCGTGTTATATTTCAAGCCCTGGTACAACAATGTCCTGTGAGATGAATAAATACTTTTATGCAGTGCAGCTGTGCTTGATTTATTCTACACATCTCGCAATCTCATCTAAACATCTCAATATCGTTTACACATCACAATCTCATCCACATATCTCCCAATCTCATCTGCACGTCTTGCAATCTCATCTACATTCCTGGCAATATCATCTGCACATCTCGAATTATCATACATGTCGCGAAATTGTATTGACATGTCTCATATAATGGATAATGCTGGGACAATGAACAGGGGACACCCCCTGTGATGAATGAAGTGTATGTGTGATAGGGTGTTTTCAATGGAGGGATGCAGGCAAGCAATCTGTATTATGCCTTCTAGGACTTGTCCCATGTGCTGGCTAAAGTGGCCCCTCGGGATAACCCTGTGTGACTAATGCTTAAATGGGACATGACCCAGACACCTGGGCCGGATTTTTTGGCAGGCACGGGCAAGATCAGCTCGATTACAATGGTAGGAGCCTGCTAGACTTCTGTGCATCCCATAGACTTGTCATCGACATGCTGTTCTGACCGGCGCATCCAGACAACATCATGGATGGAGGCAGCGTCCTTGGACAAGAACATCTGGACTATATCGTGACAGAATCTCGTATGTCATTGACACCAGGACCTACTCGGGAGTTGATTTCCCCATTGACTATCGACTTGTCTGCAAGATGTTGAAGGATGCGTCGACCATACATCCACTGCATTGGTGAGCATGCACCTACAGAACTCCATTCAAACCCACAATAGCATGGTCTCCACTAACTGATGAAAGTGTCAGTTTAACACGTTAGCTTGAGCGACCAATATCCATAATAGAAGTTTGTGAGTTAGATCTCATAAATATAAATGTGTTGTTAAACCTGCCACCACCCGACAGCCAATTAGTAAGGTTTGTCACGTTAACAAACAGTGTGATGTACAGAGGCGCACACACTATAGTTGGAGGCAACACGTTTAATAAACAACCTACTCTGAACACTTCGGGTTCTATAGCTGGGGGGCCGTCCATAAATGACGTCACGCACCTGGGGGGGGGGGTCAGACATTTGTGACGATGTGTGACGAGTGGGGGTGTGGTTGAGAAATGTGACGTCACATCAAAATGCACAACTTTAAATAAATATAGACAACACGTTCTACTTAATTAAATAGACGTTTTAATAAATGTTTTCTCCTACAACATCAGAGTGCAGCACCACATTAAATACGCACTACAATGACAATAGTTTAAAGCGATTTGAAGCATGTTTTTTTTTGGGGGGGTGGGGGCAGAGCTTTGTGACGTCATATTTGAGGGGGGTCTGACTTTTTGTGACGCCATGTGATTAGGGGGGGGGAGTCAAAATCGTCAAACATTGCGTGACGTCATTTATGGACGGCCCCTAGGTGTAGCTCGCGGGCCACAATGGGTTCTAAAATTTGACAGAGGGGCCGGGCCAGGAACAGATGGATGGAGTGTTTGTGTGAACTAATATAAATGACATGTAAAAATCATTACATGAAAGGATTTGGCCTTTAACAGGTAGCAAAGCATTTATTTGCAAGGAAATTTAACAAATTGCACGAACATGAACAATACAAAAACATGTCGTAACGTGACTGATGAAACATCATGAAAACATCTGAGGCCTGCACCCAAACCAATTACCTCACTTGAACTTATTTATTATCTACATTAACAGGTTAGAGCAGCCACGCAGGCTGTGTAATGGAGATTTGGCTCTAACCTCGCTGCAGCAACAGATCATCACTTTCAGTGGGAACAGTGTTGTTGATCTCCCATTTTTGCCAGTGCATCCAAGTCTGGAGTTATTTTGGTTATGGCAATTCTCAGGATAGATCTGAGGTGCTGATCCGTTAACTTTGATCTGTGACGGGCTTTGTTGGCGTTCATGACGCTGAATGTCTGCTCACACACATAAGTCGAGCCAAACAAAGTCAGTATCTTCTGTGCAGTCCTCCGGAGGTTTGGAAACGTGGCTCTGTTAAGTGAAGCATAAAAGTCATTCAGTTTAACAGAGTTTAACTTCTCCTTTAGGACGGAGTCAGACTGGAGATCTATCAGTTCCAACTGCAGCTCCTGTGGTGCTGTTTCAGGGTCTTGTGACAGGGGATAGGACACCAGCTGAAGTGACTGTTCAATGTTTTCGAAATCAGAGAACCTATGGCAGAATTCTCCGTGCAGGTCCTCAAGCGATTTGCTGTATTTTTTGCGTTTCGCGGTGCCTCTTCCTGCATGGCAAGTGTGGGGAAATGAGCGAAAGTTTTGTTCGCAATTTGTCCGGAGGACAAAGTGAGCTTGGATTTGAAGGCTTTCACATATGTATACATGTCGTGAATAAACTGATCTTTCCCCTGCAGTTTCACATTCAGCTCATTCATGTGTGAAAATATGTCCACAGCAAACGCAAAGTCACTAAGCCAGTTCTTGTCGCTTAGCTCAGGGAATTCGTCAGATTTCCCCATCAACTCCAAAAATGCGATGATGTCCTCTTTCAGCTCCCACACTCGTTGTAACACTTTCCCCAAACTTAACCAGCGGACACGAGAGTGGTACAGCAAGTCCTGATGATCTGCATCAGTTTCCTCCAGGAACGTAATAAACTGACGGTGCTGAAGTCCCCTTGCTCGTATAAAGTTCACAAGTTTTACGACTGGATTCACGACATGATTAAGCTGCAATACAGACTTACACAGGGATTCCTGATGGATGATGCAGTGAAGGAAAATAAGATCCTGGACAGGGTTTTCTTCTTTCACTTTATCCTGGATTCTTTTCAGCAGCCCAACATTTTTTCCAGTTAAATTTGGCGATCCATCCGTTGTGACATTGACAAGTTTACTCCGAGGTAGCGTCATTCTTTCGATGACAGCAGATACCTGGTTATACAAGTCCTCTCCCCGCGTTGTTCCTTTCAGGGACTCCATGGTCAAAAACTCCTCTGTTATCGCAAAACTGTCGTCAATGCCTCGGATAAAAATGAGGAGCTGAGCAGTGTATTTTACGTCCGTACTTTCATCCAGTGCTAGTGAATATAATTCAAAGGAATCAGACTTTTTGTTTAATTGACTGGCTATATTTTTATCAATCAGTTCCACACGGCGAGTCACAGTCCTGCGTGATAAACTGACTTTTTCAAATTTGCTTTTGATCTCCGGACACAAGATGTCTGCTGTCTGTACCATGTATTCTTTTACAAACTTGCCTTCGGAGAAAGTGGTAATGAGTGGTAATGTTGGTGAGAAGAAGTTTTTAAAGAAAATTGAAATCGAAGTGAAGAAAGAAATTATTGAAAAGTTTGTATAATTAATGATTTTTCAAACTTTAATTATGTTTTCTGTGCTTAAAACTCTTTAAAAAACGGTGGGGTCTAGAACGGACTCGTGAAATTCGGAGAGAACTCGGAGTTAAGATTTGTTTGTTTTGTTGAATTACACAAAGTGCTCCATCTAATGGGGAAATGGGGGCATTACAGGAGGAAGGTAACATTTAATTTAATAATAATATTTGGACAAGTTCGGCGTGCCGGATTAAAAAGCCCAACGGGCCGTATATGGCCCGCGGGCCGTACTTTGCCCATGTCTGAGCTATACTGTTATCTATGTGCGTGTGAGTTAACTGTAGCGAACGGGCCAGTCAGCACACACGCTGTTTGACCCACGATACCGAGCTAAGACTCAACCGACGACGAAGAGCAAAAAGCGAAGCCCGAAGAGACGCAGACCCTCAGGATGATCCCCACAACGAGCCACGATCCCTCTCGGGGCTCCCTCTTTATTTCCCTGGCCGCAGCCTCGCTTCGCCCTCGGCCACGCCCCCTGTTGTATCAAGTCAGGAGCTCCCGGCTCCCTGTCACGTGTCCCTCAAGCCTCCTGGGGAGGTTCCTGGCGCTCAGCAGCAAACACTATAGTGACAGTATTTGTGTCACTACACAAGTGTAGCGATGTCAATGGGCTGCGTACACTTACCAGCAGGGGCAGTCGCTATATCCCTCACCCCAAAGCAGGAGGGGGCTGCGGGATGTTCTCGGATCCCCCGGGACCCCTCCCAATAGGAGGGGACCACGGGGTGTCCTGGGATCCACCGGAGCCCCCTCTGGAACTCTGGAAGGTAGGCGGGGCCAGGGGCTGACACACCGGTGCTGGGTAAAGAAAACGGACCCCGGGAAGGGTCCCGGGGCCAGTTCAAGACAGAAGCCAAAAGACCAGCTAGCTGGTACACCTAGCCCCGCTGCCCTTGTAAGGGCCGGGACTCTGTGGGCCAGTGGTGAGACCCTGGGAACCTCCGGCCCGACGTCCTTGTAAGGGCCGGGTCCGAGTGGGCCAGTAGTCGGAACCCGCACCTTGGCTGGGTCGGGTCAGTGCAGCCTCCTCTAGGGCCGCGTGTTAGGGCACGCTAGCCCGGAGGCAGTACCTCCCCAGGCAGTGGTTAGAAGGGCCGTTGCCCTGTGTGAGACTGGGACTGTACTGCTGGGTGTTTATGTTGAATAAAAGTGTCACCTCCAAGATTTGTCTCCGACTTCCATAAAACCCACTACATTTGGTGTCGGAAGTGAACATAGAGACACGACAGAAGACACGTACCCGCAGCCCGGACAGCGACGGCGGCGACCGTGCGGGGGCAGGGGCGGCAACTCCGCCCGAAGACGGCATCGCACCGCCGGCTAAGCAGCCACCCGCTTCGCCGCCCGCCGCTTCCCTGCCACCACGGAGCCCACTGCGGGAGGCACATCTCTGCCTCGTGGAGCTGCTCCAAGCCGCAACCGCCATACTGGGCGACAAACACCGGGTGGAAGCTGCTGCGGCTTTGGGGGAGACGGTGCAGCATCCAACGGATGCCGCTGCCGCCGTTATCGCCAATTTTTTTTAAATCCCGCTACGGCGGGAGGAACTTCCAGGGTCGACGGCGTCCAACCAAGTGGCGCCGTGTCATCAGCGCTGCGACTGCTTCCACTGGGCGACATCTTGGCTGACGCTGAGGCTCCCGGAGCTTCCCGACTAACCCCACCTTTTACCTTTAACCCAGATACGCCCCCCTTCTGATTAGTTGTTACATAACCTTGCCCATACCCGGGATTACTCTTCCAGGCTGACAGGTAATTACATCACCCCCCCCCCCCCCGTATAAAAGATAGCCGTCCCTGCTAATGTTAACAACAATTTCACAGATAAGGCAGATAAGTTCCACAATAAAACGAATTAACAATCAACGATCTTGTCTAAGTTTTGTATAAGGCGGAACAATCTGCAATGACAAAAAAGGAAGGATCCGATCAGCAACCTAAGAAGGTAAGGTAAGAGGTGAAAGAGGGTGGGAGGGAAGAAGAGAGAGGAGAGAAAAACTAATTCTCCACAAGACACAGGAAAGCGATCCCAACCCCCTCCTACACACACACAGGGACATTCCTATTATCGGAATCTATAACATTTAGACCGAGTTCTCGATGCCGGCCCATCCATCGGAACAATCTTCGCCTTCTTCACAGGTGATGTGGGCTCCACCGGGAGACCCAGAGAAGTAGGTTCCATCTCTGGCTTCACAGGTGCTGTGGTCCCGGCCGCAGCAGGCGACTCTTCGCGTTCGGTGAGACTTCGAGATCCATCAACCTTCAAGGGCTTGGAAGCTGTAGGTGGCACAATACAATCCTTCTGGTGCACGCTCTCCATCAGCATTTCCCCTGGCTCGTCAGACACAATAAACACTGGCCATACACAGTTTGGAGATGAGGTGTTAGCTCGAGGAGGAACAAATGGCTTCAACCGCGACGGATGGACAAACCAACGGCGACGGCCTACCCATACACGCACGCATGCACTGCGGCCGACTGACCTCGACCACTTCCACTGGGCCCTGCCATGGCCGATCTAACTTAGGGGATGTACCCACTTGCACTTGCAGGCAATGCAACCACGCCTTGTCACCTATGGACCAATGCAGTACGTGGTCCCGCTTCCCTGCATTCCATTCATTAGCTGCCTGTGCTTTGGTGGTGTTTACTTTGGCTGCTTCCCAGGCTGCCGAAACGTGTTCAAGCGTAATGTGCAAAGGCGCGGGGAATTTAGAGTTCCCTTTCTCTTTTGACAACCCCAATTGAACCTCCATAGAAGGTTAATTTTCCCTCCCATACATGATAAAGAATGGCGAACATTCCGTAGAAGCATGGAGGACAATCCTATACGCTGCCAATATACCCGGAACATGCAAATCCCAATCAGTATGAGCTGCACTAACCGCCTGACAGCATGGATGTCAGGGTTCTATGCAGCCGTTCCACCATCCCATCCGTCCGGGCATGGTATGGCGATGTTCTAATCTTCCTAGTGCCCAGCGCGTCACAAACTTCACGCAGCAGCTTCGAAGAAAAATTCCACCCCTGATCAGTGAGCAGCTGCTCAGGGGCCCCTTTGCTCATTACATATCCGTGCATAAACGCCTCAGCAATCAAAGCTGCTGACTGGTCAGGCAGCGGCCAGGTCATAGGCCATCGTGAAAAATACTCAACCTACACCCACTAAGAGAAACTTATTCCCCTTCTGTGTGGCCGGAAAAGGGCCCAAGGATATCGAGTGCAACCAACTCGTTACTCCGCGAAACCGAAATGGATTGGAGCGGAGGCTGGGACTTGCTCAGCAGGGGTTTCCTACGCACACTCTCCAGGCAACTTTGAACCAAGTGGTACATGTCGTTCGACATCCCCGACCAATAATAATCGCGTTGCAACGTTAGTAACGTCTTCCGTACCCCGAGATGCAACAATTTGTCCTCATGCACCACCCGAGTCAAATTCCCTCGAAGGGCGGTGGGGACGATAACACGACAACGGTGCAATACATCCTCCCTTAACATCAACAGGCCCTCCTGAAGGACCGGTCACGGCTCATCAGTGAGAGCAGACACTTTGTGGCTCAACTCCGCTTGACGCCGCAAGGCCATAAGGGACACATCTTCCATTTCCAACCGCCCCCACTCAGCGTGCGTAAGGTGCAAAACACTGTCACATGGCGCGACAACCTCGGCGAGCTCTACCTCCTCAAGAGCTGACATGACGCCCGTAGATGCCGCCTGGACCACAGCCGTCCCCGGCCTCACATTGAGCACTTGCAAGAATGGCTCCTGGTTGAGGCGAAGGACCGTCAGTGCGCCTACTGGCGGAAACCCAAGGGTCGCCGTGTTGGACGGAGTCAAAAGGACGCCCGCCTCTGGATCAACATCATGCAACCGCTTGCGATAGTGCAATGGTACAAGCATCTGCGAGCCTGGTGGAATCTCCAGCGTGTCCCTGGAAAGGGCCTGGACTGTAACACTCACTACAGTACTTTTGGAGGTAAAAAGAACAATTTACAGCCCGACGGCATCTCCACACAGCCCTGATCGACCAGGATCTTAACGGGCATTTTACTCAAAAAGTCAGTACCCAACAGGCAGGGCACCGCCAGCATCCCCGAGATCAGCACAGGCTCAACAACAGCGATCTCGCCAACTCGACGTGGGTCTCCACCTGCCCAATGATACCCACACTCCCCCCGTTCGCCGTGATGCACGCATTGACTAGTTTCCCATGAGGGTTACTCATCGGCAACAATTGAAAAATTACGTCGGAAAAATGGTGGCAGAAGCACCAGTGTCTACCAGGACACGAACCTCAATTCCCTGAATCGAACCCGACACCGCCGAGGAACCCGCAGCAGCCACGATCACTCAACTGGCCACTTTCCTGCACTGTGTACTTGAGCTAGGCCAACCCTGTGTAATAAAATTATGCCGCCCGGCGTCAATATGTGTGTGATGCTGGGTGGAGATGACCCTCGAACCCCTAGATATCTGAGATTGCAATATGGGCCAGGTGTCTGATGTACCGTGACTCGCCTGTTGGAGTTGAGATGCAGACGTCGGGGGAGCCGGGGGCGCCGGAGTCATCGTCGGGGCTCGAGGAAGGTTCTGACACCCCTGCGCGAAATTCCCCGGCTGGCCACAGCAAAAGCAGGTAAGCAAGGGCCTCCACAGCAGCCGATCCTCTTCCTCACGCAGTCTTCAGCTCCTCTGACGCCGCGTGGCATCTCCACGACTCCGACTCCACACCGGGACCGCAGCTCCGACGTCCTCGTCCGACGGCCGGTCCACAGCCGGCTGCACCACAACATTTTGTGGCGACCACCCATTTGGCACACCATCTCGACTGGATTCTCCCGTCCACACCGCCATTTATGACCATAGATGCAAATTCTCGTGAGCCTGCAGGCATCTGGCGGCCCATTGGGATGTCTGTTTGTATTCGTCAATCACCGGCAAGATAACTCCCATTTCTCGTGCTAGACCCAACATTCTTTCCATGACAAACGAGTCGAGGGCTTTCGGGTCCACCACGGAGTACGCCGCTTCTCCCAGCGCCAACAACGCGCTGCGGTAGGCGAGAGGCATCTCGACCTCTGTTGTATATATAGGCTTTTTTTCCAAAAATCTATATTAAGAATAATTTTGCCAATATTTTTTTAAATAATCGATCGGGGTGAGCATGGGGCATGCAAGGGTGAGGCACACCCCACCCCTCACACTCAGCTGCCTTGCCACATTAAAGCAACTGGAGGGAGGCGGACATAAAGAGCCATTAAATAATAAACTCCGGGGCAAAGGGAGGTTAACGACGATCTGGGAAATCTCCAGATTGTCAAATGACCATATGACACGACCTCCACGGACGTTTTGGACAGTTCACAAACAAATCTCAAGAGCTGTAAAACACAGGCACATAGCAGGGACAATCGGGCGTTACAACTGGCGTTTTTTTACTTCGGTAAAGTTCAAAACTTAGCAAAAGAAACAAATCGACATTATAGACTGCAGTCTATATTAGTGGCTTTTATTATTACTAATTTTATTTAACCCTTATTCACCTCATATATTGTTTGTTATTGTATTTTTCTATCCATGTGAATTTACCGAAAGAAGCAAAGTACATGAGTTCCAGCAATCACAAAGGCTTAAGTCAAAACTTAGCTATATCTCCAACCTCAGGATATCAAAATATAACTCGAGAATAAAAAGCACAGATCCCTAGTGACACGGACGGAGAGCAAAAGGTTAATAAAACCCTCGGAATACCTATGGTACATCACGCATAATAATCATGAAGTATTAGACCTAGGGTAAGTCAAAAGAGATACAAGGCGAAATATGTAAATCACACACAACCAAGATAATATGTATTCCATAGGACCAGAGCCCAACCCGCCTTTGTCTTGCAACAATTTGACACAACACATGGCAGCAATCAATTATGTATGAAAGGAGGGCCTCTCCTTGAGATAGCGGACACCACGAAGGCAGAAAGGGGGTGGGGAACCAAACATAAACATAGTATGGAAAGCAGCCAGTCAAAGGTCAAAGGGGGGGGGGGGGCAATCAGGTGGCTGCGGCCACGGGAAGAGAACGAGACAGAGGGCATCTGTTTTTTTTCTCTCGCAAGAGACGCGCAGATAGGGGAGAGAATTTCACGTACAAGCAAGGACACAGATCATGCAACTTAGTACTGCGAGGGGCAGGCTCCGGGGCATGGTGTTGCTTGGTGCTGAGTTCGGCATGGACCGCCAGCGCGAAGCTGGCAGCTGCCCGCCAAAGGAAAGATACTGGAGCAGTGGAAAGAGCATGAGCCAGCGCAGCCCTGAAGTAAGGGCGGGTGTCCGTGTGAAGCTGGCAGCTGCCCGCCAAAGGAGAGAGAATGGAGCAGTGGAAAGAGCCTGAGCCAGCGCAGCCCTGAAGTAAGGGCGGAAAGCGCCAAGCATCGACCAAGCGAGCATCACACAGGACCAGCAGCAGAGGACAAGCTGCGAGCGCAATCGTGCATCGCCAGAGAGCACGGAGCAGGAGAGAGAGCACGCAACCAGCGCCACCAAGCAAGAGTGTCGGCACCGGCGACCAGCGGACGACCTGCGAGCGCAATCGGGCATCGCCAGAGAGCACGGAGCAAGAGTGCCGACTCAGCTCATCCAGCAGCAGACAGGCCTGCAGCTGCCGCCAAAAAAGGGCGAGATCGCCGTGTGTATGACACACCCACACACGACTCATTGCTCAGCAGGAAACAAAACATTTTTGGTACAAGAAACGCCCCACCTCGGCATCTGCTTAACGCAAAGAGTTGAGCAAGGAGACAATACACCCGCACACACATTTCGCACATATCGGGACTAATAAGAGTACTCCAAAATTATCTTCAGGTTTCAAAAAGCGTGGCCATCCTAAGGTGGTGCGTTAACTATTAGCTGATCGTGAAAAGCATTGCTGTCCATTGAGTTACGTGGATATGGTCGTTTAGAAGTATTTGTCATTCTTTTTGTTAATTGCGTAACTGTACCAATGAATTCATTGATGAAACTAAACATTTAGAAACATCTATGTTACGAATCTACACATTCACAGGGAGGCTATTGTGTTGGAATGTTTCTTTTGATCACAGAATCTTGCCCGCGAATTTACTGAAGCTTTAACCAATTGATAACATTTGCTAGACAAGCAGGCACTGCCGCAGACCATTGTTCCAAGACATTTCGTTAATTGCATAATCTTACCAATGAATTCATTGAGGTCTACTTTTGCCTTAGGCACATGTTTCTTTATTGATGTTTGTGTGAATATTGTCACATTTAATTTTAAGGACTCTTTCCCGTCGCCGTGTATGCTCGCTTTACTCTGAGGAATTAACCGATTGTTCTGTTACCCAGTTTAACAAACGTAATCATTGAGGGTTAAATGTACATATCAATGAGGAGGACATCTCCAGGAGTACTGTGTTGACATTCCTAGCATAAAAATTATTAGAGTGTTATGTTTTTGTTTAGAAATGAAAGTTGCTTAACACAGAAGAGTCTGAGTGGTGCCTTCCTAAGTTAATGTGTAATAATCTTAATTATAAGAACTGTATCCTGCGGAGAGATCTGAATTTTGAGACCTGACATAAAAACGCGAAGACATAATCAGTAAAAGTTCAAGTGAGAATCATTGTATTATCCTGATTGATAATACAACCCTAGATAACCTAGCCGAGCTTAATCAGCATACGTATGTAATAAAAGACTTCGTCACACACTGCTGGTCGCCGTTGCTCTTTATTTAGCTTCTTGCTCGCACCCCGCTGGTCCTGACAGCGGACCAGCGTCTCCTCACGCGCGCCCCGCACGCGCTCCCTCGTCAGTCCTTCCGCTCCCCCACTCCGCACACCGCTGGCCGACGGTGTGCCGAAGCTCCTCCAGCCACGTGGCTGATGGCGCAGATCCCCTCCGGCCACCCAATGTGGTCCAGCTTCTTCACTCCAACAACTGACCCGGAGCCCTTCTGGGCTCTCACCTATATCCCCTTTACCACGTGATCCTGTCTCCTCCCCTTCCGGACCGTCAGATCCGGCCCCCATACTGGGCTCCGCCCCCCAATACCCCGGGCCATATGATTGCGCCAGAGCCCAGCAGCGAACCCCGTTTACGCTCACATTACATGACCCCCCCCCCCCCCCCCGATGTAAAAGACCAGCCGTCCCGGCTGAAACAGGATAAAATAATGTGAGCGATGGCAACACATTCACGAATCACAACAGACACAACGGAGAGCACAATGACGACGAACACAATCAATGAAAGGGAAGGGATCTGGAACGAGTGTGGGTCGCCGGCCCGTCCTTCACGAGAACCGGCGCCCTTGGAGATCGCAGTCCCGAGAGGGTTTGAGGAGCGGCGGAATCGGAATCATCCGCCGCAGATGGAGGCCCGTCCTTCGCAGCACCCCACTCACCAGAGAGGCCCGTAATCGGGGCCCCTTGCAGCTGCAACCTCGGCGAGGTTGGAGGGGCAGCGGAAGCAGGTGCCCCCCTCGCTGTGGTAGGCCCAACCGGTGGAGAAATCCCTTTGTCCGGTAGGATCACCATCGGCCCGTCTACAGGAGGCATGACAGGCACGCTTGCAGGTTGAACAGGCATGGGCAGTGGCACGTCGGACGCGACAGACACCGGCAAGGCAACGTTAGGAGATGACGCTTCGACACGCGGGGCAACGTAGGGTTTCAATCGGGACGTGTGAACATACCAACGGCGTGACCCCACCCGAACGCATGCGGACTGTGGGCTAGGGACCTCAATCAGCACCACCGGCCCTTGCCAGGGTTTGTGCAACTTAGGGGAGGTCCCCATCGGCACCTGTGGGCAGTGGAGCCAGGCCATGTCCCCCACCCGCCAAGGGGACCCACGATGAGAGCGCCGGGAGCACCGTTCGTTCCGGGCCTGGGTCTTGGCCGTAGCCAATCAGGCCGCGTCCCGCGCTACTGACACGCGCCGAACGGACTCGCGAATCGGGGAGGAGTTTAACATGACCCTTTGCCCGCGTGTCAAGTTGGACCTCCACAGGCGGCACATTCTTCCGACCGTACATCAAAAAGAAAGGTGAATACCTCGTCGACGCATGTGGTGCCATCCGGTAAGCGGAGAGCACTCCCGGGATATGCAAATCCCAATCGGCCTGCTTCTCGTTAACCGTATGGCAGAGCATGGCCGACAGGGTCTAGTTCAACCGTTCAACCATCCCATCAGTTTGTGGATGGTAGGGAGATTTCTGAACTTTCTTAGTTCCCAGTGCGTCGCACACATCCCGCAATAGGTTTGAAGAAAAATTTAGCCCTTGGTCCGTAAGCAGCCTTTCCGGCGCCCCCTTGTCCATCACGTACCTGAACAGGAATGCCTCCATATTAGACGACGCCGACTGGTCGGGCAAAGGCCAAGCCATTGGCCATCGCAAAAGATATTCGACCCCGACCAACAAAAATTTGTTCCCCCGAGATTCGTTAACCCGCGTCACTTTAATCGACTGCACTGGGTGAACATACGACGACGTCAGTCGTCATGCCGTGCCAAAAATAATCACGTTGCAACGTCAACAAGGTTTTCTGCACCCCGAGATGTAACAACTTCTCAGCGTGCAGAATCCGAATCAACTCGTATCGCAACGACGACGGCACAACAAGGCGCCAGCGACCCTGCAAGTCCTCTCTCCACATCAACAACCCGGCACGGAGAGCTGCTCCCAGCATCCCATCAGATGACGGACACCCCTTCGACTTTGCAGCCTGACTCCGCAAGGCCCCAAGCGAGTCATCGAGCAATTGTTCACGAACCCACACGGAACGCGGCAAATTCAAAACCCCGTCAGCCGGTTCCGGACACGTGGAAGCCGCGGGCTTCTCCACAGCGGACATGACAGGCCGCGGGGGCAGTGGAACCCGCGTGCACCTATTCGTGCCAGAGGCATACGCGCAGGTGGACCCCTGCGGCAGTCGGGAGAGCGCGTCCGCATTAACGTGACGCGAGCCCTTACGGTATTGAACATCAAACGAGAACTCCTGCAAATTTTCCAGCCATCGTGCCAGCTGGCCAGATGGCTGGTCAACTTTCAGGGAGTATTGCAAAGCCACATGGTCCGTGCGCACAATGAATTTCCAGCCATACAAATACGGCCGGTATTGGCGGACAAAATGCACAATAGCTAACAATTCCCGTCGGGTGACGCAATAGCGGGTCTCCGCCGGAGAGAGAACGCGGCTCCCGTAAGCCACAACGTGCTCGACGCCACCTTTACACTGCGATAGGACGGCGCCAATACCCGTGTCACTAGCGTCGGTATCCAAAATGAAAGGCAAAGCGAAATCAGGGTAATCCAGCGTCGGCGCTGATGCCAAGTGATCGCGTAGGCCGCGAAACGCCGCCTCCTCCGCCGGCCCCCATTTGAACCTCTGGTTCTTCGCCATAAGGAGGTGCAGCAGTCTAGCGATTGTAGCAAAATTAGGAACGAATCTGCGGTAATAGGAAGCGAACCCAACAAATCGACGTATGTCTCCCACCGTGACCGGAGTCGGCCAGTCCCGAACGCACACCGTTATGTCCGGGTCCATGGCCACACCATCAGGGCTGACAATGTGACCCAAATAGCGCACGGAGTGTTGCAAAAGGTGACACTTCTTGGGCTTAAATTTCAAATTGGTGGAACGCACCCTCACAAAAACAGCATTCAATCTCTGAAGATGCTCATCAAACGTGCGGCTGGAAACAATGACGTCGTCCAAATATATTAGGCACGTGTCCCACTGCAGGCCGGTAAACACGAGTTCCATCAACCTCTGGAACGTAGCAGGGGCGGCGTTCAAACCCATGGGGAGACAATTAAACTGAAACAGGCCCTGCGGCATACGGAAAGCCATCTTTTCCCTCAACGATTCGTCCAGGGGAAGCTGCCAGAACCCCGAAGAGAGGTCGAGAGTCGAACAAAAATTTTGCCTCCGGGCAAGGCATCGAGGGAATCATCCATACGCGGCAGGGGGTAAGCGTCTGCAACTGACACTTTGTTTAACCTCCGAAAATCAACACAAAATCGCAGGCTACCATCCTTCTTCTTCACCAGGACCACCGGAGCACCCCATGGGCTGTTGGACAGAGAAATCATCTTTCCTAAAGACGTTGGAATATTTGGACAGCAGTGCGCAAAGTGCGGACGGCTGGTACGTAGTCAGGGACGCGTTTTCCTGACACAACCCGGCGATCCATCGATCGTCCTGCAACGTAGAAGCCGAAACCCCCGCTACGAGACCCTGGCAATCCGCATCATCATGGGCAGTGAAAGCGGTCGTGGCATGGGCCAAGACCGTACCGGCCGGCACCACAACATTGTCCGCGCCTCCGTTTAACACTTGCAAAAACGGAGGCTGACCCGGCCGAACAATCGTCCGGGCTGCGACCAGCGCCAGGCCGCCCGTAACAGCGTTGGACGGCGACAACAACACACCCGCCGCCCCCTCAACCCCAGGCACGGGTTTCCGATAGCGCAGCGGAATGAGCATCTGCGAGCCCATCGGAATGTCGACCGAAAAGTCGGACAGCACCTGCACCGGGAGGTCCGGGATGAACCGGCCCCACGGCGACGGCAAAACTAAAATCTTATGGCCCCCCGGTAACTCAATGCAACCCTGATTGACCCTTATCTGAATCGGCATCTTTGCCAGGAAATCGGTCCCCAATAAGCAAGGCACAGCGAGGGACCTGGAGATCAACACCGTCCCCGAAGCCGACACATCCCCAACGGAAATGCGTGCTTCCACCTGACCCACGATGCCCATACTCCCCCCTTTAGCGGCAACACACGCATCGAAAACCGGACGTACCCGCAATGGCGAAATGGATAGGAGATGGAAAATAACGTCCGAGATGATAGTGGCGGACGCGCCTGAATCAACTAAAATGCGCACGTCAATCCCCTGTATAGAGCCTGGCACGGTCGAAGACCCAGTGGTGGCCGCAACGACTCTGCGAGCCAGTTTCCGCCACTGCGTCATCGTCCGACGCGGATCACTTAGAGTCCCCCCATTAGAACAGGCACCCAGAACGCACTCCGACAATGATGAATGAGATGACAGGTCTTGCTGGGTGTCTGATGCGTACCGACTTGCCTGACACGGGTCACCGTCCGGCGTCGATGGCGCGTCCTTGGTAGGGAACTCCGGGCGAAGAGGTGGACGAGGGCGACTCCGGCAGTCACGCGCGAATTGTCCAAGACGTCCGCAGCGATAACACGCCATGTCGGCCCGTCGCCTGGCTCCCCCGGCGTCCCAGTGATCCGCCGATGAGGGCCCCAAGCTCAACACCGCTCTCCCCCGTGGAATACACTGGGCCGCCGCCGCAGTGAGATCGCCAGGCCCCGCATTGTCCGGGACGAAGACGGCCTTCGACGGTGTCCAACCAACGGCATTCCCCTCCATGGTCGGACCGCCCATCCAGGTGGCCATCTGCGCCCAACGGCGCAAGTTAAACTGCGCGTCAAGGCACTTGGCAGCCAACCGGGAGGTCAGCTGCTCGTGGCCGCACATGGGCAGTGGAATGCCCAAGTCCTTGGACAGTTCAAACATCTTCCCCAGTATCAAGGGCTCCAACAAGTCGGGCTCAGTCTCGGGATACGCGGCCATGGCCAGCGCAATCACAGCACCACGGAAGGCCACAGGTGATTCCTCCGGTGCCCGATGTCTTTGGACAAATCTATGGTGTGCGTCGTCCGGAGGCTCGTATGCTTCCGCCATCACGTTGAAAGCCCCTTTCAGCGTCGCCTTCTTCGCAGCCGTGATGGAGCGGAAAATGTTTAAGGACTTGTCATTGAGGAGCGTTGGCAGAACCTCCAAGGCCTTTGCATCCGTTCACTTGGCGGAGCGGACAGCCGATTCAAAGCGCCAAGCGAATGCGCTCCAATCCCCTCCGACGGTAAATTCTTTAATAGTCGTCAGATGGTGGCTGCGAGTCCCCCAGCTGCTGTCACCCGAAGTGGGCGCCCCACGTGGCGGTGACAAGATGGCGGCTTCCCGTGAGTCAGTCGTGGCCGCGCCCAAGATGGTGGTGTCCAGCTGCGTGTCGGGGAAGACGGGAAAACTCGCAGAGGCTGCAATGGCGGATGTCTCGGCCCCACCGGAACTTTCCCCCCAGAGAGGCTCAACGTGTGGTTGTCATGGCATCGTCGCTGGCGCGACCAGGGTGACGAAGTACAACAAAACGGCCCGTAACGAATCAATTTGCTCCGCTACGAGCCGCCAGCCGTCCTCGGTGCCCGAAGACGCAGACGGCCCGGCTCCCGCGACGACATCTTGTATACCTGTCGTGTCGCTCGCCGCCTTCCCGCCCGCGCCCTCCGTGTTCGGGACCGCCACCGCTGGAGGAAGGTCCTCGTCGTCCTCTGAAGAAGGCGTAGGTTGATTTTTCTTCTTGAGATGTTTAGACATCTCGAAGCACTTCTGACCCCAATGTAATAAAGGACTTCGTCACACACTGCTGGTCTCCGTTGCTCTTTATTTAGCTTCTTGCTCGCACCCCGCTGGTCCTGACAGCGGACCAGCGTCTCCTTGCGTGCACCCCGCACGCGCTCCCTCGTCAGTCCTTCCGCTCCCCCACTCCGCACACCGCTGGCCGACGGTGTGCCGAAGCTCCTCCAGCCACGTGGCTGATGGCGCAGATACCCTCTGGCCACCCAAAGTGGTCCAGCTTCTTCACTTTAACAACTGACCCGGAGCCCTTCCGGGCTCCCACCTATATCCCCTTTACCACGTGATCATGTCTCCTCCCCTTCCGGACCGTCAGATCCGGCCTTCCCATAGCGCCCTGCTGGCTTCCCCCCCATTCACCTCACTTCCGATTGGACCCGAGGTGAACGGCGGGCCCTCCCATATGCCCCCATACTGGGCTCCGCCCCCCAATACCCTGGTCTGTATGATTGGGCCAGAGCCCAGCAGCGAACCCCGTTTACGCTCGCATTACACTTACATCACACTTGCATAACTTCAATTTATTGTATTATCTCGATTGATAATACAACCCTAGACAACGAATCAAAGCCTAATTAAGTACATGCATTAGCATAATTAAATACACTTGCATAACTTAATACAATTACACCTTCCCAAATAGCATAAAATAATCTGCATAATTACATAAATTAGCCAAATTTCTGAAAATGACACATTTTTCTATTTTCATTTAATTTTTATAATTTTTTTAAAATTTCTAAACCCAACATATACAACACCTCCCCTCACCTACGCTGCAGAAACTTCTTGCGCGTATCAGAAGGTGGCTCGTACACCTCCGCCATTTCAGCATAAGCACCCTGAAGTGCAGTCTTCTTTGCAGTGGGTATGGCCCTGAAGACAGCAAGAGCGTCGTCGGCCAAAACTGTCGGCAGAGCTTTCAGTGCCTCCTCCTCGGTCCAATTCACCGACCGGAAGGCCGCTTAAAAACGCCAGATGAAGGTGCTCCAATCGCCCCCTGCCGAAACGAATTCTCTAACAGGAGGTAATCGGCGAGTTCGTATGGTTCTTCTTTCCCCGTTTCCACCAGTGGGCGTCGCTTCCAGCAAATCACGCCCACGCCTCTCCTGCGCCATGCGTAATGGTGGCCTATGGCCACGTGCTCTCCGCGCCACGTGTAATGGCGGCCGTCACGCTTGTGGACGTTCCCGCCAGAATGTCGAACCCCGGCGCCTGGTTGCTCTTCTCCGGTGAGGTCTGTGTAGTCCGCCGCTCCATTGCAGTCGCCGTTTTGAGCACCACCAATTGCGAGACCGTCGCCCGCAAGAGCTCAAGTTGCGCTGACACCATGCGCCAGCCCTCTTCAGGCGGCTGCTGCTGCAGAGAGGCTGCTCCCGGTCCCACTGTCTCTGGCGCACCCAACTCTCCCACCGTGGCTTCAATAATCGGGACCGCAGTTCCCAGGGCTGTTAGGAGATCTTGCGTCTCGTTTTCATCGTCTTCGGAAGATGCCACAAGTGGGTTCCGTTTCTTCTGGTACTTAGACATACTTCTTCCTTCGCTGACTAGTAAGAACATTTTCTTTTCCACCACTTCTGACTCCAAATGTAATGTGCGACTTCCGAGACACGACGTGTAGAGGGCTTCTTATTATTTATTATCATAATATTTCCTCTCACTGGGCACAACACTGGGTAATATATATATATGTCTTTACTTTAGCTACGCATAGCCGACCCTTCTACATACACGCAGCTGACTGACTACTGTGACAATGACGGCAATGGGAGCCGTGCAGAGGATCTTCCATGCGGCCGGACGACGGAGAAAGATGACGGCGAGCAGCGATGCAGCCAGGACCCAGGACCCTGCAACAACCCTGAACCTTCGGTTCCATCCCCCTTATATACCTCGCGGCGTGGCCTGGCCCTGCCTCTGGCCACGCCTCCTTCCAGAACCTTCGAGCAGGTTCCCAGAGCTTCCCGACTAATCCCACCTTTTACCTTTAACCCAGATATGCCCCACTTCTGATTTGTTGTTACTTAACCTTGCCCATACCCGTGGTTACCCTTCCAGGTCGGCAGATGGCACCCTGTCATTACACATGTTAAAGAAGCGCTGCAATTGAACGGTTACAATGATGCAAACATCATAAGGGCACTGAATGCCAAAACCAAATCAAATAGCACAAGCGTTGAAACTGATCAAGCACATTGCAGGAGTAACTGATAAATCAGCCAGGTTTTTTGACGAAACAAAACATTTGAGTGAAATTTGGTACGGTACATGTGTAGTGGTGATACGCGCTGGGTGTATATGTCGTGTGCCAGCGCGTATGTACGGGTGTGTGTGTGGTGACGCGCGCTGACGGGGAGGAGCAGGCGTCAGTGCGCGAGTGGGGGTAGTGCTGCTGATTGGCTGTGTGCCGGTGACGCGCCCAGAGGGAGTGATCGGGTAGCAGCGCGGTGTGATTGGTCGGGGAGTGGAAACACGCGCTGAGCGGAACCGGATCGTAGGGATAGCGCGTGGGGATTGGGTAACTGAGGAGCGGTGCCGACGTTGAGGTCCGCATCCGCTCCGTCTCCCGGGAAGAAGAGGTATATAAGGTGATGCACAGAGGAGCAGGGGGCAGAAGTGGAACCATCTAAGAATGAAGACGAAGGTGCAGAGATAGAGCCCGGAGAGGAGAGTAATGGAGAATAGAGGAGAGTAAAGTATAAGTGTGTAGCCAGCGAGAGAGAACGGTCTACACGAGCTGAGTAATGTATAGTGTGTAGCCAGAGAGAGAGAACGGTCTACACGAGCTGAGTAATGTATAGTGTGTAGCCAGAGAGAGAGAACGGTCTACACGAGCCGAGTATGCATACGGTGTAGCCAGAGAGAGAGGAAGGTCTACACGAGCCGAGTATGCATACGGTGTAGCCAGAGAGAGAGATGCAAAGTCTACACGAGGCGAGTGGAGAGTGTAGCAGAGGCGCAGAGTCTACACGAGGCGAGAGAGGAGTGTAGCCGAGGCGCGGAGTCTACACGAGGCACAGAGAGCCAGCAGCACAGAATCCAGAGAGTCAAGAGAAGCGTAGGGTGAAGAAGAAGAGGTCACGAGTTGTACCGTTGTATGGTGACCGCATTGTGAAGAAGAAAGGCCACGCGTTGTATTGTTACAAGTCAAGATTTAATAAAAGAAGTGTGTTCCCGTCAAGGAGTTTCCTGCCGTCATTTTCCAATACTTCATCTGGCGTCAGAAGTGAAACGGGCTTCCAAGTATGGAGACAAGGAAGACCCGTAGGACCCACGGGATTGACCGCGAGGAAGACCTGGACGACTCGGGGCCGCTGGTGGCGGGGGGTGAGGAAGAGGACTTGCCCACGCTGCAGGGTCCGTCGACGGCGCCGGCCGAGCGACCGGGGACCGACGCCGGGCTTCGTGAGGCGCACTCCCGACTGGCGGAGCTGCTGCTCGCCGCCGCGTCCATCTTGGCGGAGATCAGCTCGTCGGGAGGAGCGGGGACGGTGGGGGACATTTTACAAGGTCGCCCCGCAGATTCCCGCCAAAACGAATGGGGGATTCCCGCCATTGCGCCTGGGCCTACTTTTGGCGGGAACGGCGAGCGCCACGTGGTGGTGGGTTCCCAAGCGCGCGCATCGACGTCATCAGCGCGCGAGGGGGTCCGCCATCTTACGTCTGCTGCTGGAGCCGCCATCTTAGACACCGACGGACAGGCGGAGAGGAACCACGAGGCGGATGACTTCATTTTTCAGCAGCGCCTGCCCACGTTGTCAGCCTTCAAGGCGGAAGGCGGAGACTGGGGCCAATTTCAGCGAAGGTTTTTGGCGCATCAAGAGATGTCAGCGTGGTCCGATGCTACGGCGCTGCGGGCATTGCCCGCCATGCTGGACGACGATGCGCTCGCGGCCTTCAGGGCTGCACGGAAGTCGGACCGCTCCACGCTGAAGGATGCGCTGGGTTTGTTGGCCAGGGTCTACGGACCTCCCTCTACGTGCCGCCATCAGTTCTACGCAAGACGGAAAGCGGCCACGGAGACCGCGCTGGCCTATCGCACGGCGTTGCTGGCTCTTGCTGATGCTGCGTTCCCTCGGATGGACGAGGAGGGCCAAGACGCGATGGTTTTGGAGCAGCTGCTCAAGTTGGCGCAGGACCTGGGGGTCCCTATCAACACAGCTGACGAGATTGATATTTCTTCTTTGAGAGTCGCCACGAGTATTCAAGCACACGAGGCCCTAAAACGGAAGCAAGGCGTTGGTTGCAACGCTGCTGTCGTCGCAGCCCCGGGTGTGGTGGTCGCCGAACCCCAAGTCGTCAGCCCACGAGAGGAGGCATTCGCCACGGGACGACCAGGGGACTGGAGGCCGGGGGCCCGGTCGCCTCTGCGATCGGGCCGAAAGTCGGAGCAACCAAGATCTACTCCGACCCTCGTCACGTGCTATAACTGCGGCCTCCGGGGCCACGTGGCGTCCGGGTGCCGCGCTCCGCGGCAGCGCGCCATGAGAGCTCGGCTGGACGACGACCGAGAGCCCAAGTCATCTCTACAATCCCCGGCAAGTCGCGGCACCTCACACGCTCGGCCTGTTTATTCGGCACACATGGGACGCCGCGTTGCGGCGGGGGAGGGCCGGTTAAGGTTCGGGGATTCGGTTCGGCGAGGGGGGTTCGGCCGGGACCAGGGAGACATTGAATGGGCGGAATTGGGGCATAGAATTGTGGCTGCTTCGGCGGGTTCGTCCGTTGTTACGGGATCTATTGATGGGGTTGAGATTAGGGTGTTAGTGGACACGGGGGCATCGGCAACTATTATATCGGACCTCATTTATAATATTCTTCCAGTCCAATGTCGTCCGCTGCTTCCAGTGGATGTGCCATTTTACGCCGCTAATGGGGGATCGTTGGGCATTATCGGTCAGGTTAGGGCGTCCATTTGCATTGGAGATATCAAATTGTCGGGACCCGTTTTCGTTTCGTCTTCTTTGGCAGTTCCGTGTCTTTTGGGCACTGATTTTTTGGCTAAAATGCCTATTAAAATTCTTATCGATCAACGATGCATTGAACTGCCATCGGGTCGCCGGATTTCATTTTTGACGGGCCCTACTGACATTCGGACGGCGTGCACTACGATACAAGCGGTGGCGACGCAGACAGTGCAAGTGCCCCCGGGTTCACAGATGTTGATTCCCCTCCGGTTGCGGAAACCATGGGTGAGGGAGGCTTCGGGACAGAGTATGCTTTTGGGTCCTTCTAACAAGGCTGTCGGGGGTCTTGATTTATCGGTGGCTCACACTTTGGTGCGGGCTGACAGGGATCCGTTTGTGATGGTTTTGAACGCGGGGTCGCGACCAGCTGTCATTCCGCAGGGCACCGTGCTGGCTCACGCGGCGCAGGTCCCTGGGGATGATGGGTTGGTTGCGCAGGTGGGCTCGAGCCCCGCGCGGAACGTTGAGCCAAGGGAAGACCTTGAGTGGGTCCATTCGCTATGTGCCGCCTCGGACGATTTGTCGGCGGCGCAGTTGGGTGCGCTGCGCGAGTTGCTCATTGAATTCTCTGATGTATTCAGTAAACATAAGTATGACATTGGGTGCACGGATTTGTTGCACCATCACATTGAAACGGGCGATGCGGCGCCGGTCAGGCTAAATCCCTTCCGACTGAGTCCCGTGGAGAAGGAACATGTTCAGTCGGCTGTTAACGATATGCTAGAAGCCGATATTATTTCGCCCTCCTCTAGCCCGTGGGGAGCGCCTATTGTGCTGGTTAAGAAGCAGGACGGGTCCCTGCGATTCTGCGTTGATTTCCGTCGCCTGAATAAGATCTCTGTGGCTGACGCGTATCCGCTCCCCAGGATGGATGAGTCCCTCGATGCATTGTCTGGTGCGCGATATTTTTCGACTCTTGATTTGTTATCGGGGTTTTGGCAGTTGCCGCTCGACGAAGAGTCGAAACCTAAGACAGCATTTCGGACTCCAGGGGGGCTGTTCCAGTTTAACCGGTTACCCATGGGACTTCACTCCTCTCCAGCGACGTTTCAGCGACTTATGGAGCTGGTTTTGTCGGGCTTGCAGTGGGATACATGCTTGATTTATATGGATGATGTCATTGTTTTCAGTAAAACGTTTGAAGAACACCTCCGGCGATTGAGAGGGGTGTTCTTGCGAATGCGATCGGCTAAGTTGAAATTTAAACCGGCCAAATGTCACCTCCTTCGTAGGTCCGTTAGATACTTGGGTCACATTGTCGATTCTTCGGGGATCTCCACCGATCCCGCGAAGACGGATTGTGTCGGTTCGTGGCCGACACCTACGTCCGTTTCCGACGTGCGTAGTTTCATCGGGTTTGCTTCTTATTATCGGCGGTTCGTTGAGCACTTCGCCACTATTGCAAAACCCTTGCACGCTCTAACGGCGAAGGGAGTGAAGTTCAAATGGGGACCGGAGGAGGAGGCCGCGTTTCGCTCCCTCCGGGACGCCTTGGTGGGTGCCCCACCCTTGTGTTATCCCGATTTTGCCAGTCCCTTTTTGCTGGACACGGATGCTAGCAACACGGGCATTGGGGGGGTGCTATCCCAAGTCGTTGGGGGTGTCGAAAGAGTTGTCGCCTACGGTAGTAGGGTGTTGTCTCCGGCGGAGCAGCGCTACTGTGTCACCCGTCGCGAGCTGCTTGCCATTGTTTTTTTTGTGCAGCAGTTTAGGCCATATCTCTATGGTCGTCACTTTACAGTCCGAACGGACCACGCGGCGCTACAGTATTCATTGAGGGTCGCCCAGCCCTCGGGCCAGTTGTCGCGTTGGTTGGAAGTCCTCCAGGACTATCAGTTTACGACTACGTACCGTAAGGGGTTGCGACACACTAATGCCGATTGCTTGTCGCGGTTGTTGCCTTGTGATGAATGCGCGTGTTTGTCGGGATCGGCGCGCTGTAAACCGACGCTTGCGGGGGTGATGGGGGCACTGGCTGCGACAGCGGGCGCACCGATCGGGGATGATTCCACTGCCTCTCAGGGTCGGGACTCGCTGCTCTCGCTGTCGCTCAGCGAATGGGGCCGCCTCCAGATGGCGGACAGCTCGCTGCTAGCATTGCGCCGCAAGGTTGGGGGTCCCGAGGGGGACCAGGAGCGTACTGGCTCCTATGTACTTGAGCAGGGCGTGTTATTGAGATGGGACAGTTTGTCCCGGCGGAACGCACTCGTGGTGCCTTCCGCTGTGAGGGGGAGGGTTGTCTTGGCGGCACACGAACGCCTCTTGCACTTGGGAGTTAACAAGACGCTTGCCCTGCTTCAGCGTGACTATTACTGGCCGGGAATGGGAAGTGATGTGGTACATATTCTGAAGGGGTGCGTTGAGTGCGCCAGGCGTAAACCACCGGCCGTGGCAGCTAATCCACCGCTGCAATCTATTCAGGTCTCGCGTACCAACGAGCTCGTTGCACTCGATATTTTGGGGCCCTTCCCAGTCACGCCGAGAGGGAATAAATATTTGTTAGTGGGGGTCGAATACTTTACCCGATGGCCTATGGCGTGGCCTCTCGCTAACCAGTCGGCAGCGGCTGTGACGGATGCCTTCGTCCAGGGCTATGTCCTGGACAAGGGGGCTCCCGAACGCCTGCTGACCGACCAAGGTAAAAATTTTTCGAGTAAATTGTTGCAAGAGGTGTGCGATCTGTTGGGTACCAAGAAGGTGCGTACCTCCCCGTACCACCCGCAGACTGACGGGATGGTGGAGAGACTCCACAAAACTTTGACTTCCATGCTGTGCCAGCAGGTGTGCGAGGCACATGTAGATTGGGACCTGCAGGTCCCGGGAGTCCTTGCCGCGTATAGAATGGCCCCCCATGCAGCTACGGGGTTTTCCCCATTCTATTTGATGTACGGTCGGGAAGCTGACCCGCCAATGGAAACGCAACTTGGCCTGTCCGCTCCACGAACTAATTCTAATTTGGCAGAACATATTAAGTTTAATATTCACAAGCTGACAGAGGCGAGGGAGGCCGCACGGCTTAATTCGCGGGCTCGCCAAATTGCTAATGAACGGTTGCGGGCACGGAAGGTGTCCATGCACGAATGGAAACCAGGTGACAGGGCCTGGCTGCATTGCCCTCAGGCACCCTTGGCTACGTCGCCTAAATTGTT
This sequence comes from Lampetra planeri, assembly GCF_965212315.1. Classification (NCBI taxonomy): domain Eukaryota; kingdom Metazoa; phylum Chordata; class Hyperoartia; order Petromyzontiformes; family Petromyzontidae; genus Lampetra; species Lampetra planeri. Next base: position 462,731 of record NC_136116.1, on the reverse strand, counting down.
GAGACCGTGGAGGGGACCCGTGGAGGTCGTGCGCGTTGCACGGCCCCAGTGCGTTCAGATAAAGTGGGGAAAGCGCCGTTGGTACGTTCACCCCTCCCGACTGAAACCGTTCTCGCCTCCATATGGCCTCCCCTTGTGTCGTGATGGCCGGGCGTGTGACGTGACCGGCGACCCAGAGGGGGAAATGTCTCTGCCTGATCCACACGTATTTTCGCCTGATCTGCTCCCAGGTGTCTCGGAACTGACAGCTGCCGATCACCGGCGGCCGGGTCTCCGCGGCGGGGCCGGCCCTTTCAGGCCCGTTCCGCGCCGTCTGGAGCAGCCGGAACCGCCGGACGGTCGTCAGTGTCCCGCCCCATACGATGGACCAGCCAGACGGACTCGCGCCAGGTCGTGCTACTTTGCATGACCTGCCTCGTGAGGAGTCGGGGCAGTTGGAGCGCCTCGTCACTGCGTGTAGCCGCAGGGACGTGGGGCGCGTTCGTTTTCGAATTTGCTCGTATCGTGTTATTGTTGACTTTTCGTGTTCATTGTCAATCTGTACATAGTTATTCTTGTTGTTGTTGTTGTTGTGTTATGTTACGGGGCACACTCGGGGGGTTACGGGGTTTTTTTTTGTTGGTTGTCGTTTTATCGTCGCGGTTGGTTGTTGTTAGCAGCCGGGCCGGCTGCGAGCTATGTGGGAGGGGGTGATGTAGTGGTGATACGCGCTGGGTGTATATGTCGTGTGCCAGCGCGTATGTACGGGTGTGTGTGTGGTGACGCGCGCTGACGGGGAGGAGCAGGCGTCAGTGCGCGAGTGGGGGTAGTGCTGCTGATTGGCTGTGTGCCGGTGACGCGCCCAGAGGGAGTGATCGGGTAGCAGCGCGGTGTGATTGGTCGGGGAGTGGAAACACGCGCTGAGCGGAACCGGATCGTAGGGATAGCGCGTGGGGATTGGGTAACTGAGGAGCGGTGCCGACGTTGAGGTCCGCATCCGCTCCGTCTCCCGGGAAGAAGAGGTATATAAGGTGATGCACAGAGGAGCAGGGGGCAGAAGTGGAACCATCTAAGAATGAAGACGAAGGTGCAGAGATAGAGCCCGGAGAGGAGAGTAATGGAGAATAGAGGAGAGTAAAGTATAAGTGTGTAGCCAGCGAGAGAGAACGGTCTACACGAGCTGAGTAATGTATAGTGTGTAGCCAGAGAGAGAGAACGGTCTACACGAGCTGAGTAATGTATAGTGTGTAGCCAGAGAGAGAGAACGGTCTACACGAGCCGAGTATGCATACGGTGTAGCCAGAGAGAGAGGAAGGTCTACACGAGCCGAGTATGCATACGGTGTAGCCAGAGAGAGAGATGCAAAGTCTACACGAGGCGAGTGGACAGTGTAGCAGAGGCGCAGAGTCTACACGAGGCGAGAGAGGAGTGTAGCCGAGGCGCGGAGTCTACACGAGGCACAGAGAGCCAGCAGCACAGAATCCAGAGAGTCAAGAGAAGCGTAGGGTGAAGAAGAAGAGGTCACGAGTTGTACCGTTGTATGGTGACCGCATTGTGAAGAAGAAAGGCCACGCGTTGTATTGTTACAAGTCAAGATTTAATAAAAAGAAGTGTGTTCCCGTCAAGGAGTTTCCTGCCGTCATTTTCCAATACTTCACATGTAATACAAAACCTAATATCTGGTACTAAATATGTATTACCGAAGCTATGAACAGAAGGTGTGTACCAGATTAATTGCTCCTGTGGCTAATACTGTACTATCTTGGTCAGACAGGACGAATGATTAGCATGAGTCTAAAAGAACACCAAAGGGATATTAAATACTCTCAAATACAATTGTCGGCATTGGCAGAACACGCGTGTCAACTCAATTCATTTTGATAATGTGGAAGTTATGTGCAAGATTAGTTACTACTGTACTCTTGTTCTTTCGGTAAAGTCACATAGGTATAAAATAAAATAAATCACGACGTTTCGGGCGCAACACAAGCGTCCACCATCAGGTGGGAAAACATAGTCTGATGCTGAGGCAGACTGTTTTTAAAGGTTTAAAAAGGTTTGAAATGGGTGTAGCTCAAGGGTAATAAAGAAGTGGCCGGCGCTAGTGATGTGAATGTGAGAAATTAGCATGTAACTGTAAGATAGGAGAGCGGCCTCCTCGAGGAGGGCAGGGAAGTGGCTATGTTAATGTGAGGGATTAGCATGATGTTAATGTGAGAAATTAGCATGTAAAAGTAAGCTAGGAGAGCGGCCTCCTAGACGAGGGCACGGAAGTGGCTATGTTAATATGAGAGATTAGCATGATGTTAATGTGAGAAATCAGAGGGCACGGAGGTGACTATGTTAATGTGTTAATGTGAGGGATTAGCATGATGTTAATGTGAGAAATCAGAGGGCACGGAGGTGGTTATGTTAACGTGAGGGATTAGCATGATGTTAATGTGAGAAATCAGAGGGCACGGAAGTGGCTATGTTAATGTGAGGGATTAGCATGATGTTAATGTGAGAAATCAGAGGGCACGGAGGTGGCTATGTTAACGTGAGGGATTAGCATGATGTTAATGTGATAAATTAGAGGGCACGCAAGTGGATATGTTAAAGTGAGGAATTAGCATGATGTTAATGTGAGAAATCAGAGGGCACGCAAGTGGCTATGTTAAAGTGAGGGATTAGCATGATGTTAATGTGAGAAATCAGAGGGCACGGAGGTGGCTATGTTAACGTGAGGGATTAGCATGATGTTAATGTGAGAAATTAGAGGGCACGCAAGTGGCTATGTTAAAGTGAGGGATTAGCATGATGTTAATGTGAGAAATTAGAGGGCATGCAAGTGGCTATGTTAATGTGAGAAATTAGCTTGTAACTGTAGAAAAGAAGTAGAAGAAGAGCGGCCTCCTCGACGAGGGAGTGCAACCCAACGGGTGTAATCCAAAGAGCCTGTGAGCATGACTGCAATCCAAAGGCATGAGAGTGCAATGCAACGGACATGTGAGCATGAGAGATCTAAGAGAGATAGGCATAGAGAGAGAAACACAGAGAGTCGAAATAACAGCTGACATAGGCAGGTTGGATGGAAACATCACAGTCAGTTAAGAATTTACCTGGTTACTACTGGCCAAGACTAATTAGAGAATCTATCGAAATTGAACATGTATTTTAATTTTTGTGATAGCTACAGGCTTAGTGCTGTTTGGAAGCGAATTATTAAGTAATACACTGTTTAACTACATGCCTATACAGACCACCATATGCGAGCAGACGATAACAGGTATTGCGATTTGTTGCACCCAAAACGGCAGGATGTACATGCATCTTGTGCATGCAAATGTGCATGCATAATGTATGCTCATTACGCTATGAATAACCCCACCGGTAATGGATGTCATTATCATTTATATGCATACATTAACCACTGATCCTTCGCACCTGATTGGCTCATATGCCTGATGATGCTAGTTGTAATTACTGGCGAAACGTCGTACTCGAATAGCAAATGTTGTGGGTTTATTCTCCAACACACAGGTGTGCTGTATTCGTAACGAATTGGCACATTTTGCTTTCATGACAAACCTTACTAATTGGCTGTATCAGGTGGTGGCGTGTTTAACGACACATATTTACGCGATCTAACCCAAAAACCTCTACTGTATTATGGATGATGAAAGGGTCAAGCGAAAAGTCATCAACGCTTGCAGCTTGGCTTTGGCATCGTCCTCGCCTCTCCCTGGTGCTGAGGGCAAATAGGTGAGGTTCAGGACTGTGGCTTACTGGAGCTGCTAATGGCTGCATTGGGTGGGCAGTCTATAGAACTCCCCAGATTAACACAGTGGGGAGCACAGGTGGTGCATCTATCAATCATCTCAGTCAAGCCATTACTACACCTGGTCTTCTTGGTTCTTTCGGTAAAGTCACGTAGAAGGGAAATAATAAAATAAAATAAAAAAAACTTAATAAAATACATTACTACACCTGGTCTGTCCGGTAACCTGTAAGCCTTCCACACTTCACGTGGCCTCAAGTTGATCCTAGCCTGGCACAAGCGTCGTGTTATGGGGGTGTGCGGAAGTGTGCGTGTCTTTGTGTGTCTTTGTGTGAATTGTTTGACAATTTTGCAATTCTGCGCGGTATGCCTCGCGTGCGCGTGTCTGTGGATAGCGGTAGAGTGGAGGTTAGCACACTGCGCTACATACCCGGCCACTTGAGTTCGATTCCCAACTCACTGCCAACACCGGTCACGATTATTTTAACCGTTACTGAGCCTCCTCTAGATCGACTCAGCCTCAAATAATTACCTGGTACAGTGTCTAACCATCGCCACTGGGGAGACAAAGGCGGTCGGGTGTGGTGCTGGTTACCCACCCTCTCGTGTACCGTTTCGGCCTTCAAATGTGCTAGCTAACCGCATTTGCCCCAGAGGCCTGTTAAGGCTATACGGGGGATGTTATATTTGTTGTCTTTGTGCTTGTGTGTGCGTGTATTTGTCTGTGCGCGTGTCTGTTTGTGAGCGCGTATGGCACAGTAGGGAGCGCAGGTGATGCATCTTCCAGTCATATCAGTTAACTCACGCATGGTCGACTGTCTCGTGACGAGCCTTCGACACTTCACGTGGCCACAAGGTGCACGTAGCCTGGCACAAGTGCCGTTGTGACGTCGCCACCACATAGTGGCGAACGTCGGTTGTTGTTGTGCACGCGCGTCTCATGTACGCGTGTGCGCCACTCGTGTGTGGGGTGCGCGTGTGCGCGCGCGACTCGTGTGTGGGTGCGCGCGCGCGTCTCGCGTGTGGGTGCGCGCGCGCGTCTCGCGTGTGGGTGCGCGCGCGCGCGTCCCATATAAACCCGGCCGCCGACCCTCCCTCACCCTGAGCCCCGCTCCCCGCGTGGCGCAGCGCGGCGCAATGGATGCGGAGCGCGGCGCCTTGGCCGGGATGGTGATGTTGGGCTGCTTCTCCCCGCCGTTCCTGGTCGCCGACGACTTCTGCAACGACAACCTTTTTCCGGAGCTGCCGAGACGCGACTCCTTGCTGCTTGGCGGCGTGGCAGGGCCCGCTAGCAGCAGCAGGAGGAGGAGGAGACGTCCCAGGCGCGGCGCGGGCGCGGTGTCGGGGGACTCGGAGCGACATCGACAGGCAGCGAACCAGCGCGAGCGGCGGCGCATGGAGTCCATCAACGCGGCGTTCGAGGGGTTGCGCGCTCACATCCCCACGCTACCCTACGAGCGGCGGCTGTCCAAGGTGGACACCTTGCGCCTCGCCATCGGCTACATCGCCTTCCTGGGCGAGATGGTGCGCGGCGCGGAGCGGCCCACGCGCGCCGAGGAGACGCGGGGCGCCGCGCACCACGGGCACGGCAGGAAAGTCGTCATCAGCCACCGAGCTGCACGTGCGTGAGGGTGACGCTGTGTCAGGGTGTGTGACAGGGTGTGTGGCACGGTGTGTGTCAGGGTGTGCGTGAGGGTGATAATGGGGAGCGGTAGTGTAGTGGTTAGCGTGCTGCGCTACAAACCCAGCCACCCGAGTTCGATTCCCGCTCACGGCGAACGCCATTGACGATCATCTGAACCGGTCCTGGCCTCCCCTAGGTCGACTCAAACTTAAACGAGTACCTGGTGCGATGTGTAAATATCGCCACTAGGGAGACAAAAGCGGCCGGGCGTGGTGTTGCCCACCCACCCCCTCGTGTGCCGTCAAGGCCGTAATAGGTTTGCAAACAGACTTTGCTTTAACATTTTTATGAATGTTATACGGGGATCTTTGAGTGACACTTCATGAGAGTAACGCTGCGTGAGAGTGTGGGGACGCTGAACCATCATGCCCCCAAGCAGCTTCTGTTCTGCCGGATAGGGGGGGCTCAATGGGCGCGGCACAGGCAAGAGAAGAGATGGACTTGTGTGGTACAGGAAAGGGTGTCCTATGACCGGTACAAGCGGTGTCAAGATCGGTCTCTGTGGAGGAGGCTCGTGAAGGACGCTGCTGGGGAGTTGGAGGCAGTCGCAGTCCGGCAACAACGGAGGGCGGAGGAGCGACGCTCACAATAACGAGCGGAGCGCCGGACGGCATCGTGGGGAGCACGGTTATTCCATCGGCCAGTCATCTCAGTCAGTCAGCCCATGGCACCTGGGTCTATTCCGTGACCTCCTGGCAGCGGGCCTTCGTAATTTCACGTTTCCTCAAAGTGCAACTGGCCTGGCACAAGCGCCGTGGTGACGTGACCGCCACTTCGTGGTTGCTGTTGAGTGTGGGCAGCGGTAGCCCAGCGGTTTGTGCGCTACGCCACCCAAGTTCGATTCCCGCTCACGATAAACATCGGTGACAAATATCTGAACCGGTCCTGTGCTTCACATAGGCCGACTCAGCCTCAAATGAGTAGCTGGTGCGGTGTGTAAACATTGGCAAGAGGAAGACAAAGGCGGCTGGCCACACACCCCATCGTGGGGCTGTGCCAGTCTTCATAGGTGCTCAGTAATACAACTTGCCTCAAATGTCTGTTAAATATATTAAGAGAATATTAGTCTTCGTGTGAACGTGAGACTATGTGATGGGGAGTGAGTGAGTGTGAGGCAGATAGACAACAGGTAATCATTCAGAGCTACAGCCAGTGTGGTGGTGACCCCATGCCGACAGTCATAATGTTGAGGTGGCCTGCACACGATCGCCACCATCCCTCAGCAGATGGAACCGTCAGTCACTCCCGGATGCTCGCAGGGGCAACCCCCTGGCGGCTCTGAAAGGGACCTGATATAGGAGACACCCCGATGTTTACAAGCTCACTGCGCATAGAAAGCCATCGAGACGGGGTTGGATGAGAGCGCAGCGCACTCGCCGTTCCCGTGCCGGGGTCGCTGACGAAACGTCTCTTGTTCTGCCTGCACGCAGGGGCTCCCTCTGCGGGGGGGGAGCTGGCGACCAGTCACGACAAAGGTCTCCCGGCTGTGGCTGGCAGGGCGGTGGGGGCCTGCCCCGGGAGCCCCCCACTCAGCGGACATTCTCTCTCGTGGTCGGACGAGCGCCAGCGGCGAGGGCAGCAGGTGGTGCGGACCGGCCGAGTGTGGACCCCCGAGGATCCGCACGGGGGGCCCGCGACCCCGGGCTCCCCGCGCCTCGGGTGAGGAAGGGGTCCGAGGCCGGTCCCGGTCTCACGCCTCGGGGACAGGGCCCGTATCCCAGGCACAGACTTTACACAGGAACGCGTCTCTTCATTTCGCCTGGTTAATCCTTCGAGATGGATCTCCGCAATTGCAAGGGGTCCCAGGTTGTTCACTGACACACAGCAAACACGCAATGCCACTTACAAATGTTAGGGAGCACGGTTGGCTACGTACGGTGCGAAAGATAGTTAACCTATGAAGGCCGGTACGGCACACGAGGGGAGCCTCTGTCTCCCCAGTGGCGATGTTTATACACCGCACCAGGTATTAATTTGAGACTGAGTAGACCTCGGGACTGCCTCGGTCTGCGCGCTGCGCTACGAACTCGGCGACCCGGATTCGATTCCCGCTCACAGCCAAGACCAGTGACGATTATCTAAATCAGTCTTGGGCCTCCCCTAGATCGACTCAGGTTCAAATGAGTACCTGGTGCGGTGTGTAAACATCGTCACTAGGGATACGAAGGCGGCCCACACACTCAGCCATATCTACTCACACACATCAATTACGCAATGACACACACAGTGTCCGTGTTTACATGGCAACATGAAGATTATAATGAAGATGATTACGACGATGATGAAACTAGCGTCATAAAAGCTCGTGACAATATACAATTAAAGCTCTTATATTTTCAGCCTGCTTAATTTTAGAAGGGTCATTGCCCGAAACGTCACCTTACATGTATTTAATTTTAAGGTCACAGTGTTATTGATGAATGTGCAGCGTTTATGCGACTGGTATTTAACTGAGTATTTAAGGAATATAATTTATAGTGATGTAATTAAATAAATGAATGCTGTTTGAGTGCACCTAGTGCAATATCTGCTGTACTTCCGCGACGGAATTCAATGCTTTCTGAATAAAGCCAATGGGGTTTCTGTGAGTTGTCGGTGCCTGCCGTGATTTCCGCACCGCACCAGCCCCAGTGGCCAAGGTAGCGCCGCATGTCGCTCGGATTTACACGCGACAAGTGACTCGCGCTGCATCTAAACTCAATACATTTGAAAGGACACCCGCAGTGGTAGCTGTTCCTGTGTGGCATCAAGGTGACTTCCAGCACCTGGGGCCTGCAAGCGTCCGTGAGTCGGCCAGTAGGCGCCGAAGTTCGCTGCTGTACCTGTTCTCCCAATTGAGTGATTTGCGGCGTAATTTGACAAATTTGGACCGTGACGCAGACACTCCTTTCGATTGACGTCATTGGATCTGTATCGTCCACTATAAATTGTTCTCGTTAATAGTATTAACTAGCGCGGCTTGTCGGAATGACCCGCGAACCTCTACGACAAACGGTGAGTCATGTTCATCGCCCCAAGAAGACATCCTATACTTCCTAGCGCACGCCAGGCTGCGACATCCACAACAGCCACGAGTCCGCGGTGTCACCGCTCGCCGTGCGGCGCAGCGGCGGCGACGGAACGCGGCGCGCATTAAGCGAGGGCATCACCCCTCCCCCTCCAACGCCCCAGCCGCGTTATGATTACGATACAATAATCATTATTGTTGTAATTCGTGTGCACCGCGGCTCACGCAGCAGCAGCATCGCCCCACACTGAGCAGCGCGAACGCAGCAGCAGTAGCCACGATGAATGCAGACGATCTCACTGCTCGCGCCCCATCCACACGACTCCGCGTTCATCACGTTTTAAAGAATGCGTCCTAACCCCTAGAGCGCCACGCCAGCAAGCCCACCATGTTGCTGCCGCTCATCCCAGTGTGACGACTCTACGAACAAGGGAGCCAAAACTCTGTGTGTGTATTGTGCTCACTCCCACGCGGATGTTGTAAGAACAAGGGATCTGGCTGCACGTGCTTCCAGTGTTGCGGAGGTGCGAGGGGACGAGCAGCACCGGGCTCGCACACGGCGATGCGCGAGGCTGGGCTCCTCACGAGCTGCCAGCCGGGCGCGACCTCGAGTTTCCTCGCGACGCGCGGAGCTTGCGGGAGGCACCGTGCCACGTTCGAGAATAAATGTCAGCATTGAACGAAACTTGAACCACAATTCGTAGAATTACCGGGGTGGGAGTTTACCGAAATACGATGGAAATCTTCACTGTGCAGTGAATGTTGTAACAGAAGGCAGCTCGTCACGATCATTGCGCCCTGACGTGATCCTCACGGCGCCAATGCCACCATGAGTCATTCGGAAACCAAGCAGCGCGCCTTGCTGCGACGCGGGGCCATATGGAGACCGCCGCCCCCATGGGAGGAGTCTTCCTGGCCAGGTCCCAGGGCCTGAATCCTCTCTGAGAGCGGGGCTCCCGCATGGAAGCAGAGGCGAGACCCCTTTCCCACGACGCGGGGACTCTCGCCAACAGGTGCCCCCATTCCAAGCCGACCTCCACCCCCCACATCCATCCACCCGCCCAGCCCCGCGCGCTACTCCAACCCCCAGCTCTCAGGACTCTCACAATAATCCCAGAATCCCAGCACCCACCTTGGCCACCTGGCGAAATTCGTCTTTGTCGACCACCACAGTCGACCCACTGGCCAAATGCCACGGCTTTCAATGGGACCGCCTTTTCGGCCACAAAACCTCGGGCTGCCGAGAGGCTCCGTAGCACCGAACACCACACCACCGCCCAGACCATCAATCCCTGCCGGAAACCACAACCCTTCAGGGCCACCACACACGCCATGCTACCACATGACTCTTCACGCCACACCACGCATTACTACCACACCGCCCCAGGCCACCACTCGCGCAGCCATAGCACTCGATCCATCCCTCTACGCACATTGTCAAAGCAAGAAAGAAACCGCACCACACAAGAATCCGCCAAACTATATCCAGTGCCGCAGTGCACCCATGCTTCCACCCCGTCCAGATGACCACGCCACATACATGAGCACACCGCTCACACCTTTACATCGCCCATGCTACACGCGATCTTAACCACCTCGCCACGAGCATTACCACACACCTCCCAAGGCGTCACACAATACATGTATCCACCACATCACCCGGCCTACCACACCAGACAGACCACCACTAAATCCAGGCCACCATATCACCTGGATGATCCCACTACCAAAGCCACCACACCACGCAGACCACCACTAAATCCAGGCCACCACATCACCACAGCTACAGAAACCACGAGGGCTACCACACTACCACCCGGATCAGCACTTATTCTAGGCCACCGCACCAGGCAGGCCACCGCATTCACTTGGGCCACGACACCACCCAGACCACCACTTAATTCAGACAACCACCAAACATCACTCATAATGATTCAACACACCCAAACTCAGAATCCCATACGAGCGACCACACCACCCGGGCGACCACACCACCCGGGCTGGTAGCACCTGGAGCCGCAGCCTCGCTCGGCGCGTCACGTGGGCCGGGTGCAGCTGCCTAAACAAGCAGAGCGCGGGGGAGAGAGAGAGAGCGAGAGGCTCTTACAAAGTCCAAGACGTGTTGGCATGGTTTGTCCGTCTTTAATGTACCATTAACTATTGTCTTTGCACAATATGTCAATAATAAAGCAAGGCATGTGTTTTAATAAAAACACGGGGGTTTTTTCGATCTACACTCACGATGGGCGCTCCGGTGAGGCACGACCCTCACCCCGCGCGCCGCGTTTTGTTGTCGCTCTCTGCGCCCGCGCGCGCTCACAATCGCACTCAGAGACCTTCTGCCTCGCTAGGGGCCAATTGCATTTTATGTTCGTCAATTTTTCACGTGGAGAAAAGTCTCCTCTGTGTTCGAGCAATCCGCATTGATTTTCCTACCATCACCTGGCGCGCCACCCAGCTCCCCATCTATCACGGACGCGCCGTCAAGCGTTTCACAGAGTCACTCCGCTACCATAAGGCACTCACCATACTGTCCATTGTCCCCCCTTGTTAATAACTCATTACCAGGATTTAACAAATCAACCATTACATGTGTTTTGTGTCCCCATATTTTGATCCGCTACGATTAAGCAGATGTTGCGATTGAGAGCAGGAGAGCCCGCGCACTCACTCGCGCTAAAAGGGAGCGTGGGGGCTTTGGCGAGCGCTAACAATGAGCATCAGCGGATCTGTAGAAAACATTTGGAAGGAGGAACAGACCACAACATGCTGGCCCCGGCCACTGCGGGCTTTGAATAATTAGGGCAGAAAGAAACGTGCTGTTTTTGTGTCCCCGTGAATGCACGGAGCACAGGTGCGGACGACGCCGTTCAATGATGGGGAGTTTTTTTCACAGTAAGATTGCCAAGCTCAAGTGCACTATAGAGCGAGAGGTAGTAGACACGGTTAAATGTTGCCCTTTGCTAGAAACGCTTTCACTTTATCGTAGAACAAAGGCGGCGGGGGGAGAGCGAGAGGCTGAGGCGGCGGCCGAGAGGAGCGCGGCCGAGAGGAGCGCGGCGCGCGCCGCCCGGCCTCGCTCCGCGCTCCCCCCCGCGCGTAAAAGGCGTAAAAGGCGCGGCCTCGTTCCGTGCCGGGGGTCCCCGGGGCCCCCGAGGAGCCGGCTCCGGCCTCGGGACCCCGGCGAGCACCGCAAAACGGGACCCCCGCGGAGTTGGGAAACTTTTGAGAAACTTTTGCCAAACTTTCTCAAACTTTGCCCGGAGCGGCAAGTGCAGGCTGCGCGCATGCGTAACGCGGCGAGCGGGAGCGGCACGGCTCAATGGAGGCGGACAAAGGCGCCGTGCGCCGCGCCGCCCACTCGCGCAGCGCGATGCGGGAGGCGCGCGAGGAGCGGGCAGCCTGAGCCTTCCCTCCTGCCTGCCCACCTTCCACCCACCTCCTCTCCTCGCCCACCTCCTCACCCACCTCCTCTCCTCGCCTACCTCCTCAGCCACCTCCTCTCCTCAGCCACCTCCTCTCCTTACCCACCTTCCACCCTCCTCCTCGCCCACCTACTCTGCTTGCACACCTTCCACCCTCCTTCTCACCCACCTCCTCTCCTCACCCACTTTACACCCTCCTCACCCGCCTCCTCTACTCGCCCATCTTCCCTCGCACCCTTATTCTCGCGAACTCAAGGCTTCGTGTGGAATGGCAACCCGTGGCTCCGCACGGCCCCTTTTGGCGTCCCTCGGTCTCCGCGTCCCCACGTTCCCCCACCCCCTCTCGTCAGTCCTGCTCCCCACACTCCCTCCTGCTGCCTCCTCATCCTGTATCACCCTCACCCTGCCTCGCTCTCACTCACGCTGCCTCACCCTCACCCCGTCCCACTCTCACCCTGTCTCACTTTATCCCTGTGTCACGCTCACCCCGTCTGGCTCTCACGCTCACGCTGCCTCACTGTCACCCTGCCTTACTCTACGGAGACACAAAGACACCAAACGGAGACACCAAAACACCAAATAATGACACGATAATGGGAAGCGAGAGGAGGAGGTTGCATAGAGGAATAGGATTACCGATGAGAGGTCATGGAAAGAGGGCGGTGGAGTAAAGAGAGGAGGGGAGATGAGGAGGTGTCCACTGCGCCCGTGGCTTCAAGACGAGCGCAGTGCGAAGACAAGCGCGCTCCTCTCGGGGAAGACCACGGAACAGACGCTGGATCCACATCCCTCCGCGCGTGTCTCTCCCACGACAGACACTCTACAAAGGCGTTGTGCAACGCGTTTTATTTGTAACACTTGGTCTGGTGGTGACGTGGCCCATCGGTAGCGCGTTCGTCGCTTGTTGTAGAGGCTAACGGTTGGAATCCAGCGGTCGCCCTTATTAATGCTGTGGGAGGATTAAAGGTAAAATACGACGCGTCTCCTCCTGCTTCACAGTGAATGCTAAAGATCACGTGACGTCATTCGCAAGAGTAGATAATTACGTGATCGAACCCAAATAATCTAATCCGAATGAAAACAGTGTTGAATTGAACTAGGACCCATATCTATCAGAAAGGGTTCTTGCATATAAACATCTGACAGTTCACCAGCATTGCTTTAAGCAAGCGTGGCACTGCTGATGAGACACTAGATGTCGAAACGGGTCCAGTGCTTTCTTGTTTTAAACAAATGAAGCTGAAATTATGCACTCCCAGAGGGCAGCGTGGCTGATGGGATGTGTTAAAAAATACTTTTGTATCTTTTTTGGGCGGAGGGACAGACAGAGGGAGGAGTCATTGTCCACTGCATTGATTCTCGTGCTCGCATTGTTCGCGCGCACGACGCGAGTGATTGTTTCGTCTCGCAAGGGAGAGCGGGGGCTGTGTGGCCGCGAGGAGGTTGAGAATCCCTCTGCCTGGGGCGCGGGATGGGGGGGCACACAAGAGCCGCTGCCCTTTGGCACAAAGCGCTGCTTCTGCCCCCTTTGCCGGGGGGGGGGGGGGGGTGTGGAGGTAACCGAGTGAGCGCCGCGCGCCTCTTCACGGCTCAGACGCGGCTCGGACCGGCGGCGCTCCCGCACGCCGCTCCGCTAATCTCTCCCGCGTTCAATGAGCGCGCCTCTCTTTATTCGGGGCAACTTGTTGCCCTTTACAAAGGTAAAACTAACGTTGTCCTTTTCAAACATTTGTTCGGCCAGAGATGAATGGCGAGTCGAGCCGGTGGCCCCGAGGACGCGCGCATCTCCGTCATCATCGTCCCATTGTGGTCGCCGCGTGCGCTCGGCCAGCGGCTGTAATGAGCGCGGGGCCCCGTTGGGTGGGGGGGGTCAGAACTTACCACCGGGAGGGGGTCAGGGGCGCAGGCTGCGGCATGGAAACCGTGCAGGAATAAATTCGAAAGCGAACAGGGAACGTCAGCGCCACGTTGCAGCGACCAAACACGAGCACGCAAAGTGAAACAAACGCCTGATTGGCAAAGGGTTGCTAAGCCGGTAACCGTTTCCATGATCGATTTTCCAGTGGTGATTTAGCAATGAAAAAGATGTGTGGCGTACGCGAACCTACAAACGGCACGGCCGCCAAAAAGCTACCGCCGTAGTTTATTGCCCTCGTTTCTCAGTGAAGAAGTAAAGACGTAGCCCCTATAATGCCCCACTCACGACACTGCTGGCGAAACAGCCTCCATTCGAGGGAGCTCTGTAAGGTATTTGGTCTACTCTTCCATCTCTTGGGAAGAGGTGAACGTACCCACACTTTACCCAACCACACGCTACCTGCCGATCAGTCATTTATACTGTTTGGGTGGACAGCGAAATATAAGATGGCACCATTTTTTCAACTGCCGCCGGGAGATGGAGTGGATTGATAGTCTCGTGTGCGAACCATTACACCACGCACGGCAGCTCATTTTCTTAGTTAACAGCTAACGTGACGAGTCTATACGTGTGGAAAACTAAAAACCGGTTTTTACCGATAATTTTTTCATGCGGTTACCGGTAATGCAAAAAAATCAACCCGATTGAAGAGCCCGACACGTCCTGGAGTCCGACCCTCCTGGCCTTCCTGATGGGTCCCGAGTGTCCCGCGAGACGCATTCATCCTCCTGGCAGGGGGCGCCAACACCGGGAGATGCCCGGCAAAACCCAAAAGGCGAATTGTGCTCAACCTGGGGATGGAGAATGTCCACGCAGACCGGCAGCGTCGCGGCCCGCAAGTCCGTGACCATCGACAGCAATTAATGGGCGTTGATAACAAACAAAAAAACCTCTCCAGTGGTGTGCGACTGTGGTCATCCAGATCAGACCATGCAACATAGAACGACGCAATGCTCGATCCACGAAACGAAGGAGCAGTGGCGTCGTAACGACATTATCGGCTCAGGGGGTTCGGCAATCGGTCAGGTGAGGCCCCAATATTTGATTTGCATTAAATTTAAATAAAACGTGGAACGTAAATGAAAGCATTTTCGTTAAAAAAATACATTTAAACCGCGTTTTAAATACGTTTGTGTTCTTTTACACTGTTGAAAATATGTCTTGTAGTGGTTGTCAATGGGGACCCCAACACGTCGCTTTGGCCACCAGGAGGGGCCAAGGCCGACCCCACGCTAGCTGCGCGACTGCGAAGGGGACATCGCAGCGATACACTCCGCTGCTCCGCACGCGGTTATTTGGCTTCACCACCGAAATGTGGAATTGTAGATGTTGCTCTGCACCTGCAACAGCCGTACGAAAGAAGAAAAATGGGCGTTGCCACGTGGCTCTCAAGATGGTTTCCCATTCAAAGTGGTACTCATTTTGCCGATCCCGGAAAGATGATGTTAGGCTGAGTCAAACCCCAACCAGAATTGAACTCGCAACCGTCGATTGCGAGCCCCTCGCTCCCCTGCTGAGCCACCTGGCCCAATGCTCCCTCGCTCCCTACCTCACTCACTCGCCAAAACATGTTTTAGGAACTCGGGCTGTTGAGGCGCCTCTGAAGAATGACGACTACGACTACATTGTTGCTGTTATAGACGAGGCTGAATATAGCAACGCGCACATACCTAAATAAACGCATTTCATGAACTCGTTTATATTAAACTGCACCCGAGCTGCCAGCTTCTGGCAGGGTCTCCCGTCTCCATACAAGTCACTGCGTGACCCTCACACACAGTGACCCCCACACACAGTGACCATCACACACGGTGACCCTCACACACAGTGATCCTCACACACAGTGACACCCACACAGTGACCCTCACACAGTGACCCTCATACACAGTGACCTCCACACACCGTGACTCCCACACACAGTGACCCTGATAAAATGACCCTCACACACATAGACCCCCCACACAGTGACCCTCACACACCGTGACCCTCACACACCGTGTTCCCCCACACACCGTGACCCCCACACACAGTGACCCTCACACACAGTGACCCCACACACAGTGACCCCCACACACAGTGACACCCACACACAGTGACCCTCACACACAGTGACCCCACACACAGTGACCCCCACACACAGTGACACCCACACACAGTGACACCCACACACAGTGACCCTCACACACCGTGACCCCCACACACAGTGACCCCCACACACAGTGACCCCCACACACAGTGACCCTCACACACAGCGACACCCACACACAGTGACCCCCACACACCGTGACCCCCACACACCGTGACACCCACACACCGTGACCCTCACACACCGTGACTCCCACACACAGTGACCCCCACACACAGTGACCCCCACACACAGTGACCCTCACACACAGCGACACCCACACACAGTGACCCCCACACACCGTGACCCCCACACACCGTGACACCCACACACCGTGACCCTCACACACCGTGACTCCCACATACAGTGACCCCCACACACAGTGACCCTCACACACAGCGACACCCACACAGTGACCCCCACACACCGTGACCCTCACACACCGTGACTCCCACACACAGTGACCCCCACACACAGTGACCCCCACACACAGTGACCCTCACACACAGTGACCCCCACACACCGTGACCCTCACACACCGTAACCCTCACACACCGTGACCCTCACACACAGTGACCCCCACACACCGTGACCCCCACACACAGTGACCACACACACAGTGACCCTCACACACCGTGACCCTCACACACCGTGACCCTCACACACAGTGACCCCCACACACCGTGACCCCCACACACAGTGACCACACACACAGTGACCCTCACACACCGTGACCCTCACACACAGTGACCCCCACACACCGTGACCCCCACACACAGTGACCCCACACACAGTGACCCTCACACATCGTGACCCCACACACAGTGACCCTCACACACCGTGACCCCCACACAGTGACACCCACACACCGTGACCCTCACACACAGTGACCCCCACACAGTGACCCCCACACCGTGACCCTCACACACCGTGACCCTCACACACCGTGACCCCCAGTGACCCCCACACACAGTGACCCTCATACAGTGACCCCACACACAGTGACACCCACACACAGTGACCCTCACACACCGTGACCCCCACACACAGTGACCCCCACACACAGTGACCCCCCCACACAGTGACCCCCACACACGGTGACCCCCACAAACTGTGACCCCGCACAAAAATATCCCCCGTATAGCCTTGTTAGACTGTCGGGACGAGTGCTGTTAGCGAGCATCTATGAAGGGCGGCACGGCACACGAGTGGGTGGGTGGCCAACACCACGCCTGGCCGCCTTTGTTTCCCCAGTGACGATGTTTATACATCGCCCCAGGTACTGATTTGAGGCTGAGTCGACCTACGGGAGGCCCTCGGCTGGCTTGATAATCGTCGCTGGCGTTGGCCGTGAGCGGGAATCGAACTCGGGCCGACGGGTTCGTAGCGCAGCGTAGCGCGAACCACTGCGCCGCCACTCCCCACAACGCGGAGTCGAACTGGAGCCGGACGCTGGCGCGGAAGGCAACTCGCGGCGTCCGCTCATATTTTGTCCCCCTTTGTCGAGTGTTTTGATCGAGGGAGGGAGGAGGACATTGTCCTCCCGCCTCAAAGGCCCCACGCACGGCGCAGATAAAGTTGCCATCTGTTGGTGGCTCTTGCCGCGGTTGACATCAGCGCAGCTGAAGCAGCAAAGTCAATGGCAGCGCGACGAGGCGGCGGTGGCGGCGGCCCCACGTCCCGCGGGCCCGAGCCTGCGACCCCGCGCACAGACAAAGGGGCGAGTGGCCCGGTGGCCCGGTGGTGGCGACTCGGGCCCAACAGGCCGGCTGCCCCCCCCACCACCCCTCCCCCAACCCTCGCCTGGCCCCCCCATCCCCCCCGATGGGAGCGTCACCCCCAGGCCACCGCCAAACACTCCCAGCCGCGGGCGGCCCGAGCCCCCCTACCCGCGGCGCCAGCAGTCAGCGCGCACCCCCAACCCCGACCCCTTCGGCGGGGACACAGGGACCCACGCGGAGCGCATTCGCGCCGGGGCAGCTCTCTTCTTCTTCTCCTCTCGCTCCTTCTCTCTCTCTCTCTCTTCTTCTTCTCCTCTCGCTCCTTCTCTCTCTCTCTGTCTTCTCGGTGCGCGGTCGCAGCCGCGTGTCATACGCGGCGCGGAGCTCGCGAATAATGGATGCGAGTCGGAGCCCAGACCGCACTCCGCTGCGTGCTTGCAGTGTCGACGCGCATCATCCTCGCGCGAGTGAGGAAGATGGATCGCGGCTCTCTCCCCTCTCCCTCCGCAACATTAATAAAGCGCCGGGGCCGAGCGAGAGAGGGCGCGCGTTGTTTTGTCCCCAAGTGTCATCGTACTGCCGGCCATTGTGCGCCGCGCCTGTGTGGAGAATTTCTGAGGAATTCATATGCATATGCGTGCGCATGATGACAGCCCCCTCCCGCTCCCTGTCTGCCCAGGGCCTCTCTCGCCTGCTCTGCAGATGGTTTTGAGCAACCGCGACTACAAAACCTGTCACTCGCCAAAGCGAGGGTGGGGGGCCGCGGGTCTCCGAGCAGAGAGGGGGGGGGGCAGGGGGGTTGTCCGGCCGAATGGGACCTGCCTTTGTCTGGATGTTTAAAGTTGTGGTGGCTTTCATCTCCAGCGCCAGAGTCAAGGGACAGAGTGGATGGATCGCCCCCGGAGACGCCGCGACTCGGGGCTTTACCTCTGCCATTCAAACTGCGTTCTCGCCGAGCGCGGATATGAAAGATAGATTCTACAACGCGAAACAATGACCAGCGTCGCTGTGTAAGAACTTCGTCAACACAATAAACAGGCAGAAGATTCGCCCACACATCTCCTTCGCACGCTGAAGGGAAACACTCGCAGAGTGGCTGATGGGAGGAGTGAAACGATTTTATTTTACGTGGAGGGCCGGATATGTGGTGGCGCAGTCTCTTATTTATCCTGTATATATGTATGAAGAGTTATAACAAGTTCGAACAAGATTGCCAGACTGACTGATCTGGTAGTTGTGCGCAAGCGCAAATGATTTGTCCCTGGCTGCCACCGTCTGGGCTCCGTGTCCGTGGGTTTGTGCATCAGCCCCAAAAGCGGACAAGCAACAATGCGGAGCCGATGCTGCTCCAGTGACCGCACACAGCAGGGTTGTGGAGACCAGCGGGTTCATTCTGTTGCTCACATGGACAAAGGGAACGTTGTTTCGGACGGATGTCCTAAATCAACAAGCGAATATATGCACACGGATACGGAGCGTTTTGCATGGAACTCGGAACCACATCCTATACATCGGGCCCTTGCCGATAAACAACTGGCAGTTCACAAGCATTGGTTCAAGGCGAGACCAACTCTGCTGATGAGATACTAAATGTCAAAACCGGTCCGGTTTGCGCGTGTGGAACCAATGCTGCTGAGATGCACTCCCAGAAGGCCGTGTGGCTGATGCGGTGTGTAAAAAGTTGTATTTCTGTGGAGAGGTCGGCGATTTGTGTGCTTATTTATTTGACTGACAGTGGTCCAGATCAGACTCGACACGTTCTGCTCTCGTCTGCTGCTGCAGTGGCCGGGAATTGCACGGATCAGCGCAGCTCGCGTGATGGCCGAGGAGCACTTGCAGCGTCCTCCCCGTATCCACTCGACCCACAACACAACCTCCTCCTCCTGCCACGTTGACTGTTCCATCTCATCCTCCACCGTGTAACAACCACCGTGAGCCCACTGCAGGCAACGACACTTCTCTCTGCTTCGTCCCTCTCCCATCGTCTTTTCTCAAGCTCTTAAAATCACATTGCTCAATGCAAGGTTATTTTAAGAGCTACGCTTCTGAACGTTTGTAGGACGTCCTGAGACGAAGACAATTAGGTGAATTACATCAAATTCAGTCATGTTCGTGAGTTTATTTGAAAGGGCCGGACAAGTTGAAAGCTACATTTTTATTCCACGTTTACATAAACATACCACACAAGTGTATGGAATTTTACACGACAGGGCCCAGCAGTTGCACGGTCGTCGTTGTCAAGGGATGCAGTTCGAGGTAGCAGGCCACCCTGGTTAATACTTGGGTATTAATTTGGGTATTAACTTGAGTATTAACCATAAGAACGTGCCGTCTGCCGCGCAGTGGATGCGAGTGAAGCAAATGAATCGATTGCGAAACACAGCAATCACCGCCCCCTGCTGCGGAAACTCAATAGGACTCAAGTCAGAAGAGCCTCCTCAGCGAGGCTTTCCCGGGTAAACAAGCGGAATAAAGCAAATAATAATAAAAACATTCTATATCCTTCATTCCCAGTCCCCTACTTCGTGTACAGGAATCTGCTCTAAAACTTAGCAACTTTAACGGCTCCCAATCCTGTAAGTAAATAAATGTCACCGTCTGTATAAAACGCGGCGCTCGTCACACGGTGCGACGTTAGAACCTTAGCAAGCTGAACGATACAGCTGTCTCTGGAGGGGGTGTTGCACGGATGATTTTCTGGAGTGAAACGACTGGAAAACCGCACCTATCACAGAAGCGCTGCTCTTGTAAATCACGTCTTGAATGATTTACTTTTGTTAACAGCTCAACTATTGGTGGAAACGAGAAGGAAGCAGGAGTTTTGGGTCGTTAAACGATAACTGGTGAAGTCAGGCACCAACGAGCTGGAAAGGTATTTGATATACTCTTCCAGGCTTACCAGATGTGTTTTGAAAGATGTGGGCATAACCACACTTTACCCCGCCACATGTGACCTGCCGATCGACAGTTAATTTTAAAAGTAAAAGTGTTACGTTTACTGCTCTGTACGTTTGCTTGTGTGGCGTACCGGTGACCGAGTTTCCCACGAGGCGGCTGGTAACACAAGAAACTCCCTTCAAGTGTCCTGGTGTAACCCTACCCACCTCGATCAGCCCTGGCACATTTTCAAAAATAGCAAGCATCTCTGCAAGAAGCGTGGATGCGTAATAAAGGAAAGCACGCGCATTACAACAAAGTGTTACTTTGCAAAACAACACAAAGTTAAAATTAAAGTGCAAATAAAAATAAGGCAAGAGGGTGAGGAGTAGGGGCACGTGGAATGGCAGTCAATTTATTTCCAGTGTAGATAGCGTCTCCGTTTGAAAGTCGATCGTTGTGATACAGCATTACGTAGCATATATTAATTTTACATGCAGCTTGTTATTATAGTGTCAGGTTACAGCTCTTTTCCTTCTGACAATCATGAACTATATACATGCTTACATTTACAAACCCTATTGCAATTATATGACGGCGAAGTGTAACAATGTACAAAGTTAGTAGTTTTTGTTCGGTTTAAATACGGAATTTACTTTACATCTGCAGTTCTAGCGTTGCCATCTCATGGCCAAACTTAACACTGTTCAACAAATAAATACGCAACTATACATTAAAGCAAACAGGGCCAGCAGCCGAGGCCGTGGCGTGGGCTCGCTCCATCAACTTCAGCATCGGAAATGGCACTTTTAAAATCTTAATGCAAGGTGCTGGGGATTGCCACCCTCGCCGTGAAACCACGGCACAGGCGGGGGACCACTCCCCGACGGCACAGAAGGGCTCCCCACGGCACAGAGAAGGGACCCCCACGGCACAGAAGGGCCAGCCCCCCTCCCCAAAAGCCCCGCAAGCCCAGCGCCACTCAGCCACGCCTCGACCTCACGAATTTTGCATAGTAACCTCGTACAAAAATATATCCGGCCATTCTAGCAACAGCTGCTAAATAGTAACCTTTTAACCGCTGCGCAAAATGTCGTGGTGTTATTTACACGGCAGCCGGTGCTTGTAATTGGCGCTATACATGGCATGGTACGTGTCTACATTTCCCCGCGACTTAACATCAAAATATAAGACAATAGAGCAGTGAAACTAGAGACAACGCCAGCAGCAGACTACTTTCCCTTATTGTGAGTCAAGATCACTTTGGCAATTTTGTACATATCCACACTCGCTGGCACTCATTTGGTTGGGCTTGCTCCAATTAAATTGCCAACTGGGGCCACCAATCCCATCAGGAGGGCATTTGTTAAAATGTTAAGTTGATGCCCGGAGCTTAAAACACCTGTAGCCCATTTCTCCCGTGCCCCACACGTTCAACAAAACCTTGCGCATCTCAAGCTTCCTCTTGCCTGGGAATTGTGTATGTGGACACACGGGTTAAAACTTTTTGATTTGCTCGGCATGTAATATAAAAATCCCTTACCCACACGCTAAGTGAAGTTAAAAGCTAGCTATAAATATGAATGCACATAATGCTTTGATCCCTAATAATATATACTATTGGCAGAGCAGCACTGGTGGCCACATGCACGGTGCCAGCCAAAAGCCTGGCCCATACTCAGGGTCACACAAGCCATGCCATCCACGCCCCTGGCCCTGAAGCGATGTGTGCTCAAGCTTAGGGTTGTTAAACGCCAACTGGTTCAGAATCAGTTACCGGTTCCTGACAAGTAGAACCGGTAACCGATTCTTGTGGAATTTGGCAGGCGTGAACGGCGGCCTACGCCGCTGCGTGGTGTATTGCTGCTCGTTTCTCAGTTAAAAGATGAAGGCGGGGCTCTGGAATTGCTGGCTTACCCCCCCCCCCCCCGCTGGTGGAAGAGCCCCCAATGTAGGGGGCTCTAGGGGTTATTTGGTCGACTCTTACACGCTGTCCAGACGTGTTTGAAGAGGTGGTAGGATACCCACACTTTACCCCACCACACTACCTGCCCAATGACTAACTGCGGTGTAACTCATTTATACCACTGGGTGGACAGTGGCGGTGGCGGGGGATTTGAGAAACGTTGCACCATTGCTTCAATAGATGTGCCGGGAGATAGAATCGTACTGGCAACGACTGGATTGCAAGTCCACTGTGGTAGCTCTCATCGTTTCCTCAGTTTAGAAGCTAAATCTGTTATGTTTATTGCCAGACATTATGTTTATAGGGGAGGCAAACCGGTAATGTTTTGACTGTATAACAACCCGACCACAGCTTCATGTGCCCATTCAGATGAGACAGAAGTCTACTTGATTAAGACTACTTGTGTCTGTCATCCAGCTGTGTGGACAGAGAACATGCGCGCGCACACAGAGCGTGGCCCAGGCGTGAGCGAGCTTGAGCGAGGCCTCCAAACACGAACACGCGCCACCATGCTCGCGGCAATTGGTCCACACGTCACTTGTAACTATGTGTTCAACTGCTAAAACAATTAAAACTTCGGTATGCTGTTAGGTTTGTTTTAAAAGTACAATGTAAAAATAAAACGCAGTTTTTTTCGTTAGAGTAAGAAAATAAGGTCTGAAGTGTTTTCACGCCACTTAGAAAAATGTTAGCCAACCAATTTGCTCAGTCGAATGTAGCGTACGAAATGCACCGCGCATAATTAGTGTAGGAAACCACCAAGCTAAAACATCACAGCGTCCACTATATACTTGTGCTGTAGTTTCTAAAAATACCACAATGATAGAAAAAACGAATAATGTAAATTAAAAAAGTTGTTTTTAATGAATGATTGATGCAAATGTGCCCCAGGTAGGTAAATGCTTTCACAAGTACTGGTAGAAGCGCGAGGTTAACACCTGCTGCTGCTGCTGCGTGAGTTTATGAGGGCGGGGGTCCCCGGGCCGGGGTTCGGCCTTGTACACGTTAGCATTGTCATCGCCATGTGAGCCAGGAGGCCCTGGGGCAAAGGGGGCCTCTTCAGAAAGGACGCCAGCACGCCTGAGAGGCAGGGCCGAACTTGTGGCTGCCTCTTCGGGCCTCTCTACCAAGAAGCCCACCGCCCCGCCGTCCAGATCGGTGCTGCTGCCCCGCAGCCGCTCCCTCTCAATCCAGCCTGAGATGCAGAAATCCTGCGAGCGACATTTTGGCTTCAGGCGGTCGATGGCAGAGAGATTCTTCTCTTTCCTGGGCTGCAGCAGCGGCGGCGGCGATTTTGGGCGCCCCCCCGCGTGGCTCTCCCCACCCTCCCGCCAGCCCTCCAGGTCCCTGTGGCCTCCGAGCGTGTGTCGCCGCTTTATGTCGGCCTTCTTCGATTCCGCCGGTTTTTTTCTGGTCCCAAACATGTCGTCGGCCGAGATTTTCAGGCGGCTCTTAAGACGGTCCGTGATCTGCGGCCTCCAGTGCAGGGCCGGCTCGCTGTGGCCCGCCACCGGCAGAGTCTCGCTGCTCGCGGATCGTACTGACGTCAAACTGGAGCTCGACTGCTCCGCAGCGGACTTGGCATCGCAATCTTGTTCCGAAATCTTAAAGGGATTCTGCGCAACGTCTTGCTTCTTCGCGGGACCTGCGCGTTTGCGGCCGCTGTGCTTCCGTGCCAGGGTGTCGCACTCGATCAGGCGGTAGGAGTTGAATGTTTTCTGCCGGGACGAGCCGCTGCCGATCCCTCTGTCAGTGCCGGCCATGCTCTCGCGCGAGCTCACAGGGGAGCCGTCCAGACGGGATCCGCGGCCGCTCCCACTCACGAGGCGTTCGTCGTCTGAGTCGTGCGTGCCGCCGACCTCACTCACCAGCTCGCTCTGCTCGTCGTCCGCCTCCTCGTCGCGGGACTCGCTCAAGCTGCGCGTGTCCTCCGTCGCAGCAGCCGCCTCCCAGCATGGGAAGTTGCTCGAGGAAGTTGTGGAATAGTCGGACGTCACCGAGTTTGCATCGGTTATCGCCGTATTCTCGTACAGCTTCAAATCGGAGAACCTGGGCACCGCTGCAGCTGTTTTTGGGTACCGGTGTCGAGGATAGGAGAGCGGTCCACCGTCGCCTCCACCAGGCCGCTCGTCGGCCAAGCAGGGGCCGACAACAAAGTCCTTATGGGCCTTCGGCTGCCTTGGCTGGCTGGAGAGAAAGGCCTGGCTTGACATGCCATGATTTGGGCCAGCGTGGGAAGAAAAGCTGCCACCCAACGTGGGGCTGGAAGTCGATTTGCACGTCAGGCCAGACGCTCTGCTCAGGGGCTCCCTGTGTCCGAGCGCAAGTGCGGCATCGCTCAACCCGGCGGCCCGCGGAAGCTCTGCGCACCGGTTGGCATGGGGATTGTAAACTGCAGTGGTCGCGACGGTGGCAGCGTCGGAGCCGGAGTCTTTCTTGAGTTGCCTCTCGCTGGTCTCGGGCTCGTGTGTGGGCTTCACGGCACGGGCGGAGGGCAGCTGGGCGTTGTTGTTTCTGGAGAAGCCAGACTCGAGCTCCTCGTCTGAACTGCCAGGAGCGGCCTTCCCTCTCAGCTTACGCCGTTTGCGATGTGCGGCAGCCAGGATGGAGGGGATCAGCTCTCTGCTGTAAAGGTCACGGCTAGACCCCAGGGAAACCTGCACACACACATAATTGCATAATTTTTTATACTGGCAAAATGGTCCTATAGATACAACAGCTCGACCCGAGTTATAAGTGCTGATACTTGCATTGTCTTTGTACTGCTCGCCTGTGGTCTAACACTGGTGAAACAAGGCCAATCCATTTCAAAGACGATGCTTAAATTATAGAAACATGTTTCTTTGCATGTTTTGCTACAAGCATGCGTAGTTAATGCAGAATTGACGCCTTGCAAAAGGTCTCTATTTGGTGTTTGAAAATCTTAACGCCTCCTGTTTCATTGCCAAAAAGGGTAAAACCATTCTTATTTTTCATCATTTTTGACACCGCTCGACACGAGCTATTCGTACTCCAACACTTTTATCCATAGGCTGTGTCGGGTGGAGGAGGGGTTTGCGACACATATTTTTACACGACCTAACCCAAAATAAAGCAATGATGAATCGCATACACACACGTTCGCAGTTCAATAGGAAAAAACAAACGTCACAT
The DNA here is from genome assembly GCF_965212315.1 of Lampetra planeri. NCBI lineage: Eukaryota > Metazoa > Chordata > Hyperoartia > Petromyzontiformes > Petromyzontidae > Lampetra > Lampetra planeri. Next base: position 437,116 of record NC_136116.1, on the reverse strand, counting down.
CGTTCAGACAGCCAGTGTAACCGGTCTCATCTATCATAGGTATCAAAGGACCAAAACCATAAACATCTTAGATGCTCCACAGCACCGCACCTCCGATTAGCACGGTTGGCTACGTATGGTGTAAATGAAGTTCTAAAAATTGCATTGTAATTAGGAAAGAAACCTCACGGTTCTCACTCAAGTCTCTGTTAATGCTCAACACCTGGAATCCATCGCTGGGTTACTCTTCCATCTGAACCACAGTCTGATGCCCAGCTATCGATTCTGTGAGATAACGTCACTTGTACTTGCATCCGACACAACACTGTCTGTTTACACACTGCTGCAACAATCAATCCCATTGTGATGCTTCGGAAACTTCAATTCACAAATAATGCTTATTAAAAGTGATTTGGCCCAGTAAATATTTCTTATGGGAAATGTATATTGTTTAATATTGTCTATGTTTGTGCACTGTTTTTAATTTATTTTGAAATGGTTGCGTTTGCTCTGATTTCTATTTGGTTGTTTTTGATCCGATTACTATTTGCTTCATTGTTATACTTAGTTTTTATGTTACTGCTTGTCAATCTGGTGAACTACACACATATAAAGCGATGTGTTTAGCTGTAAACTTGCAGGTATCCTACCTTTGACTTGGCAGAGTCGCTTGTGGCAGAAGTGTCTGCAACAACAAACAGAATTCAGAATTAAGCATCCTACGGGCTCCAACACTGTCAGGTCTATAACTCAGGCAGTGTTTTGTGAATGAGATGACCGTGCACACAGAATGCACACGCAGTAGATGATTATAAGAACTGTAGACAATGACAACAAATGAAGTAAATCACACATCCCATATGTAACACAAGCTGAAAAGTTAAAGGCCTCTATAGCTGCATACAATTATTACAGCTGCTGCCATACAAAGCCCAAATTCTGCTGAAGCTGGAGTCCTGCTGCTATCACACCTGGAGTGGAGCACCCAGTTCCTGCCTCGCTGCACTTGGACAGAGTTTAGAATAAAGCAGCAGTCAGGGTGATTGATGACGCAGCACTCGCTGATCTTTCCAGTGACTCGCTCATTAGCGTCCGGTCACTTCCTTGTCATTCTTCTATCGCTACTACCATGGTTACTATTTCTGTGAACTTCACTCATTGATTCCTCTATCCATGTGAGGACTCAGTCTAGCAGACTGTTCTGTCGTATCTGCACTGTTCAACCTCCCCACTGCAGGTCACAAACACTCACCCACGCAGTCATCCACTCCCCTACTAACCCACTCAACCACCACACTGCAGGTCACAACACTTATCTTCCTGCTGTTTCCCTTGCATTGCTCCACTTTGGAATTCCCTCTCACCGTCTCTCTTCCCAAACTTTTAATATAACTTTGCTCAATTCAACAAACAAGTTAACTCTGTATATATCTATCACAACTTTGAAGGTGCTGTTTGGAAATTTGGGCCTATGGGCTCTATGCTCATCAACTGTATTTAAAGCAAGCCAGCGAGGCTTTGATGCAGTAACTCATCTACGCGAGAAAATTACAAAGCTATCAGAGCACCTGTTACCAATCCAATTAAATTTCTGAACACGAACGGGCATTCATAAATTTACAAAAAAAATAGGGCAAAAAATAATTCCAGGAAGCCAAGATACTTAGCAAAGCTACAGCCAAATTAGCGATAAAAACATCCAGTTTATTCTAGATGTTACTGATGTCTAACTTAACACGTAGTAGTTTTCACAGCCAATGTTAAGATTCATTCTTGATTTTTGCATTTGGTAAGGTGAGGATATGGCCACATACCTGTCAAAAGACCCTCCACTATCCAATAGCCAAACAAATGAAATTGTCACATGTACAAGCATTTCATGATCCAATTATTGTTTCATAATGATACTAACTGGCACATTAAACGCTTGTACTCATGATAATTTGGCCAGATCATTATTACGTTGCCAAGTCTAATAAAATTATGACTCATTACTTATTTCCGTTTCAGAAACACAAAATTCAGGAACACGTCTGCGTGAGACAGAACCTTGAGGTTTAGTTGATGCTGGAAATCTGAGAGCATGGGCGCAGTGCGGTGAAGTGACATGACAGTGACACGTCACAAGCGAATGAACCCCACTGGCAAGAGGCAGGGTAACAGTGGATAGAGCATGGCATATAAAGAAAAAAATCCATTCAACAATCACAGGATAGGACAGTTAAGATTTGAGCAAGCCATTATCCAATTATCATTGCCCAATACAAGACAATAATTTGATGGGGTTATGGGTGAATATTTTTCAAGGCAGAGATATAATTTGAACATTTATTTTTAAAGCTTAACACTATATTTTTGAAACCAAATAAATAAACAGACAAAAGTAAACCTCCACAAATCTGTCCCTCCGGACAATTTTTTTAATAAAAAATCTCTTTACACACCCCATTGGTCAAATGGCTTTCTGGGAGTGCATACTTTGAGAAGCAATGGTTAAATAGAAGGTCCAAACACTGGACCTGTTTTGAAATGCTTGTCTCATCAGCAGTTAGGCTTTTCTTGATCCAATGCCACAAATCTTATAGCGAAGGACACTCTCTTAGATATGGGTCCAACCTTTGCACACAATATATACACAAATATATGGTACATGTAAAACGTACTTCTTTCTTTTTTTAGGTGGAGGGACAAATATATGGAGGATGTATTGTCTGCTTCTTCATTTTCGTACTTATCTGCTCCACAACAACGTTCATTATTCTTTAGTATCATAGTTTTAGATATGTTAGTCCACGACGTGCTGACTTAAGAGCGTCTCTTCCTCCAGACAGAACACGACACAACACGGAACATGTATCGTACCCGCTCACAAATCCTCAGTGTCTGCTTTGAGAATTACAAAACATATTCAAATTGAGCGTGTAAAAAAACAAGAATGCTGGCCGAACCTCAACTCGGTATTAAACACTCAAACACATGGCAAGAGTCCCCCACATCTCCACCAGCAGGAGCTGCAGCAGCTAATGCCGACACAGTTTCTGACATGTCAAACAGGTGCACGCGGGGCAGCACGTCTCCTTTTTGCCGCAGTTCCATCCGTCCATTAGGCCTAAAAGGGCATTGCCTAAGGAGGGTCCGGGGATTGGGAGGGGGGGCCCCGTGCCAGGGGGAGGGGGAGCCCCCACCGACGCCTCAATGGCAAAGTGAGGCCCCCCTTCGGAGCGGCAGCCAAGGGCACAGCCCTCTGCGGTCACAGTGCGCGCAAGGTAAAGCGTCACGACTCTTCACGCCGTGCGCGAGGTACAGCCATCACTTCTTCTCCAGTTAGGTCAGTTTCATACAAAGATGAGTTACAATTCCAGGATAAGCTTATTCACCGGAGCACACTACATTTAAATGTATGCTTTTGCAGCCAAAGAGGATTTCTAACTTACTTTTCATATGCCATGCAATGGATCCGGCTATTGTTTTTGTTTTACATGCCACACTCTGACTGGCTAGTTTGATGCCCCGAGCATCGTTGATGCAGTTTCAAGTGAAATGACCGATCTAATATGCCAAATTTGTTCTCGAGAAATGTTCTTCAACTTACCGGCGAGCTGGAATATTAATCATTGGTGTATTAAACGCTTGTACACGAGACAATTTGATTGTCAGTTGGTGCAGGGTTACACAACAAATAATTGGCCAGATCATTAAGTGGCCTAACCCAAAAATCTATTATAAACGAAGTATGTTTGCACTTGGTCAGCAGACAAGGGAGTTAAGCCCTGTAGACCTCTCCCCGCATGACATTTACAGTTGGAATATTGCGATGTGCGATACCCTGAGAGCTGAACCCTGTGGTATGCTACTGCTGCACCTTGTGTTACAAGCTGCACCCTCAGACCAACCACATATTATATGCAGCACAAAAAGGGACAGCAGTCTCCTAGGTGACAACACCGCACACGATGGAATACCATTAGCACGCAACACACCTTCACGCTGGGGAAGGCGAAGGCAAGTTGTGTGTGGCTAATTCTTTCGTAGAGTCGAATGCAAGGTTAATCATATGAGCAGAGTTAAGTAGGTCGGAAGTGACGGTTAGTAACCGGTAAAACCTGAAATACATCAACACGGAGCCCTGTAAACACACGCGTCACGTCAGGTGGCATGGTGGCGGTTTTGGCAAGCATCGGACCGTCACTGACCGGTCCAACTGCAAACAGCTTACCGGACACATCGCCTGGGCTGGAGGCAGTGCGGCCGATGTTGGTGAGAAGGTGGTTGATATTGGGCATGGGTTGGGCCTCCACAGCAGTAGAGTCCTGCAAGGGGGTCTGCAGGAGGCACACAGGTGCTGTACACTCACCGCGCCATGCCGCTGTATGCTGCCACCGCACCCTCGTCAGCGTTCAGAACCGCAGCCATTCGAGAGCCAACATGCGGTCTCCACGCAGCGTGTGGGTACGTCTAACCCCCTGTTTCTAGCGCTCATCATCTCCAATTCGAGTTAGTTCTTGTCGCTAGTTGCAGAGCTACGCAATTCGATCTGGTAGGCCAGCCTGGTCAACACTATGGTGTGTATTCAAATACTACGCGCCCATCTGCTTTCATTCACAGCTGACATTCTAAATCCAGTCACATAATTCGTAGAAAAATAGGCCATTATGTGTCGGCGTCATGGCCCAAATTACAAAAATTACACAACATTTTACTAAATTAGGATCGCTCCGACTTTGAAACCCTATCAGGACCCTCCTGAAAAGGTCTTGAGACTGGGGGAGGCTTTGCAGGGTAAACAAGAGTAAAATAAAACCTTTCAGGGCTGTGTATGTGCGTTTGGGTATTTTATGTTCAGTAAGTCTACGTGAACTTGATGTGTATCCCTCCCTCCCACCAGCAGCACAACAGTAATTACTCACAGTTGCGTCGTTTTCACTGTCATCCGTAAAGAACCAGTCGTACTGAAAGAGAAAACATACGTGACAGTGAGGACCACAGAAAGCAAACCAATCACTACAATGAGCAAAATTACATTTCCAGGTATTATTCTGTGATAGCACGGCAATCGATAAGAGTTATTCTGGAAATATAACGGTAAAGCAATCCAGAGTACGCAGCTGTATCGATGACCCCGATTCCTGTACGATGACAAGCAGATACTCGATTTGTTTTGGACATTCTGGAGCCATTAAATTATGCTGGGAAGAAACTATGTTACACAACACAATCATTAGCGACATCATGGAGAATATAAGTAACAAAAAATAAGCGGACAGCGTGCCACCTTTACATGTTGGGTATTTTATGCATAAAACATACGTTTTTACACATCCCATCAGCCACATGGCCATCTCGGAGTACATCATATCATCAGCATTGGTTCAAAATAAGCAATAAGTTCAAAATCATTTGTTCAAGCAAGCTCTGACTGCTGAGACAATGATTGATGTAATTGGTCCAGCATTTACTTATATTGAACCAATGCTTCTGATAACATGCACTCCCAGCAAGCTGTGTGATTGAAAGCATGTGTTAAAGAAATGTCATTTTTGATGTGGAGACATAAGTATGTTAATGTGTGCTGTCTGATATTTCATTGTTGTTCAGTAGGTACCACTGTGTCAGCCTTGTAAGGGTACACTGTCATATAAAGAAAGCAACGCATTTGATCATTTACAGGTACACTGATTGATGGTTTTAATTGGGCAAATACACAAATGAATTTGTTTGGCCATGTCAGGGGTGGTGGAGGGTTCCATGATCATTACGTGGCACAACTCAAATTCGGAATCATATTGGCTCTGAAAACCTACGTATCTTAAGACATAAAATTAACACCAGAGCAGGGTACAGGCAGAAATTACATTCAGAAATATGTTAAACATACGTGTTGTATCAGTGTCTCCACAATCTTGTACTGGTCTGGCATGTGAGTAACCATGTCGGTCATGTTGTCCTCAGAAGTACGGACCAACGTGGGTCCGAACACAATGGCCAGGTTCCTGGGCTCCATCTGAAAAGGTACCATCCCACTACTCAGCATGCACACACAAACACACACCATAGCCCACACACTCCCACATCACACACCCTACATAGACTAATGGGATGAAGACGTCACCATGGCCACAGTTGGAAGAGCTCACTGATGGGACTGTGTCCAGATCTTTTAAGGGTCAGTGAGCTCCACCTCAATGCTAAGGACTAATCACACATGCAAAACCTGACCCATACATTTTCACAAACACACCCCATGGGGCATCCACACACACATACAATCCACCGTGAACAATGCATAGCAAACCAGTCGAAGCATTCATATCACACAGCTAATCACCGTCTTGTCCTGCTATACACTACACACAGCGCCCCACCCTCAGAGAGCAGCCTGGCTCTACCTTGTTCTTGGGTGAGTTCTCTGCTATGGTCTTCAGATGCATTGAAAGGAACTTCAATGTGTGGAAGTGATGCTCTGGGAGCTCATGGATCTATAGAAATACAACAAATGTTATTATTATTCACTGTAAACGCATATCTTGCATATTTTTCTACATAAATGAAAAGCATATCCTCCAGTACAAGAGTGCATATCGGGTAAACGTGAATATATATATAACACACCGAAGTGTAGTGTAACTCTCTTAACTGCAGCAGTTAGGGAAAAGTGTCAGTAAGCAGGTCTTTTTATTAAAAACTTTTAACACAGTTGCTGAACACAGGCCCACATGGTCACCTCACACATGTCCTTGGTTATTCTTCCGTCTAACTCACACTGCAATGCCGAGCTGTCGGATCTGTATGATAGCTTCACTTGCAGTTGTATTTTGTCGCATGTTTTTCTCTGTTTAGATTCGAATGTAATAATCACCCTACATCCAAACACATGGCAATCGTCACCCCCTACTGCAAAAACATGGTAGGGCCCTTTTGAAAAAGAGTTCCGATACTCTGTGAGCCATTCTTGGGTAAACAAGTGTAATAATATTCTTTGGGTCTTACGGTAAAGTTACGCTAATAGGTACAAATTAATAAATAAAAACTACGACGTTTCGATCACAACACAAGTGATCGTCATTAGGAGAAAAACAGAGGTGTAAAGCTGCTAAAAGCAGACTGTTATAGTCAAGTGGAAACCCTCCCTATAGAGGCGGTTCTCAATATTGACTTAAAGCTTTTGTGACTGCAGGAATTCATATTCTTTGGGTCTTTCGGTAAAGTCACGTAAATAGGCTTTCCACTTAACTATAACAGTCTGCTTTAAGCAGCTTTCCCCCACTGTTTTCCTCCTGATGACGATCGTTTGTGTTGTGATCGAAACATCGTAGTTTTTTGTTATTTTTTATAATTTTTAACCTATCTACGCGACTTTACCGAAAGACCCAAAGAATATGAATTCCTGCAGTCACGAAAGCTTTAAGTCAAGTTTGAAGTGCAATAATAATCACCATCAGTCGCAGATGCAGGCTGTTTAGAATCCACACTAACCCAGATGCCCAATTTTGTTTGACCTCTGAATTACTCCTGCATAATACATATTTCTATTTGTCCTATTGTAAGACAGTTTTAATGACAAATACGGTGAATATTCCATGTGAATTTCATTTATGCTAGTGTCCAATACTTGCAGTACACCTTAGAGTAAATTGCTTACCAGTTTTTTAAGTGCTTTCAATCTTTCCACACCATTCTCCATCCGATTAGCATCAATAAATTCATAGTATTTTTCTGGAAAGGTAAACAGTTTATTTGAATTGCAGGATTCCGCAGTGCACAGCAGGAGTCACTTCCCTGAACGTAAAAAAAACGCACGATAAAATATAAACATCCTGCTGCTTCACAAAAAATATAATCATAAGCCTCATTGTGAAAATAAGAACATAAATAAGCAGAAAATGTCCTCCTCCACATATCTGTGCATACATTATTTTTTACAAATCTCATCAGCCACACAGCCTTCTTTATGGGAGTGCACAATTTCAGAAACATTCGTTCAACGCAAGCAAACTCTGGACCAGTTTCAACATTCAGTGTTCTCGTGATCAGTCAGGTTTACTTCAACCATTGTTGGATGTTTATAGGGAAGGACCCTCTCTGTTAGACATGGGTCGCAATTCAACACAAAACTATACAATACATAACACAAGACAATCATGAGTGTAATTGTGGAGAATACTGGATATGTGTGAAAAAGAGCTTCATAGATCATCGGATTCTGAATACAAGCAATGAAAGAAATAATGACATTATACACCTCCATCCTAGAACTGTCCCGTGTAGCTATTGGCAAGCACTTGGTCCATCATGTACTCTACACACCAGGGAAGTCGCACAGGGACAGACGCTGGTTGCCGAGTTACCGTCAGTGAAGAGTGGCTCTGGAAGCTTTCTGAAGAACGACTTCAGTAGACTGCTAATGACATTCAGGTCACGCCATTTCTGAAAATTTAAATGACGAGCAGAGAAGAGTTGTTGGAAAACACATCCTAAAAATGTCGTCACATTTACTTTTACCTGTGGTTACTGTGGGTGCTGTTGTCGCCCCATTATCCAAATAGAACAGTGACCAATTCTCCAAGGCCAGTGCGCTAACCATTGAGTGTAAATGTTGTGGCTTGGCTCTCCAACACACCGGTGTGCTGTACTTGTGACGAATTGGCATGTCCTGTTTATGTGACAACACTTACTAGTTGGCTGTTGTTGGATGGTGGCGGGTTTTAACGACACATTTATATATTTACGCGATCTAACCCAAAAAAAACCTCTATCATTATGCCCTTGTCTGCTTCCTTCTTTTCTTGGTTCTTTCGATAAAGTCACGTAGATAGAAAACAAAAGTCTAAATTTAAAGCAAAAAACACACGACGTTTCGATCGCAACACAAGCGGTCTTCTTTAGGTGTAGAGAAAAGAAACCTCCACGATCAGCGGCACCTGAAGAAAACCGCTTGTGCTGCGATCGAAACGTCGTGGGTTTTTTTGCTTTTAATTTACATTTTTGTTTTCTATCTACGTGACTTTACCGAAAGAACCACGAATATAATAAGAATGGGTTTTACCCTCTGGTAAACAAAGCGACATGGCAACATCTCGATGTGAATGCAGGCGACCCCTCACGTACATCATCGTTGGTGTCAATCTCCGTTACACCGCGGTTGAGCTCCTCCTGCAGGCTGCACACGGCAGCGTTGTTGCCGGGGACACGATAGATCCCCGTAGACTCCAGCCCACGCTCCTCTACCAGCCCACAGCACACCTCCACGATCAGCGGCAAAAACTGCATCCACACCAACACGCACACAGCAGCCACCAACGCATGTTCCCATATACGTTATTATTCAAAATAAATCTTAAGCTTCATTGTGAAGCTTAACGCACAAAATATATAAAAAGACAATGTGCCCTTTTTCATATATCCTTCTCTCCATTAAATTTGTTATTTATACTCTCCATGATATTCTTGGGTCTTTCGGTAAAGTCATGAAAGACCCAAGAATATGAATTCCTGCAGTCACGAAAGCTTTAAGTCAAGATTTACTCTCCATGATGCTCATGATTATTTTAAGTTATGGATTACACAGCTTTCACAAAACTACGACCCATATTGTAAACAAAGAGGGTCTTGTCTGCAAGATCAGCGGTTCACCAGCATTAATTCAAGCAAGCCTGACTGCCGATGAGAAAATGAATGTCGAAACCAGTCCAGGCTTGCTTGGAGAAATGCCGAACTGCCAGTTGTTTATAGGCAAGGACCCTATCTGTTAGATATAAGTCCTAGTTTGACAAAGCCAATTTAGTACATGACTAAAACAATCACGTTTATATTCATATTGGGGAGATGTAAAGAGGGAATTTTGAACGTCGCTAGAATGTTTCTAATTATCACACACTACAATACAAGTGACAGTCATTCAAAGTCAGACAATTTGTGAAACTAGATATGCAAATTGGTCGAGATATATGACAGGAGCAAGCCGGGTGGATCAGCGGGAGCATGAGCGGCTTGCAATCGAAAGGTTGCAAGTTTAAATCCTGGTTGGGGGTTGACTCGTTATCGATCTAGGGTCGATAAAATGACTACCACTTTGTGGGGAAGTCAACAGTAGTTTTCTATGTATGAGACTTGCCCCCACCATAGGAATGAGGAATTTCCACCACTGGCTCAGGGCTGTAAACAGGAGATGAGAACCGCCTCAGTGCTCATTTGAGCAGCAACACACTTGGCCTTGAGCGTAGCAAAAGTGACAGTTGCTGTTTTTGCTTTATTAGAGGCACTACACTGTTCCAAATCCGCACACCGACAAAGTTGAGAGAACCTCTTCCAAAAACAGAGAATGGTTAAAATCAGGGTGACGATTACCACATTGGACAAAAGTACAATTCATAATTGAGTTTTAGGCTGAACCACGTAATGATCCGGCCATATTTGTGCTGAACCTTTCCACCACCCAACACGGGCAATCAAATGTAATAGTTAAGTGGTGCACAATTATAAAAGCACCAATTGCAATCGCTTCGGCACCTTCAGGAAAATCTAGAAGTCAGAATAACTGTGTCAGCTGACCGGGTTTCCTAAAGAGATGGCATGACCTCACAGGAACAACTAATCAGATTCAATCAATCAATCCAAGAGTTGTAATGCGGCATATTCAGCAAAAAGCAGAGACGGACATTAACCATCACAAATTAGTTATTCTATATTTGTTTCTAATTTATTTTGGCCAATTATTAACATTGTGTTTTTTTTATTATAATTGCTCGTGAATATACTATAATCGGGCGCAGCATGGTGTTGGATGGCAAGTTAGCCCATTCACATGGCAAACATTTCACGTGCCTTGTTGTGGAGGCCTGGAGGGCAGTCCTCAAGTCGCACTCCGAACATGGCCATTGCGTCTGTGTTTGATCTTCCACTAAACGGATTTTTCATGATGCTCTGGATGCCTTTACGCCACAGTGCCTTGTCCTTAGGGGGGCTCAGGTCCTCTGCGAAACGGCATTCACCACAAGAGGACACGCAAATGTGAGGCATTGAGGACATCATTGCAAACAAGGTCTTCCATCTCAAGGGATTTTCCAGGTGAAATATTTTAAAAAATAGATGCGCTGCAGGCCTCGAGTGTAAATACACAAACACAGCAGCACTTGTGCAATTACAATTTGTTTTTAAAGCTATTAAAACACGAGCATATCTAAGCTCTGCAAAATGAAAGGCGTTAAGATATTTCTTGAATGGAGCAAGGTGATTATAGGAGCTTGATAAAAAAGAGACAATGTGGAAGAAATTCCCAAGTGGAACAGTGCGTGTAAAAGGAGAAAGAGAACTGCTGTGACCAGCAGTGTGTTGGTTGAATGATTGAGAGGGTAGGTTGGTGGGTGAGTGGGTGTGTGAATGGTTGAGTAAGCGAGCGAGTGGGTGAGTTGTTAGGGCCTGCAGTGTGGTGGTTGAACAAGGTATAGAGGAGATGAAGCAGTCTGTCTGGTCAATATAGGAGGAATGAAAGAGTCAAGTTCACAGGAACAGTAACCAAAGTAGCACCAGTTGTAGAGTGAATACAGAATGAAGGTAGGGCACACTCACCCTTGGAGCCAGCCTTGCGATCCGAGTCCTGTTTTGGAGATCGTGGGACCCTTTGCTCAGACTTGGGCCCCAGCAGCGTTGACTTTCCCAGTGTTTGTCGGAGCATGCGAGGAGATGGCTCCACCTTGTTACTTAGTGCACTGTACAAAATACAAACACACACCATCATCATCACCAGCAATAATCAATCCACTGCTGGAAGAATGCCTTCCAAAGTCATCGCCATCTCTCACAATCCTGCGATGCAACAATCCATCCAGTACCTAAAAATGGAACCGAACTTATCTCTCCATGTCTTTGGTGGACATCCTCTCAGATGCATTCCACTCCTTGGCTGCCACTCTTGACCATCATTCCTTCTCGTAGTGTATTCTACCCAAGCCCACTTTCTTAACAGTTTGGAAGCTCTCATTAACCTTCCGACAGATTTATTGTTCGAAGAAATGTCAAAGTTGGGCTCAGGATAAATGAGTGAAACAAATATCAAGAACACACATGCACAAGGAAAAACACACACGCATCTACGAAAATGCTCGACGACATAATATGCACAATTCAGTCACCGTCAGAAATAAGGAATAAACCACAAGGTAAAATGTATGCAAATGGCCAACGAGCATATCCAGAAAGATTAATTTAAATGTAACAGCACATAACGTACAAAAAATAAAATATACAAAAATCTGTAAAATAATGGAGTTTGCCAGACATTCTGGTATAGGACCAGAGCTTGGGCAATTGTTGGCAGCACCGGTTCTAGCTGACTTCCAACTTGCCTGTGGTTTTCCGTACCTCTGTGGGAAATGTATGCATTACGAATCCTGCTACTGCGTTTTGAGATGCGATTTGCATGAACGGTGGTCTCGACAAGCATTTTTTATTATACAGTGGAACCTATGGTCACGAATGCTTCTGACCACGACCAAATCAGGTTCCGACCACAAAATTCACAAAATTTTTTAATCTGGTCACGAACACAAACTCAGGTGGCGATCAAACACGGCCACGGCCGATTTCCCCTTCCGCGCCATTTTTTTTGTAAGTGCCAAATTTCCTGTTGTTTGTTTACAAACAACATAAAGCGTAACAGTTATGTATATAACTTTTGTTATATAAAATTCCTAGTAAGATATTAATTTCGTGAGTGTAGACATACCCCTCCCCCCTCACTCAAGCGGTAATTTAGAGAGCGAAAGCACTGAGTACGTAAATCGCTAACATAAGAACCCGTTAATCTCTTCTCGCATCATTCATACGATGATGCAGTGAAGTAAAAGTTCACATGATATTACGGTGAATGCTTCCAAAAACAATACTGTACCCAAATATTACTGTAAACTTACTTTCAATAGAAACATGAATTGCTCATACGAATATTCTCTCTCTCTCAGAATCGACCGACTGATGTAGCAGACGAAACAATCATCTTGTTGAACGATTCTAAACCTTGACGCGGCAATGTTAGTTTTCTTTGTTGTTCAAGGTCTTCTCAGTGTTATTAAATGTTTTTACATTTAGTTTATTATTACACTATGAATTATATGGCATAATTAACTATTTTTGTGCTTAAAAATCTTTAAGAAACAATATTTATATACAGTTCGTAAGAGTCTGGAACAGATTAATCGTATTTACATACAATCCAATGGGGAAATTAGGTTCGAGTCACGACCAAATCGGGTTGCGACCAAAGTTATGGAACGAATTATGGTCGTGACCAGAGGTTCTACTGAATCTCAAAGCATCAATTCCAGGACAACTTACTTGACATTGCTGTATTCTTTTATCTTCCTGCTTATCAGATCCCGGCTCAGAGCCCCAGAGTCCTAAAAACAAAATAGTTATTTATAACAATCGAGAGTAAGGTGTGGACGAACAGGAAGACGTGTAAAATAACCCCTGGTCGGAGACCCGCTCCGAAGTGCAGCACTCCACCACATTCACATCCTACGTCTGGCTACGAGGCTCGGTGATTTTTTTCACCTGGAAGAAAAAAAAATCACTTAAACTTCAATCATTGATTCCTCCGCACATGTCGACGACTCGAATATTTCATGTCATTGACAGTGTTCAACCACCACACTTGCAGGTGGGCAGCACAATTCCTTTCCTGCTTCTTCAATCACCGCTCCACTTTGAAATTCCCTACAAATGTCTTTTGGATAAGCTCTTATAATCACCTGGCTGGCTCAATTCAACACACGTGTTAATGCTTATCCATTTCAACTTTTAAAGTGCTGTTTATTGCTAGAAACTTTACATTTTAGGCTATTGCTAGAAACTTTACATTTTAGGCCGTTGGACTTGAGCTCAGCAACTGTGTACAAATGTTGTTTACAGCCCTGAGCCAGTGACAAGGTGAGTCTGTCCGCAGGACAACCACTGTTGACTTCCCTATGAAGTGGTGCTAATTTAATCGATTCAGGAGGGTTTATGGGCCAAGTCAATCCCTGCCCCCGAACCAGGATTTCAACTCGCATGCTCTACAATGGAGCCACCTGGTTGGTTGGTTTTCATCTCAGGAACCTTTGGGCCTGTGCTCCACAACTGTGCAATCAATGTTCATGACATTCAGAGCGTTTCGTTTTGCATCGCCACTCACCTCGCCATCTGGGTTGCTACCTTCCTGTATTGCGTGAATCCAGCCCAGCATTTCATCCCGGCTTTCCGCCTGGAACAGGTACTCGCTGCAGTCGGACGTGGTGAGACGGAACACGTTCTTGCGCCGCGTGTCACTGTAGGAGATGTCCACCAGGCTGTTTTTTATGCTCACGGGGTGGTCATCCTCGGGGACGCTAGGTTCGCCGGCTCCGCCGCCCTCGCGCTTGTCTTTATGCAGCAGCAGTGTGTGGCCTCGCAGGAGGCAGTACACCTGCTTCCACAATCGTGTGCTGCCGCTTAATCGCTACAGGGCGGCACATTGGGGTGAGAGGTCGGGGGCAGGACACGAGAGATATTCACAATCGATTTCTGGGTTAGGCAACGCAATGATCTGACCAAATCTCATCTACATCATGAGGAAATGTGTACATTTCATTGTGAGTATTGTTCTTCAACCTACCAGTGAGCCAAAGTGTAAATGATTGACGTGTTAAACGCCCGTATGTGTGACGATTTGTTTTGTTTGACTGTGTCGGTTGGTGGAGGGTTCCAAGGACACGACATTATCCACCTCGGATTTGCTGACAAGTCATCATAATGCCCAATGGGAAAGACTACAGGAATGTGAGAAGAACTTAACCTGTAAAGTTGGGCTCAGGATAAATGTCCACCCAGCCGCTGACCAACCAGCAGTTGGGTACAACAGATATATACGATTGGCAAGTCACATGTGGTGGGTTCAAGTGTGGGTATTTCCACCTCTTCCAACAAGTATGGTCAGCGTGGACAAGAAGACCAAAGACCCTTTAGATCTCCCTCTAGTGGAGACTCTTCTGCCAGCGGTGTTATGAGTGAGACATTGCAGGGCTACACTTTTACCTATTAACTGAGGAATGAGGGCAATGCACCACAGGGTGACTTAGGCCACCATGCCATTTGTACATTCGCGTGTACCAATCACTGCATTCGTTCCTGACTTTCAAAACCAATAATCGATTCTGCAAATGGTTACAGTTTACCGGTTATTGTCTAACAACTCAAACGGCCACCAATGCTCTGAAGGTCACCTTGGCCTTCTCCCCATGAAAGCGGAAGTGCAGCCAGCCCTGCTTGGTGACGTCACCTCCCAGGCCCAAGTGAGTGATGTCTGATGTAGAGCGTCGCCTCCGGTACGGTCCTGCTCCTGCATCCTCCGTGAACTCAGGGTCTTCCACAATCTGAATATCGCAATCACATAGGCTCCTTCAATGCTCTTGATACATGATACTCAAGTAAAGCACAAGCTGAAAATAATAGGCATTTAGCTGTCCAACAGGCAAATACTTAACCGTCAATCACCACTGAGTCGAACACAATTCTCGATTAGGGTGACATAAACATGGTCAAGTTAAACTAAAAGAAAAATCCCATGACAATATAATGCAAGACTGACAATAGCAAAGTTTCTCCAAATATTTTGAACAATATTATTCTTATCCATAGAAAAAAACATTCATCTGCTTAGCACAGCAATCTCCTCAAAGCTGTCATGGAACATTTATAATACTCATCTGGCTAAGGAGGCATCGCAAAAGCTTGCTTTCTTTTCCGTGACAAAGCATCTTCAACGCGCAACAATTATTACTTCTGCTACACAAACATTTTTTTTGCTGAAACTGGAATCCTGCTGCTGTCATACTTGGGGTGAAGCACCCAGTTCCTACCTCGCTTCACTTGGACAGAATTCAGAGTGAAGCAGCAGTCAGGGTGATTGACAATCCAGCACTATCACTGGCGATCAGTCGCCTCCGTTTGAACCTTTATATTGCTACTACCATAGTAACTATTGCTGTACTTCACCCATAAAGTTTCCTACACCCATGTTGAAGACTGTTCATCAGTGACTATTTCGTCTAATACATGTGTAGTAGGTTCCAGGAGACTTGGACGACGTAGTTGGAGGCACACTTATTTATTAACCACAATGTACATAACAGGCCGGGATGTACAACACTCGAAGGGGTATCGGCCCCTTCACCCGTCTAACAGGGAGATCACACAATCTATGTCACGGCTAGCCTACTCCTAGGTCCTCCACTACAGGGCTAGGGGAGGCAAGCTAACCCAGCTCTGGTTAATGCTGGGATTATGGCACCCCGAGTCCCCAGACCGGCTCTTACAAGAGCATCGGCTCTGGGCTCTTGGGGCCACGCCACTGGCTTGCCCTGGTCGGTCCTGAGAAGGACAGCGATCCAGGGGAGTCCCAGGGCCTATCTAGCCGGTCTTCTTGCTTCGCTGGTTAAGGCTGAACACTGAACCCCGAGCCCTCCGGCTCACCGCCTTATATAGCAACTCCCCCACTGAGGGGTGGGGCCGTGGGGGATCCCAGCGACGTGTTAGCCCCCCAGGCTAAACTGTGCGGACGTGGATGTAAGCACCTCTTGGCGTACGAGCATAACCACGCCCAGTGTGATTGTTTGCCCTCCGTAACACCTCTACACATGCTCTGTTAAATCACCGCACTGAAGGTCAGAACACGTGTCTTTCTGCTTCTTCCCTCGAAATGTTCCACTTAGGAATTCCCTCCCATCGTCTCTCGTCCCAAGCTCTTATACCATTGTCCAATTGGAGAAACTTGAAAACCTAATTTGGACCGTGGCACTGGCACACAGTGGCCTACTGTTTTCGAAAGATGTAACAGGATCTTCAACATCCACTGTGAGTGAAAATAGATGGGGTGTAATATTTTACGGTTCACACACACTGCGTTATTAACCAGGGTGGCCTGCCTGGTCTGAACACGCAGTCACTGAGCCGTGTCACCAGCCAATCAGTAAATCCCTTATAATATTAAAATTGTACAACACATACCCCTTCAGAAAAGAAGTTCTTGAGTTTCTTGATGCTTGGCACTCGCTTTGGCTGTTTCCTGTGAGACAACGCTATTATCAGTAGTGAACACGGACTTCTTTACAGCCAATGTTATCATTCAGAATGTACTTTTGTGTTAGGTCATGTAATGATCCGGCTAAAGCTCTGTCACATGACCCTCCACCATTCGACACCGCCAAAGAAATAAAACGGTCATGTGTATAAGCATTTAACATGATAATTGGTCTTTTACCCTTCTATCTGGCAACAAAACTGACACCTTTTTTACAAGGAGTCATGCTTACATAGACCACAATACCTGTTGCCAGATAGAAGGGTAAAAAACCAATTATAATATTTTTACTGGCAAATGAGGTTCCAATGGTGTAAATGCTTATCCCCGAGCTCTCATACTCTGATGGTGCATTGTCTTTGAGTTGTGCGCCTTTTGGCGTCATCTGGTCCAACTCATGTGAGACTAGGCTCTAAGGAAAGCTGTCTCGGGTGTGGACCAATCAACTTCAAGGACAGTGCACATTAACAGAGTTATGTTTTTGTTTGCATTATGACTGCAGGTATTGTGGTCTATATAAACATGACTCCTTGTAAAAAAGGTGTCCGTTTTGTTGCCAGATAGAAGGGTAAAAAACCAATTATCATATTTTTACTGGCAAATGAGGTTCCAATGGAGCATTTAACATGTCAATTATTGTTTCAGCTCAATTCTCACAACCAAATTAGGTAATAAATATGCAGAACATCGCAGTATCACAGCTAATTATTATCGATCTGAAACACTACTAATTGGTGCGTCGTTAAAACACTTGTATGTGACAATTTTATTTGTTTGGCTGTGTCCGGTGTTGGAAGGTCTTGTGACAGAAATTTGGCCAAACCACTACGTGGCCTAACACAAAAATGAACTACGAATTTCCAGGGGGAAACCATCATCATATTTACTATACTCCAGAAGATTTAATTCTGCACTTCACTGCACAATATGTTTTAAACAAATTATGCAAGCTGGCTATTCTTAATATGCAACAGTAACAGCTAACAGCAACAATCTTACGTTGCGTATTACAAAATAAATCATTAGCATCAGTGAGAGTATAAGTAACAAAATAAATAATCAGTCAATACACCTCATCTTTGTATTGTGTATTTATAGTTTTGCATAGAACTAGGACCCACGTATAACAGAAACGGCCCTTGCCTATTCACATTTGACAGTTCATCATCATTGGTTCAAGCCAGCCGGGCTGTGCTATAAGACAATGAATGTCGAAATTAGTTCAGTTTGTTTCTGTTGAATCAACGCTGCTGATATTATGCACCCCGAAGACTGTGTTGTTAGTGGGATGTGTGAAATAATACTTTAGTAAAGTGCATTGCCTGCCTATTTATGAAGCTGCTTATCAATAAGCGAATGAGTACAAAGACTAGAGGCAGATCATGTCGCAGGGATGTGCTAGGCCATTTGTGTTGTGGGTCACACGCATGCACTGTAAATACAAAGTCAAGGCATGTATCTTGCCTGCACATCAGATTACAAATGCTGTTAGGTCAAGGTAGTGTTGTTGGTCAGGTGCCTCAGTGGCAGAGAGGGAGACACGCAATCTGAAGGTTGCGAGTTATAATCCTGAGTACCACTTTTCGGGTAAGTCAATAGTGGTTTACTACCCGATGGAGACTCGTCCCTTTTCGTTGACTGGTGGTATTTCCTCAACTGGCTCTGCAGGGTCGTAAACAGGCAATGAGCACAGACATAATGCTCAGTTGAGGAGGATATAACTCCTCAACCGAGCATTTTTTTTTACAACATTAAATAATGCAGGGTTATCGGTGACTGGTAAACTGGTAACCCTTTTCAGAATCAATTAAAGTAAGGAACCGGTAATGGATTGCAATGGAATTTTTTGCAGGAAATTACTTTGACACGAATTACTATAGCGAGCACTGGTGTCATCTCGGTAGGTGCAACACTCACAGAAGAGTCTTTCCCTCCTCACGTATCTCATCCAAACCCTCATCGTACGACTTGGAGCGCTCCGTTCCCATCGCAAGCAGATAGGACGACCTGCGACTGCCCTTTACGGCGTCTTCTAAAAAGAGAACCAGAAATGC
This sequence comes from Lampetra planeri, assembly GCF_965212315.1. NCBI lineage: Eukaryota > Metazoa > Chordata > Hyperoartia > Petromyzontiformes > Petromyzontidae > Lampetra > Lampetra planeri. Next base: position 417,994 of record NC_136116.1, on the reverse strand, counting down.
ATCAATAATATCAAGAGAGATTTCAAGTTTGTTTTGTGCAACCAGGTGGTGAGAAGTCTATGGACAAGGATAATCTCATTCGCAGGAGTGACCTGGGCCACCAAAGAGACATAAGAACATAAAAACAACAATTGAGCGGAAAAAAAATCAGAGCTACAGCACTCATATCGATATCACTCCTGCAAATTATCCTATCTTGGTCTCACTCAAGTTCTCGCGGTGATAAACAAAATAAATGTGAAACTTGACTGTAATTTGCCACTTGTGACAGATCTGTGTTAAGTGAGAAGTTGCGCCAACGCCGGGCACATGTTAAAATGTCTCACCGGGATCATTAGACCACTGGTGTCGTACAACGCCAGAAGTGCCCATAGTGGGCGGGCCCCTCTGTGAGGAGACGACGGCCGAGGCAGAAATGTCTTCACTATCCTGTTCCCCAGGGCTCCCAGGCTCATCTACAGAACACAGGAAAAGAAAGCAGAGAAATTAGCAGGTGTATAACATCGTGTGAATTATAGAATATTTAAGTCTAATTAATAATCACAAGCGTCATTGTGGAGAAAATGAATAACAAAATAAACAACATAAAAAAAACTGTGTATTTCAGTAGCATCGGTTCAACACATGCAAACTCAGGACCAGTTTTGACATTCAGTCTCATCAGCAGCCGGGCTTGCTCGAGCCAATGTTGGTGAGCTGCCAGATGTTTATAGGCTGCCAGATGTTAGATATGAGTCCTAGTTTGACACAAAACTATTTAATACACAACACAAAATAATTATTCGCGTCATTGTGGAGAGTTTAAATAACATAAATAATTAGCCAATACGTCTAGTTTACGTCTGTATCACCACAAAACATTTTATATAGCCCATCAGCCACATGGCCTTCAGCGTTGCTTGTTTAAATACATCAACATGTTGTCGGTAAAAACACTCACAAACAAATGTACCAAATTATTCCCATGAAATTACGTCCTGCATCTTCATAAAAATCTACAGTCAGAATACAATTCAGGAATTCAAAATAACCGTGTCACTTGACCCAACTTCTTAAATGCACTTCCTTATCTCTATCAGAAGTGAAACGTGAGAATTGTTCAACTTACCAGCAAGCGGAAACAACAATTGGCGCATTAAACAACTTTTATAAGTGACAATTAATATTTGTGTGGCTATGTTGGGTGGTGGAGGGTTTTAGGACACACAAACATCAGTGATGAATAGAAGTTTCACTGCCTCGTACTCACCTATGAAGGGAATTGCAGCTAATGAGCTGCTTGCAGGGGTCTCGCTGACCTTGTTGACAGCCTCTTGCTCAACCTCCCTGTGGAAGCCCTTCCTGCGGTCAGTCGGCAGCCAGCCAGGGTGTAGGCCTGCTTCCTGCGCATCGACCGCAAGGATGTATGAAGGGTGGCGTAGCGGCGGTGCAGGCCGGCCTAAAGGAGGCTTTTCCCGCAGCACTACGCCAGATGTAGCGGCAAGCTCTATAACACCCGGTGATCTCTGCTGCTGCTGCTGCCTGCCAGCGGTCAAATTGCTGTGAAGTGCAGGGTACGAGCCGGTCCTATCCTTGGTCTCCTGGAGGACTGAGCAGCCCTGGCGCACACGAGTGGGCGCGCTCTGACTGTCCGATTCCGAAACGGTGCGTTCGGCCCTTACAAGCTGCGGCGGCGGGGCCACTTGTAGGCCGCTGTTGAGCAAATCTCGAGATTCCAGGGACTTTGACCTGCAGTGGTAGGCGTCTACGCTGTTTCGAGCATCGTCTGTTTTCCTCGAGTCTGGAGGCTGCGATTTTACTGATGTCGAGGAATAATCCGGCTTAAACTTCCCGGCGCGAGATTTTACGTCGTAGCGTTTGCCAAACACGGGCGGTTCGAAGCGTGCCGGTGCCATGCCCGAGCTGCCTGTGTTCTCACCACGGCACCTCTCAGAACCTCGCGGCCATGCCCTGTCCGATGAATCCCGGCATTCCTGGCTCGAGTACGTGCCCCTTTCGGTAGGAAACCTGACCGACTCTGTCGCTGTGCACACGTTGCTCTGGGAAGGTGCGTCCCCCATCGCATTCATTAAACCGCCTGAGAAATTACGTGCGGCTGAATCCTTCTGCTGCGAGAACTCATACTTGCCGGACCTGGCGATATTGTCGTTGGAGTGGGTCCGGCAATTCGGAAAGCTTGCCGGGGGGGATTCCATCGCGAGAGCGTCTTGAGACACGCTCCGCCCCCACTCCTTGGTCTGCACGTTCTCCCCAAGTCGGTCTTGAGACGCGCTGCGGCAGCGGTTGCTGCCGGCCCCCTGCTGGCCCCTGTCCTGCGACGAGCTCCTTGTGCGATAGTGCGTCGCGCTGTCGGGCGGTGGGGGCAGTGGATAGTGTGGTGCGGCGTGAGAAGTGCCGCGCAGAACGTCCAGCCGCTCCTGCAGAGTACGCGTCCCGAACGTCCGCCGGTAATCCTTGTACGTCGGGTACTGATCCCAACCTCCCTCTCTCACGTTTGCACCTGCGTGCGCCAGGTTACTGCCCGGGTCAGTGCCGCCACAGGGTAGGTAGTAGTTCCCACCGGGCGGTGCGTACGTGGCTCCCGCGGAATAGGGCTGGTTCGCGTCATGAGGTTGTGACATGTACTTCCGGACGAGGGCTTCGCCGATCCGGCTGCTCGCTTCCTGCAGCGCACTCCGAGACGTAACGCTAACCGGCATCGCCGCGGGCACCGCGGGAAGAGATGCCTTGCGCAAGACCTGCTGCGAGTCTGCTCTCTGTGGCTGGCAAGCGTGGCTCATGCTTGTGAGATCTACAACTTTTCCTGGTGGTACTATGAATGTCTTCATGCCACCCTTCTCCTGTGCGTAGAGAACTGGGCTGGACTTTGTGAGACTGTCTGAACGAGGGGGAATTGGCATGTCGAAAGAAGAGGATGCTGGTCCCATGCCGCATGTGGAGGCGACATTGGAGCCTGGTTGAGAGATGCCAGAAGTGCTTGGGAAAGGATAGCTAGACATGGGTGGAGGTTCTGGGATGTTGTGGGCCTTCCCCTTGTAAGAGTCATTTCCTTTTAAATAAGCATCTTGGGAGTAAGCCTGAAAATATAAATATTTACACCGTTAATACATCAACGTTACCTACAGAATTCACAGTGCACAATATTTTTTATCTTAATGATGTAATTGATTAAATTAGTTCCAAAAATGCTTAAGTGTTATGGTTGAATAACCACTTAAACCTACAGGCATGTGGAGGCCTTCATCCAGCATTGGATTGACAAACAGTTGCACATGTACATATTTATAATGTGCGGCTGCTGTGAGAATTTGATCAAAAGCCAAAGTGATTTCCTGCTAAAATGATGATTGAGGCCGTGTTCATCTCCTGTTTAAAGCCATGTGCCAGTGGTGGAATTTCTACATTCAAATAGCAGGGGAAGGTCTATCCATAGGACCACCACTGTTGACTTCCCTACAAAGTGGTTGTCATTTTATTGGCCCTCGAGGGATGATGGACTGAGTCAAACATAAACACAGGATTTTAATTTGCAACCTTTAATAATAATTTATATGTATAAGGTGCATTTAATTCATAGATCCCCATATGATTACGAGCTGCTCGCTCTACCGCAGAGCCACCTGGTATTTAGAACTGTCATAAGTAAATAATGATTATACATTTTCTTACCAACTGTAAAATATCCTCATCCTTGGGCATCACAGAGAGCCGCAGTAGCAGATCACTGCAACACACACAAAGTGTATACACACACAACATCATACAATATGGCACCTTCACATATCTTCTTCCACAGAAAAAAATGGACACATCCCGTCAGCCACACAGCCATGTGGGAATGCATAATTTCAGTTGCATTGGTTTAATACAAGAGCTATGGACCGATTTCTACTTTCTGTGTCTCAAGAGTAGTCAGGCTTGCTCGAATCAATGCTGGTGAACTGCAAGATATCTATAAGCAAGGAGCATTTCTCTTAGACATGGGTTATAGGTCAACAAATATAATACAAAACACCAAATAATAATTAGCATTGTTGTGGAGAACCACCATTGTTAATCATTCTCCACAATGAAGCTAAACATGATTTTACGTATTACACACAAACGTAGCTTAACGGGAAAGCAGTGTGCATGTGTTAGACACGGTTCCCCATACTATCATGTGCACTGCCAACATACTGCGACAGACCACAAAAATACATAACTCCATTTATATTACTACTACTATGGTTACTGTTCCCATGAACTTCACTCGTTGATTCCTCCACCCATGTCGAGGACTGTCTACCACATTGTTTCGTCTCACACCACTGTAGGTCACAAAAACACTCACTCACTTAACCATTCCATCACCCAATCACTCATCACAATGCAGATCATGACCATTCTCTTCCTCCTTCTTGCCTCTCACTGCTCCACTTTGGAGTTCCCTCCCATAGTCTCTTTTCCCAGAATAGTAACACATTTCTGAATTGATCAAGGTTATTATACAATTCTGGGAAATGGGACGATGGGTGGGAATTCTCAAGTTGAGCAGTGCGAGGGAAGAGGAGAAACAAGTGTTGTGATCTGCAGTGTGGTGTCAATGGGAGGGCGAGTTTTCGAGTGAGTGCCGTTTGTTGCTGGACGCTTGACATTTTGTGCCTTTGCCTTTCAGCCTGTGCTCAGCAGCAACTGTGTTTAAGAATACATGTGTACATTCTGAAACAACACGAGAGAGAAACAACAAACTCACCAGTTTTGAATGAGAGAGATGACTTGAGAGTAGCTTTTACCAATGATGCTCTCACCATTAACTTGCACAATTCTGTCTCCTAGAAAAATCACAAAGGAACGTGTTTTACACTGTTTCTTAAATAATACTGCACTTATGCACACACATGATGACGCAAAGCATGTGCATATGCAATGTGGATGTTTAACACAATGCAAAAGTCCAAACGTCAAAGTAATTTCCTGTTCAAGTGAGCTATGAGGTGGTGTTCAAATCCTATTTACAGCTCTGGTATAGTGGTGGACGGACATTCCACAATCTTATGGTAGGGTTGAGTAAATTAATAGGACTACCATTACCCAGGATGATCTCGGCTGGCCAGCCTGAAAATTTGTATATGGCCACCCCAATTGTTTGCATGTGTGCCATGTGTGTAGATGTGCAAGTGTATTTATCTGTGAATATATCACACTGATAAGAGTGTGAGGCTGATTGATGCTCAGGTGCAGTCTTGGGGTGGCTCCCGACTGGTCAATTATGTTATGTATGCTGATATGGTAATTTCTGCTCACTGAGGACAGAGGAGCGACACTCACAATGAGTGGAGCCCTGGGCGGCTAAAACGCAGCAAGTTGGCAAAGTGGGGAGAACATGTGGTGCATCTGACAGTCATTTCAGTCAGTCATCCCATTAAGATCTGGGTCTGTCCTGTGACCTCCTGCCAGGGAGCCTTCCACATTCACCTTACCTCAAAGTGCACCAATCCTGGTGGTGCAAGAACTATGGTGACATCACTGCTACTGAATGGTGGCTGTTGTGTGTATACTTGTATATGTGTTGTTATTTGTACGTGCGATTATATATGTGTATGCATGCTTGCATACGTGTAAATTCATGCTAGTCATGTATGTTTCATATTTTTAGGTTTTTTCGGTAAAGTCACATAGGTAAATAAATACAATTAAAATTAATAAAAGTAAAACAAAAATAAAATAAAAAATCACGACGTTTCGGAGGCAACACAAGCTTCCGTCTTCAGGTGGAACCGTCACAGCTATCGTGCTTCCGTCTTCAGGTGGAACCGTCACAGCACGATAGCTGTGACGGTTCCACCTGAAGACGGAAGCTTGTGTTGCCTCCGAAACGTAGTGATTTTTAATTTTTTTAATTTTACTTTTAATAATTTTAATTTTTTACCTACGTGACTTTACCGAAAAAACCTAAGAATATGAATCCTTGCAGTCACGAAAGCTTCAAATCTAGAATGTATGTTTCAACTGACACACTGGACACTTGCATACAAGATGTTCAATCCAAAGTGACTCTTCTGGTGAAAAATGTCAACGAAAAATGTTGTAACCAATAAAAACAAACTTTAAATTGTAACCGTCTGAGTGCGTGCCGCTCACTCTGCCACTGAGCCACATGGCGGAACACTGTATGTGACATTGGTATAAAGGCAATGCAAGATGGCACCTGTTTGCAGGCCAGCCTCACTCGCTGGGCTTCCCTCCTTCACCTGCTTCACAAAGATGGTGTCCATGGGCTCCTGCCGAGTCCTGCCAGCTTCTGTGCAGCACAGCAGAGCAAGCAGAGCACGATGCGAATGACCTACATCTCTCTCTCTCTTACTGAACTGGTGATACAAACTAGGGTAGTGAGATGCACCAGCGGCAGCATGTTTGCTGCTTGTTGCAGTGGTTCATGGTTCAACACCGACAGACTACCCTGGTTAATACGGTGTATTTATTGTAAGTACTTCATGCCGTCTGCTTCACAGTGGATATTGAAGGTCCCGTGACTTTATTTAAAACGAGTAGGCCATTATGTGCCGGTGTCAGTCTAAATTTTCCAAACTAAAAATATTACACCACAAAATGATAAATTAGGAAACATAGCAATCATCGTCCCTAATGGCTGGTGCCGATTCACCTTGTTGCCACACAGAGACAAACGTACTGGGGGTACTGTTAAAACGTGTGAGACAAGACGCAAGGCCCTTTAGCATTTAAGTACCATATACATACAAAATGTTATGAATTCATTATTACAAAGGGAACATTCATAATATTACTAACTTCGGCACACTGGACTTGCAATCCAGAATTAGCAAATCTGATTCCATCTCCTGGTGTGGCAGATGAATGGTGCAAGTTTATTAAATCCCGCCCACCCCCTCTGTCCACCCAGAAGTATGAATGGGTGCACTACCGCGAGAATTAGATTGGGGTAGAGTGTGACTATGCCCACCTCTTGCAGCAACGTGTCCGATCAACGTAGAGCAGCAGACAAAATGCCCTCTAGTGGTGGCCCTTTCACCATTAGTGGCTTGAGCTAACAACTGCAGGGCTGTACCTATATTTTTTTACTATCTGCTGATTAACACTTTATTATTGAGTTTCAGAGGGAAACATGCAACAAAAAATGAATGGAACGTTATACAGAGCGTGTAATCTCATATCCCTGTACTCATGCCAGAAAGGTGAGTGCGACCAGGTGACCACACACCTGCAGTGAGCTGACAGGGGTCCCCCCCCCTTTCTGCCTCCTCCTCCTGCAAAAAAAAAAGTTTAAAAATTTACTGAGCACTGGCCCAAAATATGTGGCCAGAGACAAACAGTATACAACCACAAATATCTGCTTTGACAGTATCCCACTATTTGGCCTTAAGTCTTCTCTTCCTATTGGTTGCCAGACTCTTGGAGACCACTCCAATGTCTGTCTCAGCAATCGTCTCTCCCCCATCCTGCCTAATCACATTTACAACACTCACCTGCCATGTTCTCTTCTGGACTTCTGCATTGATTATTCTGTATTGCCATGACATTGTGATATATTTTAGGATAATTATCATTGACACTCCGTGAAGGTTTTGTGGGAAAACAAGTGTTATAGCAGGATATGTGTATTCTATAGACAGCATAGAGAGGTGCATGTCGGGAATTACAATGAGACATCAGGGTGGAAGATATGGATTACAGAACATACGCAGGTTGAAGATATCCAAAGCGTTAAAAAAAATAGTCGGCTTGGGCAGGATGCTTCACTAGAAGGGACAATGAAAAATAATAACGGAGTGGCAGCCAAGGAATGAAATGGATCCATGTGGCAGCCAAGGAATGGACGTCGAGCTCGGAGAAAGAGTGATGAGATCTATTCGTGTGCAGGTGCTGGATAGATTGTTGCATCTCAGGATCATGAGAGGTGGCAGCAGCTTGGGGAGTCATTCATCCAGCACTGGATTAATCATGGCTGATGATGATAATAAGACTGTACAGGGCTTGTACCTTCTGGTAGGACGTGGACTCTGGTGGGTAGACAATGAAGTGGCGCAGAGTAAAGCCAAACCCTTGGAGCCCTTTGTGGAGTATGACCGTGCGGGGACCAGACCAGGAAAAGATGTCTTCATCCACTACCCGTTCCGTCTCTCCCACCACACTACCATTGCCAGAGAACCGCGTCTGCAGCCAATCAACAAAACAATTAACACGTCATTAAATTCACACAAATAATCAAGCACTCAAGTCAGCAGTCCCAGTTGCTCACCACAGATCCAAGCCCCAAAGTGTAAAGTGGTAGCAACAATCAGCACTATAAACACACTGTACATCAGTCACAATAGACAAACGTTAACAGGTTTCTTGAATTAAGAACGTGTATTGTAAGAGCTTAGTGAAAATATACGACAGGAGAGCATTCCACAGTGGAGCAGTGCAAGGGAAGAAGCAGAAAGAGAAGTGTCGTGACCTGCAGTGTGGAGATTGAACACAGCATGGATGAGATAGAACAGTCGGTCTGGTGGGTGATTGGATGAATGAGCGACCGAGTGTGTTGTTGTGACCTGCACTATGGTGTTCAACCACCCTCCTGCACTATGGTGTTCAACCACCCTCCTGCAGGTAGCAACAACACACTCACTTACCTACTCACCCGCCTACTCATTTGCACACCCACTCCCTCACCAGACTGACTTATGTCTTATCCATAGTGTGTTGAAGTACCATGCTGCAGGTGACGACGCTTCTCTTTCGACCTTTCCTCGCACTGCTCTACTTTGGAATTCTCTCTCAACGTCTCTATTCCCCAAGGTCTTATAATAAGTAGCTCAATTCAAGAAATGCGTTCAGTCTGAAGTATTGCAACTTTAATGGTGCTGTTTGTTGCTGGCTGCTTACCGTTTTGGGCCTGTGCTCAGCAACGGCGTACAAAGCTAAACACAACCACGCCTGATATACACTACCAACCAAACGCACTGTAGTAGTGTGCACTCGGCAAATAGCATCCATACAATCACATGGTTATTAAAACAGGACATGCGTAGGTCACTGCTTGGCTCAATGTCTGCAGTGGCAATAATAATCATGCGAATAATAAGCCTATGTGAAGGTAATGGTGCTGAGCCATCAGAAGGCACAGCAGCGCTCCGATTGACTCCGTGATGCAGGCAAAGTCATGTGGATGTTTCCAAGAGAGGCATACCAGTTGTGTATATCTGTTGGATGAATTACAATAAATGCACAAAAAATGCATCCGACCATGCGGTAGAGCAAGCAGCTCACAATCGGGAAGGTTGCAAGTACAGATCCTGGTTGGTGGTTGACTCAGTCGATTATCCCTTCTTCCAAGGCTGATGAAGCGAGTACCACTTTGCGGAGAAGTCAATGCTGGCTGTCCTATAGATAGACTCCCCCCCCTACCATAGGAATGTGCGATGTACATCATTGGTTGTGCAGGGCTGTAAACAGGAGATGAACACTGCCTCAATGTGCATTTGGGCAGGAAATCACTTGGACTGTTGTCCAAATTCTTACTGTCGCATCAGTACGTTATAAATATGTACACATGCAGCCGTTTATTAATCCACTGCTGGATAAAGACTTCCGCATGCCTTGAGTCTTAGGGGTTATTTGACTATACTTTACCACACTGACCAGTGCGGGCTGAAGTTGGGTGGGGGGGGGCACAGATGTGGGAGCACAGAAGCAAAATAAATGCAATGTATTGTTTCTGCACTGTCATTGCTGCGCATCAACGTTTATCAGCCTATACCACCTATTATGCATTTTTATCACGTATCCAAGCATTATTCAGGCTCATCCCTGTGTAACTTCTGAAATGTAGTGTAATGGTCCTGTAATATACAAAATGACACTTCAGCATGAACGCTACTTGTAACAGGGTGGTCAGAAAACAATCCATGACCACTTCCCCATCAGCCAAGCGTGAGTAGATTAAAACAATCATGTGTAAAACAAAATCAATTTCACCATCATCAACCATCTTCAATTCACTGGCGGATGAAGCCTCCTCAAGCCACCGCCACCTCTCATAACCCTGCGATGGAACAATCCACCCAGCCCCTGCACATAAACTTATTTAATCATTCCATCTCCTCGATGGATGTCTGCTCGGATGCGTTACAACCCTTGGCTGCCACTCTGTTATTATTCTCGACTGTCATTCATCGTCCCTTCTAGCCGTGATGTGGCCTGCCCACGCCCACTTCAAATGTCTTGAGAATATGGATGTTGTTCTATAGATAGACTCCCCCTACCATATGTTCCTTTGTATCTCAGTTTAATTCCAAGCATGTGTCTCTCCATGCTTCTTTGCGCACTTTTTCAGTTTTCCTAAAAAAAATTGTGAATGACCATGAACCGTATACATCATCATATCAGGTCATACAGTCATTGAAAATGTTCTTCTTTAGGCAAATTTAAATGTTGTTAATTTAACTCTTGATAAAAATATTTAAAGTTAACATTGCCGATATATGTCTAGGCCATACAAAATAATCATGAGCATCATCATTGGGAATATAAGTAGAAAAAAAATATTCAACTAGGACCCATGTTCCACAGAAAAGGGGCCTTGCTGATAAAAATCTGGCAGCCCATCAGTATTGGTTGAAGAAAATCTGACTGCTGATGAGACACCACATTCATGTTGAAATTGGTCCAGAGTTTGGTGTGTTGAACCAATCCTGCTGATATTGTGCACTCCCAAATGGGTGATGGGATGTGTAAAAAGTAATTAATTAATTCAAGTGGAGGGATACGTGTTAAGGTGTTGTCTTACGTGTGTAATAACTTATACTGGCATTAATAATGTAAGCTCATTCGAATATGCAATCGATCGTTACAACTTATCTGTGTGCAATAAGGATGTCTATAAGTGCATTGCTTAGTGCTCGGGGACTGACATTTCACAAAAATATATACCACGTAGTGGACGCTAGGGAATTCAAATGGAGGTACATGGGTGGTAGAATGCAATCAGTGAAATAACTGACAACTCTGCGGTTTGTAAAAAGCCACTCACTCCCTCGACCAAGAAACTACTGATCAGGCACGGTGACGTACAGGCACATTCCGGCAGCGTTCAGCTGGGATCGTCATCAGTTAAGAGCCCCAATTAAACAGTCCCGAGTGTTGACGCAGGAACATTGGTGTGTAATATTAAAGAAAAAGGATATTCCGACACAAATGCTTGTTTTTAGATGTGTACCTCACAACTAATTAGTAAATGACATCAGCAGTTGGCATGTGATCTCAGAATTCGGTTTAAAAGGCACATTTTACAAATGTTTGTGGGTGTTTACGTTATTTGTGTGCATTATGAAATGAGCCCTACATTGCTCGAGCGTTGCGAATGCGCCAGGCTGAATGTGGCTCATTGGAAGCTATCACTGATGCCCATGATCAAGGGGGTCCTTGTTAAGGCCGGATGTCGACCCATAAGCACGTTGTGGATGGCTTGCTAGAGCAGCTTGCACTCAAACATTCCAACGCTACTGGCAGCATTCGAGCGCAGAACGCCGGAATCTCTATCAGAATATAACCCGTGATTGTTAACCGATATCCGGTAAACCGGTTATACCGTTTTGAGAATCGATTACCGGTTCCGAAAGTCAGGAACAGGCAACAGTTTCCTGTAAACAATGAATGCACTGATTTAATAAATGCATGTGCCCCATTGTTTAAAATACCACGCCAGGAGTTCGAATCGAACCAGTACCCTCTGGATTGTAATTCCAGTCCGCCTACCACAACAGTCCCCTTCGATCACACCCCGAGACGCTGTCCCTTTCCCCCCGCAGTCACTGTCCCTACTCCTCGTTCCACGGAATCCCTCTCAATCCGGTAACTCCCCTCTACACTTCCCTCACGAGGACCCCCCGATCCCTCTTACTGGGGGACCCCTCTGCTCTCCCTAGAACTCCCGGCTCCCCGCGCTTGCCTCCATGCCCCTCCCGTCTCTCTCACCCCGGGCCCAGATCCCTCTCACCCAGGACCCACACCCCTCTCACCAGGACCCACACCCCTCTCACCAGGACCCACACCCCTCTCACCAGGACCCACACCCCTCTCACCAGGACCCACACCCCTCTCACCAGGACCCACACCCCTCTCGCCAGGACCCACACCCCTCTTACCCAGGACCCACATCCATCTCACCCAGGACCCACATCCCTCTCACCCAGGACCCACATCCATCTCACCCAGGACCCACATCCCTCTCACCCAGGACCCACATCCATCTCACCCAGGACCCACATCCCTCTCACCCAGGACCCACATCCATCTCACCCAGGACCCACATCCCTCTCACCCAGGACCCACATCCATCTCACCCAGGACCCACATCCATCTCACCCAGGACCCACATCCCTCTCACCCAGGACCCACATCCCTCTCACCAGGACCCACATCCCTCACCCAGGACCCACATCCATCTCACCCAGGACCCACATCCATCTCACCCAGGACCCACACCCCTCTCACCCAGAACCCACATCCATCTCACCCAGGACCCACACCCCTCTCACCCAGGACCCACATCCATCTCACCCAGGACCCACATCCATCTCACCCAGGACCCACATCCCTCTCACCCAGGACCCACATCCATCTCACCCAGGACCCACACCCCTCTCACCCAGGACCCACATCCATCTCACCCAGGACCCACATCCCTCTCACCCAGGACCCACATCCATCTCACCCAGGACCCACATCACTCTCGCCCAGGACCCACATCCATCTCACCCAGGACCCACACCCCTCTCACCCAGGACCCACATCCATCTCACCCAGGACCCACATCCCTCTCGCCCAGGACCCACATCCCTCTCACTCAGGACCCACACCCCTCTCACCAGGACCCACATCCATCTCACCCAGGACCCACATCCCTCTCACCCAGGACCCACATCCCTCTCACCCAGGACCCACATCCATCTCACCAGGACCCACATCCCTCTCACCCAGGACCCACATCCCTCTCACCCAGGACCCACATCCCTCTCACCCAGGACCCACATCCCTCTCACCCAGGACCCACATCCCTCTCACCCAGGACCCACATCCCTCTCACCCAGGACCCACATCCCTCTCACCAGGACCCACATCCCTCTCACCCAGGACCCACACCCCTCTCACCCAGGACCCACATCCCTCTCACCCAGGACCCACATCCCTCTCACCCAGGACCCACATCCCTCTCACCCAGGACCCACACCCCTCTCACCCAGGACCCACATCCCTCTCACCCAGGACCCACATCCATCTCACCCAGGACCCACATCCCTCTCGCCCAGGACCCACATCCATCTCACCCAGGACCCACACCCCTCTCACCCAGGACCCACATCCCTCTCACCCAGGACCCACATCCCTCTCACCCAGGACCCACATCCCTCTCACTCAGGACCCGCATCCCTCTCACCCAGGACCCACATCCCCTCGCCCATCCCTCACCCCATGTCCGCCACGGCACACAGTGCCCCCCCTGCTGCTGCCCCGAGGTCCCCCACCCCGCACCACCGCCACGCGCTCCCGAGTCCCCTCGCACTCAGAGACCGCGCGGCGCCCCCCGCGCGTCTCACCCGCGGGGGCGCCGGGCCGCTCGCCTCCCCGTCCCGCCCGTCCGCCTCCCTGGGCCGCGTCGCCATCTTTGTTGGCTGGGGCCGCCGCTGCTGCCGCTGCTGCTGCTTCGCCGAGCTCGTCGCCGCCCCCGCTCTCCTCGCCTCTCCTCTTCACTCCTCTTCCTCGCTCTCGCGCCTCCTCTCACTGCTCCTCCATTTCGCTGCCCTCTCTTCCACCTCGTCTCACCACTCCTCCTGCGCTCGTCGTGCTGCTTGCTGGTGATGGTGGGGAGGCCGCACCCTTCTCCCCCCGGGGTGAAGAGGAGGGCGAGGGACCACTCCTCCTCTTCCTCGTCTGCCTCCTGCGCCTCTTCTTGTCCTCCTCCACCTCCCGCTCCTCCTCGTTCCTCTACGCGCCGCGCCGCGCGGCCATGCTCCGCCGCGGTGCGGTGAGAGGCGGAGAGGCGGTGGCGAGAGGGAGGAGAGGAGGCGGCGGCGGCTCACGGCGCAGACGACGAGAGACGCGGCGATGGCGCGGGCCGCCCGCCAGGGGGCGCTCCACCCACCCCCCAAGTCAACCCCCCCAAATTCACCCCCCCCAAATTAACCCCCCCCCCCAATTCACCCCCCCCCCCAAATTCACCCCCCCCCCAATTCACCCCCCCCCAATTCACCCCCTCCAAATCACCCCCTCCCAATCACCCCCCCCCCATTTCACCTCCCCAAAATTCACCCCCCCCAAATTCACCCTCCCCCAAAATTCACCCCCCCCCCAAAGTCACCCCCCCCAATTCAGCCACTCCCCCATCCCCCTCAACCCCCCTCACCCCGCCCCGCCTCCTCCCCCCCTGTGACTCCTCCTCCCTCCTCTGGCTCCTGGAGCAGTCAGGCTGATGACAAAACCTCAACACTTTGGTAAATTACGCTGCGTGGCCTGAACATAAACACGCATAACAGGCGATGTTTCGGGCAGTGGCCCTTCATAATACATTATACATCATATTTTTTTTTTAAGTCACCGATGCGACCGACGAATTTGTTGAGTTTGTTTTATTGTTAATTGTTCTTGAGCCAACGCCGCACAATCACCAATATACGTTGGTGAAGGTTCATTCACAGACATTAACAATATCCCCCATGAGCTATGAACCTCTTTCTACTATGTCCAGCTCAAGGTGGGGTCGTCATATCGTAAACTCAATCGTACGTAAAATCGATCAAAACAACAATAGGGGCCGTCCATTAATGACGTCACGCGATTTCGGCCGATTTTTGACCCCCCCTCATCACACGGCGTCACAAAAAGTTAGACCCCCCCCCCCCAAAATAAAACATGCTTCAAATCGCTTTAAACTATTGTCATTGTAGTGCTGATTTAATGTGGCGCTGCACTCTGATGTTATAGGAGAAAACATTTATTAAAAAGTCTATTTAATTAAGTAGAACGTGTTGTTAATATTTATTTAAAGTTGCGCATTTTTATGTGACGTCACATTTCTCAAACCCCCCCGCCCTCGTCACACATCGTCACAAATGTCTGACCCCCCCCCCGCCACCTAGGTGCGTGACGTCATTGGACGGCTCCATAAAGAAGCACAGCGATTAACATATATTATACTCATGATAAATGACACATTCACAGTTCGCAAATCACAGTTGCAAATGTGACCGCAGTTGACATCGACTGTGAGTTGCATGTCTCGAGGTTGAGTTCACCAAGCGGGAGGGAGGCACCGGCGCGAGCCTCGAGACAGACTCTGGTTGGCGGGACACTCAACAGACAAGCTGACGGCCGTCTGAGACACCTCCTCGAGTTTGCCAGCAGTGTTCAAGTGTGATTCCTGATTCAGCACTCGCTTATTCACTCCGAATTCAACTATTTATCTTGTGATGCTGCGTTGGCAGTAGTGCACAAGCACTATTAATCCACACTATTTTTTATTTTACCAGGTTAGGCCCACTGAACAATATATCTTGTTTTTCAGAAGCGACCTGGCCACAAATGATAGCTCAACGAAGTGGCTTATCATGTGGAGATTTTATAGCAGCCAAAGCGTGTTTCTAAACGTGGAGGGGAAAACCCCGCAAGATAACTCCACCACGGGGAGAAAATGCAGACTTCAAATATATACAGGCGTTAGGGTAGAGATCGAACCCACGACCTGCATATCAGGTGAGGTAGTTAACATCTCGCCATCGTGGCGCCCCGACAATTAAATTAAAGGACAATTAAAATAAAAAATATAAAATAGGTGACGTTGTGGGAGATGACCCTGCATCATAGTACAAAAACAGAGATGGTAAAGAGGTGGAGTCATTAAGATTTGGACATTTTACACCATGGAGATTGATTAGAATGACATGTTTTAAATGTTTTCTGATGCCCAGTTTAAAATGGAATGTGAATCGTCACTTAATAGCTATTGAGTAATAGACAACCCCCTCGATAATCACAAAGTAATACTCCTAAAGAGACTCAGGATACAGGACTGGGTTCCAGTTGTCCTGAAAATATCACCCTTCAAAGCATGGCTATAAAAAGATAGTCCTTAATGGCCATGTCTTAAGGAGCAACACAAGCAATGGCAAATGTTTTGTAAAAAAATGTGCCTTCGGTGTGCGTTCCAATAAAACACAAAACGTCAGGGAGCTAGAGTACACCTGTGAGTTCACAACTCGGTCGACCAGACACGGACTGTATCGTCTCACCCACACTGTGTTCAACCACCACACTGCAGGCCCCCACAACACACTCATTCACCACACTGCAGGCCCCCACAACACACTCATCCACCCACCCACTCATTCACCCACCCACTCATCAACTCTCCCACCACACTTGCAGGCCCCCACAACACACTCATCCACCCACCCACTCATCCACTCACCCACCACACAGCAGCCCCCAACAACACACTCACCCACTCATCCACTCAACCACCACTCAACCACCACACTCCAGGCCCCAACAACGCACTCATCCACTCACCCACTCATCCACCTACCCACTCATCAACTCACCCACCACACTTGCAGGCCCCCACAACACACTCATCCACTCACCCACTCATCCACTCACCCACCACACTGCAGGCCCCCACAACTCACTCATCCACCCACCCACTCATCCACTTAACCACCACACTCCAGGCCCCCACAACACACTCATCCACTCACCCACTCATCCACTCACCCACCACACTGCAGGCCCCCACAACTCACTCATCCACTCACCCACTCATCCACTTAACCACCACACTCCAGGCCCCCACAACACACTCATCCACCCATCCACTCATCAACTCACCCACCACACTCCAGGCCCCCACAACACACTCATCCACTCACCCACTCATCCACTCATCCACTCACCCACCACTCAGCCACCACATTCCCGGATCCAACAACACACTCATCCACTCACCCACTCATCCACTCACCCACCACTCAGCCACCACACTCCCGGACCCAACAACGCACTCATCCACTCACCCACTCATCCACTCACCCACTCATCCACTCACCCGCTCATCCACTCACCCACCACACTCCAGGCCCCAACAACACATTCATCCACCCACCCACTCATCCACTCACCCACCAGACAGCAGCCCCCAACAACACACTCACCCACTCATCCACTCAACCACCACTCAACCACCACACTCCAGGCCCCAACAACGCACTCATCCACTCACCTACCCACCACTCAACAGTTATATTTCTGCTTTATTCCTCCCATCATTTATTTTTCTAAATCGCTAATAATGATTTTGCTTCATTAAAAAAACGAGTTAACTAGGTTTATTACAACTGTGATGGTGTTTGGCGGTTGGACCCTGTGCTCAGCAGCTACGTTTAAATCAAACTACCTTTCTCTAAACACGTTCCTTCGGAGTGGGCAGGTAGGAACTTGGTTGGACAGCGCATTTGTGCACGACAGACAGACAAATAATCCCTGGTGGGCAGTGTGGAACCTGTTGTTCCTACCTGTATAAGTGTAGTGTATCGTGTCGTGTATAGTGTAGTGTGTAGGTTAAACCTTGTGTTTTATAAGGGTGTAGAGGTGTTACGGGAGGGCGAACAAACACACCAGGGGTGGTTATGCCCGCACGCGGAAGGATGCTTACATCCACGTCCGCACCGTCTAGCCTGGGGGGCTAAAACGGCGCTGTGATCCCCCACGGCCCCACCCCTTGGTGGGGGAGTTGCTATATAAGGCGGTGAGCCGGTGGGCTCGGGGTTCAGTGTTTAGCTTAAACCAGCGAAGAAGGAAGACCGGCTAGATAGGCCCTGGGACTCCCCTGGATCGCCGTTCTTCTAAGGACCGACCAGGACAAGCAAGTGGCGTGGCCCCGAGAGCCCAGAACCGATGCTCTTGTAAGAGCCGGTCTGGGGACTCAGGGTGCCGTAATCCCAGCTTGGCCAGAGCTGGGTCAGCTAGCCTCCCCTAGCTCTGTAATGGAGGACCTGGGAGTAGGCTAGCCGGGATAGAGATTGTGGGGTTCCCTGTTAGACGGGTGAAGGGGCCGATACCCCTTCGAGTGTTGTATATCTTGGCCTGTATATAGTGGAACGTTCAATAAATAAGTGCGCCTCCGACTACGTCGTCCAAGTCTCCTTGAACCTACTACAAGGGCATCACGGGGTGACCAGCCCCTCCCCACCCTCCCCTCCCCATCCAGCCCCACCCTCCCCACCCAGCCCCTCCCCACCCTCCCCTGCCCACCGAGCCCCTCCCCACCCTCCCCTCTCCACCCAGCCCCACCCCTCCCACCCCCACCCTCCCCTCTCCATATGCACGACAGACAACCAATCCCTGGTGGGCAGTGTGGTACCTGTTGTTCCTACCTGTAATAATTAATTACTTAATCAATGCCTCGAGTTTCCTGGCTGATTGCTGGCTGGGCTCCTCTCGACGTGAACAGTAATTATTGTTAGAGGCTGCGGGCCGTTGCTGGATAACTGACACGGGACTATCCGTGTAACAAATAAACGTTGATTTGCATTAAAACAACGAAAGAAGTTCGGAAGACATAATAGATAGCGACACCGAAGAGGAGGGATTCACAAATAATTAAAAATTGCTCTCCGCTTTCAGAGTGTGCTCCTATTCATGTCATTCTTTCTCCAGATAATATTTTCAATTTATTTCAGAGAACTTTAATCAAACTTTGCAATAAATGTTATCTTAGTATATTATTATTTCATTAAAAGGCAGATTATTTTTAGTGCTCCGAGCACAGGAGGGAGTAGTGTTTCCGCTGCAGAGTCACGGGGTCGCCCCTTGGCCCCGAGGCGCTCGCTCGCTCTCGTTGCTCGGGTTGCTCACTTGCACGTGGAAGCCGCCAGAGGGCGCCTGGACACCTGCTCTGGGGGATCGAGCAGGCGACAGCCAAGACGGTCCACGGCACGTACACACCCAGGAAAGCTTTACCGAGTCTCAATACTCTTTTTTTAGGAGGGTCATGCTGCATTCGGATCTTGGGCAAATGCTAATAATAGGTGATGGCTTTCGTGTGAGTTTATGGGTCTGTGTGAGTCTAGGGGTCTCAACGTGAATCTGTGTGAGCCAATGTGAGTCTATGGGTCTCTGTGTGAGTATGGGTCTCTGAGTCTAGAGTCTTTGGGCTTTTATGCGAGTCTATGGGTATCTATGTGAGTCTGTGGGTAACTATGTGAGTCTGTGAGTCTCTATATGAGTCTGTGTTTCTCTGTGTGAGTATATATGTATATGTGAGTCTCGGGTCTTTATGTAAGTCTGTAGGTTTCT
Source organism: Lampetra planeri (assembly GCF_965212315.1). Classification (NCBI taxonomy): domain Eukaryota; kingdom Metazoa; phylum Chordata; class Hyperoartia; order Petromyzontiformes; family Petromyzontidae; genus Lampetra; species Lampetra planeri. The sequence continues at coordinate 398,641 of NC_136116.1, read as the reverse complement.
ATGTAAGTCGTTGGGGTCTCTACATGACTGTATGTTGCTCTGTGTGAGTCTATATATCTCTCTGTGAGCCTATGGGTTTCTGTGTGAGTCTAGGGTCTCTGAGATTACTGTATATGGGTCTCGATGTGAGTCAATGGGTCTCTATGTGAGTCTGTGAGTCTCTATATGAGTCCATGGATTTCTATGTGAGTCCATGGGTCTCTATTTAAGTCCATGATTCTCTTTGCGAGTCAATGGGTCTCTGTGAGTATGTGGATATTTACGTGTTATCAATCATCTGGTTTGAACCCTTTCAATGACTGAAGCGCAACGTTCAAAATGTTTGCTCAAAAGATTTTGGAGGCCAAAACATAGAATTAGTTTAAATAGGTGAAGAGTTAAAATAATGGAGTTCACTTTATGTATCAAATGTCAGCTCTCTACCCTTTCTAGAACATTATAATAATTACTTCAGATGATAAGTTGCATCGTTGTGGAGAATGTAACAAGACGCAGAGGATTCGCCTCCTTCCCAAATCTGCATCTCTACAATGACAGCTCCACACTCGCACTGCACCAACTGGTTACAATCAACCAGCGGCTGTCATTAATGTAAATGAATATCTCGTGCATCCTGGGTTATCACTTTATTAATAGTAACGACACCTATAATATTATAAAGTATGTTATTACAAAATGGCTCTCAGAGTTTAATCACGCGTCGCGTCACCACTGCGCCCCATCTACCTCTGTTCCACTGACCCTGAGCAGCCCCATGACCACTCCTCTACACCCTACAGGCACCAGGCATTAGCCAACGTGTGAAGCAGCTGGCACCGAGCCCAGATGCCAGTATACTTTGCAATCAGAATAGCCAGCCCAGTGTACGCCCTGTATGAAGTCACACTGGCTCTGTTGGTCACACTTGGATACAAATATTAAAAGTATTTATTCTAAGTGGTCGACTTCCTCTACTCGTCTAAGCTCTTCCCGTGGAGCCAGTTGAATGCTGCCGTCATACAATTATCATGACCTATACCACCGATCATTAGCGTCCTTGTGGAGAATATAACTAAACATAACATTCGCCTCCACATACATGTCTCTCCAGTCACATGGTCTTCAAGCAAGGCTCACTGCCGATGAGACAGGCTTGCCTACACGTATACTTCTGTGTCCAACGCAGTCGGGTGACCTCTATAAACATTTGGCAGTTCGCCCATATTGATTCAAGCAAGTCTGAATGCTTATGAGACACAATCTCAAAACTCGTCCGGAGTGTTGCTTGTGTTGAATCAAATCTGCAGGAATTATGCATTACCGAAATCTTGAATAGATATGTAAAACATACCTTTAGATCTCTGGCCCTTCTCATGTGGAGGGACAGATGTATGGAGGCATATTGTTTGATTTTTTTTTTATATAAATCTAATTAAGATAACATAAGATCGTTCGGTTTCTTTACACATCATATCTCTACATATCATATCACGTGTGCATGGTGTGCATCACCATGTACACAATTCACGAGGTCACGGAAATTGCAGACAGCAGTCAAGCAAATAAGCATCGTAACAACGGTTCTGCGGAAATGGCAACACGTGATTTGTTTCCTCTCATCAACGTTATGTTCTACCACCACACTGCAAGTCACAATCCTTCTCTTCCTGCATCTTCCCTCGCACCACTCCACTTTGGAATTCCCTCCCATTGTCTGTTGTCCCACACTACTATGATAACCTTGCCCGAATCAAGACACGTGTTAACTCTTATCTATTACAATTCTGACGGGTGATGTTTGTTGCATGGCCGCTTGGTGTATTGGGCCTTTGGCGCCTTGTGCTCGGCAACTGGTCTCAAGAGTGGCTGGGTTCTGGAGCAGCCACCAGGTATGTACTGACTAGAGACCTCATATCGGATAGTGTCACCTGTCTGGCTTCATCATCATCAGCAATGATCAATCCACTGCTAGGTCAAGGCCTCCCCAAGCCACTGCCAGTCTGGCCTAACAGGTTGAACTAACATATGAGCATGCTTTAAGGAAATATTACAACACCAAAACCAAAAAGCACAACATTTGCACAACCTCCACCACCAAACATAGCCAAAGAAATCCAATTGCCACGTGTATAAGCGCTTAACACACACCAAATATTCTGTGAGCTCGCCAGTCAGTTAAAGAAGAAACCTTGCAACCACGTTCATTGAGATGCGCCGCTTTGCTTGAAATTACGCCAATCATCTATAGAAAACTGCATAAAGTCAGAATTGTTGCCTTGATTTTATTCCTGGATTTTCTTGATTATGTTGGTTGTGAGAATTCTTAAACTCACCAGTGAGCTGAAACAATTCTAATTGGTGCGTTGTTAAACGCTTGTACACGCAACAGTTTCATTTGTTTGGCCGTGTCGAATGATGGAGGATCTTAACTACACAAAAATCATTTACGAATCATAATATTGTCTGTGAAAACCTGGTACGTGTTAAATTTGCACAGGCATTACTAAAATAACGTGTGATAACTGTGGTGCATGTCAATGGTGCGGATGGAGGTTTAATAGTGGCTACGAGGTGTGGGTGTAGGGATAGGAGAATACTCGTTGGCTGGAATTTCACTTCTTTAGATGTGCTCCTTCTTGGTGGATTCGGTGATCACCTGCACAGTCGATCGTACACACGCACATTTTTGTAAAGAAAAATACATAGCAACACGAGTAATCTGCTTGGCACAGCATTCTGCTCTGTGCTGTCATGGAACAGCTGTGTTAATCATCTGGCTAAGGAGGCACCGCAGGAGCTTGGTTTTCTTTTTCGTGACAAAGCCTCTTTAACTCCAATTATTACTGCTGCTGCTAAACAAAGCAAATATTCGGCCGAATCTGGAGCTCAGCTGCTGTCACACCTGGGGTGGAGCACCCAGTTCATGCCTCGCTACAGTCGGACAGAGTTCAGAGTGAAGCAGCAGTCAGGGTGATTGACGATCCAGCACTCGCCGATTCACTCCAGTCACTCAATCACCAGCGATCAGTCACCTCCTTATCACTCTTCTATTACTACTGCCATGGTTACTGTTCCCGTGAACTTCACCAGTGTGGTATGTTCAACCACCACACTGGAGGTCTGTCCACTTCTCTCTGCTTCTTCCCCGCACTGCTGCACTAAGGAATTCCCTCCCATCATCGTCTCTTTTCCCAAAGCATTTCTAATAACCGTGCTCAATTCAAGATGCGTGTTAACTCTGTATCTATTATGCTGTGTGTTGCTAGTCACTTGACGTTTAGGGCATTTGGGCCTGTGCATCGGCAAAACGTCTATAATTCAGTCCAGGGGTGCAACTATGGCGGTGTCATGTGGCAGCGTTATGCGACGCATAGGGGCCCAGTCGGCCACAACGGGGCCCCGAATCGACAGATAAGCAAGTAAAACATGTTAAGACAAATCATTTTTTTAAAATCATGAAAAATTACCAGCGGTCTACCATGGGCCAAGCCAGATTAACGCATCTGGGATATCGTATCAATAGAGCAGCATAAAGTTGCACGATTCACCCCCTTTGACGAAATCCTAGACCGATGGGTCCAGCATGAAATCAAGACGCACAATAACTTAATTGTCAGTATTGTACCTTGACATCTTTTTATTTATTAATACTGTCATTGTGAGACTGTCTTCCTTCACACCCAATACACGGTGAAACTTAAATGATATATCGTTATAGCCTGACATATAACTATATATAGTATACGGGTTAAAAACATCCGTAGCTATTTCAGTAAAAGTGAGTCGGGAGAAAGGAGGGGGGCCCACAGTCGTAGCTTACATAGCCCCCCTAATGACATTGGTAGCTGCACACCTAAGTCCCACACCACGGCCTGCACAGGACAGCGCTTTGTTATCAGCGTCTGTGGCCAACATTACGTTATTTAAAAAAAAAACTCAAACACGTTCGGTAATAACGCTACAGGCTTCAAAGGAAACAAAACATAGACATATTTTGGGCAATGGCCCGAACATGTAAACCTCTGTGATCCTAATCAAAGAATGCAACAAATAAACATCTGACAGTTCATCAGCATTGGTTCAAATCAGCCCAACTCTAATGATGAGACACTGAATGTCAAAATCGGTCCAGAGTTTGCTTGTATTGAACCAATGTTGCTTCTATTATGCACTCTCATAAGGCCATTTGGTTGATCGGATGTATACAAATATCTTATTTTTTATGCTGAGGGACAAATATTTGTGCTTTGTCTGCTTAAGTACAGAGCTACTCACCTCCCCATCGCGCGTCTCAATCGTCTTGATGAGCACAGTCTTCTTGCTGTACACGTCATGGGATGGGCTGGACTCTGAGAAAGGAGATCGCGAGTCAGTCTCGTCAACAACACCAAAGGCAGCCGATTCCACCCTCCAGAAGCTCGCAATCGGAAGGTTGCGAGTTCAAATCCTGGATAGGGGTCGACTCAGTCCATCGTTATCCCCCCTCTGGGGTCCATACCACGAGTACCACGTGGCGAGGAAGACAACAGTCATTGCCCGATGGGTAGGCTCACTACTATCACAGGAATGTGGAATTTCCACCACTGGCCCATTAGTGCTGTAAACGGGACATGTGCAGGAGATCACTCTGGTAAGTAGCCTGGTGTGACTCTTCACCAGTGCAGAAGCCTGGCTCACCAGGCCTCCCCTATCCACATATCGTCAACGTGCCATCCTGCTCGGATGAGTACATATTGAGGTGGTGCTTATCTCCTGTTTATAGACATGATGAGCTGTTGGTGGAAATTCCACATTCCTATAAAAGGGATTATTCTTTATAGGTCAACCACTGTTGACTTTCCCACAGAGTGGAAATAATTTGATCACCCACAGAGGGAAGAAGGGCCGAGCCAACCCACAATAAATGTAAACATTTACCCCCCCCCCTCCTCAACTCAACATCTCTCGTTTCACTCCAACAATAACCCTGTTCCATGGTCCGACAGGCACAACATTTTAACCGTCCCTAGAGATCAACCCCGCACAGGCACACTCAGACACAGAGCTGCTTCAGCATGGAACCATCTCCCAGACCCACCAACTCGTGCCGACAGTCCCAGCTGATTTAAATCGGTGATTAAAACTCGCTCACCACTCAACGTCTGAATTAGGAGTACATTCTACATGAACTAGCCGTGTGCGCCATTTACTTATTTCTGTAGTTAACGTGTGTGTTTGACTAGGTGAGATATACGTTGCATGAAAGCACACTGCGTAAGTTATAGATGTAGAATGTTCGTTTACGTATCATTACGTAGTTGCTATGCGCGTGTGCGTTGACACCCTGGACACCCTTCCTTACACGTGAGATGTTCCATCTCGAGGGATTTTCCACGTGCACTAGTTACCAGAAGTAGTTGAATCAAGACAACCCCTGTAAACTATTTAAAGAAAATTTATTTGATACACAAACTCTATTTTTGTTGTAGTCAGAACATAAAAACTAAAATTAAGGAGACCCCACCTCTTATGTTGAAAGATCCGAGCTGCTGAATTGGTAGAGCAATCCTATGAACAGAAGAAAATACTTATAAAATTAAAATACTTATGGAAAATATACTTTTATTCTTCATGTCAAGGGGCAGATAAGCGAGTGAGGCGCATTGCTTATTTATTTTGTTACTTATATTCTCCACGACGACCCTCATGGTTATTTTGTATTCTGTATTAAATAGTTTTGCATCAAGGATGCATATCTGATTGAGAGAGGCCATGCCTATAAACAATTGTCAGCTCACCAGCATTGGTTCAAGCAAGCCTGACCGTGCTCATGAGACAATTGAGTGTTGAAGCCGGTCGAGAGTTTGCTTGCGTTGAACCAATGTTGCTGAAATTATGCACTCCTATATAGAAGGCCGTGTGGCTGATGGTATTCGTATTTTATTGTATGTAGAGGGACAGATCTGGAAAAGAGGTGAATTATCTCCTTATCTAGTTACTAATTCTCCTTAATGACGTGAATAGTTATTTTTTGCGATACCTCCCCCGTTAGCTCCGTGTCCCTCAAGAACCTGTTGGGCCTCTCACGCGATTTCTCATTTCCATTAATGACTCGTTATGGATGAGTGCAAAAAGTCTCTCAAACGGAAAATCGGCACGGACACCACTCCCGTGCCGCATGACATAACTCAAAACGTAGCCACTCACCGGGTCTCCTCTCCTTCCAACAGCTTGCGGTAGGTGGCGATCTCGATGTCCAGAGCCATCTTGACATGCAGCAGCTCCTGGTAGTCGCGCAGGTGGCGCGCCATCTCGTCCTTGAGGTTCCCGATGTCGTCCTCTAGGCGCGTGATCGTGTCCTGGTAATTGGCCGACTCCACGCTGAAACGCTCCTCCATCTCTCGCATCTGGCGCTCCAGCGACTCATTCTGCATTGACGTGAGATCGAAATCATGAGGTCATCCTGGTCAAAGCCACTGAAGCCACCACACTTCCTCCAACGCTCTCTCTCCTCTGCCAGATTCCACATACGACATCCAATATCCGCCCTGCCAGTGTCCTACCATTTGGCCTGAGGTCTTCTCTTCCCTTTGGTCACCTGTCTCGGCAATCGGCCCTCCCCCCGTCTTGCCTGATCATATCCCACCATGTTCTCTTCCCAACTTCCAAGTTGCTTGGCTATCCTCCCTCATACTGCACACATTCCCCAACCAGCGTAGCCGTTCATGCTGAATCACATCTACAACACTCCCCTGCCACCTTCTCCTCCGGACTTCTCCCTGGGCACCTGTGCTCAAATGCCAGTTACCATTCACTCAACCAACCAGTCACCTGCTCACTCAGTCACTCACCCACACATGTTGGGGCCTTGGGCCTGTGCTCAGTGATTGTGTTAAAAAAAAAACAAGGTATGCGTACGGCGCCCTTCAGGGAGTCGATGTCGCACTGCTGCGCCTGGACTTGGCGGCGGTAGTCCATCAGCTCCTGCTTGGCGGCGCGCAGAGCCTCATTGTTGCGCACGGCTGCCTCGCTCAGATCCAAAAACTGTCGCAGAAATGGGTTCAGATTATCACGTGGTCCAACCTGAAGCTGGATGAAGAATCCTCATGTTTACGCGATTTCAAGGTGAATACACAGGGACTGATCGGCCAAAGCAGTGTGCAACACCGAAGCCAATACCATAGAGAGACTACAGCTGCGTCTTACATCGTGAGACACACTCATGGCTGAGGGTTTTGCACTGAAACGTCAGCAGTGAAATTATCCCTCCAACACTCCAACAACACAACGTAATCATTGGCGTCATTGTAGAGAATATAAGCAACAAAATACATAAGCAAATATGCCTGTATGTATCTGTTCCTCCACATACAACACACAAGTATCTTTTACACATCCCATCAGCCACACGGCCTTCGGGGAGTTAATAAGTCAACTTTAAAACAACATATTTTAGTTACATGGCTTTCCACACGAATGTTAATCAGCAACATTATTGGTCTCATCAGTAGTCAGATGTGTTAAACATTTAGAACGACTGCTTCTGATTTAACAGCCAGGTGGCTCAGAAGTAGAGTAAGTGGCTCACAATCAGAAAGTTGCGAGTTAAAATCCCAGTTGGAGGAGGGTTGACTAAACTCATCATCCATCCCTTCAGGGTCGATACAATAAAGTACCGTTTTGTGGGGAGGCAAACAGTGGTTGCCTTATCGTTAGACTCGCCCCTGCCATAGGAATGCAACATTTCCACCACTGGCTCCGCAGGGTTGCAAAAAGGAGCCGAGCACTGGCTGACTCAATGCTCATAGGAGCAGCGGGACGCCATTTGGGCTCAGTGGGTGAAGACAGCGAGGGCACCTTGGACTTGTACCACTCCTCCGCCTCCGCCACGTTCTTGGCCGCGATGCCCTCGTACTCGGCGCGGATGTCGCGCAGGGCGGCGGTGAGGTCGGGTTTGGTTCCCACGTCGTACTCCACGTGCACCGTCTGCTCCTGCACCAGCACCTGCACCTCCCGCAGCTCCTGGATGCGGGACGCAGCGTGCAAATCGGGGGTTTTGTATAAAAGAAACGGTAACAAATATATAGTTAATAACAATTTGTACTTATTAGGCACCCATCACGATATCTCAAGGGGGCATGCATGAAAATAGCAAAGGTGGTCAAGAAAGATCCGGGTGGCAAAAAAGGTCCAGAGAGGAACAAAGTCGATAAGAAGAAAGCAGTTCTTAAAATATGTGTTTTTAGCCTGATCTCCAGGGAGTTACACACCGAGGGGGACACCACAGTGAATGCCCGATCACCCCAAGAATGCTGCCAAGATCGAGGCTTATACATAAAAGGGCACCACTGGCAGATGTACTTTTAAGAACTTGAGTGGCGTGAGATTGAATCAGCTCTTGAATATAACGTGGAACTAGCCCTTGTAAGGCCTTACATATGAACAACAATGCGATCATTATTTCCCCTCTTTAACATGCACGCATCACCACCGCCTTGCAGAGACACGAAGGGAGCTGCCGCGGGGTCATGGTCAGCGCACTGGATAGTCCAGAAGTCGCTGGTTCGATTCGATCTCCTGGCATAGCAGTTGAAAAAATGGCACAAGTTTCTCAAATCTCCCTTTGTCCACCGCCTCTGTCCACCCAGTAGCATGAGCGGCGGGAGCGTAAATAGGCACAGCAGAGCAAGTCGATGGGCTGGTCGCGGGTGGTCAGCATGGAAGAGTAAAGCAAATACCACGAGAGCTCCCTCTCGTGGAGACCCTTCTGCCAGCAGTGGCGTGAGCGAGCAATTGCAGGGCTGCACCTTTATCTTTGAACTGAGAAACAAGGGCGAATGTATCACGTGGAGGCAATTTTGATGTTGAGCTGCCAAGTGTGTGTACACTCTGGTGCAATGACCACCCGCAATCTATCTTGATGTTCATGTAACTTACGTTTACTATCAGTGATTTTCTAACATTTGTGACTTGAAATGTATTAATATTGTTCCATGTTTGTGTATCATTTTGGATTTCTCCTGCAGTGCAGTTGTTTTTGCTATGATTTTGTTCGTTATTGTATAGTACTTGTATTTACGGTATTCACTGGCGGAGCCAGTTGGGGGGGGGGCACGTGCCTCCCCAATGATCCGATCGAAATCCCAAATTTCGATCGGATCATTGGGGTTTATTAGTAATAAATCGGCATTTTGCGACCCCTACTGCCACTGTGTAGCATATTATTATGTGCCAGGGACTCTATGAGATGATAGGACATAATTGGCAATAAGTAACGGCAAAGCAGTTATAAGTGACTCAGAATTGTGCGCAGTTGCGTATACAGTACACGACTTCCCTGAAGGCAAACTCCTTCAGCCAGCGCGATGCCGATCACACACGGTTCGAATTCGACCTCGATCGATGGCTGCGCGATCGCCGCACACGCGTCGAATAAAAAGCAAGGGACAAGTCCTTACTTATTAACAACTCCTATCATTTTTCATCCTGGCTCCGCCATTGACGGTATTGTTTTTGCCCTTTTATTGACCGAGGTCGGTCTCTACCGCGGTGTCTTGAGCTCACACATGGACAAACAAGACCAACGTGACAACTCAAATGAGGCGCATTGTGCTCCGAGAGTGAACCGCCAGGTGAATGCACGTCACCTCATCGTGAATTTTTTTCAGGAACGCGATCTCCTCCTGCAGAGACTCGACCTTCCGCTCCAGGTCCACGCGTGCCAGCGTGGCATCGTCCACGTCCTGCAGTACGCGGGGACGTGGACATTATCGGCGGCAAATGCACAAGGGTACGCACGAGCGAATAACGACCTTCCCTCCTGTGAGTGCATTTTCTCAGCAGCGCTGGCTCAACGACGGCAACACTCGGGACCAGTCTCACATGCAGTGTCTCATTAGCAGATTCAGGCTTGCTTGAACCAATGCTGGTGAACTTCCAGATGTCTATTGGCAAGAACTCTCTTGTGTTAGATACGGGGCCGTGACTGCGTTGAACCAATGTTGCTGAAGTTATGCGGCTGATGGGATGTGAAAAATACACTGTGCTGGAATTTATCACGTGGAGGAACAGATATGTGCAGGAGGCAGATAGTCTGCTCAGCTATTGTGTTGTAGATACTTCAGTTTTTTACACAAGACACCATATGTCTTTACTGTCCATTGCACAGCGACATATTCGTCGATATAGATCAAGTTAATACTTTTATGGATTTTGATGAATACTTCATAGCACTTTTACAGCACATGAAAATATATTATTTGGTGCACGGCGGTCCACGGAATATTGCGAACGTGGATGGTGCCGTTATTTTGCAGGTTCAGAAATTCTGGGACCACTGATGTAAGCCGTGCACGTTACTCACTTGGCGGAAGGCCTGCAGGCTCTTCTCAGCTTCTTCGCGAGCAGCGGTCTCCTCCTGAAGCCTGACAGATGATGCAATATGAGGTTGGTGATGCATTCAATAACCAACAATTATGATATTTCGAATCCCCGACATTCAACGTCAGGCAACACAGCAATGCTATCTTGCTGCAGTCTACCACCGCGTTCATACATGTAGTAGTTATATTGGATGATGTGTGTTTGTTAATCATTGGTTGAGATACATTATGCATGCGTATTAATTTGCAAGGTTAATGTATATCTTAATTGTGATTGGTAGTTACTGTGAGGTTATGACCCGATTTAACAAGTCTGCTCTGCTGACACAGTTATTCTGGATTTCTGGCTTTTCCTGAAGTTGCTTGACGGAGTACGAAGCGGAACGTCGTGCATCCAATTACTGGATTTGGTTGTGAGATTTACTCTGCAGCTTCCCGGTGAGCTCGGCGCATTGTTCAACTTTGGCGCACGTGACCCTTTCATTACTGTGGCTGTGTCAGGTGGGGGAGGCTCCTGAGACAGAAATATGGCCCCATCATTTCGCGGCCCAACCAGAAACTCAATGAAGATTCCTCGTGTTTACGCGATTTCGAGGTGAATACACGGGGACTGCTCGGCCAGAGCAGCGTACACACCGAAGTCAATGCCAGAGAGAGAGACTACAGCTGCGTCTAGCATATTGAGACACGCTCATGGCTGAGGGTTCTGTACTGAAACGTCGGCACTAAAATGATCCCCCAACACTCCAACATTGTGGAGAAAATAAGCAACAAAATAGACAAACAGACAATATGCCCGTATAGCTGTTCTTCCACATCCAACACACACGTATTTCTTACACATCCATTCAGCCACACAGCCTTCCTCGTGGCAATGCGTACATTTTAGCAGCATTGGTTCAACACAAACACACTCTGGGCCGGTTTTGACAGTCTCATCAGCAGAGTCAGGCTTGCTTGCACTGGGAAAATGCCAGATGTGTATGAGCTAGGGCCCTCTCTGTGGGTTCTACGTTGAACCAATGTTGTTGAAATAATGCACTCCCCCAAGGCGTATGGTCGAGGAGATGTGTCCATAAATCATTGTGTGTGTTATATGGACGGACGGATGGTCTGCTTGGTCATCGTGTGACTCGTAGTATTCTTCAGCAGCTCTGGTCTCGCTCACCTCTGCTGCAGTCGCTGCAGCTCGTCCAGAAGGTTGGCCCTCTCCACGTCTCCGCGGGCCTTCTCGCCCGTGAGCCGCTCCACCTGCGCTCGCAGCTCCCGCAGCTCTTGCTCGTAGAGGGGCCCGACCCGGGTTGGCTCTCGGCCCTTGAGCAGCGCCAGCTCGGCCAGCAGCGCCTTGTTCTGCTGCTCCAGGTAGCGCACCTTATCGATGTAGTTGGCAAAGCGGTCGTTGAGCTCCTGCAGCTCCACCTTCTCGTTGGTGCGCGTCGTGCGGTAGTCGGCGTTGAGCGCCTCGGCCAGCGAGAAGTCCACGCTCTGGTTGGGCATGGCCTTAACGTAGGAGCGGCCGTACAGGGAGGAGGCCACGCTGCCACTGCTGCCCAGGGCCATGGATCGCGAGGAGCGCACGACGCTGCTGCTGCTGCCTGCGTAGGAGCGCGACGACAGCGAGCGGGGGCTGTAGGCGCTGCCTGTGCCGAACGTGCGGCGGTACGACGATACGCGCTGCGAGCCCATGGCTGCGGAGGAGATGGACGAGGTGGACGAGGCGGATGAGACAAGCGAGGTGGAGCCGAGCGTCCAGAGAGCCCCCTCAGTTTGTCTGAGCTCCTATTATAGGCACCCACAGCCCCTCCCACACCACCTCTTCGATCCGTGCCGCTCCGCCTCCTCCTCCCACCACCTCCTCCACCTCTCACCACCAGCAGCAGCTCCATGCGCCTCACAAACAACATCGGCATCCGAGCTCCGCTCCTTGGGATGGACGCATTCCAATCCTTGGCTGCCACTACCTTATTATCATTGACTATCGTTCATCATCCTTCCTGGCCGAGGCGGGTTCCTGGCCAAGGCTCACTCCCTTCTCTTCATACCAACTCATCCCATCATCATCAGTGACGTCGTGGACAATATAAGCAATGCACGTGTGTCCCTCCACATACGTTTTTTTCCCACATCATTTTCCAGTGTTGAACAGGGGCTGCTGAAATTATTTACTCCCGGGCCGTGTGGCTAATGGGATGTGGAAAATATATATATTAACGTGGAAGATTGGATCTGTGAAGCAGGCATTGTCTGCTTATTTATTGTGTTTGTTACTCACGTGGAAGGCTACTTTGTTGCTGCTAAACACCTGAAGAGGCGTCTGCTACAGCAGTATCTGGACAACTTGTAACTGAGGTTGGGCCACACAATGCAAGCATTGAATTCAGGAGCCAACGCACAAATCAACGCATTGACGCCCTTCCCATCTCTTATGTAAACGCTTGGTGCCTCTGACAAGCGTGCACTTCCAACACTTAAGCAACTTATTAAACGTTGTGTATAGCATGGATTTAAGAGGAAAATCGCATCCCTGCAATCTCTTGCTCACACTACTGCTGGTGGAATGGCCTCCAGTAGACTGAGCTCCAGAGAGCCTCTCAGGGGGATATTTGGTCTGCTCGTCCATGCTCGCCAGACATCTTGGAAGAGGCGTGCGGGCATACCCACACTTGACCCCACCGCACGTGACCTGCCGATCATCGACTCTGCTGTACCCATTTACACTGCTAGGTGGACAATTGTGGGAGGTGAGAAATTGAAGAAACGTTGCACCGTTGTTTCAACTGCCGTGCTGGAAGATGGAATTAAACCTGCGACCTCTGGATTGCAAGTTCAGTGTGTTCATCGTGACACCAATGTGGCAGCTCCCGTCGTGTCTCTTCTAAGAGCTTAACGCGTTGTGTTTGCTGCCAGACATTTCTATATGGGCGGCAAACCGGTTTTTACCGGGGTTTATGTTTATGCTGATAGCAGTGACGCAAACAATCTGGATGTTAACTGCCCAACTGAAACAAATCCTGAAAGGTCCGACTCGCCGTGGCGAGATGTTAACTGCAGGAAGTCGTGGGTTTGATCCCAACCCTGATACCTACCATATATATGGAGTTTGCATGTTCTCCCCGTGGGTGTGTGGATTTTCTCCGGGTCCTCCGGTTTTTCCCTCCATATTTAGAACAAACATCACGCGTTGAGAGTATTTGGCTGCTATACATTTCCACGTGATAAGCCACTTCGTTGAGCTATCATTTGCGGCCAAGTCACTTCTGAAAAAGAGCTACGTAGCTCAGTGGGCCTTACCTGGTAAAATAAAAAAAATTGTTTAGTTTTTTTGTTTTGATAAACTCAGGCTAGGGTTTCAGTAACGTAGACAGTGGTGGTCACCACGGTGCAAAATAAAATGCCAACCTCAGATTATACAACGTGAAAATAGACACATGCGGCTCGGTGTGACAGGAATGCGCGCAAAGCTGAAAGAGCAAAACAAAATACAAGCGTGGCTTTCATCCAGCGTGGAGGCATCTGAGGAAGAGGGAGGATGGGATTGTGAATGGCTGGTGATTGTAGGCAGGTCGTGGGAACCTTCCCAGATCGTGATGAAACGTTTTCTCCATTGATAGGAAAGCCACAATGAAGCGAGGTGGAGATTTATTTTACTGTGTCCAGTAAAACAAATCTCCACCTTTCTCCTCCGTCTCACCCTGTCCCGGCATCACGCGAGTTAGCGCCGGGATGCTGGCGCTCTTCTGTAACGATGCGCCAGTAACTCGCAATAAACACCTCACCCGGTATCCCAGGCCCAATAGCGGCGCTGACGTGATGCAGTCATGCAGCAAGGCATGAAGACAATCAGGCCTTGTTTAGCGATAGAATGGAAGTGGAGGGCATCATGGGGCCAGTGTGGGGGTGAGGAACCGATTAATTTATTAGAGGTGCCTTCAAGCACCGTACAAGAAAAGCTGCCCAGAGATGTGAGCCTCACCTACAATAAATAAGTAGACAATTCACCTCCTATCCCTCCACGTAATTTTTTTTTACACATCCTATCAGCCACACGGCCTTTAATTTCAGTAACAATAGTAAGAACACAATCTTTATTTGAAGCTTTCGTGACTGCAGGAATCCAACTCTTTGGTTATTTCAGTAAAGTCACGTCAGTATAAAATAAAATAAATCTACCTACGTGACTTTACCGAAAGAACCAAAGAGTAAGAACACAGTCTGGATGAGGCGAAGCAGGCAGTGTGGTAGACCGGGTCCTCAAAATGGGTAGAGGCATCAACGAGTGAAGTCACAGGAACCGTAACCATAGTAGTAGCGATAGAAGAGTGATAAGGAGGCAAATTATGGCCAGTGAGTGAGTGAGTAGAGTGAATAAGTGAGTCCTGGTTCATAAGTTACTCCAACTGCTCGATGTTGAATTCTATCGAGTGCAGTGAAGTTGGAACTGGGTGCTCCACCCCGGAAACGGCAACGTTATAGCTACTGCCGATATTGCTGATGACATGCATACGATGTATCTGCTGCCAGAGTTCCTTCTGCAGCGGTCACAATTACACGCTTATTAAGTGAGGCTATTTGAGGGAAACGTGAGTTCGCTTCACTGACCCCAACAGCACAGTGGTAGTCATGGCAATGAGCATTCCACCAAACCCCGCTGCCCAGGCATGAGGGCAAGAGTGCCCATGCAGATGGTCAATTTAGATTAGCTCACACGGTGCGTTGGCATGGAGCACGATTGGTAACAAAATAAACGTGGTGTACAAACTGAAAATAATTGCTAAACTGGCCAGATAGCCCAGCGGTAGAGTGAGCGGCTCGCAGTTGGATGGTTGAAAGTTCAAATCGTATTGCCTATGCAATTGGAATACCACTAGCTTATGGCTGTAAACAGGAGATGGGTACCACGTCAATACTTATTTTAGCAACAAATTGCCTTTTAATTTAACAAGTAAAATAAGAAAATATCGGTCGAGAAATCCAATTGGCTGATAAGATCAGAAATTGAAAAAAAATCTAATTTGGGAAGACAAACAGAGGTCTGTTAATTTTATAACTCAAAACTACATTCTAAACACGCAATACTTTTTATATACTATTTTTATTTTACCAGGTAAGCCCCAAGTGAGCTATATATCTCTTTACCAGAAGCCAACCTGGCCACAAATAATAGCTCAACGAAGTGGCTTATCACGTGGAAATGTATTAAAACACTCAAAATGCATCTTTATAAATGTGAAGGGCAAAACTGTATGACCCAGAGAAAAATCCATGCGACCACGGGGAGAACATGTAAACTTCAAATATACAAGCCTCAGCGTCGGGATCGAACCCACCACCTTCTGTATATTAAGTGAGGTATTTAACATCTCGCAATCGTGGCAAGATGACATTCCACACATGCTTGTAGCGTCCGCAAACCAGCGGCTCCCTCTCCACACGTGGCTCTCACACGAGTCACTCCACCTCCCCTCTCTGCCCTTGTCTTTCACGTTTCAAGGTTGTTTTGTTTGAACAGATGAGAATTTGCATTTGTGTTTGGTAAAGTGTGGGTACACCCACCTCTTCCAATACGTATTGTCAATGTGGAAAAGTAGACCAAATACTTTCTTAGAGTTTTCTATAGTGGAGCCCTTCCCTGAGCAGTGGCGGCGCTGCACCTTTACCTTTTGTCACAGAAAAAAATTAGCTCAAATATGGCGGATGACACATTACACCTGCACCTGATGGGAAGTTGACCACTGATGGAACTCAGTCTGATGCAGGGAGTGATCCCAGTGTAAAGTCAAAGTGATGTCATGCTAATAAAATTTTAATTTAAGCAGTCGGTGCCCATCTCCCGTTTACAGTCTTGAGCCTTGAGTGGCAATTCCACATTACTATAGTGGGGGCATGGTCTATCCATCGGGTAACTACTGTTAACTCCCCGCCGCACAAAGTGGTGCTTATTTCATTAACCCCGGAGGGATCATGGACCGAGTCAACACCCCAACTAGGATGTGAACTCACAACCGTCCAATTGCGAGCTACTCGCTCTACCAGTGAGCCACCTGGCTGGTTACAAAATAACACCAATACTTTTATCAACTGCAATTTACAAATGAGAACAGACATCAAAGCCGATAGACTAGCCGCAAACTCATCTGGCTCATGATGTTATCGACATGAGTTTTGTACAGATGACCTGCCCTAACCATGCGCATCACCACCCCCCATATCCCATGCCATCAGCATGCATGCAGTCGCACAAAATCTCACCGGCTCTCTGCTGCCTGCCTCCAATCCATCTAGGCCACCCATGCGCCATCGCGATCGCCCCCGCAGGTCTATTCGCCAGACTAACTAGGTCAGACATAAAATATGGATTGAAATCAACCAACATTTGAGCCGTGACATTGCAAGTCGTGCCCAGCCAGTGGCTTACAAGGTCCTTTGCAACTACACTCGTGCACGCCACATTTTTAAATATCTGTTTACGTGTTAGTACATATTTGCCATGTATGTTTGTCTGGGTGAGTGCACACATGTGCAATGGGTTCACTTGAGAGACACACTAATTCAGGAGGCAACACGTTTATTCTACAACCACAATGGGGTAACTACATACCCAATAACCACCACGGGGTAACCATATAAACGGGTCAGGTCAGTCGGCACACTGCCTGACCCACGATGCCGAGCACGAAGACCGGAGACTGAGGAGAAGATGTAGGACGGCAGGTTCCATTCCAGGAGACAGCCCCGATGCGGCCCCGGGACCTCCCTTTTATGCCCCCAGCATGGCCTGGCTCCGCCCTCGGCCACGCCCCCTTCTGGAACTCACCAGAAGGTTCTGGGCCCTACACCCAGGGCCAGATTAAGATTTTGTAGGCCTCTGGGCTACAGGTGTAGTGTCATTGAATGAGTCACTGGAGCGCGTGGCGCTGGGAGATTGGTAGACAATGGAATTAGAGGTAGCAGCCCATTCTACCAGTTGGACCCGTGGGCCAAGCACGGACCCTTCCGAGGGCGGAGCCTGGCCACACTGGGGAGAATAAAAGGCGAATTCCGACTCCCAGTCGAGGCCGCCATTGGGAATGGAACTCGTCATGCTGCTGTCGTTGTGGTCTTCATCTCTTCAAGCTGTGGGTCTGGAAGCATGTTGGCTGTCCCGACCCGGTATGGAGTTATCCCCTATGGCTGTGAGAGCCGGAATAAACAAGAGGGATAATGCCTCCTACTAGTGTCTCTGAATTAATACACTACATTTGGTGTCAGAAGTGTTAACGAAAATTTTTCTTTTTTTTTTTCGAAATCCTTGTGGGGGAAATAGGCTATGTCGAAATCCGCGAAGAGGAGGGCCCACATCAGCATATCCTCGAGCAATGAGGGTTCCCGGGCAGCCCCGGCAACCGGGACCCCGGTGGGGTGTTGCGGAGAAGCAGTCCCAGTGGGGCAGTGGGTGAAGGACAACGATCTCGCGCCGCCGCCGGCTGGAGAAGCGCTGCGGGCACTCAGCGCACGCATCGTGGAGCTGCTCTCCATGGTGACAGTGCTGGTGGGGCAGCTGGGTAAGGAAGAGCCAGTGGAGGGGGCTGCGACTTAGGGGCAGCGAACGGGCGACTTCGCCGTCACTGCCAACTAAGGGCGGGAATCGAGTCCCACCGAATTTAACCTGCCACCGACAGCTCATTCGGGCAGCGGCTGCCGTTTATTAAGGAATTTTCGGCTGCAGGATATTATTGGGTGGCCTTCCGGTGGCATTTCGCCACCACTTTTGAGCTCACAGGATGGTCTGACGCAGAGGCGCTACGTGTTCTTCCCATCGCGCTAGACAATGATGCCTTGGCGTCGTTTTTTTCTATTCCCCAGGTTGACAAGGTGACGCTGCGGCAAGCATACGCACAGTTGGTAACGATTTTTGACCCGCCGTCCAGCGCGCGGCGGAAATTTGTGATGCGGAGTCGGGGGGAGACGGAGACACCCCTCGCCTTCCGCAGTGCACTATTATCACTGGCCCAGGCTGCGTACCCAGATTCTCTGGTGCTGGAGAAATTGTTGGTGCTGGCTCAAGAAATTTGGATTTTTTTGCCTGCCACGGAGGAAGACAACCTGTCCTTGATTTAGGTAGCCCAATGCATCCAGGCCCATTGTAACCTGCGACAGCGTGCCGGGGTGGTGGCCTGGGCTGGATTCCTACGAGAAGAGGGCAACCAGGAGCACCAAGAGTCTTCTCGGGTCTGCGCATCGGGGAATTGGAGCCTGCGTGGGAGAGTCAGCGCAGGACGACGACGGGACCAGCGGGGGGTGACCTTCCTTCCGCCATGGCGGGGCCCCGTTACCTTTCAGATGTGGCCTACCGGGGCACATCTCCAGGGGCTGCCGTGCTGCTTTGAGGCAGTTTTTCTCGGCTTTGCCGTCCTCCACCCTGCCGGCCTCCGCTCCTCTGAACCCAAAGGCAGGTCACGATACATCACTCACTCGGCCGACACAGCCACCTCATGCATCTCTATTGCAGTCGGTGTCGGGCAGAGGTTGCAAACGGGTTTTGATTCCTTACCCGTACCCGGCCGCACCAGGGTCGCAAACAGGTACCCTACCCGTACCCTACCCGATACCCGGCCGGGTACGTGTAGCCGGATATCGGGTAGGGTACGGGTATCGGGTTCCCGATTGCGACCTCTGAGATGAAGCCATGTTGCAGACGCGGGTGGGTTGTTTCTAGGAACTTGAATTGTGAGAAGAGACAAGACGTTGGGAAATGAGTGACAAACGGTTACTCACCAGTGACTCACGGCCTACCCGTACCTGTACCCAGCCGCACCAGGGTCGCAAACGGGTACCCGTACCCGTACCCGGCCGGGTACGGGTAGCTGGGTATCGGGTAGCGTACGGGTATTGGGTATCCGATTGCGACCTCTGGTGTCGGGTGTACACGCCAACGCCCTCATAGGGATACGGGGTGCGAAGATGGTGCTTCGGTGCGTGATTGTTGGCCACGGAGGTCCGAGCAATGGACCGCATTGGCACACCATGTTATGGCCGCGGGAGCAGGATCTTCCACAGTCAGTGGATTTGTGCAGGGTGCTGAGGTGCGGGTGCTCATAGATACGGGAGCATCCGCCACCATTGTTTTGGGGTTTGTTTACAGGAGGTTGCCATCGACGGTGGGTTGCCTTGGTCCTGTGGGTAGTCCCTGTGTTGCCGCTAATGGCGGGAGCTTAGGTATTGTGGGCCAAATTGTGGCGTCGATACGGATTGGAGATATTGAATCCACAGGCCCGGTGTTAGTTCAAGTTCATTGGCGGTGCCATGTTTATTGGGGACCGATTTTTTAAAGAGAATGCCCCTCCGGATTTGTATTGACCAGGGTTGTGTTGAGTTACCATCGGGGCTTCGGTTGAGATATTTGGAGTCCCCTACTGGGTTGTGTATGGCTAACGCTGTGGTTCGGGCCCTGGTGCGTGAAACTGTTAGGGTTCCCCCAGGTGCACAGATGCTCGTACCCTTGAGGCTGCGGAAGTGGCTCAGCTAGGAAATCACTGGGGGTGGGGTTCTTTTATCCCCTTCGAATAAAGCAGTTCATGGTCTCACTTTGATAGGGGGAAGTCCGGGACCCCATGGACCGCTGGGGACAAGGCATGGTTGCATTGTCCCCAGGTGCGCCTGGGTATGTCCCCTAAATTGCACCGGTCATGGCAGGGCAGTGTTGAAGTGGTTGAAGTCAAGTGGCTGCAGTGCGTGCGTATACAGGTCGGTCACTGGTTTGTGCACCCGTCACGGTTTAAACCCTATATTCCACCCTATGTTGACTGTTTATCTCCACCTCCTGAGTGCCGGGTGTCTGACCTGTCCGACGAGCCGGGGCGGGCGAGCCCGGAGGTTACGCCTCAGAAGGATTCCATTGTATCGCCCACAGGATCTGTGGCATACGGCAGCCCTGACATCAGCAGACCAGGATATACACCAGAGGGGGATCTAGGGGAAAGGTCACAGAAGGGGCACACCAAGAACCTGCTAGTAGGTTCCAGAAAGGGGGCGTGGCCGGGGGCGGAGTGAGGCCATGCTGACAGTATAAGGGGCCCCTGTAGGGGACCTCGGGGCTGTTGTTGGAGTGGGATCCCCGTAGTGCTGCTGAAGTCTTCATCACCCTTCTTCTCGTTGTCTTCATCATTCTTCTCGTCGTCTTCACCGTTCTTCTCGCCGTCTTCACCATCCTTCTTGTCGTCGTCGTCGTCTTCACCATCTCGGGGCGCCACCAGTCAGGCAGCCTACCAACTGTCCTGACTGAGTAGCGTCGCCGGCAATAGACGGACTCATTATTCAGAGCGTTAACCCCGATGGTGCTTGCTCATAGTTAGTCACTACAGTTGTGCTAGGGACATTACAGATTCTTCGAAATTGGAGTGGTAAGTACGATACAGTAAATATAGTAACTTTTTGGAGTAGAATATTTATTTTTGTCTATTTGTATGCTTATATATTCCAATTTCATTTAGTAAACAAATTAAAAACGCAAAAAAAGAATGTTATATAAGAATGTGCAAAAATAAGCTATTTTAAATAATTACTTAGTGATTATCTGTCGTTTTTGTAAATCCGGCCCACCCTTCACCCCCAAGCCGCTGGATAATTATCGATGATCGACTGTATGTCTATGTGAGTGTAATGTGTATCTGAGTGTACACTGGATGTGCGTATGTTAGCATACAGGTTAGCGCGTTGCGCTACGAACTCGGCGACCTGAGTTCGATTCCCGCTCACGGCCAACACCGGTGACGATGATCTGAACCGTTATTGGGTCTCCCCTAGGTCGACTCAGCCTCAAATGAGTACCTGGTGCGGTGTGTAAACACCACCACTATGGAGACAAAGGCGGCCGGGCGTGGTGCTGGCAACCCACCCTCTCGTTTGCCGCGCCGGACTTCATTGGTGCTTGCTAATAGCAGTTGCCGCAACAGTCTGTAAAGGCTATAGGGGGATTTTTGTGTATATAAGGCTGATGCTAATCAGCTGTTTATCCTCATGGTGTGCTCACATCCATCACGGTGGCTAACGGGGTTGGGCGCACTGGACAGATACGAGGAACTCGTAATCTCTCCAACCTGTAGACCAATTTCCGAACACCAAGTTAAACTTGTGCCAGAAGCCCTTGGGGGACAGGTGTTTATGCCATCTTCCAGAAAACCACTGCTGTTGGCCATGTGGAATGTCTGATCATTCGCTGGGGAAGAGGTTTGCCATTCCTCTTTTCAGGAGCTGGAACAATATCACCTGAATTTTTGTGGAATTCAGGGGGTGCGATGGTCTGATTATGGCTCCAGTTACCACAATGGGTGGATAGTCCTCTAATCAGGACGACAACCTGTCTAACAACAAAGTGTCTCTTTTGATGAATAAAATTAAGGGTGCGTGGGAGTATGGCAATGTGTGGCAAGACGCGAGTCCCAGACTATTGTGGGATCGCCTCCCCATCAACAACTGTTCCTTCCAGTATCCGGCGCATCTACATATCATGAATGCACGACGACAGGTCAAGCAAGAATGTC
The DNA here is from genome assembly GCF_965212315.1 of Lampetra planeri. Lineage (NCBI taxonomy): Eukaryota > Metazoa > Chordata > Hyperoartia > Petromyzontiformes > Petromyzontidae > Lampetra > Lampetra planeri. The sequence continues at coordinate 376,782 of NC_136116.1, read as the reverse complement.
TGCTGGACTATAGAGTGATGGAACAGCAAAAGCAGGTTCATGTCCTTGAAACCTATACTTACCGTGTAGATGATCTGCCAACTGATCATCGGCTTGTCATTGGTCATATGTGCCTGACATTCTTCCACCTAGGACCCCATTCAAACCCAAAGTAACCTGGTCTCATCCAGCTGATGAAAGTTGCAAGCGTGAAATTAAAATCGAATGTGTAAATAACTAGAAAAACCGTCACAACATAAACATTTGCGGTGATGCCTTACCATCAGTCCCACTACATACTTATGGTGGGGATGAGTCCGTCCATAGGATAACCACAGTTGGCTGCCCCACAAATTGGTACTATTTTAATGATCCCGGATGAATGAAAAGGCTGTCAATTCACCAACAAGGATTTGAATTTGCAACCTACCGAATGCGAGCCGTTGACTCTACCACTAAGCCACCTGTCCAGACTGTTTATCCATATATGCATGAACATAAACATAACGCAAAACAATTGTAAGACAGCTGAAGTTGCTCAATGACGCTTAGCACCATTACTGAACAAAAATATACAAAAGCGTTTGGTAGCAGTAGCGAAGAAAAGTTATATATCATAATAATTAACCAAACCGTAATGACTTTATACAGCAGTTGATAGAGCATGTACAAGATCTGCTTTCTAACGTGCGTAAGTTGGGCACGGCGTGGATGAATAGGGCGATGCTTCTGTGTGCGCTTTTTGTGGCACCAAACGGCACAATCTCTTTGTAAATCAAAGCGGTTGTCTTTACAGCGCACACACTTGGCTCTCAGTCCCCCACACTACACAGACGCATGCCCCCTTTGCCCGGGCCTCCTAATGCTTGCTGCCTGATTACACGATGCTATGGAAACAGAAATGTTAATGTGCTGACTTCAGTGGCACATTCGTAAAATGGGCAACGAGATTGCTGAAACACTCACTCTCACTCACCAACTCATTCACTCGTCCACTCACTCACACTCTTTTATAGTGACTACTATGGTCACTGTTCCCTTGAACTTCACTCATTGATTCCTCTACCCATGTTGAGGACTCACCCGTCCACGCTGTGTTCAACCACCACACTGCAGGTCACAACACTTCTCTTTCTCCGCTTTCGAATTCCCTCCCATCGTCTCTTTTCCCAAGCACTTATATACTAACCTTGCTCAATTCAAGAAAGGCTTTAACTCTATATCGATTCTAGCTTTCAGTGCTGTTTTTTGCTGACCGCTTGGCATTTTGGGCCTGTGCTCAGTAACCGTATTTTAAAAAAAAATCATATAATTTCATTTCATATTTAGGTTTCCAAAAGCAATATTTGGGCTGTAGCGCTCATGCAGTAAGCGTAGGGAACACTGAATTGCGATCATGTAAGTGAATCACATGAGACCACAATGCTGTTTAAAATTGATCAGACGTAATTATACTTTGTGATGTATACATGCTTGTATTTTTTTACACGGAGGGACAGATATGTAATGGAGGCATATTGTCTGTTACTCTATGCAATGGTTTTGCCTTGTCCAAGTTCTCAGCCACACTCAAATGTGGTACCGCACCAGTGTGCACACAATCAGACTATCAAAGTGTTAATGCTGCGCGAGATTCCGAGCGACACGAACAAATTCACACCTGCTCACTCGTGGATTTGGTGGGGATGTGGCATATGGATAGGTAGCCTGTGTCCACCATGGAAAACACGTCACTGTGCTACCTTTGTTGTACATGCCAGGAACATAATGACATCATGGTCTTGTTTTGTATGGAGCTAGCACTAGGTAGCAGGGAACACTCGTGGAAAATTCCTGGCAGAGAGAGTTGGGTGTCGCCGTGTACACGCACGGCAGAGTAACGGTCTTGCAGCAAGAAGGGAAAAGTAACAATGCGGGCCTTGTGATGGTGAGTGAATGGGGGAGGTCTGTGACATCATTCACGAGTTTTTAATGTCTGGGTTTGGAGGGGGGGTCCCACTAAGTCATTTACTCATACTGTTTTAACTTTATGTAGGGAGATAGATATGGGAAGGAGGCGTATTGTCAGCTGATAAATTTCGATTTAAAGCTTTCGTGACTGCAGGGATTCATCTTCTTTGTTCTTTCGGTAAAGTCACGTAGAAGGGAAAAACAACATAATAAAATAAAATAATTCTCACGACGTTTCGGCCACAACGCAAGCAGGCGTCTTCAGGTGAAGAACAGGTCTGTCGGGAAGACAGCGTCTGAATGAAACACCCCAGGCTTGGAGCGTATATTTAAGCTGGGTTGGAGGGGGAAGAGCGCCTTGACAAAAGAATTTGCATATCAAGAGGAATTTGGCATATTTATGGGAAATGCAGATATGGGATTAGTCACTACTTGTGAAATGCGTAGGTGGGCGGGGGGTTTCAAAGTCATATTATGCCCGTGCATTATGCAGGATTAGCAGCATCAAAGGGAGGGGATAGGGGTAGCATTAATAAAGGGAAGGAATGTTAATAGCATGAAGCTGCAGTAACTAAACCCTCACGTAAAGAACTAAAGTATAAACTACATAGTATCATCAGTATACTAAATATACTCTCCAATAAGCTGAGCTACTAACAGTAAGTAATACATTACAATTCTATGTCGCAAAAAATATAATATGCTTCCAGCTAAACTTTTTTCTCTTACATCACACGGGTCTACCCCGTACTATTATTTCCCTTCTACGTGACTTTATCGAAAGAACCAAGAAGATGTCAGCTGATAGTTATGGAAATCACTTTAAAAAATATACAAGTTTGAGTGTAAAGGTGAGGGAATCTGAGGCAAGGCAGGTTTTGGAGTGGTCTCCACGAATCTGGCATACCATGGGAAGCCCTAATAGCAGATGGTGGTGGGATACTGCGAGGGCAGACCTTCAAGGTCGCGTGTCTACCCTGCAGTAGCTGTGGGATCTGGCGGAGGGAAGAAAGTGCTTGTCGTGAGGTGTGGAGGCATCAACGGCATTGTCCACGCTGAGTTCTTGATGTTACTTATCAACTAAATCGGATCTTAAGAGATTATTTTTTATTTCATAAAATATTTTATAATTATTTAGCATTTTGTTAAATCCTTCATAATCACTTTGAGTAAAATACATTAAATCGTCACAGTCATATATGTAACTCAACATTTTAAAATATAATCACAGTAAAGATTGCTACATAGACAACTAGTGCTCTTTCTAGAGAATATCGAAGGCTGACACAAGGGCACTGGGTACAGAAAATGCTTATAAAATATGGCAGACTGTAATTTCCGTCAGTTCCAAAAGAGTAAGAGATAACGTATGAAATTTCACTAACATGCACGCACAACCGCACGACAGCCCGAGTACATTTGCCCACGTTTCTTATTTGAAAGGTAATGGTGCAATCCTGTAATTGTTGGCTCACGTTACTGCTGGTGGAAGAGCCTCCACTAGAGGGAGCTTCAAGTATGCAGTACCCACACTTGATCCCACTACACGTGACCTGCTGAGTGACTGTAGCATACCCATTTATGCTGCTGGGTGGACAGAACTGGGGGGCATTGAAAAAAGTTCGCCGTTGTTTAAACTGCCACACTGGGAGAGGGGATAGACCTGTGACCTCTGGAACGCGAGTCTTAGTGTGCTGCTGACCATTACCCCACAACAGCTCCCTCCATTTCTCAATGAAAAAACATGAATAAATGTTATTCCTATTGATAAACATTTCTAAGTGTGTGGCAAACTGGCAACAAGTCTTAATATATTTTTTCATTCGGTTTCCAGGAATGCAAAAAATAAGGTTTTAGCAGCCTTTGTCTGTACCCAGGCCTCTAATCAAACGGAGTCACTGCTCAGGCCAGGCGAGCCATGTTTGCGGGTTTGTACGCAGGATGCAGTCGAGTGCGTGCTGAGACATCCCACGCCGCAGCATCTTTGGTGCGATTTTCGTGAGGATGTGCTCAAACCCATGTCCACCAAACGTGGTGAGGCGGTGTTTGGTGTGAATGTCGTGTGACACAAGTAGGCGTTTCTCCAGCCCCTCCGCCAACAGGAACTCAATCCTACAGACACGACGCACATCACAGAGTAGGGACGTCGTTATTATCTTGCGTGATGTATTACTGTATTCTATAGTTTTGGGAAGAGCTAGGACCAATAGTAACACGATTTTTGTTCCTGGGTAGTGTTATTTTCGAATTGTTTATGCCTCAAAAGTATAGAAAATGGCTATTATTCCCCACAAACTTTGCTTACTGGGAGTGCATACTTTCAGCAGCATTCTTTAACACAAGCAAACCGTTGGACTCATATCTCACACAGAAGGTCATATCCTATAAACTTCTGGCAGTTCACTAGTATTGATTAAAGAAAGCCTGACTGCTGATAAGACAATGAATGCCAAAACCAGTCCAGAGTTTGCTTGTGCTGATCCAGTGCGTCTTCATGTATGCGCTATCACAGAGGGCAGGTTGATTGGCCAATGAGATGTGTAACAAAAATACAGTAGACTCTCGATTTTCCATGCTAATAACGTGGAGGACGGCCACGGATAGTAAAAAATCGCGGATAATCCAAAAATATATATTTTCCGTAGATCTCTATGTATAAATACATAAATCACTCAAAATGAAGCACAACTGACGATTTCAATGGTTACTCTTTCTATTTAGAACAAATACTAACTTTTCTGCTCCCGCGCAGAAGACTCGGCCCAAGAAGAGGATAGCAGAGCCACGCCAATCAACATCAAACTCCGCCCACTGTTCAGTGTTGTAAATATATGCAACTACTGTACTACAGAGGCGATCATGTGCATTTAAAATTAACCGGAGCACATATTTGTTCGGTTTAAGCATGTGACTTGTAATAAACACCTCCAAGAATAACAATGTATAACTGTTTTTAGATTATTAATTTGGGCTTAAGGAGAAATCCATGAGTTATTAATTTATGTCAAAATGCAAGTATGGGATTAATACGTAAATCGGATAAACCACATGCAGATAATCGAGAGCCTACTGTACATAAATGTTTTCACGTTGAGGGAAACAAGAGGTGTATAGTCTGCTTACTTTGTTATTTATAAAGACATTAAATGCAAGCATCCAAGTGCAATATTATTTCATACAGTGGTGTTGTGTGCGTGCATATGCATTACTGGTTGTGCATTCTCTAACCAGTGTATTCGTTCATTGTCGCTGGGCATGTCGATATCGAGGTTGAGCTGGTAATCGAGAACCTCTGTGCCAAACAGGTCAAACTCCAGGTAGGTTCCGAGTGTTGCAAACTCGAGCAGAGCCTCTCGCTCCAACAAGGTCCTGTGTATTTGTGCATAAACATAATAACAATACAAGATTGATCAGAATCTTTATTTATCCAGGAGAAATACGATGATCTATGAAGCTCGTTTACACAGATGTCCAGTAGGGGCGCATCAGAACGTTACAACAACAAACAATTCAAAAAACGATAGGAGTGCAAACTATAGGAAAGGTAAGCAAATACAAAAATATGCAAAAGAGAACAAGTATATCCAGTTTTCCCTCGTCATTTGCGAAGAATACGTTCCAGAGATGCTCGTGAAAACCAAATTTTGTGGATAATGATATTGGCCTTAAATACATAAATAAGATAGTAGGTTTTTACCCTTTTAACTGGTACAAAACTGACACCTTTATTCAAGGCATCATGTTTGCAATGACCACAACACAAGTAGTCAAAAAAGCAAACAAAAAGAAGCAACTCTGATAAGGATGATAATATGCACTGTCAGTGAACGTTACACTGTCAGTGCATATTATCATCCTTATCAGAGTTGCTTCTTTTTGTTTGCTTTTTTGACTACTTGTGTTGTGGTCATTGCAAACATGATGCCTTGAATAAAGGTGTCAGTTTTGTACCAGTTAAAAGGGTAAAAACCTACTATCATATTTTGCCACTGGTAAAAGAGATCTCATAGAGTACATAAATAAGCTATTAAATACATTAAAATGATCAGAACACAAGAACATACAAATCGGTTATAATGTAAATAAAAACAAATATTAAAGTATTAAATAATAGTTTCTAAATTAACTTACCTTAAATTATGATGCTGCACAATAGTAGAACCATAATTTTATTTCATCAATTTATCTCATCGCTTAACCTCATCACTTTCTCACATCACATTCTTTCTCGTCACTTTATCTCATTACTTTCTTTCTCCCTCGATGCAGTCATGTAGAGTTCCAGATGCAATTCGTGAATCGCCGAAATCACAGATAGCAAGTGGGAATACTGAAAGTTCAATGTGCATATGATGATTCAACATCGACTCACTCCAGTCACTCACTCGTAAGAGGCCAGTCACCACCTTATCACTCATCTATCACTACAACCATGGTTACTGTCTCCATAAACTTTACTTCTTGAATTCTCCACCCGTGTTGAGGACTCGGACTACCAGGCTGACTGCTTAGTGTCATTGGACGGTTTCATCTCATCGTAATCGGAAGGTTGTGAGTTTATCCAGCCCATCGCTCCTCCAGGGCTGTTAAAACGAGTACCGTTTTGTGGGGAAGTCATCAGTGGTTGTCCTATGAATAGACTCGCCCCTGGTACAGGAATGGGGAATTAAGGTGCGGCATTGTAATTGCTTTCTCATGCCACTGCTGGCAGAAAGGGGTCTCCACTAGAACTCGTGGGTATATTTTATCTCCTCTTCCACATTGACCAGGCGTGTTGGAAGAGATGGTCGTACCCACACTTTACTCCACCACATACGACTGGCCGTTTGACTGCGGTGTACCCATTTATACCGCTAGGTGGTGGAAAGAGAGAGTGGGGAGGATTTAAAAAAACTTGCACCATTGATTCTACCGTGCCAGATGATGGAATAGACTGGATTTAATGTCGGGCGTGCTGCTAGCTATTTCACCATGGCAGCGTCCCTATATTGAACTAGGACGTGAATATCCGTGAATTATATTTGCCATCGTACCTGTCGAGATGAGACATAACGATCTTCGGAGCTTTCCCGCCGGCTTCAAGTAAGACGCGGGTGATGTCTGCCGGGGAGGAGATGTGACGCCCAGGGTGCACAATGACTGGGCACCCGACATCGGCCTGCAGGGTGCCAGCTGCTTGCAATACGCGTCGCTCCGTCTCATCCAGAGGCCACGAGCAGCCCAGCTCTCCAATAACACCACAGCGCACCACGGTGCCATCTACTCCGTCCAGCAGGTCGCCACGCATCACACCAGCCAACTGTAGCCACAGGGGATTCACAAGAGTTAGTTGGCTAGACATTCACTGTTACTTTGCATCACACAATATGGTTGAGTATAGAGTCATAATAATTGATTACTGGGTTAGGACATGTAATGATTTTTCACAATTTCTGTCAAAAGATCCTCCACTACCCCAGACAGCCAAACATAAAAAATTGTAATGTGTACAAGTATTTAACATGCCAATTGTTTCAGCTCGCTAGTGAGATGAAGAACAAACTCACATACAAATGCATCGTTTAGATACAACCTGATTGAGTATTGACTGAATTTAAGTCAAGCATGTATGACTCTGCTGATAAGGCACTAAATGTTTGAACTGGTCCAGAGTTAGCTTGTAATGAACTAATGCTGCTGAAGAAATGCACTCCCAGAAGGCCGTGTGACCAATGGGCACAGAATGGCCTACTCTTCTTTGAATTACATCATGAGATCTTTAACGTCCACTATGAGTGAAGCAGATGGTGCCTAGAATTGTACGAACACCATGGCAACATCAGGTCAGGTGGCTCAGTGGTCAAGTAAGCAGCCTGCAATCAGAAGGTTTTCGGTGAAAATACCAGTTGTGGTTTAACTTAATCAATCATCCCTCCTTTGGGTCAATTCCTTTAAACTAAAACTAAACTACGTTTTATTTTACCATGTAAGGCCCACTGAGCTATATAGCTGTTTTTCAGAAGCAACTTGGCCACAACTGATATCTCAACGAAGTGGCTTATCACTTGGAAATGTATAGCAGCCATTTAGTCTAAACGCATCTTGATTCCAAATGTGGAGGGAAAAACCGAAGAAACTGGAGAAAAATCCACGCGACCACGGGAAGAACATGCAAACTCCAAATATCCAGGCGTCAAGGTCAGGATCAAACCCACGCCCTCCTGTATACCAGGCGAGGTAGTTAAAATCTCGTCACCGTAATTAGGGTGGCCTGCCAGATTCGAACCGTGATCGTCTGAAACAAGAGGTGTACGCAATGCCACTCGCCCACGTCTGGTGCCTACCTGCTCAATAGTCATGGCTTGGGTTTCTGGGGTGTGGGTGCTGGCCACGTAGAACCCTGTCCCGGCCACAACGTGCACGCCTGTCTGGCGCGACAGGCGCTGCAGTGCCCCCATATCCCGGCACAACCCCGTGGTGCTGTTCTCCACCAGCGCGCCTCCTCCAGCCTCGCGGAACGCAAATAGGTCCTGAAACATGTGAAACACAGCGAATAGGGTTGTCAAAATCGGTTTTAATTTTACATTACCATTAAGGGTAGATCAAAACCCTACCATCCTTGGTTTAAATCACTTTTGTATCTCATATTTCCTTTCACGTGTATGTGCAATTGATCGCTCTGCTTTGCAGACTTTTGAGTGATTTTTTTTACAATCTTACCGATCTCGGGGCTGTTTTGCACCAAATACTTTGTGTATGAGATGAGTCGAACTCGCCACGTCGTATCCTGTGTGCTGCTTGTACCGTGATGCCGATGCACGTGTTTTTGTGCTGTAGTAACGAGGATGCCATGGTATAACGAGATCCCCATCGAAAATGAGCGTTTATAGCCCAAGGGGTTTTAGCTCTGCCAACATAAAACCAAAGCAAATGAATGACAACCGGTGACCATTTTCCGACTCGATAACCGGTCCCACAAGACAAGTCTGAAGATGGGAACCGAATGTTAGGTCTGACCCTACAACATGCACGCAAATCCAAGTGCATCTGGCCTGCAATCGCTCGCTCAAGCCACTGCTGGCGCAAGCGCATCCTCTTTCGGGAGCGCTAAAGGGTGTTTGATCTGCTCTTCCACGATGACCAGGCGTCTTGGAGGAAGAGATGGACGTACTCACACTTTACCCCACCACGCCACACCAGCCCATCGACTAACGCTGCTGCTGCAGAGATTTGAGAAACTTTGCGCCGTTGTTTCAACTGGAATTGATCCGGGGCCCTCTGGGCTGTCCGGTGTTGCTGACCACGACCCCCCGACTGTGACGACATTCATTTCTCAGCCAAAACGGTGCATACGTTTTTTTAAAATTGCTATTGATGTCTTACTACACGTGCGGAAAACAGGTCAACGTTTTTGTTTTATTTGGTTACCGGTAAAGCAAAACAGCACACGGCGTTAGCCCGACCAGTGACGTGATGTATTATGTATCTAAACTGTTTACCGATGTTCCGCATACACGGACATGTAATACACAAACCGCGTGTACTCATCTGCACGACGGAGTTAGGAGTGCAGCAAGTAAGTTGCGGGCCTATCACTACAGAGACGTTCCGTGTCGGCCTCCCGTGGAGTTGTGGCCCCCCTCTCTCTCTCTCTGAGTGCTTTGCTTTTCACCCAAATGTAAATGTTCTACGCTCTGCGGAGAACTCCACGCCCCGCTGTACATTCTGACGACAAACGAGTCATTGGCCCGTTATTGAGACTCGGTGGAGATGGTGGTGCTCGACTGTGCCGATAGTGGTGGTCGCGGTGCTGCTGGAGGCGATGTGAAGGACGCAGCCCTCTACCCGTCGCACGGCCTCCTCCTCCTCGCCGAGGCGCAGGTTCCCCCTGTGGCTGTACGGGTGCTGCTGGATCCAGTGCAGGCCGCTCAGATTGAACTCCATGGTGGCCCGGTGGCCATGGCCAGCGGGAGGCTCCACGAAGCAGCAGTCGAAGGTCATGCTCAGGTGCTCGTGGGGCAGTGTAACGCCCAGGGCCTTCACGGCCACGGGCCCCAGCACGGTCTGAACAAGCCCCGTGGGGTCGGCCATGACCTCAGACGAATCGCCGGACCTTCTTCCCTGGGCCTCGGGGCGAAGTCCACACGGGGTAAGGGGGCGGTACTCCTCTCGTGATTTATTTTTCAGGGACCACAGCGCCATCTCGTGGAGGGCAATCCCCATGCAGACATCCACGCGACGAGATAACTGCAGACAATGCTCGTCCCTCATGAACATATTTGTCCTTTCACATGCGAAATAAAAGTATTCTGTACGCGTCCCATGGGCCATAAGGCCAACTGCGAATGCATTCAAGCGACTCTGGACCTTCTTCTTGGTTCTTTCGGTAAAGTCACGTAGAATGGAAATAATAAAATAATTAAAATTAAACATAAAATAATACTAACGACATTCGCTGCTTGCAGTCAGACTTCCTGGAATCAATGCTGGCTGAATTGCCACTGTCTCAGTGAGGAATTGTTCTGTTGTGACGCAGAATTATATAAGACAGCACAAAATAATTAGCGTTGCTGTGGAGAATATGAGTAACAATACAAATAAGACGACGAAAATATTCAATTATAGAGGTTCGGGTCGAACTAGGACCCATGTCTAGCAGAGAGGTGCCCTTGCCCATAGTATCTGGCAGTTCACCAGAATGTGTGCCAGCAAGCCTGACTCCGCTCATGAGACACTGAATGTCGAAACCAGTCCAGAGTTTGTATTGAACCAATTATCGCATCTGTGTGTTCGGAGCTTTGAGTTTGATCACCTCCAATGCGACGTGGATTTTCTCCAAACACTCACGATTGGAAGAGTCTTGAAAATCAGCGAGGATTCGCAAGGTAAAATAAAAAATTTCGAAATGTATACCACACATTATGGGAATCATGCCTATTATGTGTCCAATTATTATTTTAATCCATCTGTCAATCCAATACTCATGCAAGTGCCAGTCGTGGGGACTATTTGACCATACTTCACCATGCTGGTCAGTGCGGGTTGGTGAAAACTTTTCTATGTTTTCTCCCCACTTGTAACTTGACAAATTAGTCTCTGGTAAGCAATCACCTATGCATTCTAGCGCACGTCTGCATTACGCATACACATACACACATGTTTTAGTGCATGCACACATTATATAGGAGCGCTGTGGTGGTAAGATGTTAACTACCTCGCCTGGTATGTAGGAGGACGTGTGTTCGATCCCTATCCCTGACGCCTGTATATTTGGAGTTTGCATATTCTTCCAGTGGTCGCATGGATTTTTTTCCGGGTCCTCCGGGTTTCCCCTCCACATTTAAAATGTACACGCACTTATAGTATGTGGCTGCTCTAAATCTCCACATGATAAGCCACTTCATTGAGATATCGTTTGCGGCCAGGTCGCTTCTGAAAAAGACCTACATAACTCGGTGGGTCTAATCTGGTAAATTAAAATAAGGAATCTTAATTTTGGAGCTTTCGTGACTGCTTTCGTGACTGCCGACACGTGTTCTCTCTTTGTGTATCTTTATGATGTCTGTCTGCTTATATGTCTGTCTATAGTTTTCTGGTAAGATTTGTGTTGCTATTTCTTTTATACGTAGTATGCTATTATTTAATTTATTATTCTATCTGTATACGTGACTTTACCGAAAGAACCAAATTATAAAATAAGGAATATATGTACATCATTACACTTAAAATACATATCACTTGGTGCTAGGGTTGCCACCTGTCTGGGAATTGGCATGTGTGTTTAGCTGGCAGGAATTGATTTACACCAAGATCTGGTACCGAAATATTATATTGAACTGTATCGCAGTCGGCTGCTCAGTTTTGATAGACCGGGGCTGGCTGAGAAAATGGCTGGGTTTGTCTGTGTAAAAGACCAACTTCACAAAGTGATTGGCAGTTCGGAAGTGAGTAGCACTAATGATAGGAAAATAAAGTGCTTGTGCACTAGTTGAAACAACTGTGTGCTATGTGGCTTACACATTAGTGGATTGGAATACCTTGAGATTCAAGCGTGCAGCGTTGGCTGCACTCGTGTGCAGGTGGAACAGAAGTGCTCGTGTGACTACGCTGAAATTGAACCGAGCGTCTGTCCTCTTGCACATGTATAATTGAGAAGCCTGCCTCAGATACATGGCGGGTATCAGATTTAAATTTGCATATCTGGTTTAGTACAGTTTGTATGAGGCCTCACAAAACCACAACCTTGTCAAGTAAAACAATAATTCAGAATAATTTTGTTGAGCTAGGCCACGTAATGATCTGGCCAAATGTATGGTTTAAGACCCTCCACCACCCGACATTGCCAAACAAATGAAATAATCACGTGTGCAAAAAGCAATTATAAGTCATGTTGGCTGCAAACACTTACATGCTAAGTTATACAATAAAAACATTTACATGTAGAACAGAGTGCTTTTAACATGTTTATGTAATTACAGGAATATAGCTTAATGTGTAACAACCTACTTCCATTAATAACACTGTTGCCTTCAAAGGAGAATATCTATATAATAAAACAGGTGACGTTTTGGGCAATGGCTCTTCCTCATAGCATATAGATCAGCTCCAGATACATTTATACATCAATACTATATGTTTTCCTTTTAAGGCTACGGTGTTGTTGACAAATGTGATAAATTGTTATTGTTTGTGCTTGAGCACCACTGCCAACGTAGTATCACCAAACAATGGGTGTAATCGTGAAATCAGCAACACAGTATGCTCTAAAAGTTTAAAGTGCGTTAATAATTAGTGAATGTAATTGTCTTCGTGGTGAGCTGGTGTCAGATGTCCTCAAGCAACGTGGCTTCCGAATGCTCGGTGAGGGCCGTGTAGGTTGTTCTTATATATTTCCTCAGCACAGGCTCAAAGATCAAAAACGTCCAGCGGCAAGCAGAAAACAGCACGATTAAAGTCGTAATAGATACGAGTTAACAGGTTTTTAATTGCGCAAGGTTAGATTGGGAAAACAGACGATGAGAGGGAATTTCAAAGTGGAGCAGTCCGAGGGAAGAAGGAGAAGTCTCGAGACCTGCAGTGTCGTGGTTGGATTCAGGGTGGATGAGAAGAAGCAGTCAGTGTGGTAGACCGAGTCCTCAGCATGAATCAGTGAGTGAAGTTCACGAGAACAGTCACCGTGGTAGGAGCGGTAGAAGAGTGACAAGGAGGCAATGACCACCGGTGAGTGAGTATTTGGAGTGAACTAGTGAGTTTCTGGGTCATCACTCATCCTGACTTATTTATTCTGAATTCTATCCGGTGCAGTGCGGTCGGAACTCGGCGCTCCACCCAATATAATAACAGCGGCAGGATTCCTGCTTAGGCCGAATTCGTGTTTTGTATGTGAAGCGCCTCCAATTAGCACGGTTAGTTACGTATGGTGCGACAGAAATTTAACATACATACATACGAAGCGCTCTTTGATTCGCGCTGGTGTGGATGAAACACAAATGATTGTTATTTTATCGTTATTTATCTTTTTAAGGCAATTCTGAGAGTAAGTAGAATAGACTCTGTCAGCATAATCCAGGACTGGGAGTAAATGCTGGACAAGCGCTACATGGTAGCAGCGTGAAAAAACGGTAAAAAAAATACCGGTTACCGGTTTGCTGTACCTGAAGAGGTGTCAAGCAATAACATATTCTAATTGAGAAGCAAGGGAGTTGCTACAGCGGTGCAATCCAGAACCGGCGATAGCCGGTTCGATTCCATTTCGCAAACACTCCACCGTTCATGCAGCGAGGAAAATATCGTGACAGACTGGGAATGGGTCATCTAACTCATGATGGTGGGGGTGATCGTGATTGGTGGTGATGTCAGACTTGTATTTAGGCGCTCACACTCGCACACTCCACCCAGACACGGGTTGTGTTTAGCGCACGCAAGCAAGCAAACACACATACACACACATGTGTCATTCAAGCCTGGAAGAATTATACGCGGAACCAGACGCAGAAGCAACGGACACAGAAGGGCACCAACGTGGGAGCGTTGGAATTGCAATTGAACCCTCTAGGCATTGCCGGAGTTTTGCATGTCCTCACCCAGGAATATGCCTCCCAACGTGACAGCACCACAGCCACAGGTGAGTCTGCAAGACACACGATGTGTTGCAGTACAGTATAATACATATTCTTTTCACATGAACATTTCCTGGAGATGGATTAACATCTGGTTTGCAATGATTTCCAGGGTTCCAATTGAAACATACATAGTAAACACGTAATGACACCACATATATACGCACACACATATTTAATCTATAACCTATTTATGAAGTTCGTGGTAAGGCTTTATATTTTTTTTTTTAAAAGCGTATTAAGACATTGGGAGTCAAGAAACGGTTCTCATTGGTGGAATCGAACCAGCGACTTCTAGAATGGAAAGTCAAGTCTGCTAACCATGACATCAGGGCAGGTAAAAATTTCCGTGACAAGAGATTTCTGTATGTGTGGCAAACCAGTAACCGGTATATTCCTGGGGTTTGTCTCATTCAGTTAACGGTAATGTTTTTTTTCTGTGGATGTCAAACGAATGCCTTGCGATATGTTTAACCAATGCTGCTGAAATTATGCAGTCCCAGAAGGCCGCATGACCGATCTGGTGTGTAAAAAATTATGGTATTTGTTATGTGGAGGATCACAGATTTGTGAATGGGGTGGATTTTTTGCTTATTTTATCGCTGGATTGAACTTTATTGTCAGAGAAAGTGATTTTAGTGAGCACCTATGCAGGTGGATATTGCATATGAGGGCTGGTGAAGTCATGACCTCTTCAATGGAGATGTTGACAGCACTGCGTAACCAGACTTTCATCTTTGCATTAACGTATTATCTTCCAAGCGGACCACACGTTTTCAAGGAGTGGGCATTACCCACACTTTACCCCACCACATGCAACCTGCCGATCATAGACTATGGTGAACCCATTTATCCCGCTGTGTGGGCAGAGCTGTGAGGGGGTAGGTGGAGATTTGGGAAACTCGCCCCATTGTTTACAACGGCCGTGGCGGAAGATGGAATCTAACTGCCAACCTTTGCATTGCTAGTCGAGTGCGCTGTCCATTACCCTTCTGTTAAACACCTGAACGTGTTACATTGTTTTGTCTATACGTGCGGAAAACCGGTAACTGGTTTTTACTGTTTACTTTTTCATGTGGATGCCGATCATGCAAAAGAACCTGATTTTTAACAAAACACACTGTAGCAGTAGTGGCAGTCGGCACGCAGTCTCTCCATTTCACTGGACACACACGGCCTACGTCCGGCGTTTGGCAGATGGCACAGGAAGAGTGGCATGGGTTTAAGCCGATTAGACTGCTTTTCCGGCTTTGGCAGAGCAAAAATGCTTTCTCTAAACCATCACAACCCCCATCGCTCCTCATTCCCGAGCAAGCACGTTATATTCTCACGTCCAATAAATTCGTTGTTGATTTATACATTGAATGCATTAATTTCTAAGGTGCTGATGTTGTAAAGTAGCATACCAACGTGAGAGGAACGTTCACCGTCGATGGCTATTGGCTGCAGTGACACGGTTCAGAGAGGTGGACGGAAAATATTGAACAAAAAAGGAAAATTTCCACAAAGGATCATGGCGAGAGAACCGAGCTTGGCTGGAGATAAAAATCCGGGTTTGCTTTTCCAGGATGGAAAACCGCGTCCTTTGTCGCGTCAGTGTGAGCAATTATTTTCTTAAAGTTAGAGATAGCAGTGATTGTGCTCATATATGTTCCCCTTTCATAAAGCTGCGTCACCTATTGTACTATGTTCATCGCTATTGGTTAAATAATTCCTAAGGCATGACAAAACGAGTTTGGTAGTTTTTTTTCATGGAGAGTTATGCATACCGACAGAGAGAACACTACACAGGGCCTTCTTACTGTGAGGCGAAAGTGTCACCAAACCACTGAGCCACGCACACCAATGCTAATGATTATTTTGTGTGTCAGAGGAGCGTGAATTCCCGTGCCAGGCCGTGCCGGGATGGCTCACAGTCCGGCAAGGAAGCCAGGCGACCAGGGGCTCGGGGAGAGAAGCAGGCACGCCTGCAGCTGCACGGCGCCGGGGTCAGCGCGATGCCACCTGCACGTGGCATCCCTCTCATTTGTGGCACATCATATCCATGACTGTATTCAACATATATCCGTGTCTGTTTAGATACTAGTACAAACATCACAATAACCCTATTTTTATAATACTGTAGCTTTTACTCTGTTTTTTTGTTTTGTTTTAGTAACCCTAAAAAAGTAACGAGTAAAATTTGGTACTGGTATTGTTCATTACCATGTTCAGGTTTGCAAAAGTTTTCCAACCTGCTCTAATATGCCTATGTATTATAAATATACACACCAGTGTCTGCCCCGAGCAGCTGTTGATTGCAGACAGACATTTATTTTTTATAGAAACATGTTCATTATTTAATTTGTATCTCTTCTTGGTTCTTTCGGTAAAGTCACGTAGAAGGGAAGTAATAAAATAATAAAAAAATAAAACATAATAAAACAATTCTCACGTGCTGTTTCATTCAGACGCTGTCGCCTCGACAGACCTGGTTTTCACCTGAGGACGGCTGCTTGCGTTGTGGCCGAAACGTCGTGAGAATTGTTTTATTATGTTTTATTTTTATTATTGTATTACTTCCCTTCTACGTGACTTTACCGAAAGAACCAAGAAGATGAATCCCTGCAGTCACGAAAGCTTTAAATTGAAATTTAATTTGTATCTGTCAATAACAGGGACATGAGCTCAACATTGAGGTGAATGATTGCTTTTCTTGCGTGCCTGTGTCTGCGTGTGTGATGTGCAGGCCAAGCCAGTGGCATTTGCCGTGCGTACCAACGTGGCCTTCCATTGTGCCAACCAGAAGGACGTCCCCGTGCCAGGAGCAGCCCTGTCCTTTGAGGCCCACGACTTCTTGCACATCACAGAGGCCAGTGTATTCTCCATAGCACCACCAATATCAACAATTGCCATTTGCCACTAAGTGGCGGTGACGTCACCACGACGTTTGTGCCAGGCTAGGTGCACTTTGACCCCATGTGAAGTGTTGAAGGCTCGCTGTCCAAGGGTCATGGAACAAATCCAGGTGCCATGGGTTGACTGAGATGACTGGTTCGATGCACCACCTGTGCTCCCCACTGTGCCGACTTGCTATGTTTTAGCCACCTGACGCTGCACTCATCATTGTGAGCGTCACTCCTCTGCCCTCCCCTGTTGTTGGAGGGCGACTGCCTCCAACTGCCCTGTAGCATCCTTCAGGAGGTTCCTCCATAGAGGCCGGTCTTCACATTGCTGGTAACAGTCATCGGCAATTTCAATCAGCTCCACATCATCCTAAATCACATCAGTCTATCTCTTCTCTGGCCCATGCTGCATCCGTTTAGCCCCCTCTATCCGGTCAAATAGAACTGCTTGGGCATGCGGTAGCTGAGCATGCGGGCTACATGATCCAGCAAAACGCAGCCTCGCCTGCTGGAAGAGCTCACTGATCAGAATGTGTCCAGATCTTTCATGGATTTGTGAGTTCCTCACACAACCAGCCTGGTTAAATCCAAAATGGATCGTAGGCTGGCCAGCCTGAATGTTTTAAACCGGTTCCATCGGATGGCTCCACATTTCGTAAGCATATAGATGGGAGGGCATAACTGTGGCCGAGAAGACCCAAAGATGTGTGTTTAGCGACAGACCAGGTAGCTTCCACAAAGTGTTACACAGCTGATGAAAATAATGGCACTCGACTAATTCAGTGAGACCTCTGCTGCCAAATCGGAGCTGGTCATAAGCACACTACCCAGGTATGGAAACATCTTCACTCTCTCCACAACTGTCCCATCACTCATGAGGATTCGAGGGGGTGGAGTGTTTGATGACATAAAATACATAGGCAGGTGCTTAGTTTTGGTGGGGCTGTTGGTAAGGCCCCACCTCATATAGGCACGCTTCAGGTTCAGCAGCAGAGCCTTCAATTCCATTTTAAAGTGAGCAGCAGTTACCAGACCATCAGCATACATAACATGTTCATAATCAACGTTTTTGGGTTTAGATCGCGTTATTTATAAATGTGTCGTAACCCTCCACCACCCGACACGGCCAATCAGTAAAAAAGTGTCACGTTGACAAAAGACAAATAGTTCACTGCTTTAGCCCACCGGTGTGTTGAAGCGTGAAACCACAACATTTACAATTTGAGTACGCCGTTTCGCTGGTAATTGCATCCAGCATCATCGGGCAATTCGCCAGAATGGTGAGGCTCTGCTGTGTCTCCCGTTCTTATATAGAGCAGCAGCAGAGTGACGTCATCATTAACTCATTAATTCGTCAGGTGCAAAGATTTGAGGGGGGGTTATTGTAATTATATACTAGATTAGTAATCAGGCTATTGTTACGATGCGAGTTGTAGATTAGTAATCATTTGGCATGTGTTTTATTGTGATTATGCTACATTAGTAATCAGTTAGTGTTTGTTTCCCTTATAAGGAATTGTAATGTATCTTATTTAATAATACGCTTCCAGGCCGCACTAAGCCTGTAGCTGTCTGAGCGATTACAGTTATTTCTGTTTTTCTCAATTTCAATGGATTCTCTAATTAGTCTTTGCCAATAGTAACTAGTTTTACACAATACTTCAACGTTGTCAAAATCAATTGAGTGTCCCTGTTGGCATGCATGTTCTGCCACTGCCGACAGTTGTGTTTGCGATAGTTTAATATTTCTCTGGTGTTCTTTTAGTCTTACACTAACGTTACGCCCTGTCTGTCCAATATAGCATTTGCCACATACACAATTAATCCGATATACACCTTCTGTTGATAATTTAGGTAATTCGTCTTTAGTGCACGTTACTAGTTGTTGAATTTTGTGTACTGTACCAAATCTTACTGTAATGTTTTGCTTTTTGCAAAACACGGGTTAATTTGTCAGTTACTCCCGAGATAAATGGTATTTTTATTGTTTTTATAATCTGATCGCTTTCAGCAGTGCTGCTTTGCGATCGTGATTTGGCATTTAGTGCTCTGTTAATTTGAGCATTATTGTAGCCATTCTGTCTTAGTGCTTCTTTAACATGTTTAATCTCTCTCACTAGACTTTCACCATATGACACTGTTTTAGCCCGATGTATGAGCATCTTGATAAGAGAGGATTTCTGAGCTTGGTGATAATGTGAATCTGAATTCAGATAGGCATCAGTGTGCGTGGTTTCACGCTTCAACACACCGGTGGGCTAAAGCAGTGAACTATTTGTCTTTTGTCAACGTGACACTTTTTTACTGATTGGCCGTGTCGGGTGGTGGAGGGTTACGACACATTTATAAATAACGCGATCTAAACCCAAAAACGTTGATTATGAATAATATTGGTCGCGAAAGCCTACATGTTAAACATACATAACATGGTTGACCAATAGAGAGCCATCCCTTGACTGCACCGGACATCGATCAGCCTCCCATTGTATCTGTACCAGATATAAATTCCTCTGGTAAGACCATGGAGAGTTTCTCGAACAACGTGGATTAAAAAGATGTTGAATAAATAGAGAACCAGATGACATCCCTGTCGCACCCCAAGGTGAAGAGGAAATAGCTCTGACTCTCTCCCACGTCCATTTACCTGGGCCTGCCCACCATCATAAAGATACATAATGATTGTGAGCAGAGTCAGGGACCATGAAAGAAAAAATAACCCAGAGCCCTGGCCTATTGATGATATCATAGGCCTTGACCAGGTCAATAAAGCAGTGGTGTTGCTCCCGTTGAAATTCCCTACACCTCCGCTCTTGGTGATTTCAGAGCAAGAATTCCTTCTTCGTCCTGTCTCCAATTTAGTGAGCGGTAGAATGAACGGACTCTTTAAACGGTTGTGATCTCTCTGCCAGTGGTTCCCAACTAGTGCTCCGCAGGGCCGTGGGCAGTGCTCGGTGGAAAGGCTGTAGACGCCATGATGTCGAGTCTCTTCTTTTAACTTGTAAAATGTTTTCCTGGTGTACAGTTGTCCGAAAAAACATCTGTGAAGGTTGACAGTGGCATGAGGGGCCAGAAAAACACTTCCCTTCCTGCTTCTTCCCACACACCACTCCACTGTGGAATTCCCACCATCTTTTCACCAAGCTCCGCTAATAACCTTGCTCAAGTCCATTAAAGTGATAACTTATAGCTTTTACAGATACAAAAGTGATGTTTGTTGTTGCCTGCTTGACGATTTAGGCCTTGGGCTCGACAACTGTGATTAAAAAACAAATGTGGGAACCGCTGCTGCTGTATCGGATGCCAATCCAATCCCACCAGCGTCCTTCACATCAATGACAGCGAGAGAGAGAGTTGCCACCAGACCGAGAATTGGCATCTATGTTAGCGTGGCAGGAATTCATTAGTACTGAGATCCGGTGGCATTGCATTGAACCGTATCACAGTAATATACTGCACACTGTGCACAGTGTTGATAGACCGAGGCCAACTAAGTCTCTCAACACGGTCTGGTATAGTCTGTGTAGAAACTGGCCATTCTCCGGTGATACCGGTTGTGCGGGTGTCATTGTAGAAGTACAGCAGTGAATGGTGGATTGGCCGGGCTGTGATGGAAGGAGCACCACTGGGGTTCATCCCGAGCCCTGGCCGCCTGGAGCAACACGCCCGCCGTGCACTCCTCCACCCAAGGTGCCACAAGAGCAACAAGAGCCGCCATTCGCCACTTAGCGGTGGTGATGCCATCACAGTGATCGTGCCAGGCTAGGTACACTTTGAGACGATCGCGTGAAGCGTGGAAGGCTCGATGGTAGACGGTCATGAGATACACCCAGGTGGTATGGGTTAACTGACGGAGATGACTCAGGTACAGAGACAAACACAAAGATCCCCCTTATAGCCTTAACAGAGTGTTGGGGCAAGTGCTGTTAGCGAGCACCTATGAAGAACAGCACAGCGCACGAGGGGGGTGGGTGGCCAGCACCACGCCCAGCTGCCTTTGTCTCTCTGGTGGCAATGTTTACACATCACACCAGATACTCATTTGAGGCCGAGTTGACCTAGGGGAGGCCCAGGACCGTTTCAGATATGTCACCGATATTGGCTGTGAGCGGGAATCAAACACAGGTCGCCAGGTTCGTAGTGCAGCGTGATAACCGTTGCACTACCGCACCCCAAATTGGCACACGCATGCGTTAACTCCGTATCTATTACAACTTTGATGGTGCTGTTTGTTGCTGGCCGCTTGATATTTTCGGCCTTTAGGCTTTGTGCTCAACAACTTTGTTGAAATATGTAAAATATGGCCAAATTATACTTTTAAAATGACGCAAGGCATTCGCTTGCATAGTTATGTAAGAAAATAGGTCGTCACATAACCATCCCTTGAAATTACTAATATAATGAGCCAAGAATGTCTGTGTGTAACGCGCGTGACGTCACTCCACGTCGACATGCCCCCCTCATTAATAATCATGAACAGGTGGGGTCCTCCACATGGAACCCCCCCCCCCCCGTCATTAATAATCATGAACGGGTGACGTCACTCCGCATGAAGGTGGAGTGGAAACGAAAATTTGTTTACGCAAATTAGCTTTCATTTTGACCTTTTTTTTGGAAAGTAAAGCTAATAAAGAAATCAACGCAGCAACTAATAAGGTACCAAAAAAGGCCGTGTGTGTGTCCCGCGCGCACGTCACTCCACTTGCACCCCCCTCATTATTATTGTGTGCCTGCATTTTTTGACTAACGTAGAAGGTCGAGCGGCTATGATATTTTTTTACGCAAATTCGCTTTAAATTTTACGTATCTTTATAGAAAGTGAAGGCAATAAATAATTTTTCGCCGCATCACAGTGAATTTGGTGCCTTTATTTATTTCTTCGGCACGTCCAACAAAAGGCAAGTCTACTTTACGCTTCCATATTATGCTACAATAAACATTTCTCTGCTACTTTGCAGACATTGTATCGAATTACAATTGTTTTCAACCCCAGCGAACGAACGCGGAAGATAAGTAAGTATCAGAGCAGTGAATTGCAAGTAATTGAAGGTCCGTTAAATACAGTGCGACTGTGACATTACGTCGGAATGCAATAGATGCCAAATCGTCTTCATCCCGAGACTCGACCGAGCCCCAAGTGACGTCACTCTTCCGTTCGTACTGAAACGACGACAAATTCCGATAATTCCTGCGTATGCGATGACGATCAACAAGTAGCAGGGTCAGACTTTTGAAAATTTGGGTATTTATCTCAATGAACCCGTATTTTCCCATGGCCAGTTAGTTGTACGTGGCTCTGTCTTGATCTAATATCCTCAGCAGATCAAAGTGTTCATCAAGGATAGCCAACTGCAGGGAAACCTCTTGAACAGTGATAATAGATTCACAAAATATCGTGTATCGAGAAATCTTCCAAAGTCCTTAATTCCATTTAATAAGTTAAGACATTTTTATTTATGTGCTACATTTCCGAATAAAATTAACAATCACACAATAAAAGATAATTTACATCTTTAATATTACAGCTTCCGTCCTAGGACGAGCTAACAAGCTAGTAACAAACAATTGTTTACAGGCATGATTTACACGATTATATTTTGTGTATAATATAATTAGATTACCCATTAAATAACAATCAGATATTCACATCCCAGGATAAAACAACCTTACACCTTAACATCCCATTGCCAAATCTTGTGATGAAAAAAATGGCAATTTCCTATTCACTTTTAACGAGCTTCATAACAATTCCTCCCGAATGCTGGAGATGGAAGTTGTACACCATTGCTGTGTGTCGTCCCTCTGCCTCCACACGGACCGCGCAGCAAGGCTGCAGGTGGCGCGGAGGAGAGCGGCGGCGGAGCCAAGCACACGGCGGCAGCCCCGGCCCATGGTCGGTGACAGCAGCTGTAGCCCTCTCCTCTCTCTCTGTGTGTGTGTCTGTCTAATTAATAAGATTGTGCCGGAGGCTACGGGGGGACAGGCGTCTATGACGTCTCCTGGCCAAACCCCATCTGGCGGAGCCAGGAGATTGAATCTTTACCCTCGGGGCTCCTCCAGAAACAACAAAAAGCCACTACGTGTGACCACGTGGAATGTTCAAACGCTCACTGCGGAGGAAAGGCTGCCACTCCTCTGTCGCGAGCTGGACTGGTACCGCCTGGATCTCTGTGGCATACAGGAGTTCCGGTGGACCGGCTCTGGCTCCTGCCACCATGAGGGGTGGACAGTCCTCTACTCGGGGCAGGAGACTGCCAAAAAACAGGGTGTGGCTCTTCTTCTGAACAAAGGAATGAAGGGGACGTGGGAGGGTGGCGGTGAGGTGTGGGAATCTGTAAGCCCCAGGCTACTTTGGGCTCGCCTTCCCATCAACCGGAGGCGACGAGTGGTGGTCGTGGTTACTTATGCTCCCACTGAAGACGAACATCTGTGGAGGGATGCAGGCAAGGCTGATGAGTCAGATGCCTTATATGACCTCCTGTCACAGGTGCTGGCTAAAGTGACCCCTCGGGATAGAATCATCTTGTTGGGTTACTTCAATGCCTGAGTTGGTCATGATGCTGGCACCTGGTCTGGAGTGATTGGAAGGCATGGGCCAGATCAGCTCAATAACAACGGTAGGAGGCTGCTAGATTTTTGTGCAGCCCATGGGCTTGTAATTACCAACACGCTGTTCCGGCATCGGCGCATCCACACAACATCATGGATGCATGCCGGGTCCAAGCAAGAACATCTGCTGGACTACATAGTGACAGACCAGTGGATGCGAGCACATATGCTTGACACCAGGACCTACCGTGAAGCTGATCTGCCCTCTGACCATCGACTTGTCATCTGTAAGATGCGCCTGCCATTCTTCCACTCCGGTGGTGGGTGTATACCCAGGACCCCATTCCAACCTAAGGTAGCCTGGTCTCAGCTGGCTGATGGAAGTTGCAAGTGAGAATTTCATCATCGCTTGCGGCTGGGGTTGGCATCGTCCCCCACTCCTGATGTGAAGGGTAAATGGGTGAGGTTTAGGACTGTGACTCATGCAGCTACAATGGCTGCTTTGGGTATGCGGTCCAGACCTCCCCAGAGACCCTGGCTGACAGAGGAGATGTTCAGGATGGTTGAGAAAAAGCGACAGGCCCACTCTAATCGTCTACAGCATCCCACGTCAGAGAATGAGGAGGCTTTCTGCAGCCTTCGCTCGGAGGTTGGGAAAACCGTGAGGCGCTGTAAGGATGGGTGGTGGTCGCGGGTTGCTGAGGAGATGGAGTCTGCCTCAATGGCCCGCGATCACAAATCCCTATTTAACTCCATCAAAAAAGTAACCTGCAGCACCACACCTATTACCATCATTAGGGGAAAGAACGGTGATCCAATCTCCGACCCCCAGGAACAGGTTTGCAGATTTGCTGAGCATTCCTGTGAGGTCCTGGAGGAGAGGGAATCCCTCAGCCTGGAAAACATCATGGGACAAAGTGGGAATGACCCTGTTGAGGCTGCGGTGCCTCAAATATTGGAGGAGGAAGTCACCCCCTGTGAGTGGCTGGCTGAGGTGCCATCCGTTGAGGAAGTACTAAAGACGATCCAGAGTCTGAGACCAGGAAAGGCACCGGACAGAGATGATTTCCCAAGCGAAATGCTGAGGGAGGGTGGCGTTTGTGCGCAGACTGCCCTACATGACGGGTTCCGCAGGTTCCGCAGGAATGGAAGGATGCCCTGGTGGTCCCCCTTTTTAAGAAGGGGGACCACCAGGGCATCATCGGGCACTCCACCCCACAACTCCCAATTGGTGATGGGGCAGTTGTGGAGAGAGTGGAGAGTTTCCCATACTTGGGCAGTGTGCTCATGACCGGCTCTGGTTTAACAGCAGAGGTATCACTCCGAATCAGTCGAGCGGCATTATTTTTTCATCGGTTGTGTAACGCTGTGTGGAAGCTACCTGGTCTGTCGCTCCGCACGAAGCTTATGGTCTTCTGGGCCAGTCATTCCCTCCCTTCTCTACGCTTGCGAAACGTGGACCCCCATAATGGAACATCTCCGTCGGTTAGAAACATTTAGGCTGGCCTGCCTACGATCAATCCTGGGTTTAACCAGGCTGGATTGTGTGAGGAGCTCACAAATCCTCGAAAGATCTGGACAAAGTCCCATCGGTGAGCTCCTCCGGCAGGCAAGGCTGCGTTGGCTGGGCCATGTAGCCCGCATGCCCAATCACCGCATGCCCAAACAGATTTTGTTCGCCTGGATTGAGGGGGCTAAACGGGCGCGGCACGGGCTAGAGAAGAGATGGAGTGATGTGGTACAGGAGGATGTGGAGCTGAGTGGACTTGCCAATGACTGGTACCAGCGGTGTCAAGATCGGCCTCTGTGGAGGAGGCTCGTGAAGGACGCTACTGGGCAGTTGGAGGCAGTCGCCCTCCAACAACAACAGAGGGCGGAGGAGCGACGCTCACAACAACGAGCGGAGCGCCGGGTGGCTAAAAGCACAGCAAGTTGGCACAGTAGGGGGCACAGCCAGTCATCTCAGTCAGTCGACCCGTGGCACCTGGGTCTGCCCCGTGATCTCCTGCCGGCGGGCGTTCGACACTTCACGTAGCCTCAACGTGCACATAGCCTGGCACAAGCGTCGTGGTAACGTCCCCGCCACTTAGTGGCGAATGGCGGTTGTTGTTGTGTCTGTCTGTGTGTCTTTGTGTGTGACTAGTGTCCCTCCGTCTGTTCCACGCCGCGACACAATCACCCGAATACCACCTTGGTGATTCTTTAACTCAATTGCACGACGGTTTTTTATTTGTTACAGCAATTTGTCCTAGCCAACGTTCGTCACAGGAAATGTATTTGGTTTGATACTCTTTATGTTTTAATACTTCTGTCACGCGGTTTAAAAAATATTGCTCTATTTATTTGGTTGTTTGTGCTTTGATTTTTGTTTGCTTCATGGATGCACTTCGTCTTTATGTTATGTTTTTTGTCCTTTTGGTGACCCAGATCCCTCTTGCAAATGCGAATCTGCTTGTGTCTTGTGTTCTTACGCGGTTAATTAAAACAAAATTGAATCACACCACCAGCTACCACAATACCAACTACCACCATCACTACTCCTACCAGCAACCACATTTCCTACATCCACCGTAACCACGCCGCGTATCGCTCCAGTTATTTTTCATTAATCACGGTCGGTGCACGCTCTCGTTGTGTCCCTCTCACTGCTCACGCAAGCAACCAAGCATAAACAAAAGCTGGTGAGTTCCGGGCTTGACATGCGCAAAGTAAATAATTGTTTGCTTAACATTTCTATCCTTACACGTAAAAAAAATGTATTGTACGTATCTTTTACACATCCCATCAGCGGCACGTCCTTCTATATAAGTGCATACTTGCAGCATACTTGCAGCAGCATTGGTTCAACACGAGCAAACTCTGGACCATTTGGACTCTCTGTGTCTCATCATCAGCAGAGCTTAGGGCCATCCATTTAGTCCGTACGCAAAAATCTGTCAAAACCTGACCCCTTCCCCCCTCCCTGTACGCACGCGGACTTTTTACACCCCCCCCCCCACCTGCGTACGTTCGCCTGGCGCACCCCCCGCCCAATCCTATAAAACGACCGATATTTAATCCACGCAGTAACGATCAAGGATTAAAATAATATTAAACGTGTTTAAGCAAACAGATAGTCCACCGCCGGACTATCTAACTCATTTGAAGGCCAATGTAGCCAAATTATTATCGAGGCTTCACCCCCCCCCCGTTTCCTATGCGTGCATTGTCAGTAGACCCCCCCCATACTCAAGCGTACGCATTTGTGTTACCCCCCCTCCATGCGCACGTGCTGAGTGGATGCCTCCTGACTTGAACCAGAGCTGGTGAACTGCCAGATGTTTTTCGGCAAAAACGCGCTCTGTTAGATATTGATTCCTGCTCGGTGGAAACGACGAAATGCATAAAACAGTCATTTGCGTCGTGGAGAATGAAAGTTACAAAATAAATAACATTTTATGTTATTACTCATATTCTCCATAATGACGCGAATGATTATTTTGTGTTGTGTATTTTGCAGTTCTTACACTCGTTCACATTTGCCCACACACGTCATGGCACGTACACATTTTAAATATGTAACGAACACAGTTTGCGTTTACACAGTGTATATCTCACCCAGTCAAACACACACGTAAATACACAATTAAGTGATTCACGTAGAATAAACTCGCGCGGTGGCGTTTGCAGGCGTTGAGTGAGCGAGTTTTAATCACGTATTTAAATCAGCTGGGACTGGCGACACGTTTGTTTCTCTGCTGTCGATGTTTCTGCTGCGGACCCAAAACCTCAGGCGGAGGGGATTCCTCCATACGACGTGGTGCCATCGATGCGTCCCGTGGTGCTGGTCGGGCCTTCACTCAAGGGCTACGAGGTTCGGGTTGGGGCTCTGCGGTTCTGCGAGACAGGATCATTCACCCCGCACGGCAGTGATGCTGCTTGGCACAATGGGCGTCTTGTGTAGAACCACACAACCACTTGAAATACTCATGCCAATTGAATAAAATAATCTGCCATCCACTCAGAAAACCACAACCGAGACATTAGTGGCGTCTCATTCACACGTATCATGAGTGGTTATGCATCGTTAATACGATGCGTGCATGTGTAGCGCACACACAGTGCAGCATTGTCGTGCAGCTGTTCAATATATGAAACCTAATATTACAAAATATTTTAAATACCGTACAGGTCCAAAGGCCCAAAATGTAAAGCAGCCAGCAACAAACAGCACCATCAGAAAAATAATTGACAAGAGCACATTTCTTGAATTGAGCAAGAGCTTGGGGGAAAGGAGGGAAGTCAAATGTGCCAGGGCGGATGCAGAACGAGCAGCGTTGTGACCCGCAGTGCGGTGGTTAAACACAGCGTGGATGACATGTGGATGAATCAATGAGCAAAGTTCAAAGGAACAGTGGCCATGGTAGTAGCGATAGAGATTTGAAGGTGTCTGTATTGTTCATTAAATGCTTCCGAAGACAAACATTGGGACACGTTATGCATGATTTTGCTGATTTGTCCTGGATTTCCTTGCCACTTGTGTGTTGTGAACAGATCACAGATATGATGCAGAAGGCACTGTTTGATTTTCTCAAGCACAGATTCGAGGGAAGGTGAGTTGCCTTTTTTGGAAATATTTTACAACAGAGAAGCTCAACCCAGCAACAGTGGAAGTAATTGTCCTATGGATAAATTTGTCCTCACCATAGGAATGAGTAATTTTCACCACTGGCTGAGGGCCGTCAACAGTGGTGGTGAGATGTTAACTTCATCGCCTGGTATGCAGCAGATTGTGAGTTTGATCACGACCCTGATGCCTGTATATTTGCAGTTTGCTTATTCTCCCTATGGTCGCGTGGATTTTTCTCCAGGGTCCTCCTGTTTTTCATTTCACATTTAAAAACACACATTAGAGTATATGGCTGCTATAAATGTTCACGTGATAAGCCACTTCGTTGAGCTATCATTTGTGGCCAGGTCACTTCTGAAAAACAGCTGTATAGCTCAGTGGCCCTTACCTGGTATAAAAAAAAGATTTCAAGTACAGGGTGTTTAAAAAGGATGGACCCAATTTTAAAACAGGATATTTCACGATGGCAACATGTTACAATTACACAAAAAGTTACAAACGGTTTAATGAGTTGTCAAGTTTTACTAACCATTTTATAATTGCTCTATGTGCCCTCCACCTGCTGTACGGACAACATCGAGACGATAGTTGAATTCGTCCCCAACGCCTCTCAAAGTGTCTTCTTCCACTGAAGTCACCGCTGCCGTGATTCTATTTTTGAGGTCATCCAGATTAGTTGCTAATGGTGGCACAAAAACACGGTCTTTGACGTATCCCCACAAGAAAAAGTCGCAGGGTGTGATGTCTGGGGATCTTGGGGGCAAAGAGTGTAGCGCCAAATCTTGGGGTCCCGTGTGACCTATCCAACGTTGAGGCAGTGTGTCTTGCGAATGACTGAGGCTACGGGCTGTTTGTGCGCTGGGAGAGGCATCTAGCGGTAATCATTTGAAACTCTATGCCCTGCTCTTTCAAGTGGTAAGAGTTTCATTCATGGGCGGTTCGTGGTTGCACAGATATAGCGATTTCAAATCGGGTCGATCTTTTTAAACACCCTGTATTACAGGAGATGAGCTCCACCTCAATGCTCACTTGAGCAGAAACTCACTTGTGGCATGACAAGAGGAAAGTGTAATGGGTTGAGAGCACAGTGGAAATTGGTGAATCACTGGTGTGCTATAAAAAAATAAGGCACAAAAATTAGTTTAAAAAAGCACACAGCCTGTGTATTAGGCAAAAATCCACCAGCATTTCCTGAATAAGTGCATTGTGGTCCTAGCGTGCATGCGGTTTTCACTCTGGCAGCTGCCTAATAATTTTGAATGGAATTTTTTTATGAAATTACCCAAGTAACGTTAACATTACATATGATTTGAGATCATATGAAAGGTATACGTTTGTGTGCTCGCATCATGGCCCAAATTCGAAGTGTGAAAATTGCTATAAATTATAAACATAAGCCATTGCCCGCTGTGTAACTAAAATGACCCAGATCTCATTTGGAAAAGATAATTATTTGCTTAAAATAGAAGAATTTGAGAACATCACTAAGCCGTATAATCCGCTATCGTGGTGTAGCTCGGTGACTCTACTCACGTGACATCCTCAGTTGTAAAACCCTTCTGTGATCGTACAACGTTCACTCGTTTCCTGTCCTGGAGGCGATGTGTTACATTAATTGAGGAAGTCACACGTATTTTGAGTGAACTACAGTTCAAGAACTATGAAGTAATCTTGATTTGTACGGACAGAAAACGATTAAGTCGCATAGTGGAGAATATAAGTAACAACATGTACCTCGACAGATTTTTTTTTACACATTCCATAGCCACACGACCTTTTGGGGGTACGCAATTTTGCCAGCATTAGTTCAATAAAAGAAAACAATGGACCAATTTCAACATTCAGTGTCTCATCAGCAGTCAGGCTTGCTTGAACCAATGCTGGCGAAATTTCAGTTGTTTATAAGCAAGGGACCTCTCTAAGATATGGGTCCTCATTGGACACAGAACCATATAACACATAAGACAAATCATATAATTTGGTATAATGTACACATATAATTACGTACTCCTTATATATGTATGTTAAACTTCTCTAGCATTGTACGTCGCCAACCTTGCAAATCGGAGGTACTTTGGCCGTTAAACGATAACCGGTAGTCAACCGGTAGCAAACCTATAATAGTATTTCACCATGATGTTCCATGCAGTTACCGATAATGCAAAAAAAGAGTTACGAACCCCTGTTTGTGCACCAGTAGCATGTGCTGTCACGATGTATACGGTGAATATAATCATCCTGTCTGGAATAAGAAAGCACTACACGTTGGTGAATAACCCTGTGGCCTTAAAAATAAATATAAAATAGGTGAAAATGTAGGCATTGGCGCTTCTTCACAACACATAAAGAAGCCAGAGAGAATATCTACCATTGCCCAAACCGTCACCTATAAAACACTTGTTCTCATTAAGAGAGTGTCTCGATTTAAAGCTTTCGTGACTGCAGGGATTCATCTTCTTGGTTCTTTCGGTAAAGTCACGTAGAAGGGAAGTAATAAAATAATATTGTTTTATTATGTTTTATTTTTATTATTTTATTACTTCCCTTCTACGTGACTTTACCGAAAGAACCAAGAAGATAAGAGAGTGTCATCGACAAATGTGGTGACTTTATTCATATTATTGGCACCACTGCAAATACAGTGTCACCAATTTGTCTGAACTGTGGTGCGCCCATTCATACTGCTTGGTGGACAGAGGTAAGTGGGGTGGATTTGAGAAACTATCGTTTCAGCTGCCATGCTGGAATCGAACAGGTGAATTCTGGATTACAAGTCCAGCGTGGTGACCAATGCAGCACCAAAGTGGCGTTGACAGATTGAGCTGTTCTCTTGTGCAGGATCTCTATCACTCGTGTCACTGCTGATATCTCGCTGGCTCGCCGCTCTCTGGTGATCAATCCCAGCAGGCATGCACCCCTGGAGCGCACCACAGCCCGTGCCACCTCTGGTAAGTCTCCTGTAGAAAAATACGCACACAGACAAAGATTCCCCGTAGAGCCTGTAACAGACTGTTGGAGCAAGTGCTATTAGTGAGCACCTATGAAGGCCGGCACGGCATACGAGGGGGTGGGTGGCCATCACCATGCCTTTGCCTCTCCAGTGGTAATGTTTACATACCGCACCAGGTACTCATTTGAGGCTGTCGACCTAGGGGAGGCCCAGGACCGGTTCAGATTATCGTGACTGGTGTTGGCCATGAGCGGGAATAGAATTTGGTTCACCAGGTTTGTAGTGCAGCGTGCTAACCACGTGTCTGTGCACCAAATCGCCGAGCACAGGCTAGGGCCTCCATCTTTTCCAAAGAACAAACCTGAACATATTTCTCATTTAGCTCAGGTCTATAAAAACTGTACGGTCTACTGTGATATAAGTTCAACACAGTACCTCAAAATATCGGTACAATTCAATTCCTGCCACCAAAATCCAGATGTAATTTGTAGGACAGGTGGCAATCCTAGCATAGGTCCAAAGGCCCAAAACATCAAGTGGCCAGCAACAAATATCACTTTCAAAGTTGTTAAAGGGAAGATTAAACAAGTTTATTGAATTCAGCAAGGTTATTATTAAGACTTGGGAAAATCGACGATGGGAGGGAATTCCAAAGTGGAGCAATACGAGGAAAGAAGCAGAAAGAGAAGCGTTGTGACCTGCAGTGTGTGTGGCTGTTGAGTGGGGAGTGCGTGGGTTGGTGGGTGAGCGTTGTTTGGAACTGCAGTGTGGTGGTTGAACACAGTAAGAGACAATACAGTATGGCAGTCCTCTAATTGGGCGGAATGAAGTTCACAGGAACAGTAACCATGGAAATAGTGATAGAAGAATGATAAGGCGGCGACTGACCCCTGATTATTGAGTGACTGGAGTGAAGCAGCAAGTGCTGGTTCATCAATCCCCTGACTGCTTCACTCTGAACTCTATCCGATGCAGTAAGGTAGGAACTGTGTGCTCCACCGCGGGTTGTAATGATAGAAAATAGGGCTGCATAGATACGAATCACACACGTGCACGTATACTCGTGTAATAAAGCTCGTTGAGGCGACTTCTGGAATCCGGTCTTTTATTCAACTTTGCATTACAGCTTTCCTTCACGCTGCTGACAGGCAGCGTGAGAGGGACAGATAGAGAGACACACTGCCACGTGGTAACCCAGAGCCCCGCTCCCGCGTGGCCCCCTTCCTCTGTTCGTTCCCGTTCTGACCACGTGTCGTACGTCTCCACCCCTATTTAATACCCGGGTCACGTGGTACGTTTCCACCAATCCTGGTTAGCCTTTATGGAATATTCCAGAGGCTCCCGGGACCACACCCCTGACTCGTCTCCCCATTGGCTGTGGCTAAAGCCAGCAGAACCAATCCTCTACAACCAGCTGTCACCTTTCCATTACGTCAGGGCCACGCCTCTAGGCTTCCCCCCATTGGCTATGAACCAGGACCGGCAGAGCCAATCGTCGTGACGAGTTGTAATCCGTCAACGACCCGGATATAACCTCACATTACATCACCCCCCCCCCCCCCCCCCGGTGTAAAAAGTCAGCCGTCTCGGCTGGGACAAGGGGTGACAGGCCGAATCCCTGTGAATAATCTTAGGGCATCTGAGACGCATTAACAAGGTAAGGGGGAGTAGGCGTCAACGCGCCGAGGAATGTAAAACATTAAACAACAGACATACATTAGGGCGCCCCTGGAGCGCAGTAACACCAGGGTGACAGACCGCAAGGCAAGCAGTATTAGCGAAATGGGAGAGACTTCGACCGCGTACGCGACGCCGGACCCTCTCCTCCTTTCGTTCGTGGTTGCCTCGCCAACTGTTCAGCAGGAGGTGGTTGCCGTGGAGAAGAAGAAGTTTCGGTTTCCGTTGTATCTGGGACAGGCCCCTTTGGAGGTGGAACGTCCGGGGTCTCGTCGTCCTTCAAAACCTGTGCGTCTGCGGGGGGTAGAACACAGCCCCGCTGGGGATCAATCGGCTCAATCGGCGAGGCAAGTGGCACATTACGGCACGCCAGACCCCGGCAGGTCAACAAGTGGAGATGAAGGGCCAGCACGTGGGTCAACATAAGGCTTGAGTCGCGACGAATGGACATACCAACGACGTTGGCCGTACTGGATGCGAACACTCTGGGGATTCCGAATGTCCACCAGCCTCACAGGCCCCCGCCAAGGCTTGTGCAGTTTAGGGGACGTGCCCACTGGCACCTGAGGGCAATGGAGCCATGCCCGATCGCCCACCGACCAGGGCATGTCAGTTCGCGATCGACGCGCATACCTCTCGTTCCTTGCCTGCGTACGGGCCGTCGCATATCTGGCTGCCTCTCGCGCCTCCGTAACCCGTTTAAGCGAGTCCCGTACATGATCAGGCAAGGAAGGGGACGGTTATTTACCCGCCGCACCCAGTTGCACATCAATCGGGGGTACATTCTCACGACCATACATCAGGAAAAATGGCGAATATCCTGTGGACGCGTGCGGAACCATGCGGTATGCCGCCAGGACGCCCGGTATGTGCAAGTCCCAATCGGTTTGTTTTTCACTCACCGTGTGACAGAGCATGGCTGAAAGGGTGCAGTTAAAGCGTTCCACCATGCCATCCGTTTGCAGATGGTAAGGGGAAGTACGGATTTTCTTTGTGCCCAGCGCAGCGCATACATCCTTGAGCAATTTGGAGGAGAAGTTACGTCCTTGATCCGTGAGCAGCCCTTCGGGTGCTCCTTTATCCATGACGTAACCATTCAAGAAAGCCTCGGTCAGGCAGAGGCCAGGCCATAGGCCAGCGAGAAAAATATTCGATATTTATAGGTATTTGTTTCCCCTAGCTGATGGAGGGAATGGGCCCAGGATGTCCAGAGCAACTAGCTCATAAATACGGGACACCTCAATTGAACGTAGTGGCGGAACATAATTTTGACGAGGCGGTTTCCTCTTTGCACAATCATGGCATGACCGAATAAAGTGAGTGACATTCGCCGTCATGCCGGGCCAAAAGAAATCCTGCTGCATCGCGGCCAACGTTTTCTGCACGCCGAGATGCATCAGTTCGTCGGCGTGCAGAGCGCGGAGCAGGTCGTGGCGAAGGGATGTCGGCACAACCAGGCGTGAACGGTCAGACAATCCATCCGTACACATCAATAGTCCTGCCTGGCCCCGGAACATCTGCTATTTCCATCTCGCCAAATGAGATCTCGGTTTCCCGATCAGTTTCTGCAGCGGAGCCAGAGAGGCATCGGCCTCCTGCTCGCGTAGCCACACCGAGTGCGGCAAATGCAGCGTATCGTCGGCGCCAACGGGTACATCCTGGCCTTCATCGTTCGACATCGCCCCCATAACCGGACAGGGTGAGGTAGGCAGCGCTGCACAGCGGTGCGTACCCGTCAGACAGGCGCAGGGAGGAGTTGGGGGCAACCTGGAGAGAGCGTCCGCGTTGCCATGGCGAGTACCCTTGCGGTACGTGATCTCTAAGGAAAATTCCTGTAATGATTCCAACCACCGAGCCAATTGACCCGATGGTTGTTCCAATTTCAACGAATATTGCAAGGCCGCGTAATCAGTGCGCACGAGGAATTTCCTTCCATACAGGTACGGCCGGTACTGGCGAACAAAATGTACGATTGCTAATAGTTCCCGTCGCGTCACGCAATATCGCATTTCGGCAGGGGACAGAACCCTGCTGCCGTATGCCACCACTTGCACGACCCCGTCTTTCCGTTGCGACAAAACGGCTCCTATGCCGATATCGCTAGCATCCGTGTCAAGGATGAACGGCTGGGAAAAGTCCGGGTAGTCGAGCGTCGGCGCGGTGGCGAGGTGATCCCGAAGGGATTGAAAAGAGCGCTCCTCTTCCGGGCCCCATTTAAATCTCAGATTTTTCCCCGTCAGAACATGCAGTGGCTTAGCCAGCGTGGCGAAGTTCTTAACAAAACGGCGATAGTAGGATGCGAACCCAATAAACCGCCGTACGTCGCCCACCGAAGTGGGCGTGGGCCACTCTCAGACACGCCGTTTTCTGAGGGTCCGTGGACACACCGTCCGAGCTGATGATGTGACCCAAGTATCGGACGGACCGTTGCAAAAGGTGGCACTTTTTCGGTTTATATTTTAGGTCAGCCGAGCGCATCCTCTGAAAGACAGTCTCCAAGCGTTGGAGATGTTCTTCAAACGTGCGGCTGAATACGATGATATCGTCCAAATATATGAGGCATGTTTCCCACTGCAGCCCCGCTAGCACCAGTTCCATCAAACGTTGGAACGTCGCCGGTGCCGCATTCAAGCCCATAGGTAAGCGGTTAAACTCAAAGAGGCCTTGTGGCGTGCGGAACGCCGTTTTTGGTTTGGACGCATCATCGAGGGGAAGCTGCCAAAACCCAGATGACAGGTTGAGGGTAGAGAAAAAATTTGCCCCTGACAAAGCGTCCAACGAGTCGTCCATCCGTGGCAAGGGGTATGCATCTGCCACGGATATCTTATTCAATCGGCGGAAATCTACACAAAACCTCGTCCCACCATCCTTTTTCTTAACCAGCACTACCGGCGCGCCCCGAGGACTGTTGGACGGCGAAATTATATCGGCCGCCAACATGTCTTCCACCGCGCCGCACACGTGTTCCCTTTCAGCAGGGTTCATGCGATGCGGGTGCATACAAATCGGTCCCGCCCCACCGGTGTCAATATGGTGCGACAATAGCGAGGTATGGTCCAGATCCAAATCGTTTTTACTGAAAACGTCAGTGTACTCCAACAATAATGAATGCAAAGCACTCCTTTGCATGGCCGACAAAGATGTATTTTCCCCACACAAATCTGCGATCCATCGATCGTATGAATGATCGTATCGAGGCCCGCCAGCGGCCCATTTAGTGGGTGGTTTACCCTCAAAGCTGGTGAAATCGGTAGTGGCGTGAGCCAATACCGATCCAGCCGGGACGACGACCCGGTTCGGGCCCCCATTTAACACTTGTATAAACGGGGCCTGACCAGGCCGAACGATAGTTTGAGCCGCTACTAGGGAAAAGGATCTTGCCACCGAATTCCACGGGGACAACAGCACACCTGTCGCACCGTCCGCAGCATCCAACCGCTTTCGGCAACGCAGCGGAACAAGCATTTGCGAGCCCGACGGCACCTCCACCGTGGCAGCAACAATCACGTTAACCGCGTTACCCGGGGGCGAAC
The DNA here is from genome assembly GCF_965212315.1 of Lampetra planeri. Taxonomy (NCBI): domain Eukaryota; kingdom Metazoa; phylum Chordata; class Hyperoartia; order Petromyzontiformes; family Petromyzontidae; genus Lampetra; species Lampetra planeri. The sequence goes on along the minus strand of NC_136116.1, from coordinate 340,555 downwards.
GGCCCAGCAGGGAAGGCAGGAACGACATCCTACGGCCCCCTGGCATTTCTAAGCAACCTTGGTCGACGAGTATCTTAATTGGCATGCGGCGCAAGAAATCGGTGCCCAATAGGCATGGGACGGCCAGTGAACGAGAAATCAACACTGGTCCCTCCGCGGTGATATTCCCAATAGCAATGCGCACATCAACTTGCCCCAAAATACCCATGCTACCCCCATTAGCAGCAACCCACGCGTCATTAACCGGTCGGATCCGTGACGTAGGAATGGACAGGAGATGAAAAATTACATCGGAAATGATGGTGGCAGACGCGCCAGTGTCTACCAAAATACGAACATCGACGCCATCGACGGTACGGGGTACCGACGCGGCTGCCACCACCCTACGGGCCAATTTTTTCCATTGTGTCGCAGAGTGCGGCATCGACACAGGTACACGACAATTACCGTCCGGAGTGCAAACATGTGTGCAAGTGGATGGGTGATGTGACAAGACCTGCCGGGTATCTGATGTGTGCTGACTTGCCTGAGGGTGCCGTGGATCCGCGTCCGGTGGAGGAGATGGAAGCCGGCCCAACGGGAGCTGAGAAGGCAGAGGTCGGCAGCGGCAATCCCGGGCGAAATGGCCTCGTCGGCCACACCTAAAACACGTGGCTGCCGTCGTCCGGCGGTCGCTCGTCCCGGTCTCTGCACGTGGTTGTCCGGCCCCATCACGCTGCTCGCGCGGCCGGCGTTTCGGGACCCAGCGAGGAACAGCAGCCATCACCTCGTCGTCGCTGGAGTAATTGGAGCCGTGGACGACCCGACGTGGAGACCACCCCAACGGTGGACCGTCTATTTCGGGATTCCCCGTCCATGCCGCCATCTGATCCCAGCATTTTAGGTTGAACTTGGCGTCCAAGCAGCGCGCCACCCATCGCGACGTAAGTGGTTCGTGGCCGCACACCGGCAACGAGATGTTAAGTTCCTGGGGCAGCTCAATCATTCTGGAAAGGATGAGAGGATCCAGGAGATCAGCTGACGAGTCGGGGTAGGCGGCCATGGCAAGCGCTAACAGCGCCCCTCGGTACGCCAAGGGCGATTCCTCTGGTCCTCGACGACGTGACATAAATTTCCTGATAGCCGCCGTCGGCGGTTCGTAAAACTCCGCCATTTCCGTGCAAGCGTCACGAAGCGTCTTCTTCTTGGTCGCAGGGATGGATCGAAAGACCGCCAGGGAGACAGCATCTAGCAGTGTGGGCAGCACCTCCAGTGCCTCCGCCTCCGTCCATCGTACGGATCGAAAGGCTGACTCGAACCGCCACGTGAACACACTCCAATCGCCCCCGGCGACAAATTCCTTGATTTGAGGAAGGCGATGTCCGCGGTGAATGTTCAACGCCTCGAGCGTCTCCATTCCCGCTTCCCGCGTATTTCGCGGCTCCGTCAAGATGACGTCCGGCGGCCGTGTGGCAGCAACCCCGCCCAAGATGGCGTCCGACGGCTTCATCGCAGCAGCCCCGCCCAAGATGGCGTCCGGCGGCCGCGTCATAGCAGGCCCTCCCAAGATGGCGTCCGGCGGCTTCATCGCAGCAACCCGCCCAAGATGCAGGCCTCTCCCTGCGCGGCAGGAACAATGGCTGACGTCGATTCCCGCTGAAAATCCTGGTCATCGGCACTTGGTTGAAATCCACGCGGCCGCACGAGGGCCGCTGAGGATGCGACCGCCGTCACCAGATTCAGCAAAATCGCACGGAGCGAATCAATTTGCTCCGCCAGTGGCCGCCATCCCTTGTCCGCAGTCGAGGACGTCGCTTCTCCAGCCTGTCGGCGATGAGCGGCGTCGGGGAGAGCAGCAGCCAGAGGCAGAGGACCCGCAGCTCCCAGCAGCTCGTCCTCAACTTCTTCCTCTGCCGGAGGTGCTTGGGCATCTTAAAGGATCGTCCAAACAGTCTCAAGAGATACTTCTGACACCAATGTAATAAAGCTCGTTGAGGCGACTTCTGGAATCTGGTCTTTTATTCAACTTTGCATTACAGCTTTCCTTCACGCTGCCTGTCAGCAGCGTGAGAGGGACAGATAGAGAGACACACTGCCACGTGGCAACCCAGAGCCCCGCTCCCGTGTGGCCCCCTTCCTCTGTTCGTTCCCGTTCTGACCACGTGTCGTACGTCTCCACCCCTATTTAATACCCGGGTACGTTTCCACCAATCCTGGTTAGCCTCTATGGAATATTCCAGAGGCTCCCGGGACCACGCCCCTGACTCGTCTCCCCATTGGCTGTGGCTAAAGCCAGCAGAACTAATCCTCTACAACCAGCTGTCACCTTTCCATTACGTCAGGGCCACGCCCCTAGGCTTCCCCCCATTGGCTATGAACCAGGACCGGCAGAGCCAATCGTCGTGACGAGTTGTAATCCGATAATTGGTTCTTTACCCTTCTATCTGGCAACAAAACTGACACCTTTTTACAAGGAGTCATGTTTGCATAGACCGCAATACCTGCAGTCATAATACAAACAAAAGAACATAACTCTGATAATGTGCACTGTCCTTAAAGTTGATTGATCCACACCCGAGACGCCAAAAGGCGCACTCGTGCGCCTTTTGGCGTCATCTGGTCCAACCCATATGAGACTAGGCTCTAAGGAAAGCTGTCTCGGGTGTGGATCAATCAACTTTAAGGACAGTGCACATTATCAGAGTTATGTTCTTTTGTTTGTATTATGACTGCAGGTATTGCGGTCTATGCAAACATGACTCCTTGTAAAAAGGTGTCAGTTTTGTTGCCAGATAGAAGGGTAAAGAACCAATTATCATATTTTTACTGGCAAATGAGGTTCCCATAGAGTTGTAATCCGTCAACGACCCGGATATAACCTCACATTACACTCGTACACACACAAAACAGCGACCTAAGGAATTGCAGTCAAGGAAAGAATACAATTTTGCAATCCAAAGCAATAATTACATTTCTTGGCTTATATTCTAGTTTATATTGTTTAACCAGGTGAGAACTCAAGATACCACAGTTAAATTAAAAAAGACTCGTACCGCAAAGAATTAAATATAAATCAAAGCTAAATCAACCACGTTACAGAAGAAAATGCCACACAAACGTAAACAATATTAAAATAAAAAATTGACTACCGAATTATGGCTCTAACAAATTCATATTAAAAATAAATAACAGAAACATGACAGCAGATTTAGGGTGATTATTGCACGAGTCTGTAACTAAACTAATGCCAGATTTTGTTTCTCTTTCCCACCGTATGTATGTGGTCTGCTAACCCTCAACACAGATGTGCAAGGTATGTAAAGGTGGCAGACTCTTTACATTGAAAAACATTCTTCACATTTTTTCATATGAAATCTGCAATCTAGCTGCTCAATTGTTGGTAGGCTATTTTAATACACACAGTGGACAGGAAGGACAAGATCAAAGCGCTCGCATAATACACATGCATAATGTACGTTGACTCATTAATTTCCCCTCCCCCCCCACTTTGCGCAAGAGCGCAGAAGTGTGGTCACCACATCTAGGCCTCTGTATAAGGAACGAAACAGTTAGACTTCTCCACAAATCTGGCTGTCGCCTGATGAAGCTAGTTGTAATTACTGGCAAAACGTCATAATCAGATTGTAAATGTTGTGGCTTGGCTCTCCAACACACTGGTGTGCTGTACGAATGACGAATTGGCACGTTCTGTTTACGTGGCAACCCTCACTAGTTGGCTGTGTCGGGTGGTTGCGGCTTTTAACGACACATTTATATATTTACACGATCTAACCCAAAAAACCTCTATTATGGATATTGGTCGCGAAAGCCTACGTGTTAAACTGCTTAATTGTGTGTGTATATTAAAGATACTGCTGGCAGTTCACCAATATTGGTTCAAGCAAGCCTGACAATTCTAATGAGAAACTCAATATAAAATCCGGTCCAGAATTTGCATGTATTCAACCAATGCTGTAGAAAACACGCATTCCCAGAGGGCCGTGTGGCTGATGAGATGTGTAAACATATACTTTTACATTTTTATGGGGAAGGACATAAATTGGAGAGACAGATGGTCCGCTTATTTTTTTGGTTTTAATATATATTTCCCACAACAACGCTCAAGATAATTTTAAGTAATAAATTAGTGTAGTGTAAAAACAAGGTGTGTAGTTTTGCCACGTGTCAGTGACCGTCCGCTCTCTGCTTTCATCAGCTGAAGTTCAGGGGGAGGTTGAACGAATCTTTGAGCTAGCTCGCACCCTGCAGCTCGTGGTGCTGGATGCTGACACTATCAATCATCCGGCTCAGCTCGCACACTCCAGCCTCGCACCCATGCTGGCCTACGTCAAAATATCCTCTCCCAAGGTAATGTGCTGTCTCCAATACCTCTCTCCCTATGCTGCAAAGTACCACAACAGTACCACCAGATATCGGTAGAAATAAATCCCTGCCACCCGAACGTGGTCGCCCATTGCTCGCTGGAGTCGCTTCGTTGTGTTCATGATGTCAGGTGCTGCACAGGCTCATCAAGTCACGGGGAAAGACCCAGAGCAAGTACCTCAACATGCAGATGGTTGCTGCAGAGAAACTCGCACAGTGTCCTTCGGTGTGTACGACACGTCACGTCACACACACACACAACACTGCACACATGACCAACTCAGCACAGCTGTTTTCTATCACATCTACAACACTCACCTGTCACGTTCTATTCTGGACAACTGTTCTGCTTATCCTGACTATCCACGAAATTCCCAGCATCCACTTTCTGGCACCTGTACTCAAATGGCAGCAATTTTGAACATCAATACAATTCAACAGAAAATAATTCATAAATTTGTTGATGCACAGTGACAGTTTAAACAAATTCTTTGGGTCTTTCGGTAAAGTCACGTAGATAGGTTCAAAGAAAATAACAAAAAACTACATTTCGATCGCAACACAAGCGGTCGTCATCGCAACACAAACGGTCATCATCGTCCTGATGACGACTGCTTGTGTTGCGATCGAAACGTCGTAGTTTTTTGTTATTTTATTTTAACCTATCTACGTAACTTTACCGAAAGACCCATAGATTATTAATTCCTGCAGTCACGAAAGCTTTAAGACAAAAGTTTAAACAACTTTATTTTTAACCTTCAGTAAGGATATAATTTTAAAATCAGATAAGTTAGTGGAACAAAATCTTAAAATAGAGCGATGATGAAATAGGTTTGGGGACATATTGATGTGACAAGATACTCCTTTCTCCGTTTGATGGCTAGGACCTCTTTGACTTAATTCTGGATGAGAACCAGTTGGATGAGGCTTGCGAGCACTTGGCTGATTTTCTGGAGATGTACTGGCGGGCTGCACACCCCGCTTGCGGTAGCGGCACCCCTGCTGCCGTTGTGGCTACACCAGTCTCAATGCCACCTCCATCTCACCCCGAGCTCTCTGTGGTAAGCATGTATGCAAGTTACTCTCTGCATTAACATAATTATAATCTCGTGGCTTTCCATGCATATTCAAAGTGATTTCCAGCTCAATGAGCATTGTTTTCAGCCCTGAGCCAGTGGTGGAAATTCTCCATGGAGGGGTGACGAGTTGCCGTGGGGTAATGGCTAGAGGCACACTGGACGGTTCGACGCCTACTCCCGGCGCAGTAGTTGACTGTGGTGCAGGTTTTTTAATCCCCCCTCCACAGCCCCTGTTCACCCAGCAGTACAAATTGGTACTCCGCAGTTAGCCCATTATCGACAATCCGCGTGTGGCGAGGTTAAGTGTGGGTACACCCACCTATTCCCAAGATGTCTGGCCAGCATGGACGAGTAGACCAAATACCCTCTAGAACTCACGCCAGTGGAGACCTTTCTGCCAGCAATGGCGTGAGCCGGCGATTGCAGGGCTGCACCTTTAACTGGGAAACAAGGACAAATGCACCACGTGGTGACTTCGACGCCATGCGGTTTGTACGCTCCCACGTGCCACTCAGTGAATCTATGATTCACTTTTAACTGAAATCAATTAGTGGCTCCTAACATTTAAAACTGGTAATGGACTCTGATAACAGTTACTGATTAATAACCCTACGTTTCCAGCGTCACTGAAACAAATGTTAAATGTCACAGGCTCCATATCCTCCGAACCAGCATGAACAGCAAACAAGCAGGGAGCACACATCGACACCGCCGAGCCCCCGGCGACACGCCAACCACTACCACAAGATGACGGAGCGAGGGGGTCACAGCGAGGAGACCTGCGAGCCAGTGCATGCCTCGAAAATTGTAAAGGGGCATGCGGTACATAAGAAGAGTTCACAGAACTCGTGTGAAGAACGGCCAAAGCACGGCCACGCTAAGGTGGGCAGCGGCAGAGAAGAGAGAACGGGAGACCAGGGGAGTCAACAAAGGGACGATCACCGCCGACAAAGAAAACACCAATCACACGAGCACCGTGACCATTGAAACGTACACAGCCACGCACAACAGCCAGGCCACTTACTGACTGCTTTTCACCTCTCATAGGGACCAAAGGACCGAAACCCTCAAAAGCTGAGTCACTCCACAACATTAAAGTGCACTGTAGCCAGGACAAAACATTGACACGGTTGTCGTTAGGCCTCTGTTCGTGTCGAAAAGAATTGGAATCCATCACTTAAAAAGTATCCTGGAATATTCTGTCGTCTGAGTCACAATTTGATGCTGAGCTGTCGATTCTGTGCGATAACTTCACTTGCACTTGTATTTGACAAATGTCCCTCTGTTTACACACTGGTGCAAGTTACTATAATCACATTTTAATGTTTCTGTAACTTAACTTTGCTATGGTTTTTTAAATCAAATTGTCCGAGCCGAGTTTCGTTACAGGAAATATAGTATTTAATATTTGTGTGCACTATTTTCAACTTAATCAGTAATGTAGTTGTCTTTGATCTGATTTCTAATTGCTTCATTGCAGTACTGTACTTTGTTTTTATGTTTATTGCTTGTCATTTTGGTGACCCAGGTATCTCTTGCAAATACGACTCTAATTGTATCTTGAGCTCTTACCTGGTTAATCAAAATAAAACTTGAAACCGGACAGTTATGAGCAAGAACATTTATCTCAAGCAAATGAACAAGGGGAGTCTCTCATGAACTGTCCTCGCCGCAAGTTTACAGATCTGCAGACGTTTCTGAATGGATGCAGATTTGTAAGACTGTTAAGTGTTATGCTACTTATCTAACAGTTTCCTTGCGGTTCAAGCAAGCCTCACTCTGCTGATGAGACTGGCCCAGTTTGCTTGTGTCAAATCAATGCTGCTGAATTATGCACTCCCAGAGGGAAGGTCGTGTCACCAATTGGATGTGTAAAAAGTACGTTTTGTGTGGAGGGACAGACTTGTGCTACAACTGCTGGTCCTACATGGATCATACTCCCTTTTGTGTGATGTGGGTATAACATGTCCCAACTTCCAAGATCAGTGTTTGTAGGGAAATGCATAATGAAAGTGGTGGACCAACACCAACCTGTTTAGATAGAGATACGTTTGAGTCATGTCAGCAGAAAGAGCCCAATGAGCTGCCAGGCTCTATTTCATGGGCGTCCTGCTCATGAAACATGAGAAAAAAGTTTTGCTGACTGGCTGGCTGGCAGGACATCATGTCCAATGGGACGGACAGTCAGGTCCATAGAATCTGCAGGTTGCAAGTGTACGTATGAAAATAAACATGTTCAGTATTAATCTCACACCGCTTATTATGGCATTGTATTTAAATGTTCTTTATTGAAAAAAAAATGTACAGACCAGTGTTTCTGCAAGTTAAAAAGTCAAAGTGATTTTTCATTCAAAGCGACAGTGCTCATCTCTTGTTTACAGCCCTGAGCCAGTGGTGGAAATTACACATTCCTAAAGCAAGGGTGAGTCTATCAATAGGATTGCCACTGTTGACTTTCCTAAAAAGTGGTAACCATTTTACCGACCTCAGTTGGATGATGGGCTGAATAAACCCCCAACCAGGAATTGAATTCGCAACGTTCTGATTGCGAGCCACCCGCTATATACTGCTGATTTACCGGGTCAGTCAGTATCCTGCGTTTGGCAAAATAACAGTTACATATGTTTGTGAATGTCAGGGAAGAAGACTAAAAAAGCCTCCTAAATTATATTAACGACTGTGGGGAAACAGGCAGTTTGGTAAACTTTGCCATGAAGAAGCCAATTGTGTCGGTGATGGCACGGTCAAGATTAGGGGGGGCCCGGAGAGTGGTTGAGACCCCACAGACTCCATCCTCCATTTCACTGCCAGGGTCAAAACGTTGCAGCAGGCGCAGATGCTGAGGGTCCAGACCAGCTCCTGGCAGACCCTGACCACCCAGGTGAGGCTCCTGGAAGGAACCAAATGTAAACAGAGCTCAGAAGACTCCTATACACTTCAATATGGCCATCGTACACTTCTCAGCCCCTTGACATCCAAGTTTAGCTGTTCACGCAGAATCCAGCTGTATGTCAGAAGAAGACAAAGGATTCCATGCAAACTACCTGAGCGACGAGGTGCAGCTGAGGAAAGGTCCTCAATGCCCAGGCAACCTGACGTTCATTTTCAGCAGACGCCACGGAGCATGTGGTGTAGAGAAGGACCCCTCCTGGCCGCAGTAACGCCACTGCCTGAGAGACCGACGCAATAACAGTCGACAATGTGCTGACATTTTTAAAAATACAATTTCTCTGCACAGAATGGGCCAAAATGTGAAACGGTCAACAACAAACAGTATTATCAAAATGTAATAAATAAAGGTTAACGGGTTTTTTGGGAAAATAGACAATAGGAGGAAATTCTGAAGAGGACCAGTGCGTAGTGTCATGACCTGCAGTGTCGTAATTTAGTGGGTGAGTGAATTGGTGAGTGATTAATTGAATGGGCGTGTTGATGTGTAGTGTGGTAGCTGAACAGAGTGTGGATGAGACGAAACATTCAGTCTCGAAGACCGAGTTCTCAACATGGGTGGTTTGCACATCTCGAGCAGCTGCAACAATTACCGCGGCCAGGAGTTTGCGCTGGAGGGGAGCATACGACTGCAGCTGACGCAGGGAGGCAGAGATGCCTAGGCAGGGCCGCTTCCCCAGCGCACTGCATGGAGCATCTAGCAGCACCCTGTCGAAATACTCCTCGGGGAACGGTGGGTGACCTACCCACCACAGCAAGCAAATTATGTTTTTATGTAGCGTCACTCATGCAAATCGCATCTCAAAATGCTGCTGCAGGATTTGTAACGTGCAGATTTCGCACAGAAGTGTGGGAAACCAGATGAGAGGAAGGTTACCAGGACCGGCGTCGGCAATTGCCCAAGCTCTGTGTTTTATACAAGTGGGAGGAAGCAGGAACAACCGGAGAAAACCCATGCATGCAATGGGCGGTGAAAATCCCCGTACGGATGGAAATTATCCACTTGCTATACTTGCATAGCAAACCAGACGGCAACTTAGAAGCCCACAGGGCAGGACACGTTGTCGGAAGGGACGGTGGTCAATAATAATAATAACGGATTGGCAGCCAAGGAATGGAACGCATCCGAATGGATATCCGCTGAGGAGCTAGAGCATTGGGCTCGGTTCACGTGCAGGTGCTTGGAAGGATTGTTGCATGACAAGACCATGAGGTGCTGGTGGATTTATCATGGTAAGATGTCAGTCAGATGACAGTTCATTTGCACGTTTTGCCAAGCTGTGTACCTTTGCAGGTGTGTGGTCCAGAGGCGATGGCCTGTGTGCTATCACAACAAAATGTCTGGATAGATTTAAGATTCAGCCGCGATGCATTGTTCTGAATTTTCTGTACTTTGGCAGCTGTCTTGTCCAATGCAATTATCTCTCCCTGTGTTACACACGCACACACACACACGTTTACATTATAATTTCCCTTCCTTGTTCCTTGTGCGGCATAGTGAGTCACTTACACAGTTGTGGAGCAAAGGCCCAAAATGCCAAGTGGCCAGCAACAAACAACATTATTGTGTGTCTGTCTTTGTGTCTCCCGTGTCTTGTCTCTCTCTCAAATTTCACACTTAACTTCTAATTTAGCAATCTTTGGAAGAACGTAATCAACAGGCTATGCGTTAATTGTGTGTTGACCGACTCTCTGTGTTGCATTGCATTACATTTCCAAATTTGACTAAGTTTGTTTGATTAAGTGTGTTTTCTCTCTCTCTCTGTGTCCTCGTGTTGTCGCTCTAGTATTTCCTGCAGTCACGAAAGCTCCAAATCTCTCATTGACATGCTAATTTCTCCACCCCCTCCCCTCTCTCTCTGCCACCCTCTCTCTCTATTTAAGGCCTCGACACAGAGGCGTTGTTTCTCTGTGTGCCTATGTGTGTGTCTCTCTCTGTGTGTCTCTGTGTTATCTCTCTCTGCTTATGTGTCTGTCTATGTGTCTCCGTGTCTGTGTGTTGTCTCTCTCTCAAATTTAGCAATCTTTGGAAGAACGTAATCAACCAGGTAGGGTGTTGACTGTTATATTAGCCAACTCTCTGTGTTGTATTGCATTATATTTCTAAGTTTACTAGGTTTGTTCTCTCATTCATTCGAACCTGATGATGATTGCTTGTGTTGCAATCGAAACGTCATATGCCATTTAATTTATTTTTCTTTCTACGTGACTTTACCAAAAAAACCAAAGAACATTATTTATTTATACACTTCCAATTATATTATTCAACTCCCGTACCTCCGATAAGCACAGTTGGCTACGTACGGTGCAAAAGAAGTTGTATAGTGCTTTAAGATCCTCGATGAAAGGCGCGATATAAATGTAATTGATGTAAAGAGAACTCCAAAGCTGAGCTGTGTGAGGGAAGAATCACAAAGAGAAGTGTTGTGCCCTGCAGTGTGGTGGTGGTTCAATAGTGGATGAATTTTGATTTAAAGCTTTCGTGACTGCAGGGATTCATATTCTTGGTTCTTTCGGTAAAGTCACGTAGAAGGGAAACAATAATAATATTTTTATTATTTTATTGTTTCCCTTCTACGTGACTTTACCGAACGAACCAAGAATATAGTAGTGGATGAGACAAAAGTCAGGCTGGTTGACCTAATCAAGATGAGTGAAAGAATTCATGAACTTCCCAGGAATGGTAACCATGGTAGAAGCAATAGATGAGCGATAAGGTGGCAATTGGTCACCAGTGGGCGAGCAACTTGAATGAATCAGGGAGTGCTGGATTATCAACCAGCCTGTGACTGCTTTATGTTGAATTCTATCAAGTGTATAGGGATAGAAACACAAGCTCAGTGAGGGAGGAACCAAATGAAAAGGATAATAATGATCCCCATAATAAATAGGAGACAAGACATTACCGTGTCTCCCATGAGTGTGGCGATATGCGTGGTTTTCCCTCCTGGCGCGGCACACATGTCTAGAACCCTGAGCCCAGGGCGAACGTCCAACACGTGACCAGCCAGCACGCACGGCAGATTCTAGCAGAGGGAAAACATTCACAGCACATACCGATCAGTAGGATTGTTAACTAAACCGGTCAACATTTCATAATCGAATTACCAGCTCCGCGAGTCAGGAAACCGGCAATTGATTCCAGTGTCATTATAGTAATCACTGTACCAATTGGCAAACACGGCCGTATAAACGGGCCGCGTGGTACATTTGCCTGAAGACCGCTTGTGTTGTGATCGAAACGTCGTGGGTTTTTTACTTTTATTATTTTCATTTTATTTTATTTTTATTGTGGGTTTTTTGTATTTATTATTTAAAAAGAACCAATAATATGAATTCCTGCAGTCACGAAAGTTTTAAGTAAACATTTTTATATTATGGTTGTTACTAGACATATTTGCGGTTACCAGAAAAGTAAAAAAATAATGATTTAAACGATTCTAATACTATTCCACAGAATGGCAATACCCTCATGAAGTAACGAGTGTATGTGTGTGTGTGAACATATTTACCTGTGGGAAGAAGATGCTGGGTGGGAGGTTTTCGAAGGATGGGCTAAAGTACAGCGGTTCCGTCATGCTCACCCCGATCCCACTGCACACACAGATTCACACTCATTGCTGCATCCATGGGGTGGTGACATGGCCCAGCGGTAGCGCGTTCCAAGCTTGATGCAGAGAGGTCCACGATTTGAGTGTGGAAGGCAGCCCTAGTTAACACAGCGGTGTGTACTAACCACAAATACCACGTGCTGACTGCTTAACAGTGGACATTAAAAATCCTGTGACGTCACAAGTAGGCCATTGTGTGCCGGCGCCATGGTTGAAATTTGCCAAATTTAATTAATTATTCACAAATTACTCAATTGAAATTACACAACAATCATGGCCCCCTACAGGTAGACTAATGCCTACTTACAGACCGGTGGTGCACAGGGAGAGCTGGTCTGGCCAAAATGAATGACTTATTAATAACATCAAGTTGCACCAACTAGATTGGAGATAATGGTAGGTTTTTACCCTTTTAACTGGTACAAAACTGACACCTTTATTCAAGGCATCATGTTTGCAATGACCACAACACAAGTAGTCAATAAAGCAAACAAAAAGAAGCAACTCTGATAAGGTTAATAATATGCACTGTCCTTGAAGTTGATTGGCCCACACCCGAGACAGCTTTCTTTAGAGCCTAGTCCCCATTGGTGTAGGGCCAGATGACACCAGAAGGCGTACAACTCAAAAACAGTGCAATATCAGAGTATTGAGAGTTCGGGGTAAACATTTACACTATGAGATCTCTTTTACCAGTGGCAAAATATAATGGTAGGTTTTTACCCTTTTAACTGGTACAAAACTGACACCTTTATTCAAGGCATCATGTTTGCAATGACCACAACACAAGTAGTCAATAAAGCAAACAAAAAGAAGCAACTCTGATAAGGATAATAATATGCACTGTCCTTGAAGTTGATTGGCCCACACCCGAGACGGCTTTCTTTAGAGCCTAGTCCCCATTGGTGTAGGGCCAGATGACACCAGAAGGCGTACAACTCAAAAACAGTGCAATATCAGAGTATTGAGAGTTCGGGGTAAACATTTACACTATGAGATCTCTTTTACCAGTGGCAAAATATAATGGTAGGTTTTTACCCTTTTAACTGGTACAAAACTGACACCTTTATTCAAGGCATCATGTTTGCAATGACCACAACACAAGTAGTCAATAAAGCAAACAAAAAGAAGCAACTCTGATAAGGATAATAATATGCACTGTCCTTGAAGTTGATTGGCCCACACCCGAGACGGCTTTCTTTAGAGCCTAGTCCCCATTGGTGTAGGGCCAGATGACACCAGAAGGCGTACAACTCAAAAACAGTGCAATATCAGAGTATTGAGAGTTCGGGGTAAACATTTACACTATGAGATCTCTTTTACCAGTGGCAAAATAGAGATCTCATAGTGTAAATGTTTACCCCGAACTCTCAATACTCTGATATTGCACTGTTTTTGAGTTGTACGCCTTCTGGTGTCATCTGGCCCTACACCAATGGGGACTAGGCTCTAAAGAAAGCCGTCTCGGGTGTGGGCCAATCAACTTCAAGGACAGTGCATATTATTATCCTTATCAGAGTTGCTTCTTTTTGTTTGCTTTATTGACTACTTGTGTTGTGGTCATTGCAAACATGATGCCTTGAATAAAGGTGTCAGTTTTGTACCAGTTAAAAGGGTAAAAACCTACCATTATATTTTGCCACTGGTAAAAGAGATCTCATAGTGTAAATAGATTGGAGATATCCATTAAAAAGAACGATGCAGACAGAATCAACACTAGAGGTGTACAAAGCAATTCCCAGTATAGGTTTAAACCGATGTCTCAATAGCCAGAAACAAACAGCACTATCATGGCAGTGGTTAGCCCAAAGAACCCGACTTCTCCCGTAAATTTCACAGCCACAACTACCAGACTGTCTCGTCTCATCCACTATGTTCAACAACTGCAATACAGGTCACAACACTTCCCTGCTTCTTCCCTCGCACGGCTACACTTTACAATTCCCTCCCATCGTCTCTTCTTCATAATAACGCTGTTCAACTCATAACACGTGTTAACTCTTTATCTACAGGCAATGGCAATCGTGACGTTTGTTGCTGGTCGCTTGATATTTTGGGGCGCGTACTCAGCAACCATCTCTTACCTGGTGACTCCATCTTTGAGGAATATCTGAGCCCGGCTTAACCGGGCTACGCCATTCCCCACGAACAGCACGGGTCCGCACAACGGCTTCACGGTTCCACGTCGGCACTGTCCACCGATGTCAACAAACACGGCGACGCGGTCACCTGCTCGCATGGCTATAGCAGCCAGGAATGACAAACGTATGCATACGAGACTGCGCACAATTCAATGGGACTACATGTTATTTTTGGGTTAAACCACGTAAAGGACTGGCCAAATGTGTGTCCAAAGACCCTACATCACCCAACATAGCCAAACAAATTAAATTTAAACGTTTACAAGTGTTTAATAAAATAAAAAAATGCATGACTTCTCGATTTTTTCTGACTTGCTGGGTTTTCCTGATGATGCAAGATGCAGTCTCAAGCAAAACGAATCTAATTTGCTAATTTTCTTCGTGAGAATTGTTCTATAACTGACTGGTGAGCTGAGATGATTATGGCGCATTCATTTTTTACTGTGTCGGGTGGTGGGGAGTTTCCAAACAAAAATTTGGCCAGATCAGTATGTGGCCTAACTCAAATATCAATTCAGAATCATAACATAGGCTGCAAATACCTACGCATTATGTAAACGTAATTGTTACTGGCCAACATTAAGTGTGGCTCTCAAGGGTAAATAGGTAATTGTTGTTGTAATTGTTAGGTGGTTACAGTGTCCATTGCAACTATTCTGGTGTAATTTTAACATTTTACCAAATTTACTTAAAACTGTAAACAAGACCAAGTGTTGTACCAGTAAGACACCACTAGTAAGATATAGTACACAGATCAAAACATTTTAACAAACCATTTACTTTAAACTTTTTTCTCAAAATTTAACATAAAACTATGGTTGTCAAGTGATAACCAGTAACCGTTTTCACAATGGATTACCGGTTTTGAAAGTTAGGAACTGTAAAATCGATTCCAGTGTGGACTTTTTAATGCAGTGCACTGACTGGCCCACATATGAACCATATGGCGGTACCCTGGGGTTCCATAGTACCCCGGTTATCGCATCATGTCCGTGATGCAGTAATTTTTACTCTGTTGATGGTCGGCGATGCGGCAATCGACTCATCTCGACGAGCTGTACACGATGCACCACTATGGTGCGTGCGAGCGTCCAGGGTTTCAGCGCAATCGTCTTCGCTGTTTTCGACATCGCGGAGTAGCACCGATTGCGGATTGATTGGTACCTCGGTCGCGGAGTTAAGTACACCCCTGGAAAAAATAATGTCCCAGAAATAAAATATTGAATTGCCTCGGCCATTTTGTATTATTTGGTACCCCGGGGTACCGCCATAAGGATCATATGAGCGTTCGAATTGCTCGGCGACACAGGCCTAAGGGTAAATATGATATGGGTAAATAAAATGTAAAGGTGCAACCATGAGGTACACTCACACTCGATCGGCAGGTCGCATGTGGTTTGGTCCAACCACATGCGACCTGCCCGATCGACTGTTGTTTCTGAGCCTTCCCTAGGTCAACTCAGCCTTAAATGGGTACTTGGTGCGGTGTGTAAACATCACCATGGGCAAGACAAGTGGCTGTTTGTGGTGCCAGCCACCCATTGTGTGCTGTTAGCCTTCAAATGTGCTAATAGCACTTGCCTCAAGACTATATGAGGGATCTTTGTTTTATACGTGTTTAGTGTATATGCATGTGTGTGTGTACGCAGCATTACGTGTGTTGTGTGTGTCGACTGAGAGCCTGGACAACTTTGTAAACGAGATGTTCCATCTTAAGGGGTTTTCCATGTGTAATAGTTTCATAATAATAAAACAAACACATGTGATATCATTCATATCATTCAGTACTTTTGGGAGCTGCCAAAATTCCAGGGACATAGACATGGGCCCCTCGTAGCACCGCGTTCCCACACTCCACCGCAACCACCACCTGAGGCAGTCCATGCTCTTGCTGCACTCTAAACAACCACACATGAGAGTATGAGTGACTTGCTGTATTATTCATTACAACTTTTATGGTGCTGTTTGTTCCTGGTTGCTTGACATTCTGGGCCTTTGTACCTGTGCTCAGCAACATCATTAAAAAATATACCCTAGTGAATACAAGTCATGGTACACTTTCCACAGTGACTGTACGATGTTTGCTTGTGTTTGTTTTGCGAATCCAGTTTCTGAGCACAGACCATAAGGTACAAAAATGTCCAGCGGCCAGCAAAAAAAGCAGCACTATAAAAGCTGTCCGAGATACAGAGTTTACACGTGTTTTACATTGAGCAACGTTAGTATAGGAGCTTGGGAAAAGAGATGGTGTGTGGGCAATACAAAGTGACAAGAGTTACAACATCAGCAAAATTTGTGCATTGTATCATAGTAATAATTGATAAAATAATGTATGAGACAAGTAACCATCGCCCTTCACACCATGATTCTGATTGATTCTGACATAATGCAGCTAAACATCAAGGGAGTTAACAGCTATGAAAAAACAAATAGATCCCACCGTAACGATAGAGATAGGTATTAGAGTAGAAGTCGCAGGAAGTGATTTGTACAAAGCATGTGAACAGACAGGTGAAAGACAATAGCAAAATATAAAAGTTGGGCGACAACATGGCCAAGCAGCAGTGCGTTCGCTGCTTGTTGTAGAGGTATGCGGTTTTAATGTGGCAGGCCGCTCTGGTTAATACTGCAAGTGTATTGGCCATACCATATGCACCGTCTGCTTAACAGGGAGCATTAAAGATCCTGTGTAGCCATTTGAAACATGTAGAGCAGTGTATGCCAGGATAACGGTCATAATTTGTCAAAATGAAAAAAAATGCCCACAAATCACTTCATGGGATTACACACAGCCATCATCGCCTTCTACGAGCAGACTCATGACCATTTGCAGGCCAGTGCTGAGTCACCTGTACCACACAGGGACAGCTGCCACTGGGAGTACCCTTTGAATGTTTGACAGATGCGATGGAAGAACTTTAAGTTGCTGACGCACTTAAGTAAGCACCATAATATGCAAGATGTATTGTTTATATTTAAATTATAAAATGACTGCAGTGCAATGTTTCACAATACCCCACCTTGTTTCTAAGACAGGCACAAGCAGAATGTCTGGCACTTGCGGATGATGCAGCACTGGGATTTCACCTCCACATACCTGTCCATGCTTAAATAGACAAACAACCCAGAAAACAAATATTTATTATTATATAGACACGTAAAAAGGATGTGGTCCACACTCTCACATTGACCGATGCTCCAGCACTTCCTAATTTACTCATCACTCGCCCGGCAACAGTTGGTCGCCTCCTTACCACTCTTTTATCTCTGCGACTTACGGTTCTTGCTCCCGTGAACACCACTCATTATTCATGCCTCCTCCCACGTTCAGGACTCAGTCTACCACACTGTTACATCTCATCCACTGTGTTCAACCACCGCACTGCAGGCCACAGTATGTGCCTTGCTGCTTCTTCCCTCGCTCTACTTTGGAATTCCCTCCCATGGTGTATTTTCCCAAGCTCCTATGATAACCTTGCTCAATTGAAGAAATGTGTTAAGTTTATTACAATTTTAATGGTGCTGTTTATTGCTGAACACTATACTTTTGGGGCCTTTGGGCCCTGTGTGATGGCAGCTTAGGGGGCGTTTATCCAGCAGTGGGTAGAAATAACTGATGACGTACAATTTAGCATGCAAGTCCCTTAATTTTGCATATGAAAGTATCTCTCCATACTACATGACATTATAATTATTGTCATTGTGGAGAATTTAAGAAACATAATAAATAAGCGGACAATAGCCCTCCCCCCAGACGTCTCTCCAATTAAAACAATTATAAATATTTTCTAGACACCCCATCAGCCCCACATCCTTCTGGGAGTGTATTTTTTCAGCGGCAATGATTAAAAACTAGCAAACTCTAGACCGGTTTCAACATTCAGTGTCTCATCAGCAGAGTCAGGCTTGCTTGAACCACAGCTGATGAAATGCCAGATGTGTATTGGCATGGACCTTCTCTGTTATATATAATACCGTACACAACACGAAATAATGATCAGGGTTGTTGTGGATAATATATAATACAATCAATAAGGAGACGTTACGCCTCATATCTGTCCCCCAATTAAACATTGTAAGTATTCTTTACACATGCCATCAGCCATACGGCCTTCTGGGAGTCTACATTTTTCGGCAGCATTGGTTCAACGCAAGCAAACTCTAGACCGGTTTTTGACATGCGGTGGCCCCTTGTTCTGCGGCAGTCTGGAGACTTGTTGCCGTAGTCACCTGCTGGATGTGGCTGCCGAGGAGCGAGGCTGCCTCTGCCGGCGACACGTGGAGCGAGTTGTAGCGCACGCACGTGAACGACGGAGGCAGCTGCAGGCGCCTCAGCACGGCGCGGAAACGCCGCTCGGCAACATCGGCGCCGAGCGCCTCCACAGCCTGTCAAGGGGCGAGCTTCGAGACCTCACCCGGACAGACAACCCTACCACCACGCCTGATAGTCTCAAGCGCAGTTCAGACAAAGTTGGAGCACTTCGCATTTCTGGGGTGGAGCACCCAGTCCCCGTGCCTCACGGCGCTTGACAGAATTCAATGTCAACACAACCAGGGTGACGTCTCATCCAGCACACGAATTAACTCCAGTCACTCGCTCACTCAGGCGGCGATCAGTCACCTCCTTGTCACTCTTCTATCGCTACGACCATGGCTACTGTTTCTGTGAACATCACTCGTTGATTGCTCCACACATGTTGATAACTCGGTCTACCAGACTGCTTAATTCGATCCATAGTGTTCAACTACCATATTGCAGGTTACAACACTCACTCATCCCATCACTCACGCAACCCATTCAGACGGTTTCGTCTCATCACTTCGCTGCTGCTTCTTCCCTCGCACTGATCCACTTTCGAATTCCCTCCAATCGTCTCTAATACATGTTCAAGAAACATGTTAACTCTTACAACTTTAACGCTGAAGTTTGTTGCTGGAAGCTTAACGTTTCGTGCCTTTGCTCAGCAACTTTGTAAAAACTAAAAATATCCCCGCACCGGAAATTAGACGAATCACGCCCTGATAGTTTGTGGGCAAAACACGAGCGAACTCTGTTCTCCAGGTTTCCCACAGACCTAACCCGGACATTTATCAGCGAGTCTGGGCCTCGTCTAAAATCTGTGATGGTTACTGTGATAGGAATGTTGATTTTTTTTTTTTAAACAATCAGATATCGCTACAAATAAATTGCTGCCACCCGCAATAAGTTGCCTAAGCCAGGCAAGGTACCTCTGGGTGCAGGTAGTCTGCACGCAGGTAATCCTCGACATGTCGGGGCAGGTGTTGCTGAAGGTCCGTGATGTCCTCCATCGTCGGCAAGGTGTGCAGCTCCTGTACCACACACACATACGATGCACACCAACACCGTTTTGGTGGGACACGGGGCAGACTTCTTGTACCCAGCCGGGGCCAGGCCCGCAGCCAAATAAGAAACCGCGGGCGTCCCTCGCGCTCCACGGCAACGCGGAGAGACCTGGGACACGAGCGGATCTTGTGCAACGAGGACCCATTGGGCCATCGTACAGACACGACCGCCAGCGTGGTGGCTGTGTGTGGAGAACGCAGCGAGGGTGGCCGCGTGTGGAGGGACGAGTGGCAGGAGGCCGGCGGACAGTCTCACGTGGACGATGGTGTTCAACGCGGGAGGGCTGAGCGACGACCCTGACACTGCCCGGGGATGACTGTCGCCGTGGGGCTGTCGGGAATCTACGGCTGAAGTTGGTTGTTACTGGAGGGACGTGTGACTGTGGGTAGCGGTCCGAGTTTCAATTCCCGCTCGCGGCCAACAACATCGGTGACGACTGTTTGAACCGGCCCTGGGCCTCCGCTAGTTTGACTCAGCCTCAAATGAGTACTGCACCTGGTGCGGTGTGTAAACATCGCCACTGGGGAGACAAAGGCGGCCACGCCCCCGTGTAGCCTTTTAACACGGGGATGTTTTTGTTGTATCTCTGTGACTGTAGGGAAGCAAGACCGAACGACACCTTCACAGACATCCCGGCCATGACGATCCGAGCCACGCGATTCGCGATCGCGATCCACGCGGATCGGATCGATGCGACCCCCGTGGTGGCAACGTCGTTCGCGTAAAATTTGCGCGCCCACGTTTGGAGTTTGTGAGCCACGTGCGATAACAGCTCACAAGAGACTAACGATGCCCAGTCCGCCATGCAGCGGGCGTAGAATGATGCAGTTGTTCGCGATGTAGTCCATCGCTTAGTTCGAGTCGCCGCAGTTCCCTTGAGTTTTGCTCGTTGCTGGTCACAAACCACCCCCACCCAGTGCCGGATTAAGCGAATGCGGGGCCTGTAGCATATGTTATAAAGAGCCGTAAATAAAAAAAAACACAAATATGAAAACACATTTTTTACTTGCATAGTAAAGTCATTGTATTTTTTCATTTTCTATAAGGCCAGATAATACGACAAATCGCTAACCTCAAACACCCAGTCGTTCATAAAAATTGAAGGCAGTATAGTACTATAGTAAGAGCAAGTGCAGAATCACTGAACCAGAATTGATAGCTAGAAAACATTTAGCGCAGGGCCCTTGAAAGTGCGGGGCCCATGGCATATACTACTTTTGCTCCTCGGATAATCCGGCACTGCCCCCACCCACCTTTTAAAACAACTCACCAGACTGTCACCTGAACTGCAGGTTATAGCGACACACCGATGGAAACGCCCAACAGTCGAAATTCGTCGCTAAGTGACGGTGACGTTACCAGAGCGCTTGTGCCTGGCTAGGTGAACTTTGAGGTCACATCACGTATGGAAGGCTTGCTGCTGGCAGGTCATGGTTCAGATTCAGGTGTTATGGGCTGAGATGACTCACAGATGCACCAACTCTGCACCTCACTGTTGCCACCTTGCGTTTTCACCGTTCCGTGCTCTGCCCCTTGTGAGTGTCGCTCCTCTGCCCTCCACTGTTGTTGAGGGCGATTGCCTCCAATTTCCCAGGAGCGTCCTTCACGAGCCTCCTCCATAAAGGCCGATCTTGACACCACCGGTACCAGTCATCGGCAAGTATACTCAGCTCTCGTACCACGGTATGATGTGTTCGATAGTTGATATTTGCAACCACATCGACTGCACTTGTCAAACCAACTGTTACGTGAAGCTGGCCATTGGGAATTATTGCACCTTAGAAAATCCCATAAATGCTTGTGTAGTGTATGATTCACGAGACACACACTCAGGTCTGGAGGCACCATGATTTATTAACAACTAAACAGGGCTACAGGTTAACGACACTGGGGGGTTATTCTAGACCCCAATGGGTCTCTATCCCTTAACTTCCCCGACGACCAACGCGTCCCGAACCCCCAAGCCAACCCGCTCCGTGAGTTCCCTGTCCCAGACAACCACGATCGCTCCGCCCCCGTCTCTCTCATCCTCCCGAGCGTCACCTCTCTCCGCCTCTGGCCACGCTCTCTCCCTGGTCTCTCTCGATGGAACCGGGGCTTCTCCGCCATGTCTTCGCCGGCACCAGATAGAGGTACGTATGTGTAGTGAGTCCAACTGAGTCGCAGACGTTCTTTAGAGGCAACACCTTTATTGTAACATCAACACGTAACACAAATGGGTAACTGCCCCTTCACCAGATACAGCTTAGGTTGGTGACCACACAGCTAACTACTCTATACGTAGGAGTTACAGCTACGAAGGGTCAGACCCTCACTCGGGTCCTGACCACTTATTGATGCCTCGTAGGACGTAGAGCTTCCAGCTTGTAGACGTGGAGCTTCAGCTTGTAGAATGCAGCGACTCTGGTCCCTCTCAGGGACCCGCCTTATATCCTCCTGGGTCGGGGCCGCTCTGCCCTTGGCCCCGCCCGCCTTCTCGAGCCTTCTAGCTCCCTCTCGATCCCTCTCAAGAGCTCTCCCTGGACACGTGATCGCCCCCTAGCCCCCCCCCCACCTGGGGCCCCCTCTGTGGAAACTCCGGATCACATGTCTACGGGGTCAACCAGAGTGCCATGGCCCGGGGCAACCCTAGCCCCTGGGCTGACACTCTCCGACTCCCCCTTGTGGGAGCCCGCATTACACGCTATGCTTGGTGCCCGTGCTATCCCAGCGCACACCAAGCCCCGCTAGGGCTGGTACTACACCCGCCTATGGGGTGTACGCGATGACAGTGCATCGCGCGCCACGGCCCCCTCGGGCCGGCACCATACAGTGACATCGCCGATGTCACTACATATGTACTCCTTTACAGGTTCTGGGTGTAGCCGGCTTATACGCCATAGAGACGCTATTTACATCTCAACACTTGGATCAAACTGATGGGAATGAGCAAGCTTGCTCATTTGCAACCACAACACCTTGACATTTATGAATGACACAGTGAAGGTGAACCTCCTACAACTCTCTTCCCAGCTCAATGAAGCTCTGTGGCCAAACCCCTCCACCAATAAGGCATCTCCCACGAGAAAGGATCCTGGTCTGGGTGGATTCCCACTCTAATTTCACAGTCATATGGTCCCCTCTTACTCCCCGAGTAGAAGATACCCGGACAGACAGCTTCAAAAGAGGAAGCCTGCCGCAATCAATGAAAGAGGCCAGAATATCCACCAAACACAAATCTGGCACACCTCCAAACCTCCTGCAGATCTAGAGGTCAATCTCCAGCACTCAAAATTGTAAGATTTATGAAAAAAAACCCTGAAGAATGGATTAGAAAACCCCTCCTAGAGGTGATTTGCAAGGGATATAGACAGACAGGTTGTATGAAATAAGAGATTTAGCATACAATTTAACCCGATATACGTGACGGACCTTACCAATCGCAGAACAAAAGGAAGCTTACACCACGGCCTTAAATGGAGAGAAAGCTTTTGATGGGGTAGAGTGGGAATTCATATCCACAACCATGGACATGTTCAACTTCCTCCACAGGTCATAGACGTGTGTAAACTACTTTATGATAAGCCCAGTGTTGCGGTCACAACCAATGGTGTGGTGTCAGAAAGATTCTCCCTTAAAAGAGGCACCCAGCAAAGATGTCTCCTCTCTTCCCTACGTTTTGCAATTGTGATGGAACCCCTGGTAGAAATTATTAGAACCATAAAAGCAATCGGGGGAATTGGCTTCCCAATCCGTCCCCCTTGATCACGTGGATTTGGAGCCATACAACTATGTACACAATTGCAGAATCTTACAAAGTCCTATTTATGCATCTGAGTGAAAGTTCACCGGGGAGATGCAGCGATGATATCTGCTCGTATGCTGATGCTAGGTGGATTGTTGCATCAAAGGATCATGAAATAATGCGATGGGTTGGCCTTCATCCAGCAGGGGATTGATCATAGCTGCTGCTGATGATACTGATAATGAGGTATGTGGAGTAATGCATCTCCTGCACCGCCTGACAGAGGGCACCTCAGTCCACTTGATCCACTCGTGGTTCGACGTGCACGAGGTAACCACAAGAAATTGAAGTTAAAGCAATGAAAGACTAGAATCCAAGAAACAGAGATCCAAGCCGATGAAACCCCCAAGAACTTGGAATTGCGTGAAGAGGCCTCGTGAGGTGGCGTTGTCACCCCACGCAAAATAACTGTGGTGCCACGACCGCGGAGCAACTCTGCAAACGCCACAATCCCCTGCCGGTCCCCACCCTGAGCACACGCACACACGCCGCACTTGCACCCACGTAGTGTCCTAGCGGGAGATTGCCTGGCACATTGGATTTTAATCCGAATGGCCTCTAGAGGGAGAGTCCCACGGTTTTCCGGTGCCAGGAGATTGGCCGACCCTCACAGGACAGGTTACATTGTGGTGCCCCTAAATTGGCTTAAACTTATATGGGCGCAGAAGGGAAAGGTTCCCTGGGCCAACTGCAATGAGGTACAACTCGTAGAGAACGGAGGACGGAACATTTAGCAAGAAGGACACAAAAATACAAGGAGATGGAGGGCGGCATATGAAGTAGGCAAAAGCGCAAGAGCCCTTCCGCGGAACTCGAGGAAGGACCAGGAAACAAGAGCGCGAGGGCGCAAGTAAGCGCACGATTGGCTGCGCGGTATGACGTCACCCTGGGCCTTTGAAGTTTAGAGAATAAAAAGGGGGGGGGGGGGGCCGGATAATTTCAGTTCAGTTGTCTACAACCTCCGGGCCGTCACGACCCACTCCCTCACGGAACAATGCGCCAATTACAACGGTGACGGCTGGAACCCGGGCCCAGGGGGGGGCGGTCAGCGGAATCGAACGCCCCTTGAGCGCGTGTGAGTCGCCGGTCCGCTCCACGTGCGGCATCAGTCGTCGGGGCAGGCGGAGCATCAGCCAGCAACAGGCCCATCACTGGGGCTCCAACAGGAAAAGGCGGCGCCTCCGGAGCTACTCGGGGAGTTTCTGTGGGCGCACAGACAGAGCGTTCATCTTGCGCATCATCCTGGTCCGGGCGGCCCGGCGCATCGGACGCATCAATCGCCGGCCGCTCAGGAAGTGGAGATGAATCAACAGGGCTAGGTGACACATATCTTTTCAGCCTAGACGGGTTGACAATCCAGTGCCGGCGACCGAAGCGGATGCGAACACATTGCGGGCGTCGGACCTCCACGACCTCATCACAGGTACTTGGGGACAATCAAGCCACGCTTTTTGCCCCTTTTCCTACAGAAGCCCGGAGCCCTGGTGCTTCGGCAAGCACTCTTTAGCCACTTTCCGGCTGCCAGAATTATCAACGGCAGCTTGCTATGCCTCCCGCAGTCTTTCGAGTGCGGCTTTCATTGGAGCGGGCACTGCGAATCCCTTCTTCGAGGATCCCAGGTCCATTTGTACCTGAATCGGGGGTTCTGGATCTCTACCGTACATTAAATAAAAAGGCGAGAACCCCGTTGAGGCGTGAGGGGCCAGCCTGTACGCGGCCAGGACCCCCGGAAGGGTGTGCGCGGCTGTGCTCCCACCTCAGACAACGTGGCGACGAGCTGCGCAACCGATTGAAACAGCAGCCTAAGCTGGCCTGTGAGGGTCCGCCAGACCTCTGGTGGTGGTGGGTGGCCACCTACGGTCGCCATCTCCTGCTCCTGTCGGCCGGGCTCCACGGGGCGCATCTCCGGGGCCCCGGACTCCGGGGACATTGCGGGAACCTCCTCCATGCCGTCTTCTTCGTCGGACATCACCACAGGTAGCTTCTTCCGCTTCGCCGCCAATTTTTACATGTTGCTGGAGTCACTTCTGGCACCAATTGTGTAGTGCAGAATGACTCGAAGACGGAACTCTCAGTAAGGGCTTGCGCCGGTTTATTAACACAAGGGATAACGGTTTACACCAGAGATAGGTGTCCCTACACTCGGTCCTTCCCTCGGACCTTAGGCTCTATCTGTTCCAAGCCTTGGCTATCTCTTGGGCTCTCTCACTCGACCCGGGACGGGGGTTCAGCCAACACCGCCCGACCGAGGAGAGCAGCACCCCACGTAACCTTAGCCAGCTCTTACAGACTTCTCAGAGCCCTACCCCTGGCTATATCTTCGGCTCTTCTACTCGTAGAACCCGGACGGGGGATCAGCCAAAACCGTCCGGTCACGAGCAGGAGAGACCTCTTTCAGACGCTCTCCATCCCGGGCTCCCACAACAACAACCCCCTTTCGTCACGGGGTCCCCCTTAAGTATATCTCATGACATGACATCATCGCGTCTTACAGTGCTCATGACGTCACGTCGTTATACTACTCCTCTGCACAATTATTATTCATAAAATATTATTTGCCTCGTTTATCTATTACAGTCTTATTATGAATATTAGAAGCTAAATTGCATTAATATTAATATTTTTAAGGACACTAAATGAGTATTGAAGCATTGGTTCTCATCTCCTGTTAACAGCTGCAAGTGATACTCATTTTATGAATAGCCCCATGAAGTTGCAAGACCTTTTGTAGGAGGATCTTGCACTGGCATATTTGCAAAATCTTCAGTATGTGGGAATAAAGCAGGGTACCAGTGTAGGGCTTGAGTATAGCGCGCCACGCATCCCCCGCCTCTGTTGCTATACAAGCAAGCACAGTACAGTGGGATGATGTAAGGTAATGGTTGTTGTGACTTTAGGCGAAGTGGGTCGTTAAGGGTTGAAACAGGTGTCAGGGTAGCCGGGAGGACACAGGCCAGTGATTGGCTGGAAAGGTAATTGGGCATTAGCTGGCGTCGCTCCGGCGGCGAAAACAAGGCCACGTGACACGGGGGGCCAGGGGGCGAGTGATAAGCGGGGGGTAGAGATAATTAGGGAGATTAATTGGTGTGGGGATATAAGCCAGAGCGCAACAGAGAGAAGGGGGTCCTGGACAAGTCAGGCGTCGTGGATGGAGCTGCAGTAACGGTGCCCGGAGAGTCGCAGAGCAAGTGATAGTAGAGTAAAGCGTAGAGACAGTGTTAGTAGAGTAAAGCACGGAGAGACAGTGGTAGCGAGAACGCAGTGAGCAACCAGGTAGCCATGCATCGGAAGGATGCAGAGTAGGAGAAACCGTAGAGATGACAAGCGTAGCGATAGTGAGGTAGAGGGCACGGAGAGACGCGGAGCGGTGGCGCAGCAAAGAGACGCAGAGCGGAGCGAGGCCGCGCCGAGACGCGGAGCGGAGCGAGGCCGCGCCGAGACGCGGAGCGGAGCGAGGCCGCGCCGTGACGCGGAGCGGTGGCGCAGCGAAGGTGGACTCTAAGAGGAAAATAAAGAGGAGAGAAAGACAACCCTTGTACGAGTCCTACAACTGGTGTCAGAAGTGATAACGGACCTGCACCGAGATGTCCAAGAAAGTCATGAAGAAAAATAACTTACCGGCAGCCTCGTCGGCAGAGAGCAGCGATGCGGACGTGATACCTCCATCAGGAGCGGAGGCCCCCGCATCGCAGGAGGACGTGACGGAGCAAGCACCGCCGCACGACGAGGTCGACACGCACGACGATGAGGAGCTGAGCCCGCCGCACGTGTGGAGAGCTGCGATGGCGGCGTGGGAGGCCAGGATGGCGGTGCTCATGCAAGAATTTGATCGAGTTCTGCGGTCGATGCGGGAAGCACCGACGGGATTGGATCCGCAGCCGCACGACCTCGTTACATCTGCGGGGGCTGACGGCGCGGCTGGATCTCCCGAGGCGCCAGGTGTGCTGCTGGACGAGGAGGTGGAACCGGAGTCGCTGGCCTCGAGCACGCCACGTCGGCTGCACGTGGAACGCTTAGAGGTCCCGGTCGGTGACTAGACGGCGTTTACACGACGATTTCGGGCAGCGTATGAGTCGCTCGGGTGGACGGAGGCTCAAGCGCTACGGGCGCTGCCAACGGCTTTGGACGACGACGCATTGGTGACGTTCTATGGTCTCCCTCGAGGGGTTCGCTTGTCCTTGACAGAGATATTTGCGGCGATGCAGAAGATTTACGAACCTCGCTCGGTCGCCAAGCGCAAGTTTCAATTAAGGCGATGGGCGGAAGGAGAATCTCCCCTCGCGTATCGCAGTGCGCTGTTGACTCTTGGCCAAGCGGCTTACCCGGCAATGGACGAAGCGGCCCTTGATTCTTTGGCCCAGGAGAGGCTGTTGCAGATGGCGAAGGAGCTACAAGTCGTCCTCTCACTTCCCAGCGACAACGACGATGACGGGTCATCCTTGCAGCTTGCCAGGAACATCCAGGTCAACCTGGATCTTCGCGACGAGCCATCGGCGGGGCCATCTCGGCCCCTGGTGGTGGGCATTGGATCAGACGGTGGTCTACCGGAGGGAGAGCTGACGCCGCTGACGGCAGCGGCCGCACGACCACCGTTGAGCCCACACCGCCGCTCGGATGCGGGCGAACGTGGCGGTCCGTCACGCTGCTACGAGTGCGGGCGGCGAGGATACTTCGCGCGGGACTGCTGGAGATGGAAACGCGTCTTCCCACGTTCATCGGGACCCTACAATCGGGGATTCTACCCAGCGCAGGATTACCAGGCGAGTCGCGACACATGCAATACACGGCCGTATCCTACACCTCACCCATCCGCGTCGATACATAATGTTGATCCCCCTTCGTATGATGCTCAAGGTAATGCGGTATGGGGTGCGTTGGCTCATCGTGTTTTGGGGGCTGCGCCGGGTTCGTCAGATGTGATGGCGTTTGTTCAAGGGATTCAAATTCGGGTTATTGTTGACACGGGGGCATCCACGACGCTTATTTCTTTGCACACCTTCCGATTGCTCCCTGCTTCGGCCCATGTTTTGGAACCAGTGGAGGGCCCGTGTATAGCGGCAAATGGGGGTAGTTTGGGAATTATGGGTCGTATACTAGCAACGATACAGGTCGGGGAGGTGTGTGTAACAGGGTACATTTTGGTTTCGTCTGTTTTGGCTGTGCCGTGTTTATTGGGCACGGATTTTTTGCAAAAGATGCCGATTAGGATTTCAATTGAAAGGGGACAGTTGGAATTGCCGTCAGGGAAGTGCATAACATTTTTGGGTACTCCGCCTAAATTTGCTCGTGTCAACGCTGTGGTCCAGGCGGTGGTTAGCTGCACGGTGCGCGTTCCGCCTGCGACGCAGATGCTTGTCCCGTTGAAATTGAAAAAGGGGCTGTCAGTAGGTAACTTGGAGAAGGGTATATTATTGTCACCTTAAAATGTCGTGTCACGAATGCCCTCTTTGGTAGGGGCTTTTACGATGGTGCCAGCAACGGCCGAACCCTTTATTCAGATTGTAAACACGGTGCACGAGCCGGTCGTTATTCAGGAAGGGACCACGCTGGCACATGCGTCAGTCGAACGAGGTTCGGAAAGCCATGTGTGTTTGGCAGCGGGGGGGGGGGGGGTAACACGCTGCCGCGACCGGAGGAGGAACCGAGCTGGTTTCGCGAATTGTATGAAGGTAACGACGATTTGACACCCGAGCAGCGGACGCGGTTAAGGGAGTTGCTTTGGGAATTTAGGGATGTGTTTAGCTCGGGGAAGTTTGACGTCGGTCGTACGACCTTGTTGCGACATCACATTGACACTAGAGATGCGGCCCCTGTTCGATTAAATCCTCACCGGGTGAGCCCGCTGGAGAAGGATTGCATCCGGAGGACGGTTGACGAGATGTTGCAACAGGATATCGTATCCCCTTCGTCCAGCCCATGGGGAGCACCGATCGTGTTGGTAAAAAAAAGGGACGGCTCTCTGCGATTTTGTGTAGATTACCGGAAATTAAATAAAGTTTCGGTGGCGGATGCTTATCCGCTTCCGTGCATTGACAACTCATTGGACGCATTGTCCGGCGCTAAATTTTTATCCACATTAGACCTCTTATCAGGCTTTTGGCAATTGCCCTTGGACGAGGCATCTAAACCGAAGACGGCTTTTCGCACGCCGCAAGGATTGTTTCACTTTAATGTATTGCCGATGGGGCTGCACTCCGCACCGGCCACTTTTCAACGACTGATGGAGCTGGTGTTGACGGGATTGCAGTGGGAGTCGTGTTTGATTTACCTGGACGATCTTAATTTGGGAGCTTTCGCCTCCCGTGCCGCGTCTATCATCTCACTTACAATGGTAGTACACTGGCGTGAACTCATTGATCTCCCCGCCCTCTCCCTCCCCCCGTCCCCTCCCCCTCCTCTCTATATTTAAGGGACCGTCACAGAAACGACCATCTCTTTGTGCCGATTTGTGTCCTCTCTCTGTGTGCCGTTGTGATGTCTGTCTGCTTGTATGTCTGTCTATAGTTTTCTAGTTAGATGTTTGTTGCTCACACAGCCGATTTGTGTCCTCTCTCTGTGTGCCGTTGTGATGTCTGTCTGCTTGTATGTCTGTCTATAGTTTTCTAGTTAGATATTTGTTGCTCACACTTAAAATTCTAACTTAGCAAATTTTGAAACACGTAGTCAACCAGGCCATGCGTTAATTGTGTGTTAACCGACTCTCTGTGTTGTATTACATCACATTTCAATATTTTACTAGGTTATTTAATTTTCGTGTGCCTGTATACTCCTCTCTATGTGTGCCGTTGTGATGTCTGTCTGTTTGTATGTCGGTCTATAGTTTTCTAGTTAGATTTTTGTTGCTATTTTCTTTTATGCCTGATGATGATTGCTTGTGTTGCAATCGAAACGTCGTAATGTGTTGTTTTATTTTGATTTATTATTTTATTTTTAGACGTGACTTAACCGAAAATAACCAAAGAATAATACCTGGACGATGTCATTGTGTTTAGTAAGGATTTCGAGGGACATTTGCAGCGGCTACGAGCTGTGTTTGGCAGAGTAAGGGGCGCCAATTTGAAGTTTAAACCCCAAAAGTGTCATCTGTTGCGAACTTCCGTTAAATATCTTGGTCATGTGGTCAGCGAGGCGGGGGTCGCAACGGATCCGGAGAAAACTAGTTGTGTTCGTGCGTGGCCAGTGCCTAAAACGGTGTCAGAAGTACGCAGCTTCGTGGGCTTTACGTCATATTATCGGCGATTTGTTAAGAATTTTGCTACGATTGCGAGGCCACTGCACACGCTCACTGCTAAGGGTAAAAAGTTTATATGGGGTGTTGAGGAGCAGCATTCATTTGAAATGCTCCGGGACGCGTTGGTGGACGCACCGCCGCTCGGGTATCCAAATTTTGCGGAAATGTTTACGTTGGACACGGATGCCAGTGACACGGGCATCGGAGCTGTGTTGTCGCAAACGATTAACGGTGTTGAAAGGGTCGTCGCGTATGGCAGCCGGGTACTGTCCCCGGCGGAACAAAGGTATTACGTAACGCGCAGGGAATTATTGGCGATTGTTCATTTTGTACAGTTGTATCGACCATATTTGTACGGGCGACAGTTTTTGGTCCGCACCGACCACGCGGCATTGCAGTACTCCTTGCGGATCGATCAACCCTCGGGCTAAATGGCCCGCTAGCTTGAGGTCCTGCAGGGATACTCATTTACGGTCCACCACAGGAAGGGTACGCGTCACGTTAACGCGGGTGCTCTGTCCCGGTTGCCTCAGGCATCGGGCTCGTGTCGGTGCTCCGAGGGATCGCCGCGTTGTGGGCCGCCACTGCAGAGCGAGCTGAGAATGGCCGCTGCAGCTAATTCAAACCGGGTTGACGAGACACCGGATACTGAGCCTGGATTGTTGGGTTTGTCACGGGGGCGTTGGGTGCGGTTGCAAATAGACGATCCGTCGCTTACCAGGATGAAGCTACGGGCCTCTCGCTCCAAATTGTCGGATAATCGGCCTTTTCTCCGACTCATTGACGACCTCCTGGTCAGATGGGATGTCGTCTTACAGAAATTTTGTATAGTGGTGCCACTGTGTTTACGAGGGAAACTCATTTCCGACACGCACGCGCGGTTGATGCACTTGGGGGAGAAGAAAACCGCTTTGACTTTAAGTAATGATTTATATTGGCCGGGGTTGCAGAATGACGTTCATTTGTACATTAAAGCTTGTCACGAGTGCGCACGGTGGAAGGCGCCAGCCCAGCCATATCGGGTACCATTGCAATCGATATGTGTTTCACGGGTTAACAAAATTGTGGCCCTTGATATTTTGGGACCGTTCCCCGTTACCCCGCGGGGTCACAAATACTTGCTCATGGGGATCGAATACTTAACTCGGTGGCCTATGGCATGGCCGTTAGTGGACCAATCAGCGGGATCAATTGTGGGGGCCTTTCTGCAGGGTTACGTTTTCGATAAAGGGGCCCCGGAGCACCTGCTTACAGACCAGGGAAAAAAAATTTCGTCCCGCCTTTTGAAGGTGTGTGACGCATTGGGTACGAGAAAAATCCGGACATCCCCATACCACCCGCAAACCGACGGGATGGTCGAGCATCTTCATCGAACATTGACATCTATGTTGTGCCAGCAGGTTAATTCGGCTCAGATGGATTGGGATTTACATGTCCCGGCGGCTTTGGCCGCTTATAGATTGGCCCCACACGCTTCTACAGGATATTCGCCCTTTTATCTGATGTATGGGCGTGAATCAGAAGCCCCGGCCTTGGTCAGGCTGGGTGTGAAATCTAAGAGCAAGTCGCCAGTGGTGGCTGTCCCCATGCGCGAGTCATTGGATCGGTTGAACGAGGCCAGGGAGGCCTCACTGCGGAATACGGAACGAAGGCAGGCAGCTAATGAGCGTCTGCACGGGGGGCAGCCTCCACGGGAACCATGGCAAGTGGGGGACAAGGCTTGGTTACATTGTCCGATGGTGCCGGTGGGCACGTCACCAAAGTTCCACCGGCCCTGGCAGGGGCCCGTTGAGATTGTGGAAGTTCGTCGGGATCAAAGTGTAAGGATTCGCTACGGTCGACGGTTGTGGCACATTCACCTGTCACGGTTGAAAAGATATGTTGTGCCATATGATGCGTCATCTCCAATCCCGGAACGGCCTGTATTGGATGTGTCCGACGAGTGTCCTGGGGGGCGATGGGAAGATGCACCTCAGCGGTTTACCCCCCGTGTGGCTGCAGGAACACCATCTTTGAAGCGACGGACACGCCGGGACGCACAAGGCCGTGGGTGGCTCTCGTCGAGAGATGGACAGGGGGATGGAGATGGACGCACGGTTCAGGCAGAACGCTGCCCTGTGGCCACGGACAGGGATGCCCTAGCCCCTGTTCCATTGAGTCAGGGAGACGGACCGGCCGTGGGAACACGTTCACGACGATTAACTTTTACTTAAATTCCTGGGACTCGGGGTTGTATATATATTGTGCATCTGTTGAACTTTTCGTGTACTGTGAGTTTCGCGTTTCGCGTTGTTTTAGCCGGGACGGCTAGTTTTTTTCACAGGGGGGGGGGTGATGTAGGGCTTGAGCATAGCGTGCCACGCATCCCCCGCCTCTGTTGCTATACAAGCAAGCACAGTACAGTGGGGTGATGTGAGGTAATGGTTGTTGTTGTGACTTTAGGCGAAGTGGGTCGTTAAGGGTTGAAACAGGTGTCAGGGTAGCCGGGAGGACACAGGCCAGTGATTGGCTGGAAAGGTAATTGGGCATTAGCTGGCGTCGCTCCGGCGGCGAAAACAAGGCCACGTGACACGGGGGGCCAGGGTGCGAGCGATAAGCGGGGGGTAGAGATAATTAGGGAGATTAATTGGTGTGGGGATATAAGCCAGAGCGCAACGGAGAGAAGGGGGTCCTGGACGAGTCAGGCGTCGTGGATGGAGCTGCAGTAACGGTGCCCGGAAAGTCGCAGAGCAAGTGATAGTAGAGTAAAGCGTAGAGACAGTGTTAGTAGAGTAAAGCACGGAGAGACAGTGGTAGCGAGAACGCAGTGAGCAACCAGGATAGCCATGCATCGGAAGGTTGCAGAGTAGGAGAAACCGTAGAGACGACAAGCGTAGCGATAGTGAGGTAGAGGGCATGGAGAGATGCGGAGCAGTGGCGCAGCAGAGAGGCGCGGATCGGAGCGAAGCCGCGCCGAGACGCGGAGCGGTGGCGTGGCGAAGGTGGACTCTAAGAGGAAAATAAAGAGGAGAGAAAGACAACCTTTGTACGAGTCCTACACCAGTAATAAACAACCGACATGATACTGCCATCAACTGGCTGCGATGTAGCCCTGTGGACTGGGAGACTCAGCAAATGATTGTGTGAACCACCAACTTCAAAAGCATTATGGTGAATGTAGCAACATCTATTGGGTGAAGGGGTCACTTGAAACCATTAGAAAATAAACCAATGGAAGACATAAATTAATTCGATATAAATCGAGGTATCGTTACACCCAAG
This sequence comes from Lampetra planeri, assembly GCF_965212315.1. Classification (NCBI taxonomy): domain Eukaryota; kingdom Metazoa; phylum Chordata; class Hyperoartia; order Petromyzontiformes; family Petromyzontidae; genus Lampetra; species Lampetra planeri. The sequence goes on along the minus strand of NC_136116.1, from coordinate 306,772 downwards.
GCAACCAAAGTGAATCATTGCTTATGCAAAGGTTCACAATTCAAATGTGACGTAATATGAGGGTGCTTAAACAAGATGACATTATAAGTAACATCCAGTATCGTTGGATGTTACAAATCACTTTTAAACCAACATTTGTTAGAACAATTCAGCTAAGTTTTAAAATAGACATCATGACAGCAAATCAACCGTCATTTTCCAGAAAGCAAGGTTTGATTTTATTTCGAACGGTGCTCTGACAACACATTTGGGAAACTGTTAGGGGGTGGAACATGTGTGCGGGATGAGGGAGGGCCAATTGCCGACATAGATATTGGAGTGGTCTCGACAAGTCTGGCAACCAAGGGGAGGACCAAAGGCCAGATGGTGGGTGAGATACCATTATGGCAGGCTGCGGGTCTACTGTACAGCAACTGCAGGAACTGGTGGAGGGTATAAAGCATTGGTGGCAGGAGCTGTAGTGGTTATCAAAGACTTGGCCATGATGACATCTTGATCTGCACAGCACAGCATTCAGGGCAGAGCAGGAGCCAGTCGTGTGGTCAGGCACCCGACTGCAGCAAGTAAGCAATGGCCCCGGCAATGAGGATGCTTGTGGCGCAGAGTGCCGTCTGCACAGATGGGAGCAGACAGCTGAGGCAGAGGGAATGGCTGGGCATGTACGAGGGCAGGGCAGGCTCGTTCTCCCAAACCGCGGCCTCAGGGATGTGACCAAGAGCATGCAATACCTGCGCAGATACAGACATGTAGAGAACATTAACGGGATTTGATAATAAATTTAACAAAAGTCCGACATTTAAAAATGTGATTTAATACTTTGGTTGTGGAAGGTGCCCGAGTGGCTTAGAGTGCTGAGCTGACACCAATGAGATAATGGGTTTGAAACCAGGCAGTAGCCTGGTTCCTCAAGTGTAGTGAGTTGATGGTGTCAGCCCAGTCTTCACTTAATTCGGTAAAATTTCATCGTTCAGCATTAAAATATCGGTTCCAGTGTCATGCGACGAACCTCACTCTCACATACAGAGAAAATGGCAAGTGCTGCCCTCTCCTATGTGTGTACCAGAGGTCACTTAAAGGTTTCTAATAGGTAGCTCTGATATGTCTGGTTCCATGGGCCGTTCTCCAACACAAAGGATTGCACTGCTTTGCGAGTGATCCGAAAGGATACTTCGTTTTGTGACAATGTCAACAGCACTGTCCAGATAACAATGGGGGAACATTACAACTGTAGTGACATCAGGGATGTCACTGTATGGTGCCGGCCCGGAAGGGCCGTGGCCGTTCGATGTTCCTACATCGTGGACAGCACTGTGTGGATGGCTGTGTGTAATACCAGCCCTAGCGGGGCTTGGTAAGCACTGGGATAATACGGGCACCACGCACAGCGTGTGGTGGGGGCTCCCACGAGGGGGAGTGGGTGAGTGTCAGCCCAGGGGCAGGGTTGCCCCGGGCCATGGCACTCTGGTTGACCCCGTAGACACGTGATCCAGAGTGTCCACACAGGGAGCCCCAGGTGGGTGATCACGTGTCTGGGGAGAGCTCTTGAGAAGGATCGAGAGGGAACGAGTATGCTCGAGAAGGCGGGCGGGGCCGAGGGCGGAGCGGCCCCGACCGTAGGGGATATCAGGCGGGTCCCTGAGAGGGACCGAGGTCAGAGACCCGAGTGAGGGTCCGACCCTTCGTAGCAGTAACCCCTCTGTGTAGCGTAGTTAGTTGGGTGGTCACCACCCGAGGCTGTATCGGGTAAAGGGGCCGTTACCCCTTTGTGTTACGGTGTTACAAATAAATGTGTTGCCTCCAAAAGGAACAACGTCTGCGACTCAGTTGGACCCACTAACACAAGACTAACACAACTGATACATAGTTTGCGTGGAGTGCAATGTGCGTTAACCTGGCGAGCTGCCCTCTCCCCAGCACGGATCGCCCCATCCATGTAGCCTGCCCACTCCCAGGCCGTCTCTGTCCCAGCGAAAAACACCCTGCCAAACGGTTCACTCAGCACCCTGGGACCATGCGTGTTTGTGAGCACAGTGCAGGGCAGGGGAACACAGAAAGTAGTGCAGATGAACTTTGAAATGACCCACCCATTCATAAACAATGTAAGTACGTGTTTAAATTGAGAGCGAGGCACCACTTTGCTGTGATTTTTTTAAAATAAGATGTCATGCCATACTTTCCATAACTGGTGAGAACCCCCGGTGGGAAACAGCTGACGTAGCAACCACCTGAGAACTCTTCCTCCATCCAGTTCTTCTCGAGGTAGCCCACAGGCTGAGCATAGACACACAAAGACAAATATACCCCATATAGCCTTAGCAGACTGTTGGGGCAAGTAATTCTAGATTTGAAACTTTCGTGACTGCAAGGATTCATACTCTTTGGTTTTTTCGGTAAAGTCACGTAGGTAAAAAATAAAATAAATGAAAACAACTAAATTAAATCACGCCGTTTCGGGTGTAACACAAGCGTCCTTCACGTGGGGACAACGTAGCAAAAGCACAACCACTTAAGCGTGTTACGTAGCGAAAGCACAACCACTTAAGCGGTTGTGCTTTCGCTACGTTGCCCCCACCTGAAGAAGGACGCTTGTGTTGCACCCGAAACGTCGCGATTTAATTTAGTTTTCATTAATTTTATTAATTTTTTTACCTACGTGACTTTACCGAAAAAAACAAAGAGTATGTTGGGGCAAGTCTTGTTAGCAAGCACCTATGAAGGGTGGCACGGTACACGAGGTGGGTTGGCAGTACTGCACCCGACCGCCTTTGTCTCCCCAGTGGTGATGTTTTTACACACCACACCAAGTACTCATTTGAGGCCGAGTAGACCTAGGAGAGGCCCAGGACTGGTTCAGATAATCGTCACTGGTGTTGGCCTTGAGCCCCGCCTCCCCCCCCACTTCTCTCTCCCCCTCTACTGCCCAGTCCTATATAACCTCGTGCCACGGCAGATCTCTCGCCTACTTCAGCAGTTTTTTCTTGCTGTGGTTGTCCCACTTGATGACGATTGCTTGTGTTTCGATCGAAATGTCGTGATCTATTATTTTTCTACCTACGTGACTTTACCGAAAGAACCAAACAGTACAGAATTAATGTCATCTGCTTCACAGCGGACGTTAAAAATCCCTTGACATCTGTTGCACTGGCATCATGATACAAATTTGCCAAATATGCAAATTCCCTCAAATTACCCGTAATCCCAATTACACGGGCAGGGGAACACAGAGAGTTGTGCACATGCAATCACACTAAACAATCGTCACCCCCTATGGGCAGACTAATGTTTGTTTTCAGGGCAGATGCTGAGTCACCTTGTGCCAACAGTGACAGCTGCCACTGGGAGTGCCCTGTCAAATGTTAGAGATGACATGCTGTTTCACTTCTGACACCAATGTAATAAAGGACTCTTTCTCATATGTCGATCTCCGTTGTCCTTTATTGGGTTCGTAGAATCTCATTACCACGGCGTCCTCGCTCAGGCCCGCGTCCCTCCCGACGATCACTCCACAGCCCCTCTGCTGCTCCGATATGCAGTCTCCCTGCTGCTCCGCCTTGCAGCCACACCGCTGCTCCACTCTCCAGCTTCACTGCTGCCCCGTATACAGCTAGCCTCCCACAGCCCGCTAGCTCTCTGCGTGTGACACCGATGGCTGACGGTGTCGACGTCTCCCACCGCGTGGCAACCGCGCCACTCTCCCCGTACTGCCCAGCGTGGCCTCCTCCCGTTTCACTCCTTCTCCACTCCCCGTTCCCCTTCCGGTTCTCTCCCTAAATCCTCTCTCCCACGTGACCCTGACTCCTCCCTCTCCCCACGTGACCCAGACTCCGCCCCCCCTCAATCCTTGCTCGCATTACACGACCCCCCCCTGATGAAAACCCCGGCTGCAATAAATATAATAAAATAATGCGAGCAACATTTTAACCATCTGGCATCACTGGACAACGGAGAATATAACAATGATAACAAGAACAACAAGAACAAGAACAATCAACGAAAGGAAAGGGATTTGGAACGCGTGCGGGTCGCCGGCCCGTCCCGAACGGGCGGCGGTCCCCCCACAGACCGAGAACGCGATGGGGTTTTAAGATCGACGGGAGTAGAACCGCCCGCCGCTGTTGGAGGCCCGTCAACGCCAAGGTCCCATTCCCCAGAGAGACCCAAGTCCGGGGTTTCTGGCAACCGTGTCTGTGGTGGGGTTGGAGGGGCAGCGGGGTGAAGTGGCCCCGTCGCCGTGGTAGGCCCACCCAGAGCAGGATTTGCCGCATCCGCCTGCGTCACGGCTGGTTCGTCCGTAGAAGGCACGACAGGCGCGCTTGCAGAGTCAACAGGCAAGGGCAGAGGTGCGTCGGGTGCAAGACACCGGCAAGGCAACATCAGGGGATGACGCATCCGTCCGCGGGGCCACATAGGGCTTCAACCTAGACGTATGGACGTACCAGCGCCGTGATCCGAACCGAACCCGCGCGGACTGCGGGTTAGGGACTTCAATAAGCTCAACCGGCCCTTGCCATGGTTTGTGAAGCTTAGAGGAGGTCCCCGGCCGCACCTGCGGGCAGTGCAGCCATGCCAAGTCCCCCACTCGCCAGGGGCATGTACCGGTCGAGCGCCGGGCGCAACGCTCGTTTCGCGCCTGAGTCTTGGCAGTAGCCAATCGGGCCCCCTCCCGTGCCTCGGCGACGCGTCGAACAGTGTCCTGAATGTACCCAGGGAGAGGTTTAACAGGACCCTCGCCCCCATACCCAGCTGTACTTCCACCGGCGGCACATTCTCGTGGCCGTACATTAGAAAAAATGGAGAATACCCTGTGGACGCATGAGGCGTCATCCGATACGCGGAGAGTACCCCAGGTATATGCAAGTCCCAATCAGCTTGTTTCTCGTCAACCGTGTGACATAGCATGGCCGACAGCGTCCGATTAAGCCGTTCCACCATGCCATCCATCTGCGGGTGGTAAGGAGACGTACGAACCTTCTTGGTTCCCAGAGCAGCGCACACTTCCGCCAACAATTTAGAAGAAAAATTTCGCCCCTGATCCGTGAGTAGCCTCTCCGGCGCCCCTTTGTCCAGAACATATCCAAACAGGAAGGCGTCCGTGATAGACGCCGCCGACTGGTCGGGTAAGGGCCAAGCCATCGGCCAACGGGAAAGATATTCCACCCCGACCAGCAAAAATTTATTACCCCTAGCGGATGGCGGGAAAGGTCCCAAAATATCCAGCGCCACGAACTCGTTGATTCGAGACACCTGTATAGACTGCACCGGCGGCACATAAGGGTTTTTAGGCGGCTTCCGCCGGGCACACTCGGGACACGCCCGAATGTGTCCGACGACATCCGTCGTCATGCCGTGCAAGAAGTAGTCTCGCTGCAATGTTAACAAAGTCTTCTGCACACCGAGATGTAATAAAGTGTCGCCGTGCAGAGTCCGAATCAATTCGTACCGTAACGACGACGGTACTACCAGACGCCAGCGGTCATGCAATCCCTCCCTCCACATGAGCAAACCATCCCGGAGAGCGGCCCCCGGCATCCCACCGGACAGCAATCCCCCCGCTCCCTTCGCAGCCCGACTCTGTAAAGCCCCCAACGAGTCGTCAAGCAATTGTTCGCGAATCCATACCAAGCGCGGCAGGTTCAGAACCCCATCGGCCGGTCCTGGGCACACCGGAGCCCCAGGCACCTCGACAGCTGACACGACAGGCCGAGGGGGTAGCTGAACCGGCGTACACCTATTCGTACCCGACGCGCAAGGGGACCCCTGTGGTAATCTGGAGAGCGCGTCCGCATTCGCGTGACGCGACCCCTTCTGATATTGAATGTCGAAGGAAAATTCCTGCAGGGTCTCCAACCATCGTGCAAGTTGGCCAGATGGTTGGTCAACTCTCAGGGCATATTGCAGAGCCGCATGGTCCGTGTGCACAATAAACGAACGGCCGTATAGATACGGCCGATATTGGCGGAGAAAATAGACAATAGCCAATAGTTTGCGGCGAGTAATGCAGTAGCGGGTTTCTGCCGGGGACAGCACACGGCTACCGTAGGCTACCACGCGTTCCACGCCGCCCTTGGACTGTGACAGAATGGCCCCGATCCCGGTGTCACTAGCGTCCGTATCCAGAATAAAATGTCGGTCAAAATCCGGATAGTCCAATGTCGGCGCCGTCGCCAACCGATTGCGTAGGCCCTCAAACGCCGCTTCCTCCGGCGGACCCCAACTGAACCTCCGAGCCTTACCCGTAAGGAGGTGCAAGGGCCTAGCGATCATAGCAAAGTTCGGAACGAACCTGCGATAATATGAGGCGAACCCAAGGAAGCGACGTACGTCCCCAACCGAGGCCGGTGTTGGCGAGTTGCGTACGCATGCCGTCTTCTCTGGGTCCGTGGCCACCCCGTCCTCACTGACTATGTGTCCCAAATAACGCACGGATCGTTGCAGTAGGTGACACTTTTTCGGTTTGAATTTTAGATTGGCGGAGCGCATCCTAGCAAAAACCGTCTCCAATCTCTGTAAATGTTCGTCAAATGTGCGGCTAAAGACGATGCTATCGTCTAAATAAATCAAACATGTCTCCCACTGCAGACCCGTTAACACCAGCTCCATCAACCGCTGAAAAGTGGCGGGGGCCGCATTCAAGCCCATCGGAAGGCAATTAAACTGAAACAATCCCTGTGGCATATGGAAAGCCGTCTTTTCCCTCGAGGACTCATCGAGGGGAAGCTGCCAGAATCCCGAGGAGAGATCCAGTGTTGAAAAAAACTTCACCCCGGACAAGACTCTCCCTGGCGGAATGCCCAAAAGATGGAAAATGACATCCGAAAAAATGGTCGCGGACGCACCGGAGTCCACCAAAATACGCACCTCGACCCCCTAAATAGAACCCGGTACCGTGGACGACCCAGTAGCGGCCGCAACTACCCTCCGTGCCAATCACCGCCATTGCGTCAGTGAGCGACACGGGTCAATCGGCGGCACCTGGTTGTTAACGACACACGGACCGCGCGGCAATGGTGATGCTTGAGGTGACAGGCCTTGCCGGGTGTCTGATGCGCACCGACTTGCCTGTCCTGGCTGGTCTTTTCGCGCGACGTCCGTGGTCGAGGCCTCCTGCTGGGGCGGCCCCGGGATGCGAGCCCAACAGTCCCTGGCGAAGTGGCCCTTACGGCCGCAGCGGAAACACTCCACGTCGTTTCGGCGCGCGGCATCTCCTCTGTCCCGACGCTCCCGCGCCGGCGGGCCGGACCTCGGCCCCGTTCCCCCCCAAGCAGGCCACTTGGCGGAGGCGGCCGTCAACTTCTGCGGACCCTTGACGTCAGGAACGTAGACCGCCTTCTTAGGATCCCACCCCGTAGCACCGCCTTCAACGATGGGGCCCCCCTTCCAAGCTGACACCTGTTTCCAGCGTCGGAGATTAAATTGAGCATCCAAGCACTTAGCCGCAGCACGGGACGTCAACTTATCATGGCTGCACACCGGCATGGGGATCCCCAGGTCTCTAGACAATTCCAGCATCTTGCCCAACACAAGGGATTCCAACAAATCCGGCTCCGTCTCGGGGTATGCTGCCATCGCCAGTTCCAGAACGGCGCCTCTGAAAGCCACTGGCGATTCTTCAGGCGCCCGTTGCCGCTGTACAAATCTACGATGGGCATCGTCCGGAGGCTTGTACGCATCCGCCATTTCCTCGAAGACACCCTGCAGCGTCCTCTTCGTGTCGGCCTTGATGGAGCGGAAGAACCTGACGGACTCGTCGTCGAGAAGTGTTGGTAGGACTTCCAGGGCCTCCGCGTCCATCCATTTGGGGGATCGTACGGCCGCTTGAAAACGGCAGGCGAATGCGCTCCAGTCGCCGCCGATGGAGAATTCATTGACCGTTGTTAAATGACGGCTGCGGGTCCTTGCTCCGCTGTCCTCCGCCGATGATGACTCACGCGGCAGCGACAAGATGGCGTCACTCCGCAACGTGTGCAAGATAGCGGCTACCCGCGGCGGAGGGCGCAAGATGGCGGCTTCCCGCCGTTCCTCCTCGGCCACGCCCAAGATGGCATCTTCGTGCCGCGTGGTCGAGAGGGCTGATGGCGACGGCAAGGCCCCGGCCCGCTGTTCCCCGTCGTCGCCGGCGTCACAAGGTCGCACAACTGCGCCAACACCGTCTTCAGTGCCTCCAGTTGGGCCGCCACCTGTCGCCATCCTTCATCAGCGTCCACTCGCGCGGATGGGCCCACCGAGGCGGCCACGTCCTGCACGCCCGGACCCCCGCTCGTCCCAGCGTCGCTTTCCTCCTCCATCGTCGGTAGCGCCACCGCTGGAGGGAGGTCGTCGTCAGAAGATGGTGCAGGGACGTTCTTCCTTCTGAGCTGTTTTGACATACCGTTTCACTTCTGACACCAATGTAATAAAGGACTCTTTCTAATATGTCGATCTCCGTTGTCCTTTATTGGGTTCGTAGAATCTCGTTACCACGGCGTCCTCGCTCAGGCCCGCGTCTCTCCCGACGATCACTCCACAGCCCCTCTGCTGCTCCGATATGCAGTCTCCCTGCTGCTCCGCCTTGCAGCCACACCGCTGCTCCGCTCTCCAGTTTCACTGCTGCCCCGTATACAGCTAGCCTCCCACAGCCCGCTAGCTTTCTGCGTCTGGCACCGATGGCTGACGGTGTCGACGTCTCCCACGCGTGGCAACCGCGCCACTCTCCCCGTACTGCCCAGCGTGGCCTCCTCCCGTTTCACTCCGTCTCCACTCCCCGTTCCCCTTCCGGTTCTCTCCCTAAATCCTCTCTCCCACGTGACCCAGACTCCGCCCCCACTCAATCCTTGCTCGCATTACAGATGTATCGTATTTTCCCACATATAACCCGCAGACGCATATACTCCGCAAAAATAGCGTTTTGTGTAAAACAAATTTCAGATAGCCCGCACCTCCATATACCCCGCATGCATTAATATCTTTAACGTCGTTACCGCAGCTTAATTCCATCATATTAATACAAAGTTTACATTTGTAATACATTCCACTATCAATTGTTAACATTAAAATCATAACGTGCACAAAGAAAACAAACTAACTGGAAACAAGTAAAACTTAAAACAGTAAATAAGTAACAAAAGTAAATATCCAATAAATAAGTAACACATAACTGGTAGATAAGTAAGTAAACGTACTGTTAGGCTTACCAGCATTCGACCTCATCATATTACAGCTACTGGACCGGTAGTTACCCCTGTACAGTTTTAGCACTGGTAGATTGCGCACTGCCCAGACAATAGCGGCACTATGGTAACGCCATTGCCTCCTGGCATCAAAGCCATTGGAAGTTTGAAACAAAGCTCATGGTCAAGACTGTATAGTGCTCAGTCAATAGCAGCGGCCTAAGGGACTCAGCAATTATGATTCCGCGTCTGGTAGACGCTTGTTAAGGCCCTTCCCATTGTGCAATCCATAGCCTTAGCTGAAACTTTCGCACCCCCCTGCAGCCACTGAAAGTATTACGGTAAACAAAGTGAGCCCACTTCAAACATTGTCGTTTCATTGTACAAACAATTCTAATAATTTAAAACGTGATAACACGTGCAATTTTAGTGTGAGTGGTTTATTCAGCAGTCCTACCATGAAAACATTAAACGATTTACGACATCTTAAATTTGGAGCTTTCGTGACTGCAGGAATTACTCTTTGGTTCTTTCGGTAAAGTCACGTATAAAGATAAAATAACACATTAAATAATAGCATACGACGTTTCGATTACAACACAAGCAATCATCATCAGGTATAAATGAAATAGCAACAAAAATCTAACCAAAAAACTATAGACAGACATATAAGCAGACAGATATCACCAAGATACATAGAGAGAGTAACACAGACACAGAGAGGGAGATCGTCTCTGTGGCGAGGCCCCAAATAGACAGAGGGGGGCGGGGGCGGAGAGAGGGAGGGGTTAGAGAAAAAACTAACATGTCAATGAGTGCGGCGACGCGTGGTCAATTACGCAAGCTTGAACATTAGGAAAGAGGGAGAAAGAACACACTAAATGAAATAACCTAGCAAAATATCGAAATGTTATGTAATACAACACGGAGAGTCGGTCAACACACAATTAACGCATAGCCTGGTCGATTACGTATTTTAAAGATTGCTAAGTTAGAATTTAAGTGTGAAAATTCCAAAGAGAGACAAAACATAAAACAAGAGGAACGGAGACACACAGACAGAGCAGAACATAAGAACGACAAAAAACGAGTGGAGACAGAAAAAATACACTAAATACACAGGCAGAGAGAGAAAACAAAACACCCAGAGAGAGAGAAAAAGATAAACTTGAAACTTCCCCGTAGAAGTGGTTCGATCTTAAATTTGGAGCTTTCGTGACTGCAGGAATTACTCTTTGGTTCTTTCGGTGAAGTCACGTATAAAGATAAAATAATTAATTAAATAACTGCATACGACGTTTCGATTGCAACACAAGCAATCATCATCAGGTATAAATGAAATAGCAACAAAAATCTAACCAGAAAACTATAGATAGACATATAAGCAGACAGATATCACCAAGATACATAGAGAGAGTAACACAGACACAGAGAGGGAGATCGTCTCTGTGGCGAGGCCCCAAATAGACAGAGGGGGGCGGGGGCGGGGGAGGAGAGAGGGAGGGGTTAGAGAATAAACGAACATGTCAATGAGTGCGGCGACGCGTGGTCAATTACGCAAGCTTGAACATTAGGAAAGAGGGAGAAAGAACACACTAAATTAAATAACCTAGCAAAATATCGACATGGTATGTAATACAACACAGAGAGTCGGTCAGCACACAATTAACGCATAGCCTGGTCGATTACATATTTCAAAGATTGCTCAGTTAGAATTTAAGTGTGAAAATTCCAAAGAGAGACAAAACATAAAACAAGAGGAACGGAGACACACAGACAGAGCAGAACATAAGAACGACAAAAAACGAGTGGAGACAGAAAAAATACACTAAATACACAGGCAGAGAGAGAAAACAAAAAACCCAGAGAGAGAGAAAAAGATAAACTTGAAATTTCCCCGTAGAAGTGGTTCGGTCTTAAATTTGGAGCTTTCGTGACTGCAGGAATTACTCTTTGGTTATTTCGGTAAAGTCACGTATAAAGATAAAATAACAAATTAAATAATAGCATACGACGTTTCGATTACAACACAAGCAATCATCATCAGGTATAAATGAAATAGCAACAAAAATCTAACCAGAAAACTATAGACAGACATATAAGCAGACAGATATCACCAAGATACATAGAGAGAGTAACACAGACACAGAGAGGGAGATCGTCTCTGTGGCGAGGCCCCAAATAGACAGAGGGGGGCGGGGGCGGAGAGAGGGAGGGGTTAGAGAAAAAACTAACATGTCAATGAGTGCGGCGACGCGTGGTCAATTACGCAAGCTTGAACATTAGGAAAGAGGGAGAAAGAACACACTAAATTAAATAACCTAGCAAAATATCGAAGTGTTATGTAATACAACACAGAGAGTCGGTCAACACACAATTAACGCATAGCCTGGTCGATTACGTATTTCAAAGATTGCTAAGTTAGAATTTAAGTGTGAAAATTCCAAAGAGAGACAAAACATAAAACAAGAGGAACGGAGACACACAGACAGAGCAGAACATAAGAACGACAAAAAACGAGTGGAGACAGAAAAAATACACTAAATACACAGGCAGAGAGAGAAAACAAAAAACCCAGAGAGAGAGAAAAAGATAAACTTGAAACATCCCCGTAGAAGTGGTTCGATCTTAAATTTGGAGCTTTCGTGACTGCAGGAATTACTCTTTGGTTCTTTCGGTAAAGTCACGTATAAAGATAAAATAACAAATTAAATAATAGCATACGACGTTTCGATTGCAACACAAGCAATCATCATCAGGTATAAATGAAATAGCAACAAAAATCTAACCAGAAAACTATAGATAGACATATAAGCAGACAGATATCACCAAGATACATAGAGAGAGTAACACAGACACAGAGAGGGAGATCGTCTCTGTGGCGAGGCCCCAAATAGACAGAGGGGGGCGGGGGCGGGGGCGGAGAGAGGGAGGGGTTAGAGAAAAAACTAACATGTCAATGAGTGCGGCGACGCGTGGTCAATTACGCAAGCTTGAACATTAGGAAAGAGGGAGAAAGAACACACTAAATTAAATAACCTAGCAAAATATCGACATGGTATGTAATACAACACAGAGAGTCGGTCAACACACAATTAACGCATAGCCTGGTCGATTACATATTTCAAAGATTGCTCAGTTAGAATTTAAGTGTGAAAATTCCAAAGAGAGACAAAACATAAAACAAGAGGAACGGAGACACACAGACAGAGCAGAACATAAGAACGACAAAAAACGAGTGGAGACAGAAAAAATACACTAAATACACAGGCAGAGAGAGAAAACAAAAAACCCAGAGAGAGAGAAAAAGATAAACTTGAAACTTCCCCGTAGAAGTGGTTCGATCTTAAATTTGGAGCTTTCGTGACTGCAGGAATTACTCTTTGGTTCTTTCGGTAAAGTCACGTATGAAGATAAAATAATAAATTAAATAATAGCATACGACGTTTCGATTGCAACACAAGCAATCATCATCAGGTATAAATGAAATAGCAACAAAAATCTAACCAGAAAACTATAGACAGACATATAAGCAGACAGATATCACCAAGATACATAGAGAGAGTAACACAGACACAGAGAGGGAGATCGTCTCTGTGACGAGGCCCCAAATAGACAGAGGGGGGCGGGGGCGGAGAGAGGGAGGGGTTAGAGAAAAAACTAACATGTCAATGAGTGCGGCGACGCGTGGTCAATTACGCAAGCTTGAACATTAGGAAAGAGGGAGAAAGAACACACTAAATTAAATAACCTAGCAAAATATCGAAGTGTTATGTAATACAACACAGAGAGTCGGTCAACACACAATTAACGCATAGCCTGGTCGATTACGTATTTCAAAGATTGCTAAGTTAGAATTTAAGTGTGAAAATTCCAAAGAGAGACAAAACATAAAACAAGAGGAACGGAGACACACAGACAGAGCAGAACATAAGAACGACAAAAAACGAGTGGAGACAGAAAAAATACACTAAATACACAGGCAGAGAGAGAAAACAAAAAACCCAGAGAGAGAGAAAAAGATAAACTTGAAACATCCCCGTAGAAGTGGTTCGATCTTAAATTTGGAGCTTTCGTGACTGCAGGAATTACTCTTTGGTTCTTTCGGTAAAGTCACGTATAAAGATAAAATAACAAATTAAATAATAGCATACGACGTTTCGATTGCAACACAAGCAATCATCATCAGGTATAAATGAAATAGCAACAAAAATCTAACCAGAAAACTATAGATAGACATATAAGCAGACAGATATCACCAAGATACATAGAGAGAGTAACACAGACACAGAGAGGGAGATCGTCTCTGTGGCGAGGCCCCAAATAGACAGAGGGGGGCGGGGGCGGGGGCGGAGAGAGGGAGGGGTTAGAGAAAAAACTAACATGTCAATGAGTGCGGCGACGCGTGGTCAATTACGCAAGCTTGAACATTAGGAAAGAGGGAGAAAGAACGCACTAAATTAAATAACCTAGCAAAATATCGACATGGTATGTAATACAACACAGAGAGTCGGTCAACACACAATTAACGCATAGCCTGGTCGATTACATATTTCAAAGATTGCTCAGTTAGAATTTAAGTGTGAAAATTCCAAAGAGAGACAAAACATAAAACAAGAGGAACGGAGACACACAGACAGAGCAGAACATAAGAACGACAAAAAACGAGTGGAGACAGAAAAAATACACTAAATACACAGGCAGAGAGAGAAAACAAAAAACCCAGAGAGAGAGAAAAAGATAAACTTGAAACTTCCCCGTAGAAGTGGTTCGATCTTAAATTTGGAGCTTTCGTGACTGCAGGAATTACTCTTTGGTTCTTTCGGTAAAGTCACGTATGAAGATAAAATAATAAATTAAATAATAGCATACGACGTTTCGATTGCAACACAAGCAATCATCATCAGGTATAAATGAAATAGCAACAAAATCTAACCAGAAAACTATAGACAGACATATAAGCAGACAGATATCACCAAGATACATAGAGAGAGTAACACAGACACAGAGAGGGAGATCGTCTCTGTGACGAGGCCCCAAATAGACAGAGGGGGCAGGGGCGGAGAGAGGGAGGGGTTAGAGAAAAAACTAACATGTCAATGAGTGCGGCGACGCGTGGTCAATTACGCAAGCTTAAACATTAGGAAAGAGGGAGAAAGAACACACTAAATTAAATAACCTAGCAAAATATCGGAATGGTATGTAATACAACACAGAGAGTCGGTCAACACACAATTAACGCATAGCCTGGTCGATTACGTTTTTCAAAGATTGCTAAGTTAGAATTTAAGTGTGAAAATTCCAAAGAGAGATGAAACATAAAACAAGAGGAACAGAGACACACAGACAGAGCAGAACATAAGAATGAGAAAAAACGAGTGGAGACAGAAAAAATACACTCAATACACAGGCAGAGAGAGAAAACAAAAAACCCAGAGAGAGAGAAAAAGATAAACTTGAAACTTCCCTGTAGAAGTGGTTCGATCTTAAATGTGGAGCTTTCGTGACTGCAGGAATTACTCTTTGGTTCTTTCGGTAAAGTCACGTATAAAGATAAAATAATTAATTAAATAACAGCATACGACGTTTCGATTGCAACACAAGCAATCATCATCAGGTATAAATGAAATAGCAACAAAAATCTAACCAGAAAACTATAGATAGACATATAAGCAGACAGATATTACCAAGATACATAGAGAGAGTAACACAGACACAGAGAGGGAGATCGTCTCTGTGGCGAGGCCCCAAATAGACAGAGGGGGGCGGGGGCGGGGGAGGAGAGAGGGAGGGGTTAAAGAAAAAACTAACATGTCAATGAGTGCGGCGACGCGTGGTCAATTACGCAAGCTTGAACATTAGGAAAGAGGGAGAAAGAACACACTAAATTAAATAACCTAGCAAAATATCGACATGGTATGTAATACAACACAGAGAGTCGGTCAGCACACAATTAACGCATAGCCTGGTCGATTACATATTTCAAAGATTGCTCAGTTAGAATTTAAGTGTGAAAATTCCAAAGAGAGACAAAACATAAAACAAGAGGAACGGAGACACACAGACAGAGCAGAACATAAGAACGACAAAAAACGAGTGGAGACAGAAAAAATACACTAAATACACAGGCAGAGAGAGAAAACAAAAAACCCAGAGAGAGAGAAAAAGATAAACTTGAAATTTCCCCGTAGAAGTGGTTCGGTCTTAAATTTGGAGCTTTCGTGACTGCAGGAATTACTCTTTGGTTATTTCGGTAAAGTCACGTATGAAGATAAAATAATAAATTAAATAATAGCATACGACGTTTCGATTGCAACACAAGCAATCATCATCAGGTATAAATGAAATAGCAACAAAAATCTAACCAGAAAACTATAGACAGACATATAAGCAGACAGATATCACCAAGATACATAGAGAGAGTAACACAGACACAGAGAGGGAGATCGTCTCTGTGGTGAGGCCCCAAATAGACAGAGGGGGCGGGGGCGGAGAGAGGGAGGGGTTAGAGAAAAAACTAACGTCAATGAGTGCGGCGACGCGTGGTCAATTACGCAAGCTTGAACATTAGGAAAGAGGGAGAAAGAACACACTAAATTAAATAACCTAGCAAAATATCGAAATGTTATGTAATACAACACAGAGAGTCGGTCAACACACAATTAACGCATAGCCTGGTCGATTACGTTTTTCAAAGATTGCTAAGTTAGAATTTAAGTGTGAAAATTCCAAAGAGAGATGAAACATAAAACAAGAGGAACAGAGACACACAGACAGAGCAGAACATAAGAATGAGAAAAAACGAGTGGAGACAGAAAAAATACACTCAATACACAGGCAGAGAGAGAAAACAAAAAACCCAGAGAGAGAGAAAAAGATAAACTTGAAACTTCCCTGTAGAAGTGGTTCGATCTTAAATGTGGAGCTTTCGTGACTGCAGGAATTACTCTTTGGTTCTTTCGGTAAAGTCACGTATAAAGATAAAATAATAAATTAAATAACAGCATACGACGTTTCGATTGCAACACAAGCAATCATCATCAGGTATAAATGAAATAGCAACAAAAATCTAACCAGAAAACTATAGATAGACATATAAGCAGACAGATATCACCAAGATACATTGAGAGAGTAACACAGACACAGAGAGGGAGATCGTCTCTGTGGCGAGGCCCCAAATAGACAGAGGGGGGCAGGGGCGGGGGCGGAGAGAGGGAGGGGTTAGAGAAAAAACTAACATGTCAATGAGTGCGGCGACGCGTGGTCAATTACGCAAGCTTGAACATTAGGAAAGAGGGAGAAAGAACACACTAAATTAAATAACCTAGCAAAATATCGAAATGGTATGTAATACAACACAGAGAGTCGGTCAACACACAATTAACGCATAGCCTGGTCGATTACATATTTTAAAGATTGCTCAGTTACAATTTAAGCGTGAAAATTCCAAAGAGAGACAAAACATAAAACAAGAGGAACGGAGACACACAGACAGAGCAGAACATAAGAACGACAAAAAACGAGTGGAGACAGAAAAAATACACTAAATACACAGGCAGAGAGAGAAAACAAAAAACCCAGAGAGAGAGAAAAAGATAAACTTGAAACTTCCCCGTAGAAGTGGTTCGATCTTAAATTTGGAGCTTTCGTGACTGCAGGAATTACTCTTTGGTTCTTTCGGTAAAGTCACGTATAAAGATAAAATAATAAATTAAATAATAGCATACGACGTTTCGATTGCAACACAAGCAATCATCATCAGGTATAAATGAAATAGCAACAAAAATCTAACCAGAAAACTATAGACAGACATATAAGCAGACAGATATCACCAAGATACATAGAGAGAGTAACACAGACACAGAGAGGGAGATCGTCTCTGTGGCGAGGCCCCAAATAGACAGAGGGGGGCGGGGGCGGAGAGAGGGAGGGGTTAGAGAAAAAACGAACATGTCAATGAGTGCGGTGACGCGTGGTCAATTACGCAAGCTTGAACATTAGGAAAGAGGGAGAAAGAACACACTAAATTAAATAACCTAGCAAAATATCGAAATGGTATGTAATACAACACAGAGAGTCGGTCAACACACAATTAACGCATAGCCTGGTCGATTACATATTTCAAAGATTGCTAAGTTACAATTTAAGTGTGAAAATTCCAAAGAGAGACAAAACATAAAACAAGAGGATCGGAGACACACAGACAGATCAGAACATAAGAACGACAAAAAACGAGTGGAGACAGAAAAAATACACTAAATACACAGGCAGAGAGAGAAAACAAAAAACCCAGAGAGAGAGAAAAAGATAAACTTGAAACTTCCCCGTAGAAGTGGTTCGATCTTAAATTTGGAGCTTTCGTGACTGCAGGAGTTACTCTTTGGTTCTTTCGGTAAAGTCACGTATAAAGATAAAATAATAAATTAAATAATAGCATACGACGTTTCGATTGCAACACAAGCAATCATCATCAGGTATAAATGAAATAGCAACAAAAATCTAACCACAAAATTATAGACAGACATATAAGCAGACAAATATCACCAAGATACATAGAGAGAGTAACACAGACACGGAGAGGGAGATCGTCTCTGTGGCGAGGCCCCAAATAGACAGAGGGGGGGGGGGGGCGGGGGCAGAGAGAGAGAGGGGTAGAGAAAAAACTAACATGTCAATGAGTGCGGCGACGCGTGGTCAATTACGCAAGCTTGAACATTAGGAAAGAGGGAGAAAGAACACACTAAATTAAATAACCTAGCAAAATATCGAATTGGTATGTAATACAACACAGAGAGTCGGTCAACACACAATTAACGCATAGCCTGGTCGATTACATATTTCAAAGATTGCTCAGTTACAATTTAAGTGTGAAAATTCCAAAGAGAGCTAAAACATAAAACAAGAGGAACGGAGACACACAGACAGAGCAGAACATAAGAACGACAAAAAACGAGTGGAGACAGAAAAAATACACTAAATACACAGGCAGAGAGAGAAAACAAAAAAACCCAGAGAAAGAGAAAAAGATAAACTTGAAACTTCCCCGTAGAAGTGGTTCGATCTTAAATTTGGAGCTTTCGTGACTGCAGGAATTACTCTTTGGTTCTATCGGTAAAGTCACGTATAAAGATAAAATAATAAATTAAATAATAGCATACGACGTTTCGATTGCAACACAAGCAATCACCATCAGGTATAAATGAAATAGCAACAAAAATCTAACCAGAAAACTATAGACAGACATATAAGCAGACAGATATCACCAAGATACATAGAGAGAGTAACACAGACACAGAGAGGGAGATCGTCTCTGTGGCGAGGCCCCAAATAGACAGAGGGGGGCGGGGGCGGAGAGAGGGAGGGGTTAGAGAAAAAACGAACATGTCAATGAGTGCGATGACGCGTGGTCAATTACGCAAGCTTGAACATTAGGAAAGAGAGAGAAAGAACACACTAAATAAAATAACCTAGCAAAATATCGAAATGTTATGTAATACAACACAGAGAGTCGGTCAACACACAATTAACGCATAGCCTGGTCGATTACGTATTTCAAATATTGCTAAGTTAGAATTTAACTGTGAAAATTCCAAAGAGAGACAAAACATAAAACAAGAGGAACGGAGACACACAGACAGAGCAGAACATAAGAACGACAAAAAACGAGTGGAGACAGAAAAAATACACTAAATACACAGGTAGAGAGAGAAAACAAAAAAACCCAGAGAGAGAGAAAAAGATAAACTTGAAACTTCCCCGTAGAAGTGGTTCGATCTTAAATTTGGAGCTTTCGTGACTGCAGGAATTACTCTTTGGTTCTTTCGGTGAAGTCACGTATAAAGATAAAATCATTAATTAAAAAACTGCATACGACGTTTCGATTGCAACACAAGCAATCATCATCAGGTATAAATGAAATAGCAACAAAAATCTAACCAGAAAATTATAGACAGACATATAAGCAGACAAATATCACCAAGATACATAGAGAGAGTAACACAGACACAGAGAGGGAGATCGTCTCTGTGGCGAGGCCCCAAATAGACAGAATGGGGGGGGCGGGGGCAGAGAGAGAGAGGGGTAGAGAAAAAACTAACATGTCAATGAGTGCGGTGACGCGTGGTCAATTACGCAAGCTTGAACATTAGGAAAGAGGGAGAAAGAACACACTAAATTAAATAACCTAGCAAAATATCGAAATGTTATGTAATACAACACAGAGAGTCGGTCAACACACAATTAACGCATAGCCTGGTCGATTACGTATTTCAAAGATTGCTAAGTTAGAATTTAAGTGTGAAAATTCCAAAGAGAGACAAAACATAAAACAAGATGAACGGAGACACACATACAGAGCAGAACATAAGAATGACAAAAAACGAGTGGAGACAGAAAAAATACACTAAATACACAGGCAGAGAGAGAAAACAAAAAACCCAGAGAGAGAGAAAAAGATAAACTTGAAACTTCCCTGTAGAAATGGTTCGATCTTAAATTTGGAGCTTTCGTGACTGCAGGAATTACTCTTTGGTTCTTTCGGTAAAGTCACGTATAGAGATAAAATAATTAATTTAATAACAGCATACGACGTTTCGATTGCAACACAAGCAATCATCATCAGGTATAAATGAAATAGCAACAAAAATCTAACCAGAAAACTATAGACAGACATATTAGCAGACAGATATCACCAAGATAAATAGAGAGAGTAACACAGACACAGAGAGGGAGATCGTCTCTGTGGCGAGGCCCCAAATAGACAGAGGGGGAGGCGGGGGCGGAGAGAGGGAGGGGTTAGAGAAAAAACTAACATGTCAATGAGTGCGGCGACGCGTGGTCAATTACGCAAGCTTGAACATTAGGAAAGAGGGAGAAAGAACACACTAAATTAAATAACCTTGCAAAATATCGAAATGTTATGTAATACAACACAGAGAGTCGGTCAACACACAATTAACGCATAGCCTGGTCGATTACATATTTCAAAGATTGCTAAGTTAGAATTTAAGTGTGAAAATTCCAAAGAGAGACAAAACATAAAACAAGATGAACGGAGACACACAGACATAGCAGAACATAAGAACGACAAAAAACGAGTGGAGACAGAAAAAATACACTAAATACACAGGCAGAGAGAGAAAACAAAAAACCCAGAGAGAGAGAAAAAGATAAACTTGAAACTTCCCCGTAGAAGTGGTTCGATCTTAAATTTGGAGCTTTCGTGACTGCAGGAATTACTCTTTGGTTCTTTCGGTGAAGTCACGTATAAAGATAAAATAATTAATTAAATAACTGCATACGACGTTTCGATTGCAACACAAGCAATCATCGTCAGGTATAAATGAAATAGCAACAAAATCTAACCAGAAAACTATAGACAGACATATAAGCAGACAAATATCACCAAGATACATAGAGAGAGTAACACAGACACAGAGAGGGAGATCGTCTCTGTGGCGAGGCCCCAAATAGACAGAATGGGGGGGGCGGGGGCAGAGAGAGAGAGGGGTAGAGAAAAAACTAACATGTCAATGAGTGCGGCGACGCGTGGTCAATTACGCAAGCTTGAACATTAGGAAAGAGGGAGAAAGAACACACTAAATTAAATAACCTAGCAAAATATCGAAATGTTATGTAATACAACACAGAGAGTCGGTCAACACACAATTAACGCATAGCCTGGTCGATTACGTATTTCAAAGATTGCTAAGTTAGAATTTAAGTGTGAAAATTCCAAAGAGAGACAAAACATAAAACAAGATGAACGGAGACACACATACAGAGCAGAACATAAGAATGACAAAAAACGAGTGGAGACAGAAAAAATACACTAAATACACAGGCAGAGAGAGAAAACAAAAAACCCAGAGAGAGAGAAAAAGATAAACTTGAAACTTCCCTGTAGAAATGGTTCGATCTTAAATTTGGAGCTTTCGTGACTGCAGGAATTACTCTTTGGTTCTTTCGGTAAAGTCACGTATAGAGATAAAATAATTAATTTAATAACAGCATACGACGTTTCGATTGCAACACAAGCAATCATCATCAGGTATAAATGAAATAGCAACAAAAATCTAACCAGAAAACTATAGACAGACATATTAGCAGACAGATATCACCAAGATAAATAGAGAGAGTAACACAGACACAGAGAGGGAGATCGTCTCTGTGGCGAGGCCCCAAATAGACAG
Organism: Lampetra planeri; assembly: GCF_965212315.1. Taxonomy (NCBI): domain Eukaryota; kingdom Metazoa; phylum Chordata; class Hyperoartia; order Petromyzontiformes; family Petromyzontidae; genus Lampetra; species Lampetra planeri. The sequence continues at coordinate 285,435 of NC_136116.1, read as the reverse complement.
AGGGGGAGGCGGGGGCGGAGAGAGGGAGGGGTTAGAGAAAAAACTAACATGTCAATGAGTGCGGCGACGCGTGGTCAATTACGCAAGCTTGAACATTAGGAAAGAGGGAGAAAGAACACACTAAATTAAATAACCTTGCAAAATATCGAAATGTTATGTAATACAACACAGAGAGTCGGTCAACACACAATTAACGCATAGCCTGGTCGATTACATATTTCAAAGATTGCTAAGTTAGAATTTAAGTGTGAAAATTCCAAAGAGAGACAAAACATAAAACAAGATGAACGGAGACACACAGACATAGCAGAACATAAGAACGACAAAAAACGAGTGGAGACAGAAAAAATACACTAAATACACAGGCAGAGAGAGAAAACAAAAAACCCAGAGAGAGAGAAAAAGATAAACTTGAAACTTCCCCGTAGAAGTGGTTCGATCTTAAATTTGGAGCTTTCGTGACTGCAGGAATTACTCTTTGGTTCTTTCGGTGAAGTCACGTATAAAGATAAAATAATTAATTAAATAACTGCATACGACGTTTCGATTGCAACACAAGCAATCATCGTCAGGTATAAATGAAATAGCAACAAAATCTAACCAGAAAACTATAGACAGACATATAAGCAGACAGATATCACCAAGATACATAGAGAGAGTAACACAGACACAGAGAGGGAGATCGTCTCTGTGGCGAGGCCCCAAATAGACAGAGGGGGGCGGGGGCGGAGAGAGGGAGGGGTTAGAGAAAAAACGAACATGTCAATGAGTGCGATGACGCGTGGTCAATTACGCAAGCTTGAACATTAGGAAAGAGAGAGAAAGAACACACTAAATAAAATAACCTAGCAAAATATCGAAATGTTATGTAATACAACACAGAGAGTCGGTCAACACACAATTAACGCATAGCCTGGTCGATTACGTATTTCAAAGATTGCTAAGTTAGAATTTAACTGTGAAAATTCCAAAGAGAGACAAAACATAAAACAAGAGGAACGGAGACACACAGACAGAGCAGAACATAAGAACGACAAAAAACGAGTGGAGACAGAAAAAATACACTAAATACACAGGTAGAGAGAGAAAACAAAAAAACCCAGAGAGAGAGAAAAAGATAAACTTGAAACTTCCCCGTAGAAGTGGTTCGATCTTAAATTTGGAGCTTTCGTGACTGCAGGAATTACTCTTTGGTTCTTTCGGTGAAGTCACGTATAAAGATAAAATCATTAATTAAAAAACTGCATACGACGTTTCGATTGCAACACAAGCAATCATCATCAGGTATAAATGAAATAGCAACAAAAATCTAACCAGAAAATTATAGACAGACATATAAGCAGACAAATATCACCAAGATACATAGAGAGAGTAACACAGACACAGAGAGGGAGATCGTCTCTGTGGCGAGGCCCCAAATAGACAGAGGGGGGGGGGGGCGGGGGCAGAGAGAGAGAGGGGTAGAGAAAAAACTAACATGTCAATGAGTGCGGCGACGCGTGGTCAATTACGCAAGCTTGAACATTAGGAAAGAGGGAGAAAGAACACACTAAATTAAATAACCTAGCAAAATATCGAAATGTTATGTAATACAACACAGAGAGTCGGTCAACACACAATTAACGCATAGCCTGGTCGATTACGTATTTCAAAGATTGCTAAGTTAGAATTTAAGTGTGAAAATTCCAAAGAGAGACAAAACATAAAACAAGATGAACGGAGACACACATACAGAGCAGAACATAAGAATGACAAAAAACGAGTGGAGACAGAAAAAATACACTAAATACACAGGCAGAGAGAGAAAACAAAAAACCCAGAGAGAGAGAAAAAGATAAACTTGAAACTTCCCTGTAGAAATGGTTCGATCTTAAATTTGGAGCTTTCGTGACTGCAGGAATTACTCTTTGGTTCTTTCGGTGAAGTCACGTATAAAGATAAAATAATTAATTAAATAACTGCATACGACGTTTCGATTGCAACACAAGCAATCATCATCAGGTATAAATGAAATAGCAACAAAATCTAACCAGAAAACTATAGACAGACATATAAGCAGACAGATATCACCAAGATACATAGAGAGAGTAACACAGACACAGAGAGGGAGATTGTCTCTGTGGCGAGGCCCCAAATAGACAGGGGGGGGGGGGCGGGGGCGGAGAGAGAGAGGGGTTAGAGAAAAAATTAACATGTCAATGAGTGCGGCGACGTGTGGTCAATTACGCAAGCTTGAACATTAGGAAAGAGGGAGAAAGAACACACTAAATTAAATAACCTAGCAAAATATCGAAATGTTACGTAATACAACACAGAGAGTCGGTCAACACACAATTAATGCATAGCCTGGTCAATTACGTATTTCAAAGATTGCTCAGTTAGAATTTAAGTGTGAAAATTCCAAAGAGAGACAAAACATAAAACAAGATGAACGGAGACACACAGACAGAGCAGAACATAAGAACGACAAAAAACGAGTGTAGACAGAAAAAATACACTAAATACACAGGCAGAGAGAGAAAACAAAAAACCCAGAGAGAGAAAAAAAGATAAACTTGAAACTTCCCCGTAGAAGTGGTTCGATCTGGGTTTTTTGTTTTCTCTCTCTGCCTGTGTATTTAGTGTATTTTTTCTGTCTCCACTCGTTTTTTGTCGTTCTTATGTTCTGCTCTGTCTGTGTGTCTCCGTTCCTCTTGTTTTATGTTTTGTCTCTCTTTGGAATTTTCACACTTAAATTCTAACTTAGCAATCTTTGAAATACGTAATCGACCAGGCTATGCGTTAATTGTGTGTTGACCGACTCTCTGTGTTGTATTACATAACATTTCGATATTTTGCTAGGTTATTTAATTTAGTATCTTCTTTCTCCCTCTTTCCTAATGTTCAAGCTTGCGTAATTGACCACGCGTCGCCGCACTCATTGACATGTTAGTTTTTTCTCTAACCCCTCCCTCTCTCCGCCCCCGCCCCCCTCTGTCTATTTGGGGCCTCGCCACAGAGGCGATCTCCCTCTCTGTGTCTGTGTTACTCTCTCTATGTATCTTGGTGATATCTGTCTGCTTATATGTCTGTCTATAGTTTTCTGGTTAGATTTTTGTTGCTATTTCATTTATACCTGATGATGATTGCTTGTGTTGCAATCGAAACGTCGTATGCTATTATTTAATTTCTTTTTTTATCTTTATACGTGACTTTACCGAAAGAACCAAAGAGTTACGACATGTCACACGTGTAAAATATTCTTGGGATAGCCCGCACCTCCATATACCCCACAGGGTCTTGTTTTGCTTGTAAAAAGTGGTATACCCCACGGGTTATACGCGGGAAAATACGGTAAGTTGATTATCGCATGTGTGGTGGTCAAGGTTGACCACAGGCGCCACAACCTAGGGGAGGGGTACGTACCGGTCTGGACTGATCCGGACCGGTCGGGCAAAAAGGCGGTTGGAACCGCTCTGAGGGGAGGGGGCTGGCGAGAGCTGGGGCCCCGAGACACCCCCGCCCCTCAGAGAGGGGATATATAAGACGGCTCCCGGAGAGCTGGAGTCAGTCCATCTCATCTCAAGCTGAAGCAAGGAGCCGCCGGAGACCCTGGACCCCAAGCCCCGAGGATGTCGCCGGGACTGAGTGGGCTGCGGGTGGGGTGTTAAGCTTCCCTAGGCTAAGGAGCCGCAGGGTAGAGAAGGAGAGTAGTCAGAATAGCCCGGAGGCTGTACCTCCCTAGGTTGTGGGGATTGGGCTATTCCCCAGTGCGTCAGAATGTCTAGCTGTTATATAAAAAGCGTGTGGCCTCTAAAGAAGTCTCCGTCTCCTTCAAGATACTACACATGTAAAGCGCTCTGAGACACTGACATAAAAGAGGATACTCTTATCAAAATAAAATCATTACTCATCCAATAACAGACAAAAAGGCCACAAAACAAATATGGCATTGCACATTATGTTAGGTTTTATAAACAGTTGACCAGGTACCTGCAAAAACTCTGGCATCCCAAACATGTTGGCATAATGCTCAATCACCGCTTTCCTCCTGGGAAGGAAAAACACAAATGTTTATTGTCACTTAAAGCATCAAGAGAGTCAAAAATAAAATCCACATACCATTTACTCTACCCCATACCTGTAACAAGGCAGCTAATGAAAGAGTACAACACGTGTATACATACTACGGGTGTAACGATTCATCACCTTCCCCCCCGATAATTGAGGACCACGAGATAATTTCAGGATTTAGTATTTTTGGCTCTTCGACAATTTTTTTGGTCCTTTATCTTTTTGTTCTATCTCGTTCCTACGACGTAATAGCGCCGGCTCACGGAGGACCCCATTTGGAGGCCCCTGGAACCTGCTCATGGGTTCGAGAAGGGAGGCGCAGTCAGGGCGGAGCCAGGCCGCGCTGGTAGGATAAAAGGAGGCAAGAGCGGGAGCTCGAGGCTGCCAGTTCTGGGAGTGGACTCGTCTCGTCCTCGCTGCCGTCTTCGCTAGATATTGCGTTGCAGGATAGTTGTTGGCTATCTCAGTCAGCGCCGTCAGAGTTACATGGCTAGTGTTGTGTACAGGCTAGGTTAAGCGACTGTGGAGAGTGTGTGGACGAGACTGTGAATGTTGATAATAAAGGTGCCTCCTACAAACCTTGTCTCCGAATCACTGACACTACACACGCACGATGCGAAGCGTGTTTGTCAGTCCTACGAATCGATACCAATCGCCGAGATGAGGCATCGCTCCACCCCTAATTCACATGCACACAAGGACACAAGGGAGCACAGGTGCATGCACACAGCGAGCCCGCCCATTGGCACTCGGCACTGTACCTCTGCTCAGGGCTGAAGAGGCACATGGCTCGCGCCTTGTCTGCCTGGATGAAGCCCATGATGGCCGCGTGTTTCCCGTCCGGTTTCGTGTCGTCGATGCAGTACGATATTGGGCCCGAGTCGGACATGCATGATCCATTGAAGCCTTAAACAAATCACATTCACACAAGTCAGCATCACTTACTGAGCAGCATTCACTCCATCAACACCATCTTTGGGAAAATGACCTACACAATATAATAAGGTCGTCTGTTTTACTGTAGACGTGAAAACATTGTGACATGCTTTGAATAAGCTTAGGCCATTGTGTCTTGGCATCACAGTCAAAATTTGCCGATTTTTTTCATTACTGGAAAACTACTTAGGTGGGAAACTCATAGCAATCATTGCTCCCAACTGCAAAAACTTAAACTTAGTAAGACCCTTCTTGTTTACCTTTTCTCTACTTTGCACTCCTATTGTTGGTTGTACTGTTTGTTGTTGTAACTTGCTGACCCGCCCATACTGGACATAAGTGAAAATGAGCTTCATAACTCATCGGATTTCTCCATGATAAAGATTATAATTCTGAAAAGGTCTTAAGACTTTCCTAGGTAACACAACTATAATAAAAATAAATAATGGTCATAACCCCTTGATTTTAACTTGAACTTGAGGCTGTGTTAATGACAATTGAGGTAACATGGTGTCAGCCCAAACCGAAATACACGGCAAAAACACAATAAACAGTGTCTACTGATGTGGCCTCACCACGCTGCTTCCAGAAGCTTGTGCTGTAGAAGGTGATGGTCTTAATGATGGATCCCATCGGCATGCGCTGCACCAGCTGGCTCCTCAGGGGCGGCAGGGCCGGCTCAAAGTGCACCTTGTTTATGAGGGCGGTTGGGATTGCGCTGATTGCAAAACGTGCCTGTGTGACATGGTCAAACCAATTGAATTGTGTTTTCAAGGCCAGCACAACAATAATATTATTGTAACACTTGTTTAGCCAGAAAAGCCCCACTAAGTGCCTAGACTTTTTTCCTAGGATGCTCCTGCAAAGCATTTTGTTTCGCAGTAGGGGGCAATGATTTTGCTGTGTTAAATCTTAATTGAGTAATTTGCAGGGAATCTTTCAGCATTGGGATGCTGAGTAAAATTATTTACAAGATTTGAGGATACAACAATGACAACAACGACGACGAGAACAACAACAACAGACAAAGTGAGTTAATAAAAGCGTGTAAAAATGGCAGGGTCTTGATGGGGGTGAGGTAGCTCAGCACTGATAAATGTGTCAATGTGACTTGCATGAATTGTTTCCCTCATCCATAGAGAAATGTGAGCATGAGGAAGACGACGTTTTTGCCACCCAATAGTGGGCGAGTTACTGCTTGTCTATCCAAAGACGCCGCCTACGTTGGTCGTAATAAGCATCATGAGGTCATAAACTTTGAGTTTTAAGACCCTCGCTAAGATGTCATGTCTGTCTGGTGGCTTTTGGTTTGGATAAAGGTAAACCTGGATCTCCTTTCATTTGGGATTGCAAGTGAAGGTGATGAACAGATGGGGCGTGGCATATTGGCTGATGTATGTCATGGCATCCCGAGTCTTCTCATGCATGTATCTTGGTGGAGCTGTGTAATATTTGACAACTTATTAGTTTCATAATAGTAAACAATGAACCTGAGTTCTTAGCGAAAGATTCAATAAAATTGTACTTTGCCCGCGGCCTCGCCTAGATTGCTCAGCCAGAGGAGGTGACACATTGCCAGGCCGGGGGCTGGGCCGCTACCCCCCCCACCATCCCCCCGCCCGCGCTACAATAATACTATCTAAGCGCTATAATATTAGTATTTACCGAGCCTATAGTAGTAAGTGCACACATTGGGGTGGGGGGTAGAGAAGAAGACATGACACTTTGATGAATTTACCTCAACGTTGCATGTATTTTTTTTGCATTTGGAACGCGAATGAGAAATCCCCCCCACCCTCCACCGATGACGCGTGTGCGTTGCCTGGGGCAACCCCGAGCAGCTTGAGCGGGGCAGGGAAATAATTAAATAAAAACTCACTCAATTGTTAATTTCACTACTTTAAAGTTGACGGATGGGAAAACGAAATAGCCTATGCCCACCACGGGGCTTAGGGTGTGCTGCCTGGCAAAAATGTTTCGACTTAAACCACCCTGTTTGAGAGCCAAATCCCTCGCAAGTGCGCGTACGCAGATGGACAGACAGACGGACAGACAAAAATTTACTTTTATTTTTAAAATAGTTTAGTGGTGCGCACTGATGATATAATGTACCTGAGCTAAAATGGCAGTGTGCACCCTATTGTATGATAACCATTTTTAACACGTGGATATTTCACGAATCGGACGCATTGTTTCATTCAGAACTTGGAGTTGCAGAGTCACCGCTCCCAAATCCCTTGTATAATAGCCTGAACAGGAGAGCCTTGAGCTGCTGCTTAAAGGTGGACGGTGCTCGGATGCTGGATCTGTGCAGTGGGGGAGAGTTCCAGATGGCTGGTGCAGCTACGGAGAAATGCTATTCGATCAAGACAATGTGCGCTCTGGGCACGATGAGCAGGTTATTAGATGTACCCCATAGGATGCAGCGGTGAGCTCTAGTCAGTGGTGTAAGAAGCGTGGAGAGATATGGCAGGAGACCTTAAAAAAAATCTTGATTACACAGGATAGCAATTTTGTGATGTAGCCTTGATTTTATGGGGATCCAGTGCAAGGTTTTTAGTGAAGCCATGGAAAATGTATGGCTGCACCTTATGCCAAGGACGGCGCCTGACAGGTTGTTTTGAAACCGCTGTAGTTTGTCGAGGTATTTTTCAGAAGTACGAGCAAGGATAACGTTGCAATAATCAATGTGAGTGCCGATAAGTGCTACACGCCAGTATTTGCAGTGGGCAGATTTGTCACAAGGCCCTGCGATGGTGGTTATACCCCTTTATTATGTTGAACGCTTGGTTGTGGAGTCGGAATGTGGAGTTCAAGGTGATTGCGAGGATTTTCAGATGATTTGAAAGACCGATGGTGGAGCTAATGCTGAGTAGATTTTGAGCTGCCTGGTGCCTATGAAAAGAGCTATAGGTCTTTAGGAGTTTAATAGGAGGTTATTTATCCAATGCTGTAAGGTTGGGGTACAATTGGCAAGGTTGAGTGGAGCATGATGGGAAGTTAGAGTGAAATGTCATCAAACATCTTGATAAGTGTAGTCTCGCGAGAGTGGGCTGAGTGGCAGGTAGACTGCAGGGGGCAAAAACTGGGGGATGAAGTGATGGGATCTTTGATTCTGACAAGTTCGAGGCATTCATGAAGTTTGGAAGTGGTTGATACGTTGATAATGGGGTGGTAGTTTGCAGGGACTTCAGGGTTGGAGCTGGGTTTCTTTAGTTGAGGTGTCACTTGGCATAGTTAAAGTGACAGGGGAAAAATACCGGACTGAAAGGAGGCACGAGTAAGATGAGAAACCATTATTGCAACACACCGGTGTGCTGAAGCAGCAATACATTGGCACGTTTGTTCACGTGGCTACGTCATGAATTGACAGTGTTGGGTGCATTAGGGTTAACGACACATTTTACTTCAGCTATCTCAAGTTACAGGCCCATCTCACTTCTATCGAGGATATACACATTTATGGAGCGCATGGTGCTCACACGCATCGCGCCCACAGTTAAGCCACACTTGCCTGTCGAACAAGCCGGCTTTCGACCTGCCAGAAACTGCTGTGAGCAGGTCCTTTCCCTTACCAGCTACATCAAAGCTGGATTCCAGCGAAAAAAAAAAAACGGTACCGCCATGATAGACCTCTCATCCGCCTATGACACTGTCTGGAGACATGAGCTCCTACTCAAGGCAGTGTGCATCATCAAGTGCCATTCAACACTGAATCTGCTAAACTCGATGCTCAGCAACTGAAACTTCTAGGTACACCTTTCCAGTAACACAAACCATACAAAAAATGGCAACGACAACTTACCTCAAGAATCGGTACTCCGATCCTGTTTAACATTTTCACCAGCGACTTACCAAAGACATCATCCCGCAAATTTGTCTATGCGGAACGACATAGAAATGGCTACTCAGGAAACAAACCTGAAGTCTATTAGTGACAGACTGACAGAAGACTTGTCTGTATTAGAAGACCACTTCCGAAGGTCGAGATTACGGCTGAATCCATCCAAAACGACTGTCTCAATCCACAATCTCAATAATTGTAATATAAATGCTGTCAAAAATAATATAATATTTTGCGACATAGAATTGTAATGTATTACTTACTGTTAGTAGCTCAGCTTATTGGAGAATATATTTAGTATACTGATGATACTATGTAACTTATACTTTAGTTGTTTACGTGGTGGTTTAATTACTGCAGCTACATACTATTAACATTCCTTCCCTTTTTATGTTACCCCTATCCCCTCCCTTTGATGCTAATCCTGCATAATGCACGGGCATAATGACTTTAAACCCCCCGCCAAACCTCTACGCATTTCACAAGTAGTACTAATCGCATATCTGCATTTCCCATAAATATGCTAAATTCCTCTTGATATGCAAATTATTTCGTCAAGGCGCTCTTCGCCCCTCCATCCCAGCTTAAATAGTCGCCCCAAGCCTGGAGTGTGTTATTCAGACTCTGTCTTCTCGACAGACCTGTTCTCCACCTGAGGACGGCTGCTTGCGATGTGGCCGAAACGTAGTGAGAATTATTTTATAATGTTTTATTTTTATTATTTTATTATTTCCATTCTACGTGACTTTACCGAAAGAACCAAGAAGATGAATCCCTGCAGTCACGAAAGCTTTAAATATAAATCGACCACCATATCGCAAACAAATGAATCCTACGCCCGCTCTCCGGTGGACTGAGCAGTCGCGCTACTCCCGAAGCTATCGCATGGCTCACAGACTTAAACGTGGACTGTGATTTAAACATACTTCCCATATGCTAGAAGAAGATCCAAAAATCAAGTATGGTACATATTTGTGTTTGATTGGAGACTGATGCATTAGAGAGCAATCTCAAACCATTTAACAATTGTTGTTTTGCTGGTAGTTACAACCATAATTGCCACAATTATGGCAACTGCTGATGATGCTGAAGAAGGATCTGACCCAAACATCAATTATGAATCACATTTAGTCACGAAAACCTACGAGTTAAATTTACAATGAAGGCTTCCTTAATGGGCTACCTTGTTTGCTAATTTAAGTTACATGGCTTCATTGCTTTGTCATTATTCTGCCTTGCCATGGATTGAGGGATTTTTGTATGCGATTCTATTTAGTACGTCCTCCAAAGGGTGCTGGGTGAAATAATGCATTGCAAAATTGAGTGAGGTAGTGGCAGATTTGGCAGACCTTCATTGAATTGGCCATGGCTGCTGATAAACGATTTAAACTAAACAGTATTTGATATTTTACCAGGTCAGGCCCACTGAGCTGTATAGCTCTTTTTCAGAAGTGACCTGGCCACAAATGATAGCTCAACCAAGTTGCTTATCATGTGAAAATTTATAGCAGCTAAATACTTTAAATGCATATTTCTAAATGTGTAGGGAAAAACCGGAGGACCCAGAGCAAAATCCACATGACCACGGGGAGAACATACAACTTCCAAATATACAGCCATCAGAGTAGGGATTGACCCAACGACCTCCTGCATACCAGGCAAGGTAGTTAACATCTTGCCACCGTGACAGCTCCTCCAGTGTGGTAGTGTAAAGTGTGAAGCATCTTACTTTGTACCGGTCTCCCTGCACCGTGGTGACCTGCACGCCCTCGTCCGTCTGGACGATACTGGCCACTACGTGCTTCAGCTTCAGGATGTCCCTGCTCACGCGATCTGCCAAACGCTCGCTCACGGTCTGCGCACCCAGCACAAACTTACTCTCCTGTGCGCAGACAGTCATAACATCCGCGTGTCATTCGTCATCGCATATGTCATAGGGTGGCAGGGTAGTTCAGTCGGAATCTCATGCCAGCAAGGAGAACATGGGCTCGATTTCTCACTCTGTGGAGTTTGAATATTCAACCCCTGTTCTTCATTTCCTCTGTGTTGCCCGATTGGTATTGGCCAAACATAACAATGTAGAAACATTTTCTACAAAATACTCGTTTGGGATTACACGTAGCAGTATCACCCCCAACTGTGAAAACTTGGCAGGACCACCCTGAAAAAGAGCCTTGAGACTCGGTGATGATTTCCTGGGTAAGCTAGCGTAATATGTGGAAGAATAAATTTTCTGCAGAGAACAAGAGACAGTGATTCCATTAAAGCGCTTGCGATGAGGTTAGATGGTATATACGGCTTTGACAATAATTACGTCTTGATCTTTGATTGATTGATCTTGATAGTTGCAGGTAATATGCAGCGATTGAAAAAAATGTCTAAAGGTATAATCGTACATTTCTTTTCATTGTCAAATTCAGCTTTCCAAAAACATCCTGCTCTTGTTACCCTTTTTTCATAAATTTGATTCCAAACTGCCTTCAGGAATTTCTCTCGACTCACTTATTTAGTGATATTGTCCAGTTGTGTCCATGAAACAATAATTTTATTTCGTTGAGTGACATTGTTGTACGTGAATTTTATTTTGCTCCGATTTACCCTGAATTTGCTGCCTTCTTTATTAAACGTGTAGTGGGTCAATAATTACAGTAGAGTCGCCTTTTGAGGCAACACGTATTTTTATTAACAAATAATCCCTAACACAAAGGGGTAATGGCCCCTTACACCCGATACGCCTCTCACTGGCTATTCTAACCCTTCTTAAGTGAAGCTTGGTCTTCAATGGTCTATAAGCTGGAGCTGACCCTTACCAAGGGTACGGCTCTGCACGTGGGCTCTTCTCTTCAGTCTTCACTGGTATAGCTTAGAGCCGACCCTTGCCAGGGGTACGGCTCTGTCCATCGGGCTCTTCTCTTCAGGAGGCTCTTGATCTTCAGGTGAACGACGACTCCTTGACCGTTCAGAGGTCCGGCATTTATATACCGTTGGCCCCTTGGGCCATAGTCCCTTGACACTGGGCTCAGTCACACTACCGCCCCCTATTGGCACGTGTGGGATACTACCGGCTGACAGCATGCGGAGTGCATAATAATCAGTCCCTCCAGAAAAACGCGATTATGCGATCGCAAGATTTCACGCAAAATCAGCCAAAGTCCGCATATTTATGCGGGGGGCGCGTTTTTTCAAATACGCCGCACTTTCGCCGCATAAATTGCAGATTTCCGCGCGCAAAATATGCGGGCTTGCATTATTTCATAATCCCCGCATTTTCGTTGCAAAAAGTCACATATATCTTAGCAGAAAGTTGAAAAATGTTGCGTTTACTTCACACAAGCGCAGCCATTTCCCCTGTTGCCATGGGAACGTTATGAAGTGACGTCACTCATTACGCGACATCATTGAAAAGCTGCAAACCCCGCGATGCCAATGAAACCATGATGAAGCCCGCAAATCTTTCTCATTTGCCAACAAACATAAGCGCAAAAGACCGCGCAAAGCAGTTCCCCAGTGTGTTACATGACAGTGGGGGCAAATTATTTTGCATAGCTACCTCTGTAAAACAGGAAGCACACATTTTATTTTTTAATATTTTATTTATTCATTTTTACAGAAGTTGTAGCATATTCATTTTGTAAAGCTACAGAACTTGTTCGACTCAATGTTTTGTAAGTTTGAGCCATCTGTTTGTTAAGGTCTGAAATAAAACAAGATGAGAACTTAAATATTCCCAGCACTTTCTGTGATGTAGTATGCTTGCTTATCATAGAAAGTAATAAGAAATGACTCTTTACATTAAAGTAGTAGCCTAGTGAATAGGGTGTTGGGGGAATCACTTTTTTTTTCTCTTTTTCATCAAACCGCAGTTTTTGCAAGTTCCCGCAATTTTTGCAAGTTCCCGCAATTTTTGCAAGTTCCCGCAATTTAATCGCATAAAATTGCATAAATATCCCGCATATTCCATCGCATTTTTTAAGAAAACGTGCCGCATAATCAACGATTTTTGCCCGCAACAATCACCAAAAAACTCCGCGTTTTTCTGGAGGGACTGAATAATACCTCTGTAATAAAGGACTCTTAGGCGATGTTGGTCTCCATCTGTCATTTATTGAGTTCTTGTCTCGCACCCCGCGATGTCCCCGGTCGGACCCGCACCTCTTCCGTCGCGTGCCCTCCGTACGCCGTTCGAGTCCTCCGCTCTCTCTCTCTGCAGCCACATCGCTGCCTGTGTGCCCCGCACACTCTGCAGCCACCCCGCTGCTCCGTGTAACTCCGCACACTCTGCAGCCACTTCGCTGCTCTGTGTGCCCCGCACACTCTGCAGCCACTCTGCTGCTCCGTGTGCTCCCGCACACTCTGCAGCCACTCCGCTGCTCCACGTACACCGCTGGCCGACGGTGCCGTGACTCCGACCACGTGGCAATTCGTGCCACCCCTCCGCCAGCACCCCGCGTGGCTTCTTCTATCTTTACTCTCTCTCGACTCCCGATCCCCTTCCGGTTCTCACCCTATATCCTTCTCCTCACGTGACCCTGACTCCTCCTCCTCCTCCTCACGTGACCCTGACTCCACCCCCACTCACCCCGACGACCAGGCTCCACCTCCCCTAATACTCCGGCCCGCGTGAGTGGTGCGGAGGCAGCGCCCACCCTGTCCTTGCTCGCATTACATGACCCCCCCCCCCCCTAATGAAAAACCCAGCCGTCCCCGGCTGCAACAGGACAAAATAATGCGAGCAACAATACAGCAATCAGCATCACAAGACAAACGGAGATTATAACAATAACAACAACAACAATAACAATTAACGAAAGGAAAGGGACTTGGAACGCGTGCGGGTCGCCGGCCCGTCCCGAACGGGGGGCAGCCACCGCACAGACCGCGACCGCGACAGGGTTTTAGCAGCGGCGGGATCGGAACCACCCGCCGCTGTTGGAGGCCTGTCAATTCCAAAGTCCCGTTCCCCTGAGAGACCCGTCGCCGGGGTCTCCTGCAAATGTGTCCGTGGCGGAGTTGTAGGGGCAGCGGGGTCAAGTGTCCCCGTCGCCGTGGTAGGCCCACCCAAAGCAGGAATCACTGTATCCGTCTGTGTCGCGACCGGTCCGTCTGTAGAAGGCACGACAGGCGCGCTTGCAGGTTGAACAGGCAAAGTCAGTGGCGCGTCGGATGCAACAGACACCGGCAAGGCAACATTAGGAGATGACGCATCCGTCCGCGGGGCCACGTAGGGTTTCAATCGAGACGTATGGACGTACCAGCGCCGCGATCCGAAACGAACACGTGCGGACTGCGGACTAGGAACCTCAATGAGCACAACCGGCCCCTGCCATGGTTTGTGCAACTTAGGGGAGGTCCCCACCCGCACCTGCGGGCAGTGCAGCCAGGCCATGCCCCCCCCTCGCCAGGGGGATTCCCCATCCGAGCGCCGAGTGTAACGTTCGTTCCCGGCCTGGGTCTTGGCCGTAGCCAGTCGGGCCCCCTCCCGTGCCTCTGCCACGCGACGAACAGCGTCCTGAATGTACTCCAGGAGAGGCTTAACAGGACCCCTCGCCCCCGTACCCAGCTGCACGTCCACCGGCGGCACATTCTCGCGGCCGTACATTACAAAAAATGGTGAGTATCCCGTCGACGCATGAGGCGTCATCCTGTATGCAGAGAGCACCCCAGGGATATGCAAATCCCAATCAGCCTGCTTTTCGCTAACCGTGTGACAGAGCATGGCCGACAGAGTCCGATTAAACCGTTCCACCATCCCATCCGTTTGCGGGTGGTAGGGAGACGTCCGAACCTTCTTGGTCCCCAGTGCAGTACACACCTCAGCCAATAATTTAGAAGAAAAATTTCGCCCTTGGTCTGTGGAGCAACCTTTCCGGCGCCCCTTTGTCCATTACGTATCCAAACAAGAACGCGTCCGTGATAGACGCCGCCGACTGGTCGGGTAAGGGCCAAGCCATCGCCCAGCGGGAAAGATATTCCACCCCGACCAGCAAAAATGTATTCCCCCGAGCGGACGGCGGGAAGGGCCACAAAATATCCAACGCCACCAACTCGTTAATCCGAGACACCTGTATGGACTGCACTGGCGGCACATATGGGTGTTTAGGCGGCTTCCGCCGGGCACAGTTCGGACACGCCCGAATGTGCCCGACGACATCAGTCGTCATGCCGTGCCAGAAGTAGTCCCCTACTGCAACGTCAACAAGGTTTTCTGCACCCCGAGATGCAACAACGTCTCGGAGTGCAGAGTCCGAACCAACTCGTACCGTAACGACGACGGCACCACCAGACGCCAGCGATCGTGCAACCCTTCCCTCCACATTAGCAACCCATCCCGGAGACCAGCTCCCGGTGTCCCACCGGACAGCAGTCCCCCCGTCCCCTTCGTAGCCCGACCCCGCAAGGCCCCCAGCGACTCATCGAGCAATTGCTTGCGAATCCATACTGAACGCAGCAGGTTCAAAACCCCATCAGCCGGTCCTGGGCATACGGGAGCCTCGGGCACTTCGACAGCGGACACAACAGGCCGAGGGGGTTGCGGAATCTGCGTACACCTATTCGTGCCCGAAGCGCAAGCGCAAGGGGACCCCTGCGGCAATCTGGAGAGTGCGTCCGCGTTCGCGTGACGCGACCCCTTCCAATACTGAATTTCTAACGAAAATTCCTGCAGGGTTTCCAACCATCGAGCCAATTGGCCAGACGGTTGGTCAACTCTCAGGGCATGGTCCGTGCGCACAATAAACGTACGGCCGTACAAATACGGCCGATATTGGCGAAGAAAATGTACAATAGCCAAAAGTTTGCGGCGAGTAACGCAGTAACGTGTCTCCGCTGGAGACAACACGCGGCTACCGTAAGCTACCACCCGTTCGACGCTGTCCCTAGACTGGGACAGAACAGCCCCAATCCCGGTGTCACTAGCGTCAGTATCCAGAATAAAAGGTCGAGTGAAATCTGGATAGTCCAACGTCGGTGCCAACGCCAAACGATCGCGCAGGCCTTGAAACGCTGCCTCTTCCGTCGGTCCCCAGCTGAATCTGCGGCCTTTAGCCGTAAGGTGGTGCAACGGCCTAGCGATCGTGGCAAAGTTGGGAACGAACCTGCGGTAATATGAAGCGAACCCAACGAACCGACGCATGTGCCCCACTAAGGCTGGAGTCGGCCAGTTACGGATGCACGCCGTCTTCTCCGGGTCCGTGGCGACCCCTTCCGAACTGACAATGTGGCCCAAATAGGGCACGGATCGTTGCAACAGGTGACACTTTTTTGGCTTAAATTTCAAATTTGCGGAACGCATTCTGGCAAACACCGCGTCCAACCTCCGCAGATGTTCCTCAAACGTGCGGCTGAAGACGATAACATCGTCTAAGTATATCAAGCACGTCTCCCACTGCAGAAACGTTAATACGAGCTCCATCAACCGCTGGAATGTCGCGGGGGCGGCGTTCAAGCCCATGGGAAGACAATTAAACTAAAACAATCCCTGCGGTGTCCGGAAAGCCGTCTTTTCCCTCGAGGACTCGTCCAGGGGAAGTTGCCAGAATCCCGATGAGAGATCAAGAGTAGGAAAAAAATTCGCCCCAGACAAGGCATCGAGGGAATCATCCATACGCGGCAGGGGGTATGCGTCCTCAACCGACACCTTATTTAATTTGTGAAAATCAACACAAAACCACAACTTCCCATCCTTTTTTTTCACAAGGACCACCGGTGCGCCCCACGGACTGTTGGACGGGGAAATGATGTCAGCGGCCAGCATCTTTTCGACTGCGCCGCGAATGTGATCCCGCTCCGGCGGACTCAACCGATGCGGGTTCATCCGAATCGGAGCGGCATCACCCGTATCAATGTGGTGGGAAAGCAAGGAGGTGCGACCCAAATCGAAATCGTCCGCATTAAAGACGTCGGAATACCTCCCCAACAGCGCGCGAAGCGCGGACCGCTGGTCCCCAGTCAAAGACGCATTTTCCCGGCACAACTCGGCAATCCATCGATCGTCCTGTGACGTGGAGGACGATACCCCCCGTACAAGTCCCCGGCGGCCCTGATCGTCATGGCTCGTGAAAGCAGTCGTAGCGTGAGCCAAAACCGTTCCGGCTGGTACAACAACATTATCCGTGCTTCCATTCAACACTTGTAAAAACGGAGGTTGACCCGGTCGGACAATCGTCTGTGCCCCGACCAGCGTCAAGCCACCCGTTATAGCAGCGGATGGTGATAACAAAACACCCGCCGCACCCTCGATTCCAGGCACCGGTTTGCGATACCGCAGCGGAATAAGCATCTGCGAGCCAGGCGGAATATCCACCGATACCTCGGACAGCGCCTGCACCTGACGGTCAGGAGCTGACCGGCCCCAGGGTGACGGCAGGAATGAAATTTGCCGACCCCCCTGCAATTCGATACAATTGTGATCCACCCTTATTTGAATGGGCATCTTGGCCAAGAAATCGGTCCCCAACAAACAGGGCACCGCGAGGGACCTGGAAATCAACACGGTCCCTGAAGTCGAAACACCCCCAACCGATATACTGGCATCCACCTGACCCACAATGCCCATACTACCCCCGTTCGCCGCTATGCAAGAGTCGTAAACCGGCCGCACCCGCCCCAGCGGAATGGACAAGAGATGGACTATCACGTCGGAGATAATAGTCGCGGATGCACCTGAGTCCACAAAAATGCGTACGTCGAGCCCTTGGATCGAACCCGGCACGGTCGACGACCCAGTTGCGGCCGCAACCACCCGTCGCGCCAATTTCTGCCACTGCGTCAGAGAGCGACGCGGATCACTAAGCGCCCCCCCGTTAGTAATGGCACCCGGCCCGCATGGCGATGGTGATGTATGAGATGACAGGCCTTGCCGGGTGTCTGATGCGTACCGACTTGCCTGTCGTGGGTGGTCCTGCCGCGTCGCGTCCGTGACCGAGGCCTCCTGCTGGGGCGGTGGCCGAATGCGAGCCCAACATTCTCTGGCGAAGTGGCCCTTACGGCCACAGCGGAAACACGCCAAGTCGGCTCGCCGTGCAGCACCCCCTCTGTCTTGGCGCTCCCGCGCCGGCGGCCCGGAGCGCAACCCCGCTCCCCCTCAAGCAGGCTACTGGGTCGATGCCGCCGTCAGCTCCTCAGGACCCTTCTCGTCACGAACGTAGATGGCCTTCTTCGGGTCCCACCCTGTTGCACCGCCCTCGACGGTGGGGCTCCCCATCCAAGCCGTCACCTGTTTCCAACGGCGAAGGTTGAATTGGGCATCCAGGCACTTAGCCGCCGTTCGGGACGTTAACTTATCGTGGCCGCACACCGGCATGGGGATGCCAAAATCCCTGGATAATTCCAACATTTTACCCAGTATCAGGGGTTCCAACAAGTCGGGCTCCGTCTCCGGATACGCGGCCATAGCTAGTTCCATCACAGTGCCCCGGAATGCCACCGGCGATTCTTCAGGTGCCCGTTGCCGCTGCACAAACCTGCGATGTGCATCGTCCGGGGGCTCATACGCCTCCGCCATTTCTTCAAACACCCCCTGTAGCGTCGTCTTCTTTGCGGCCTTGATGGAACGGAAAAACCTGACGGACTCATCATCAAGAAGCGTTGGCAAGACCTCCAGGGCTTCCGCATCCGTCCATTTTGCTGATTGTACCGCCGCTTAAATACGGCAGGCGAACGCGCTCTAATCTCCGCCAATGGAGAACTCTTTAACAGTCGTTAGACGATGGCTGCGGGTCCCCATGCCGCCGTCATCCGCCGATGGTGATACTTGCGACAGCGACAAGATGGCGTCACTCTGCAACGTGTTCAAAATGGCGGCTCCCCGTCGTTCGTCCCCGACCATGCCCAAGATGGCGGCTTCCCGCGGTGAAGGCAGCAAAATGGCGGCTTCCCGCCGTTCCTCCCCGACCACGCCCATGATGGCGGCTTCGTGCCGCGTGTTGGAGAGGGCTGGAAGCGTCGGCAAGGCCCCACTCGGATGCTCCCCGCTTGGCCTCCTCGGACTCGTCGTGGGCATCACCAGGGCACATAACTGCGTTAAAACAGCCTTCAGCGACTCAAGTTGGGCCGCCACGTGTCGCCATCCCTCCTCGGCGCCCACCAACGCAGACGGTCCTGCTGAGCCGGCAACATCTTGCACTCCCAATGCGTCGCCCCCGCCTTCCATCGTTGGTAGCGCAACCGCCGGAGAAAGATCGTCGTCGTCTTCAGAAGATGGTGCAGAAGATGGTGCAGGTATATTCTTTCTTCTGAGCTGTTTTGACATGCCGTCTCACTTCTGACTCCAATGTAATAAAGGACTCTTAGGCGATGTTGGTCTCCGTCTGTCCTTTATTGGGTTCTTGTCTCGCACCCGCGATGTCCCCGGTCGGACCCGCACCTCTTCCGTCGCGTGCCCTCCACACGCCGTTCGAGTCCTCCTACTCTCTCTCTCTGCAGCCACATTGCTGCCCGTGTGCCCCGCACACTCTGCAGCCACCCCGCTGCTCCGTGTAACTCCGCACACTCTGCAGCCACTCCGCTGCTCCGTGTGCCCCGCACACTCTGCAGCCACACTGCTGCTCCGTGTGCTCCTGCACACTCTGCAGCCACTCTGCTGCTCCGTGTGCTCCCGCACACTCTGCAGCCACTCCGCTGCTCCACGTACACCGCTGGCCGACGGTGCCGTGACTCCGACCACGTGGCAATTCGTGCCACCCCTCGCCAGCACCCCGCGTGGCTTCTTCTATCTTTACTCTCTCTCGACTCCCGATCCCCTTCCGGTTCTCACCGTATATCCTCCTCCTCACGTGACCCTGACTCCGCCCCCACTCACCCCGACGACCAGGCTCCACCTCCCCTAATACTCCGGCCCGCGTGAGTGGTGCGGAGGCCTTGCTCGCATTAAACCTCTACAAATGTATTCCTAAATGTTGTATGTGTAGCCAGTCCAACTGAGTAGCAGACGTTATTCTTTAGAGGCAACATATTTATGATATCAACACATAATACACAAAGGGGTAACTGCCCCTTTACCAGATACAGCCTAGGGTGGTGACCACCCAGCTAGCTACACTATATGGAGGAGTTACAGCTACGAAGGGTCAGACCCTCACTCGGGTCTCGGCCACGTGTTGATACCTTGTAGGACGTAGAGCTTCCAGCTTGTAAGACATGGAGCTTCCAGCTTGTAGAACGAAGCGACCCCGGTCCCTCTCAGGGACCCACCTTATATCCTCCCGAGTCAGGGCTGGCTCCGCCCAGGCCCCGCCCGCCTTCTCGAGCGTTCTAGCTCCCTCTCGATTCCTCTTGAGAGCTCTCCCCGGACACATGATAACCCCCTAGCCCCCCCCCACCTGGGGCCCTCTCTGTGCACACTCCGGATCACGTGTCTACGGGGCAACTCGAGTGCCATGGCCCAGGGCAACCCTGTCCCTGGGCTGACACTCTCCCACTCCCCCTTGTGGGAGCCCGCACTACACGCTATGCACAATGCCCTTCACTATCCCAGCGCTCACCAAGCCCCGCTAGGGCTGGTACTACACCCATCTACGGGGTGTACGCGATGACGGTGCATCGCATGCCGTGCTATAGTAAAGCCGGCATCACACAGCAACCCACCCAGTGCTGTCCGCAACGTAGGAACATCGCACGCCACAACCCTCCCAGGCCGGCACCATACAGTGACATCCCTGATGTCACTACATATGTAATGGGTGCATGTGAGCCCTGCAGCCAAACGTTATTAGATTCACCATAAAGTTAATTAATCGACTCTTGAATTTAATCTCCATCGTAACAATTCATGCTGGACAGCTGTGAAAAAGACCTTCGAAACTCATGGAATTCCTCCAGTCTAAATAAATATTCTGATTCTGAAATAATTTAAAGGCCTTGGAGTTAAACACTTTTCATCTCTAAATGTGGGAGGAGGGCGGTGGCTAGGAGGACCTGGGCTCCATTTGAGACGTTGGCGACTCGCTCCACGCCACCGCCGGAGTGGATGTACCACATCACACCAAGCGCTGACAGCTCGTGTGGTTCCGCAGCAAACACGTTCCGCACCAAAATCTCCATCAAGCTCACCGTAGTGCTGGGGAGCATGACAAGCATTGAGAAAACACCACAAAGTCAGTGATTTCCTACTCAAATGAGTACGAGGTGGTCCTCATCCCCTGATTGTAGCCCTGAGCCAGAGGTGGAAATTCACATCACTATGGTGGGGCTGAGTCTCTCCATAGGACAACCACTGTTAACTTGCCCAGTTAACAAAGCTAAGAGGTTTTTAACTCGCAACCTTCTGAATCATATCTTTATTTAGACTGTAGAAATCCGATGAGCTATGAAGCTCTTTTTAACAGATGTCCACGAGGGGCAAGTCAGCAAGTTACAACAAGAAACAATCAAAACGATAGGAGTGCAAAGAAGAGAAAAGGTAAGTAAGTCACAAAAAAGGTATACAAGCACAAATTGCAATTCGCTTGTTCTAGCACTGAGGAACTACCTGGCCAATTATAATTGATAATGAAGTAACTTACTCTTTGGTTCTTTCGGTAAAGTCACGTAGGTAGAAAAATAATAGATCACGACGTTTCGATCGCAACACAAGCAATCGTCATCAGGTGGGACAACCACAGCAAGAAAAAAACTGTTTCAAATCAAGAATGAAGTAACAGTTTTACAAACTACCAAAGTGGGGTCACGAAGTGACCCCACTTTGGTAGTGGCTTAGGGGGCCACGGAGCACTGAGATGGCAACGCCAAGAATCTGGGTTTTAATCCGGGCAACTACCAATGGTTAGATTCTGGTCAAGCCAAGCAAGAAATCCTCTGATAGTGCAGTCCCATTGCCAATGACTGCACAACAAAACCACGTTAAATTCATGTTTCCACTTAATGTTGGTAAACTCCAGCTCTGAATATAAAAAATATCGGTTGCACAGTCATGTATTGAAAATGCAATGTATCCAGATGCCATGTCGAAGCAACTTTTGATATCTTTAATTTTAATACAATGACTTTATGCATAATACATTATATATAAATTTTAAGGGTCATATGCCAATTTAAGACTAATCATCTGAAAACATTGGGCCTTAAGGTGTACGATGGTGTATCCAACTTAACACGTACGCTTTCGCGACCAATATCATCCATAAGAGGTTTTTTGGTTATATCTAACCCAAAAAACCTCGATTATGGGTGTATCCAACTCTTATCCAGTCCGTCTCTCTGGCCTGTTCTTTATACTATCAGGAAGGACCATTGCCAAACACGTTGCCTGTTATATATTATTTTCCTTTTCAAAGTATTTCCTCTGGGTTCTCCTGAGAGGGACCGGGGTCGCTTTGTTCTACAAGCTGGAAGCTCCACGTCCTACAAGGCATCAACACGTGGCCGGGATCCGAGTGGGGTCCGACCCTTCGTAGCTGTAAGGGTGACACAGTGCTAAAACTTGTGGCTCACAGCAAGAAGGCCCTGGGTTCCATTCCTGATTCGTGCGCCTTTCTGTGTGGAGATTGTATGTTCTCGACCTGTTCTGCAAAGGATTTCCTCTGGGTACTCCAGTTTCTTCCCATTGCTAAAATGCCATACAATGTAAGGAATTTGCCAAATAATCCAATGATGAAAAACTACCTGCAAATAATTTGGGAAGAGACATAACACATCGCCCTGATTGCGAACATCTGGTAGAACCCTTATGAAGAAGAGTCTTGAGACTCAGTGAGGCTTTCATGGGTAATCAAGCATTGGGATATGAAAGCAGACAATTGGGTGTAGTGCCACAGTGCGAGGTGGGGATTGTGTATGTTGTATGGCCATGCCGTGTGTGGTTATGGTGCGCGTGCTGTGGGCACGTGTACCGGGTCCAGGCGAGGCTGCGCAAAAACTCTCGTGCCGTCATCCTGTCGAGGGCGTGGGCACGCGGGTGGGTCCATGGTGCCCTGAGTGGAACCTCGCGAGCCAAGCGGTCGACGGCGCGCATCACGCGGTGCAGGTCCAACAGCACCACAGGATTGTATGTCGGGGGGATGGTGCCCGTGAACCTTCGGATTTTACCCTAGTGACAAACAAGACATGGCCGCACCAATAGCACTCTGAAGAAAGCCTCACCGAGTCTCAAGACTTTTTTAGGGGGTCCTGCTCAGCATTTGCAGTCAGAGGTGATGACCGCTATGTGTTTTCCAATTAAGTAATTTATGGTGCAATTTTACAAGGTTGGAAAATATGGACCATGATGTTGGCACAGAATATCCTACTGTTCCTCGAATTATGCCACAGGATCTATAATGTCCAATGTTACACTAAGTTTATGTGTATGTTCAACTTATTTTGCACTAACTAGCTGGCAGTTTTAAATGCTGTTTCCACAAGTTACAAATTTATTTATTATTTTCCTTTTCAAAAAGGTGGGAACTCAAAGAGACCAGGATACTCTCATATTTAAAAATGACCTGCATCACTAAAATGACAACAGCAATAACATCAAATAAGGTAAATATAAATTCTAGGTAAAAACAACCATATAATAGAAGAAATCTAAAATATTGCATAAATAAAATCAATATTAAATAAAATAAGATGCATTTCCTTTCATGAAAGTTGGCTCGAGAAAAAATATTTTCAAAACTGTTCATTGGAAAAAGTAAAAATATATAGCAAAAACATTAAAATGGATTTAGGATGATTATTGCACGAATATTTAAACAGACATGGACATTTGTCAAATACTAAGTCAATGCAGAATCTGAAAACATCAGGCCAGAGATCAGATACCCACATGCAGATGTGCCAGGCTGTTGTTGGAGTCATCAACATGGTAGGTAGCAACACCAAGTTCTTCGGCCAGGCCCAGTATGCGGTCTTGGGTAGGTCCCACATAGGCGCCCCCCAGGTCTGTCACGCCAAGATTCTCATCCTGAATTGTCCAGAACAGTTAGGCAGGGAGGTCGCCATCACGCAATATACACACAATACCAGACACCATGTTCAGCATTACAGACTGGAGTGTAATGTGCTATTAGCAAGCACCAACGAAGGCCAACAGTGCACGAGGGGTTGTGGAGTCAGCGCACAGTCCATTATCCTTCCAGGGTCCACATAGCAAGTGCAACCTTGTGGAACATACATTTTGGTTTTCCAATCACTAAACTGGTCCCTGCCATGGCAATGTTGAATTTACACGGTGCTCAGCTGCCAACAAATTTTCACCACACCATAGTTATCTTAGAAGAGGGAAAATATATATATATTGTTATTCACATTTAGGCTTTTGGCTTTGACATTAGCATTCAAGGCAGATCTGAATTGTAAAATTGTTAGAAAGTGGGAGATAATGTGCTTTAGCATTGCCATATTTACAATGTAAAAGCCATGGCAAGTTTGCTTTGCTAATTGCACACACTTCATTATGGCTTCTGTGTTGAGCTTTTGGAATATCAGAACACCAGGACACAAGGTGTCTGTGTTTGTGGCCAAAAGTGTGCTTTCCTGCAACATCGTAGGTTACAGCCACTGCCTCGTCTGAGTCCTCCATCCTCATTACCTGTGTAGTGACAGAGAAAGGTCACTACTGTGTCGGCCCGTACGAAGGCTGGGGGCCCCAATGGGGTGCCTGGGGGGTCACGTGGTGGAGGGATCCGGACCCTCCCAGAGGTGGGGGAAGTGAGGCGTGTCCTGGGAAGGGAGGCATGGCCTGAAGAGAGCCAGCCACGCCGGGGCGGAGCCAGCCACGCCAAACCAGATATAAGCGTGGTGTGAACGCTGAGCGAGGCTGGTTGTACTGTACTCCAAAGTGAAGACATCATTGGTCGTCAAGTCCCGAGTCGTCGTCCTGGGCCAGGCAGGCCGTTGCCTGCCTGGTCCAGTCTGTGTCGTGTTCCAGAGTGTTAGTGAGTTGAGGAAGGTGGTCACCACCTTATGTACAGTGTTATATTACTTACCGTTTAATAAATAGTGTTGCCTCCAAGCTGCGTGTGTGTGCACCTAATTTGAACCTACTACATTTGGCGTCAGAAGTTGGAAAAATAAATATTGCTAGGTGTTATCCTAGGGAAGTAAAATGGGCACACGAAAAACAAATATACAACTCACCTGGACGCCTTCGTACAACGGGGACGGTGTGACGACCATCCTTCGGACAGCCCCGGGGATGGCAGCCCCGGTGACAGAGAGAGATGGCGCTGCACGCGGAGCGGCGGGACTGGCACCACACTGCTGCTTCGCCGCCATCGGGAATGGAGCGACGGAGCCGCGGGGAGAGGACACCATCGTCGCTGCGGGGGCTGGCAGGGGAGGCCCGGCCATGCGGGCCACGCGGTTCCCGCCATTTCGGCGGCTGGTCGGGGCGCGGTTCCCGCCAAAGCGCCGCTCCCGCCATTTCGGCGGCGGGAACGCTGCTCCTGCTGCTGAAATGCCGCTCCCGCCGACATCAACGCCTGCAGAGGGGGAGTTCCAGTCTTCAGCTCGAGCGCGAGAGGTGGATGGGTTCGCAAGAGCAGGCCGTGTTCACCATGAAAGATTCTTCGGGCCGTCCCAGTGCTCCACCTTGCCGCCCTCCACTATTCACAGTTTGCCAGGCGAGTCGTGACATGACAAGCACCCGGCCCCAAGAAAAAAAAAATAATCTTCACCCATCTTACGTGCGCCGGGTTGCGATCGCGTGTGTTTTTTTTTTTAACTCGCTGGGTTGCGGAGCGTGTTCGTCCGGTTGTGTGCGTGATAAATTGACGCGGCGACCATGGGGGTTTCTGCTTGTAACAAGTGTTGCTGTTAATTACGGCGTCGAGATCGGTATCTTCTGGGTGTAGTTAATGATTAATTCGTGTTGGTGTCCCGAGCTCCGTTGATATCCTGTAGGTTGCCGTGTTAATGACTCGTGTTACATCGTTTTGTTGCGAAATCGCCATTGTTATTGTGTATACTGTATGGAGGTTCGCTCGTGATTGTCACGTGTAACTGTAAGAAACTTTGATCGTCATTGTTGCCAAGGTACAGACCGTATGGAGCTTTGCTTGGAATTGTTAACAGTGTATGGAATGTTGGGTACTTGCTTGTGATTGTTTACTATGTACGGATTGTCTGGAGTATTGCTTGTGTGTGTTGCCATGTGGGGACTGGATGGAGCATTGCGCCAAACGATTTACTGTACGAACTTCGTATACTGCATATACTGTATTAATCAATTCGGCGATTCTTGGGGTTTGTGTATAGTTTTTTTGCTCTCAAAATTCGAATGCCCTGAGTCCCATGGTTAATGTTGAAGGGGATTTAGAAATGACAGGTTCGGTTTGTTTCAAACTCGCTGGTTGGTTCCTGTCCGTTGTTGCACAGATGATGTCTTTTGTGCGGGAATGCTCCTTGTGTTCTATATGGATCGGGGGTGCGTTTCCGTTAATTGCCGTCAAATTGCGTTGCTCTCTCCACTCGGTTGGTACAGCTGCATGCTGCAATGCGAGTCTCAGAGATGATGTGTACGGATACGGGATGTGAGGTGTATTGTTGTGACCATTAAATATTCGGGATCGTCACAAATTGTGCGTACCTGTTCGGCATTGGATCAGTTCTGTGGGGGATCATAATTCAAATTGTATGTGTTGTGATGGTGTTAAATTGCGATGGTGACATGCTGCCAGGGATTTGTAATTGTGCTGCTGGCTGTCACCTATCTTGGGGCGCAGGTCCTGACCAGAATGGCCCAGTGAGTGTTGCGTGTCTAACATGAACGTTGTGGTCCCGTCATGCAATGGCTGACGGCTTGACCTGACAGCCCGGAGATTGAAACACTCCGTGGCATGTCTAGCCTAGTGGGCTGTGCGCTCACATGGCTCGGAGAGTGTGGTCCCGTCATGCAATGGCTGACGGCTTGACCTGACAGCCCCGAGATTGAAACACTCCGTGGTATGTCTAGCCTAGTGGGCTGTGCGCTCACAGGGCTCAGAGTGTGGTCCCGTCATGCAATGGTTGATGGCTTGACCTGACAGCCCGGAGATCGAGACACTCCGTGGCTTGTCTAGCCTAGTGGGCTGTGCGCTCACAGGGCTCAGAGTGTGGTCCCGTCATGCAATGGTTGATGGCTTGACCTGACAGCCCGGAGATCGAGACACTCCGTGGCTTGTCTAGCCTAGTGGGCTGTGCGCTCACATGGCTCGGGGAGTGTGGTCCCGTCATGCTGTGTCTGACGGCTTGACCTGACAGCCCGGAGATCGAGACACTCCGTGGCTTGTCTAGCCTAGTGGGCTGTGCGCTCACATGGCTCAGAGAGTGTGGTCCCGTTATGCTGTCTGACAGCTTGACCTGACAGCCCGGAGATCGAGACACTCCGTGGCTTGTCTAGCCAAGTGGGCTGTGCGCTCACATGGCTCAGAGAGTGTGGTCCCATCATGCTGTGTCTGATGGCTTGACCTGACGGCCCGGAGAGTGAGACACTCGGAGGTGCGTTGAAACAGTGGGCTGGAGATTCGTAAGGTTCAGGTGGAGTTGTCCTGTTACGTTGGGACTGTATCCCTCAGTTGTTAGGGTGCATGTTGTGCAATGAGTGAACGATGGGTCGTCTCAGCTCGGTCGGTACAGCTATATGCTGCGATGCGAGTCTTGGGAGAGAGACTGGGTCATCTCAGCTCGGTCGGTACAGCTATATGCTGCGATGCGAGTCTTGGAGAGAGACTGGGTCGTCTCAGCTCGGTC
This sequence comes from Lampetra planeri, assembly GCF_965212315.1. Lineage (NCBI taxonomy): Eukaryota > Metazoa > Chordata > Hyperoartia > Petromyzontiformes > Petromyzontidae > Lampetra > Lampetra planeri. Next base: position 257,954 of record NC_136116.1, on the reverse strand, counting down.
GGTACAGCTATATGCTGCGATGCGAGTCTTGGAGAGAGACTGGGTCGTCTCAGCTCGGTCGGTACAGCTATATGCTGCGATGCGAGTCTTGGAGAGAGACTGGGTCGTCTCAGCTCGGTCGGTACAGCTATATGCTGCGATGCGAGTCTTGGAGAGAGACTGGGTCTCAGCTCGGTCGGTACAGCTATATGCTGCGATGCGAGTCTTGGAGAGAGACTGGGTTAAAATCCCACCGATATGGCCGACGTGTGCTACTGGTTGTGACGCCGCGTCGGAAAGGCGGTGGGGTGGTAACATGGAAATTCCCCCCCCCGATATGGCCGACGCGTGCTACTGGTTGTGACGCCGCGTCGGAAAGGCGGTGGGGTGGTAACATGGAAATTCCCCCCCCGATATGGCCGACGCGTGCTACTAGTTGTGACGCCACGTCGGAAAGGCGGGGGGGTGCTAATGGGTGACTGTCATTGCATGCGTGATTCTAACGGGGGGGGGGGGGGGAGGGGCTGTGCTGGAGCGTAAGTGGGTTAGCCAGTTTTCATGTATATTTGTTGTTAATTCCCCGTTTTCTATGCGGTTCCCTTTTACCCTCGTCGATTCTGTATATATTACGTGATTGTATTTCTTATCGGTCGCCGGTCATTTATTGATGTTGTTGGTTCGGAGGCACACCTTTTCGATGTTTCACAGTTGTGTTACAGCCGGGGACGGCTGTGTGTTTATACAGGGGGGGGTGATGTAGTGACAGAGAAAGGTCACTACTGTGTCGGCCCGTACGAAGGCTGGGGGCCCCAATGGGGTGCCTGGGGGGTCACGTGGTGGAGGGATCCGGACCCTCCCAGAGGTGGGGGAAGTGAGGCGTGTCCTGGGAAGGGAGGCATGGCCTGAAGAGAGCCAGCCACGCCGGGGCGGAGCCAGCCACGCCAAACCAGATATAAGCGTGGTGTGAACGCTGAGCGAGGCTGGTTGTACTGTACTCCAAAGTGAAGACATCATTGGTCGTCAAGTCCCGAGTCGTCGTCCTGGGCCAGGCAGGCCGTTGCCTGCCTGGTCCAGTCTGTGTCGTGTTCCAGAGTGTTAGTGAGTTGAGGAAGGTGGTCACCACCTTATGTACAGTGTTATATTACTTACCGTTTAATAAATAGTGTTGCCTCCAAGCTGCGTGTGTGTGCACCTAATTTGAACCTACTACACCTGCACAGGATTTAGCACAGAGATGTACGCCATGTTTTACTTCGCATAACTTTATTAGCACGTGAACAGTGCTATTTTTAAATAGTTATTTATTTTATTATCTTGGTAGCCTTTAAACCTCACCCTGAATTCTGTCTTAATCAAGTCCTGCTTTGTGAGGTTTACTGTAATATTAATCATCTTCTGGACAATGGAATTAATATCATATGCCATTATTCTAGATTTGAAGCTTTCGTGACTGCAAGGATTCATATTCTTAGGTTTTTCGGTAAAGTCACGTAGGTAAAAATTTAAAATTAATAAAAGTAAAATAAAATAAAAATCACGACGTTTCGGAGGCAACACAAGCTTCCGTCTTCAGGTGGAACCGTCACAGCCCGACAGCTGTAACAAGTAAATGAGAGATTACAGGAGATACCACTCCATATATATAATGGTTGAGGGGGGGGGGGCAGGAATGGCCCACTTTTATTATTATGGTAAGGTGCGGCTTGAGACTATGAATAGACTGCATAACAAAAGACTGAGCCTTTATTATGGAGAGGTTCGGTTTGTGACTACGCCTAGCCTACATAACAACAGTGTGAAAAAAGAAAGCTAAACCTGGTAGAAAGCTAAACCTGGTAAAACAAAACTGGCTGTCCATCAGTAACCTGCAATAGTTTTCTGTCAAATAAGATGGTCCAAATAAGTGTAGTTAAATCTTTTTTGCATGGTTAATCACATCTTTCCAATTATTAAAGGTGCGGCTTGAGACTATGAATAGACTGCATAACAAAAGACTGAGCCTTTATTATGGAGAGGTTCGGTTTGTGACTACGCCTAGCCTACATAACAAAAGTGTGAAAAAGAAAGCTAAACCTGGTAGAAAGCTAAACATGGTAAAACAAAACTGGCTGTCTATCAGTAACCTGTAATAGATTTCTGTCAAATAAGATGGTCCAAATAAGTGTAGTTAAATCTTTTTTGCATGGTTAATCACATCTTTCCAATGATTACTCAGTTTGTAACCATCATCACGGTTGAAATTATGTCTGTGTTTGTATATTTGTATGGCTTCGTGTACAAACCTTTGATGGTAGCCAGGAGGTTTGCAGAGCACCTTGGTCTCGGAAAAGACAATTTCATGAGAGCCCACAGAGTTGTAGCAATGATCAGCAACGGCCGAAGAATCAGTTCTGCCGTGTTTCAGATCTGACTTGTGCTCGCGGACACGATCAGAAACATGACGTTTCGTTTCTCCAATGTAGCAATCACCACAACTGCAACTCAATTGTAGACTCCAGGATACTGTAAGTCAGGAACGACATCCTTCGCAGATGGAATCAGTAATCATTGGAAAGATGTGATTAACCATGCAAAAAATATTTAACTACACTCATTTGGACCATCTTATTTGACAGAAAACTATTACAGGTTACTGATAGACAGCCAGTTTTGTTTTACCATGTTAAGCTTTCTACCAGGTTTAGCTTTCTTTTTTCACACTTTTGTTATGTAGGCTAGGCGTAGTCACAAACCGAACCTCTCCATAATAAAGGCTCAGTCTTTTGTTATGCAGTCTATTCATAGTCTCAAGCCGCACCTTTAATCATTGGAAAGATGTGATTAACCATGCAAAAAAAGATTTAACTACACTTATTTGGACCATCTTATTTGACAGAAAACTATTACAGGTTACTGATAGACAGCCAGTTTTGTTTAACCATGTTTAGCTTTCTACCAGGTTTAGCTTTCTTTTTTCACACTTTTGTTATGTAGGCTAGGCGTAGTCACAAACCGAACCTCTCCATAATAAAGGCTCAGTCTTTTGTTATGCAGTCTATTCATAGTCTCAAGCCGCACCTTACCATAATAATAAAAAGTGGGCCATTCCTGCCCCCCCCCCTCAACCATTATATATACGGAGTGGTATCTCCTGTAATCTCTCATTTACTTGATACAGCTGTCGGGCTGTGACGGTTCCACCTGAAGACGGAAGCTTGTGTTGCCTCCGAAACGTCGTGATTTTTATTTTATTTTACTTTTATTAATTTTAATTTTTTACCTACGTGACTTTACCGAAAAAACCTAAGAATATACGCCATTATCCCTAGCTGTAGTGAACTATAACAAACCTAGACCTAAAAAAACACTAAGAAATAAAAACATTTTCTAAAATGGAACAGCTACTATGAGATTACATGTGTAGAGGAGTACTGCGGGGACCCAACGAGGGGCAACCGTGGGAAGGGGTCCCAAGCAAAAAGGGGAGTGCTAGAAGGGCGAGAGAGGAGGGTAAGTATACAGTGTAAGACGTCTGCTAGTGGGGGAGCCAGGTAGGAGGAGAAGAGCCAGGTAAAAGGGAGGAGCCCGGGCTAAGCGGATAAAAGGGGAACCTGGACGGAAGGGGAGGGGTCAGAGACAAAGGAGAGTCAGAGAGAGAGAGAGAGAGGAGCCAAGTAGCAGATAGAAAGGCTCCTGGGCCGGAGAGACAAAGGAGGCTACGGGTGGAAGTGTACGGGGTAGCCTGGACGAAGGTCGAGGGAGTCGGGAGAAAGGGCTAAGAAACAGGAAGTAGTGAGTACCCGCGACGGAACGAAGAGTGCGGATGTTGGCGTGAATAAACGGCAAGCACCCTGAATATTAAACCCTGGTCTCCGTCTGAGTCTACAATCCCACAGGGCATCACGAAGCACGACTCTACACATGCAGAAGGTAACAAAATACAAAAGGAGGGAAGCCTGGTGGTCAACACTCCCAGCACTAAACAGGCTGAGTGCTGCTTTGCTTCTGAGATTTCAGAATCTTAATCATTATTTAGAGTGGAGGAATGAAGCTCTCTTTCACAGATGTCCAGAAGAGGGGGTCAGAAAGTTACAACAAACAATATAAAACAATAAGAGTGGAGTGTGTTATACACTGGAGGCAATACTTTTTAGAAACAGAACCCTAACAACTCACGTTCTATAGCTAGGTGTCTTTCTGTTTGCTATGTACGTGCGCGTTAGTGTAGCGAATGGGCCAGTCAGCACACACACTGTCTGACCCACGATATCAGGCTACATTCAACCGACGAACGAGGAATGACGAGCGAAGACGAAAAGACGCAGAACTCCAGGCTGATCCCCATGTAATGTGAGGATATATCTGGCTCAATGACGTATCACAACTCGTCATGATGATTGGCTCTGCCGGTCCTGGTCTATAGCCAATGGGGGGAAGCCTAGGGGCGTGGCCCTGACGTAATGGAAAGGTGACAGCTGTAAGTAGAGGATTGGTTCTGCTGGATTTGGCCACAGCCAATGGGGAGATGAGTCAGGGGCGTGGTCCCGGGAGCTTACGAGGGAGCCTGGAATATTCCATGGAGGCTAATCAGGATTGGGGGAAACGTACCACGTGACCCGGTTATTGAATAGGGGTGGAGACGAACGACACATGGTCAGAACGGGAACGAATAGAGGAAGGGGGCCACGCGGGAGCGGGGCTCCGGGTTGCCACGTGGCGGTGCGTCTTTCTCTATCTATCCCTCTCACGCTGCCTGCCAGCAGTGTGAAGGAAAGCTGTAATACAAGTTGAATAAAAGACGGATTCCAGAAGTCGCCTCAACGACCTTTATTACACCCACAACGGTCCCCGATCCCTGTCGGGGCTCCCCCTTTATTTCTCTGGGCGTGGGCTTGCCCTGCCCTCTGCCACGGTCCCTGCTATATCAAGTAAAGAGCCCCCTGCTCCCAGTCACGTGTCCCTCCATTACCCGGTGCTCAGCAGCACATGTGAAATAGTGGCTGGCGCTAACCATAGAGTGACAACATTTCCTATCACTACAAGAGTACAAAAAAGATAAGCAAGTCACAATAAAAAAGTAAAGTATGTAAGTGCAAATTGCATAAGTACATAAATTCCTGCCAATTTGTCAACACCAAATTCAAGCTTGACAAGGCAGCAAAACATGAACAAAAACAGGCCCAGATCACACCAAGACAATGTACAGTCCCTTAATAAAATTGTACATTATAATTTAACTATTGATACTATATAGGTAAGGATCAAAGTTACAAATCGAGATTGAGCACAATCTGGGTGATTTGTTCATTGGTAAAAGTTTGTGAGGAGCGCCAATACCTCGACGGTGTAAGTGCGTCCTCCAACACGATCCCTTGCTTCCAGGAGAAGTACCGATAAGCCATGCGCCACGAGAAGCCGAGCTGCACTCAAGCCTGGTGCAGACACGCACAACAACTTCCATTCGCCACTAAGTTGAGGTAATGTCACCAGGGTGCTTGTGTCATACTAGGTGCACTTTGAGGTGCACCTAGTATGGCGGTACGGGAGGATGTGGACCTGAGTGGACTTGCTGATGACTGGTACCAGCGGTGTCAAGATCGGCCGTTATTGAGGAGGCTCGTGAAGGACGCTACTGGGCAGTTGGAGGCAGTCGCTCTCCTGCAACAATGGAGAGCAGAGAGGCGATGCTCACAACAACGAGCAGAGTGCCGGGCGACTAAAATGCAGCAAGTTGGTACAGTGGGGGGTACAGCTGGTGCCTCTACCGGTCATCTCAGTCAGCCAACCTATGGCACCTGGGTCTGTCCCGAGACCTCCTGTCAGCGAGGCTTCCGACACTTCACGTAGCCTCAAAATGCACCAGGCCTGGCACAGGCGTCATGGTGACGTCACCGTCACTGTCACTTCATGGCAAATGGCGGGTATCGGTATTGGCACTTTGAGGTGACAAAAAGTGTCGAAGGCTCGCTGACAGGAGATCATGGAACAGACTCAGGTGCCATGGGTTGACTGACTGAGATGACTGTGGCGCCCCGTAAATTAAAAAAACATATACATGCTCAAATTACATAATAAATTCCCAAGCTTGGGAAATGCATTAAAACAGAAGCAACAACAGTCCCATACCACACCAAGACAAACATACAGTCCCTCAATAAAATTGTACATTAAAAATGAACTCTCAATGCATTCTCTTTGGTTCTTTCGGTAAAGTCACGTTGGTATAACAACACAAGCGTCCGTCATCCCACTTGATGATGGACGCTTGTGTTGTTTCCCACCTGATGATGGACGCTTGTGTTGCGCCCGAAACGTCGTGATTTATTTTATTTTATACCTACGTGACTTTACCGAAAGAACCAAAGAGTATGGATTCCTGTAGTCACGAAACCTTCAAATCTCAATGCATTGGTAAGGATTACATTTACAAATCACATTTGCAAATGTGGCTGTATCCAGCACTAATCTTCTGCTTGCTGTCCCATCCCTACTGAACCTCTGTGATAAAGAGCTTCATTAGCTCATCGGATTCCTGCAGAATAAATAAACACATTCCTGCGGAGGGAGCTGGTAGGAACGTTGGGTTGCTCGGTCAATGGCCAGGGTCAACGGCGGCGTGGTGTATTCCGCAAATATGCCCGACTGTGAGGGCGGGCACAAGCCGGCGTAAGTAGGTTAAACGTTGCGTTTTATAAGGGCACCACGGGGTGACCAGCCCCTCCCCACCCAGCCACACCCCTCCCACCCCCCACCCAGCCCCACCCTCCCCACCCAGCCCCACCCTCCCCACCCCACCCTATTCTCCCCACCCAGCCCCTCTCTCCCCACCCAGCCCCTCCCTGCACGACGGACGGACACAATAATCCCCTGTGGGCTGGTGTAACCAGGAGGTTCCTACCAGTAAAATTATAATTCTGAAGTATGACTATGTAGAGGATTTTGTTAACTTCAGTTGCAGCTATTTATATGTTTGCCTTACATTAAAACACAAAGGCTTACCCTCGCAAACGTAACTTGGGGTCTGGAAACATCCCCCCATCCAGCCAGAAAAGACAAGTCATTTTATACAAATTGCTGAAGGCCTATAATGTTAAACTTTGAACCTCACACAATGGCGTGAACTTTAAACTGACGCAGTGGCGAGTGTTCCCTACTTGGCCACACGAAAAGTTGCAGTAAAGCTTGTGAGCCAGTGAACTTGTAACTGGTGTTTTTGTTACATTTAGTGTGCAGTTGAATGCGCTTGAACTCACGCAAATAATCAGAAATCACTTTTTTCAAAGGATCGATACTAATGTGTCACACATCGGTAACCCATAAAAGCCTCGAGTCAAGAATACAGTATTTTTCAGGAGGGTCCTGCCAAGTTTTCAGTTTGGGGGAGCTGTTGATACCATGACTGCTGTGTAGCTTTTAAGGCACTTATTGTAGGTCCATGGGTGGCCATAGGGTGCTGGACTATGTCACCCTGACTGTACGTCTCTTCACATAACAATGTTTTAGTCCATCAGTTCAATATTAACCAGAGGCTTTTGTTCATAGTAACTGGAGAGGCTATGATATGAATGCTGAGCACGGTACATAAGGATATAACCAAATGGTCTGGGGCACAAGAGGATATGTGTAACAGGTGTGAGTTAGCTTTGATAAAAAAAAAGATCGCTTCAGGAGAAAGTGAACATCGCGAGTGAGACACTGTGGGGAGGGGAAGTGGAGATATGCCGAGAGGTGCCCATACCACTTAGCCCGGCTCCCACCACGAGCACATCACACGAACTCGCCTCCATGGCCATGATGATTGCAGCTCTGGAACCGGGATGGGCACGAAGACACACGGGCACACACGGGCAGTCGGAAGGATACACGGGGAGGAGTCAGCATTCATGTCACAATCCCAGGTCCACCCACCCGAGGCAAAGGTCGCTGATGGTGGGATTGAGACAACCTACAAGAGATTCTAAACTTTGTTTTACCAGATAAGGCCCACTAAGCTATACAGACATTTTTTTCAAAAGCGACTTGGCCACAAATGATAGCTCAACAAAGTGGCTTATCACGTGGAAATTTATAGCAGCTGCAGCCGGTGTGAGCTTACCTGTGATTAATCACACATATAATTGTGCACTCTGCTATGTGTTGCTGTAAATGCTACGGAGAGCCAGGTGCGTTATTTTATTATAATTGAAGGCAATTATGGTCCCAGGTCCCCAAGCTTCACATGCACAGCAGGCCATGCCCAGCAGTGTGTAGACTATGCAGAGTACGGGGCACAAACCGAATTCAGATTTGGGTGGACTCCGTGCTGGTGAGATACACTATATTAGCTCCAATAAAATATCACTTAAATTAAAATTATTTGAATGTTAATCGACTGACAGGGACTCGGTAATGTTAATTGACTCTTCTGTTATTGGTGTGTAATGAAGATATTCACAATTAAGACTGATATTAAAATTGATTTTAATATATAAAATACACACCTGTTAAACCCTTATCAGTGCCTACCTTATTACAGACCAATTCACACATTATTGGTCACCCAGTGACCTTATAAATCTCAACGTTAATCCTACACTGTCCCATCATAAGGGATAAACACAAATGAGACAACTCCCGTAGAAGGGAAGTAATAAAATAATAAAAATAAAACATAATAAAGCAGCACCCTCCCTTTGATGCTGCTAATCCTGCATAATGCATGGGCATAATATGACTTTGAAAACCCCCCGCCCACCTCCCACGCATTTCACAATTAGCACTATTCGCATTCCTGCATTTCCCATAAATATGCTAAATTCCTCTTCAAATGCAAATTCTTTTGTCAAGGCTCTCTTCCTCCTCCCTCACAGCTTAAATAGACACTCCAAGCCTAAGACGTGTCATTTAGACTCTGTCTTATCGACAGACATGTTCTTCACCTGAGGACGGCTGCATGCGTTGTGGCCGAAACGTCGTGAGAATTATTTTATTATGTTTTATTTTTATTATTTTATTACTTCCCTTCTACGTGACTTTACCGAAAGAACCAAGAAGATGAATCCCTGCAGTCACGAAAGCTTTAAATCGAAATAAAACAAATGAGACACATTTTTTTGCCCATATTGAAATGGCTGTATGCCGTATGGACCTAAAAAGAAAGAATTTCCCTGTACAAGTGTAGAGGTGTTACGTGTAATGCGAGCAAGGATTGAGGGGGAGTGGAGTCTGGGTCACGTGGGGAGTGGGTGGAGTTAGGGTCACCTGGGGGGAGAGGATTTAGGGAGAGAACCGGAAGGAGAAGGGGGAGTTGAGACGGAGTGAAATACGAGGAGGCCACGCTGGGCAAGACGGAGAGTGTGGCGCGGTTGCCACGCGGTGAGAGACGTCGACACCGACGGCCATCGGTGTCAGACGAAGAGAGCTAACGGGGCAGTGAGAGGCTAGCTGTGAAAGGGGCAGCAGTGACGCTAGATAGCGGGGCAGCGGTGTGGCTGCAAGGATTGCCTGACGGGGCAGCAGTGAGACTGCATATTGGAGCAGCAGGGAGACTGCACAACGGAGCAGCCGAGGGCTGTGGAGAGGTCGTCGAGCGGGACGCGGGCCTGAGCGAGACGCCATGGTACGGAGATTCTACGAACCTAATAAAGGACAACGGAGATCGACATCTGAGAGAGAGCCCTTTATTACATTGGTGTCAGAAGTGAAGCGGAATGTCAAAACAGCTCAGGAAGAAGACCGTCCCTGCACCATCTTCGGCAACATCTTCCGATGACGACCTCCCTCCAGCGGTGGCGCGACCCACGATGGAGGAGGAAAGCGGAGCGGGGACGAGCGGGGTTCCAGCCGTGCAGGACGTGGCCGCCTCGGTGGGCCCATCTGCGCGACTGGACGCTGACGACGGATGGCGACAGGTGGCGGCGCAACTAGAGGCGCTGAAGACGGTACTGGCGCAAATGTGCGTCCTCGTCACGCCGGCGACGACTTCGGGGAGGCCCGGCGAGGAACAACGGGCCGGGGCTTTGCCGTCGCCGTCAGCCCTCCCGACCACGCGGCACGAAGACGCCATCTTGGGCGTGGAGATTCTACGAACCCAATAAAGGACAACGGAGATCGACATCTGAGAGAGAGTCCTTTATTACATACGTAACGGGGTGTAGCAAGCCATTATGTTGCGGTGTCTACATCACGGTCCGTGCGTGGGGTGTCTACATCAATGTCCACATACAGCCCCGCCCCTCGGGGGGCAGTTGGGTATAAGGTGGTGCGCAAGAGAGCTCGAGGCAGTCGTTGGAGCAGAAGAGCCAGTGAAAACTGAAGACCAGCTAGCTAGCCCTGGGACTACCCTGACTCGCTGCTCTTGTAAGAGCCGAGCAGGGCAAGCCAGTGGCGACCTCAGAGCAGCGAGGTCTGTGTCCTTGTGAGGCCCAGGCTCGTGTGGCTGAGGGTTGGACCTGAGCCGAAGCTGGGCCAGGTGAGTTAGCCTCTATAGGATGGTCTAGATTAGAGGAGTGCAGGAGCTAACGGGGAAACGTTAGCCGAGGGACACTGCCTCGGATAGACCGGGTGAAGGGGCCGTTACTCCTTCCAGTGTTAGGGTGCGCTACATACTGTATAGTACCCATTTGTTAATAAATACGTGTTGCCTCCGTCAAACGTCTCCTGCGCTACTTACGCCATTACACAAGAATACGTGTAAACCATATGGGTTTACAGGTGTAATGAGCTACTTCCACGACACGTCGTATAGAGGGTACTTCTTTATTACTCACACTGGGCACAACACAGGCCAACACTTGTTCTTCCTCACATTGAGTAGAACTCTAGGTAATAACACCTCCACTGGCTACACACGCAGCCAATCACTCGGCATGGTCCTCTCGCCTCACTCGGCCACGCCGCTGGCTGGCGGCGTGACGATGACGGAGATAGAAACCACGCAGGAGATCCTCCATGTGGCCGGACGACGCAGAGAGATGTCAGTGAATAGCGACACAGCCAGGACCCCACACACGAGCCCCGAGCTCCGGATCCGTTCCACCTTATATCCCCCCAGGCGTGGCTAGGTCCCGCCTCCGCCCACGCCCTCTCGTGGAACGAGCAGGTTCCTGGAGAATCTCGGCTAACCCCACCTGTTACCTTTGCCCCAGATACACCTCCTTCCCCGATTGGTTGTTACTTATGTGTCCGTGCCCGTGAATCCCTTCACAGTCCATCAGGTGTCACCCTGTCATTCCATCACCCCCCCCCCCCCCCCCTCATTAATACCAACGAAATTTCAGGTGAGGAATACCCTTGAACAATGTAAAAGTACAGCAATAAAGGAGTGAACCAAGCAACGACTCCGGGTTTTCTTAAGTAAAGCGGAACAATCCGCCGGAACAATCAAGAAGCACATAACAAGGCAAGGGATGACAAAAAAATTGCGAGAGGGAACGAGATGGGGGGGAAGAGAAAAAAAAGCACAACTCAAGCAACAATCCCCCCTTCCCTTAAACAACACACAGGGACATTCATATTAACGGAATCTTAAACATTTAGACCAAGTTCGCGACGCCGGTCCGTCAACGGAGATGGTCTTCATCTTCTGCACAGGGTGTATGCACACAGCCGGAACCCCCGGAGAAGTAGGTGGCAACACTGGCTTCACAGGTGCTGCAGGCTCAGCGGCAGCAGGCAACTTCTCCCGTTCGGTGAGGCTTTTAAGTCCATCCACTGTCATGGGCTTGGACGCTGTGGACGGCACGATAAAATCCTTCTCACGTATGCCCTCTGCCCGCACTACCCCCGGCTTGTTGGACGCAACAGACACTGGCCATCTACTTTTTGGAGATAAAGAGTCAGCTCGAGGAGGAACAAATGGTTTCAACCGAGATAGATGGACAAACCAACGGTGACAGCCTGTACATGCACACACTGCGGCCGTTTGACCTCGATCACTTCCACGGGACCCTGCCAAGGCTTATGAAGCTTAGGGGACGTACCCACTGGCACCTGCGGGCAATGCAACCATGCCCTGTCACCTATGGACCATGACAGTACGTGATCCTGGTTCCCCGCAATTCGCTCATTAGCTGCCTGTGCTCTGGCGGCGTTCACTTTGGCTGCTTTCTGAGCCGCCGAAATGTGTTCCAACGTTATTCGCACGTGCACAGGCAATTTGGATTTCCCCTTTTCCTGCGACGAACCCAATTAAGCATCCATAAGAGGTACATTTTCCCTCCCATACATGAGAAAAAACGGCGAGAATCCCGTGGAAGCATGGGGGGCCATCCTATACGCAGATAATACACTTGGAACATGCAAATCCTAATCCATTTTGCGTCGCGTCAACCGCCTGACAGAGCATGGATGTCAGAGTCCTATGCAGCCGCTCCACCATTCCATCCGTCTGGGGATGGTATGGCGACGTTTTAATTTTCTTAGTGCCCAAAGCATCCTAGACCTCACGCAGCAGCTTCGACGAGAAATTCCGCCCCTGGTCAGTGAGCAACTGCTCAGGGGCCCCCTTGTCCATTACGTATCCATACAAAAACGCCTCAGCAATCGAAGCCACCGACTGGTCAGGCAGTGGCCAAGCCATAGGCCATCGTGAGAAATACTCAACCCCCACCAAGAGAAATCTATGCCTTCTTTGAGTGGCCGGGAAGGGCCCAAGGATATCGAGCGCTACCAACTCGTTAATCCGTGAAACCAAAATGGATTGCAGCGGAGGCTGGGACTTCTTCAGCGGCGGTTTCCTACCCGCACACTCCGTACACCCTTGGACCAAGTGGTACACATCACTTGACATACCCGGCCAATAATAATCATGCTGCAGCATTATCAAGGTATTCCGGACCCCGAGATGCAACAATTTATCCTCGTGCACCACTTGAAACAATTTACCTCGAAGGGCAGTGGGGACGACAACACGACAACGGTATAACATATCTTCTCTCAACATCAGCAGGTCATCCTGAAGGACCATTCGCGGCCCGTCAGCAGAAGCCTTTTGTTCCAACTCCGCACCACGCTGCAAGGCCGTCAAGGAATTATCATCCAATTGCTCTCGAACCCATTCAGAACGCGTAAGGTGCAAAACGCTATCCGCAGGTGCAAACAAATTGGCGGACTCAGCGTCCTCGAACGCCGCCATAACAGTAGCTGAACTCGCCATCGGAGGTTTACAACGGTCCGCACAAGAAGAAACATGCACAGCGAGACGATTGAGGCAACCGGGATAACGCGTCAGCATTGCAATGCCGAGCCCCTTTTCGATATATCACACGGAATGAGTATTGCTGCAAAATTTTAAGCCAATGCGAAAGTTGGCCAGAAGGTTGATCAACCTTCAAGGAGTACTGATCCGTTCAGACAATGAATTCTCTGCCATAGAGGTAAGGCCTGTATTGTTGTACTAAATAAACCATGGTCAACAGCTCCCTGCGAGTAACACAATAACGCCGTTTTGCGGGGGACAGGATGGCGCCTATGCCCGTATCACTAACGTCTGTGTCAAAAATAAATGGCAAAGAGAAATCAGGGTACTCGAGTGTGGGTGAATCGGACAACCGCTCACAAAGGGCTAAAAGTGCAGACTCTTCTTCCACTCCCCACTGGATCCTCTGGTTTTTAGCCGTCAAGGCGTGTAAGGGCTTAGCAACCGTGGCAAATTGCGGCACGAACCTGCAATAGTACGACGCAAACCCGACGAAGCTGCGCACATCTCCCACGAACCTGGGGGTCGGCCAATCGCGCACACAAGCCGTTTTCTCGGGATCCATGGCTATGCCGTTCGCGCTGACAATGTGATCCAAATAGCGCACAGAATTCTGCAGCAAATGACATTTCGCTGGTTTCAGTTTCAAATTAGCTGAGCGCATTCGGACAAGAACAGATCGCAGCCGCTGGAGATGTTCATCAAATGTGTGGCTGAACACAATGACATCATCCAAATAAATGAGACATGAGTTCCACTGCAGGCAAGTCAAAACGAGTTCCATAAGCCTTTGAAAGGTGGCCGGAGCCGAATTCAATACCATCGGAACACAATTATATTGGAACAGTCCCTGGGGTGTGCGGAACGCGGTTTTAGGCTGTGACGACTCGTCAAGGGGAAGCTGCCAAAACCCCGATGACAAGTCAAGCATAGAAAAAACGCGCACCGGACAAAGCATCCAGAGAGTCGTCCATGCGCGGGAGCGGGTATGCGTCGGCTACGGAAACCTTATTCAACTTACGGAAGTCAACACAAAACCTAAGACTTCCGTCCTTTTTCTTAACAAGCACGACGGGCGCTCGCCAAGGACTGGTAGATGGAGAAATAATATCGGCGACCACACTTCTCATCAACCACCTGTTGCACACGTTCCTTTTCTAGTGGACTCAATCGATACGAGTTCTGACGAATAGGGCCGGCCTCCACTGTGTTGATATGATGTTGCAATAAGGAGGTACGGCCAATATCAAATTCACTTTTGCTAAACACATCAGAGAATTCGCACAACAGCGATAGCAATTCCCCTTGCTGCACTGAAGACAACTGCAAATTCTCCTGACATAGCGCTTCTGCCCACATTCCATTCACAAATTCAGTCTGTTACACTTCACCAACCATACCACCGGTCGCATCAGCGTTATTCTCACAAAATGCGGTTGTTGCGTGAGCCAATACTGTAACCGCTTGGACAGAAACCATTCCCGAACCCACATTAAACACCTGTAAGAACGGCTCTTGGTCGAGGCGAAGGACCATCTGTGCGCCTACTAGCGGCAATCCACGGGTCACCGTTTTCGACAGAGTCAGAAGGACTCTGTCAAATCAACCTTTCCCAACCTCTTGCGATCGTGTAACGGTACAAGTATCTGCGAGCCCGGTGGAATCTCCACCGAGTCCCTAGCAAGGGCTTGGACTGTGACACACGCTGCCGTACTCATATGCGGAGATGCCAAAAAAAACTATTTGCGACTCGGCAGCATTTCCACACAACCCTGATCAATCAGGATCTTAACAGGCATTTTTCGTAGAAAATCGGTACCCAAAAGGCAGGGCACCCACCAGCATCCTTGAGATTAGTACAGGCCCGACCGCAGCGACTTCGCCAATTTTGATGCGGGCCTCCACTTGCCCAATGATACCCATGCTCCCACCATTCGTCGCGCCACAAGCATTTACAACAGGTCGCACTCATCGTTCAGACATCGGAAACAATAAAAAAATTACATCGGAAATAATGGTGGCCGAAGCTCCCGTGTCCACCAAGACACGAACCTCAATTACCTGAATTGAGCCAGATACCGCTGAGGAACCCAGAGCTGCCGTGATCACTCGACGAGCCAATTTCTTCCACTGCATCCACAAACTAGGCCACCCATACGTAACAAAATTCTGCTGCCCAGTGTCAATGTGTGTGTTATGCCGGGTGGAGATGACCCTAGAACCCATAGATGCCTGAGATTGCATTATGGGCCGGGTGTCTGATGTATCTTGACTCACCTGTTGGGGTAGAGATGTAGCCGTCAGTGGAGCTGTGGGCACCGGAGTTGTGGTCGCAGTCCAAGGACGGTTCTGACATCCTCATGCGAAGTGCCCCGGCTGGCCAGCGGAAGCAGGTAAGCGAGGGCCTCTGCAGCGTCCAATCTTCTTGCTCGTGCAGTCTCCAGCTCCTCTGACACTGCGCGGCATCCCCTCTTCTCCGACTCTACACCGGGAATGCATCAGTGATGTCCTCCTCCGAAGATGCCTCCCCAGCCGGCAACACGACAACGTTCCGTGGCGACCACCCCTTCGGCTCCCCGTCTTGGCTGGGGTCCCCTGTCCACGCAGCCATTTGAGCCCATCGGTGCAAGTTCTTGTGGGACTGAAGACACCTGACGGCCCATAGGGACTTCTGTTCGTCTTCGTCATACATAGGTAAAATGACTCCCATCTCTCGTGCCAGTCCCAACATCCTTTCCATGACGAGCGACTGAGCGCTTTCGGATCCACCCCGGGGTAAGCTGTGCCCACTAACGCCAACAGCGCGCTGCGGTAGGCAAGAGGCGTCTCGGCCTCCCCTCGCCTACGCTGAAGAAACTTCCTGTACGTGTCGGAAGGCAGCTCGTACACATCCGCCATCTCAGCATAAGCACCTTGAAGTGTAGCCCTCCTAGCAGCGGGAATATCCCTGAAAACAACAAGAGCGTCGCCGTCCAAAACAGTTGGCCGAGCCATCAGCGCCTCATCTTCTGTCCAATGGAGTGATCGGAAAGCCGCTTCAAATCGCCAAGTGAAGGCGCTCCAATCGCCTCCTGCCGCGACGAACTCTTTAACCTGAGGTAATCTGCGAGCACGTTTGGTTCCTCTTTCCCCGTTTCTAACAGCGAGCGCCGTGTCTTGCGTATCATACTTGTTTTATAAAATGGCGGACTTTGTCCGCGCCTCTTCCGTGCCGCCCGTAATGGCGGACTCCGGCTGTGCGTCCTCCCCGCCACGTGTAATGGCGGCCGTCATGCTTGCGGACGTTCCCGCCAGAACATCAACTCCCGGCCCCTGGTCGATCCTTCATGGTGATGTCAGTGCAGCGCGACCCGCTATTGTAGTCTCTGTCACGAGCGTCACCAACTGCATGAGAACTACCCGCAACAGGTCCAGCTGCACTGATACCATCTGCCAGCCGTCTTCGGGCTGCTGGTGCGGAGTGGCTGCTCCAAGTTCCACCATCTCTGGCGCAGCCAACTCACTCGCGCAGCTTCAATAACTGGGACCGCGGTTCCCGGGCTGGTAGGAGATCTTGGGTAACGTTTTCATCGTCGTCGGAAGACGCCACAGGTGGATTCCGTTTCTTCTGATGCTTAGACATACTTCCTTCTTTGCTGTCTAGCACTAAACTCCTCCACTGGCTACACGCACAGCCAATCACTCGGCGTGGTCCCCTCGCCTCACTTGGCCACTTCTGACTCCAATGTAATGAGCGACTTCCACGACACGTCGTATAGAGAATACTTGTTCTTTATTTCCCACACTGGGCACAACACAGGCCAACACTTGTTCTTCCTAGAGTATAACTCTACATAATAACACCTCCACTGGCTACACGCACAGCCAATCACTCGGTGTGGTCCCCTCGCCTCACTTGGCCAAGCCGCTGGCTAGCAGCGTGACGATGACGGCGATGGAAACCATGCAGGAGATCTTCCACGTGACCGGACGACGGAGAGAGATGTCGGTGAACAGCAACACAGCCAGGACCCAGGACCCCACACACAAGCCCCGAGCTCCGGGTCCGCTTCACCTTATATCCCCCCAGGCGTGGCTCGGCCCTGCCTCCGGCCACGGCTTACCCCACCTGTTACCTTTTCCACAGATACAGTTCCTTCCCCGATTTGTTGTTACTTCAATGCCCGTACCCGTGAATCCCTTCCCAGGCCAGCAGGTGTCACCCTGTCATGCCAGCAGGTGTCACCCTGTCATGCCAGCAGGTGTCACCCTGTCATTACACAGATATTAAACTATTTATAATAGGGTCTCGAAAATTAACACTGGTGTCGATCCCATCAACAGAAGGACTGAGGTAAGGTGTTGTGTGACGTGGAGGGTGATGAGGGTGTGTCTGGTCATGATTGCAGGTATATGATGTTCACTTATTTTGAGTGGTCGTGTGTTTGCTATTTTTCCGCGGGTATTTAACAATCAGATGGCGTCACCCTTGTGGCAACAATTATTTAATTATATTCACGGGTGTTAATAAATTGCTTATTTTGATCAATCCAACTCGAATCAATAAATAAAATAGAGTTGGAAGATGATTAGCATGTTATAGCTTTAAGATTTTTTTTTACAGTTGATAACATTTTCTGTTATTGTGGTATGTTGTGCTGTTCATTGGGAATGCACAAATTGGCCGATTTGCAGCTTTAATCTAACATTGAGTTAATGGGGTGAGCAGAATAGGTGTTTTGCCAGAGGCTGCATTCCTCATTCGGATATACAAAAGAAAATATGTTTTATATGTTCATTGTCAGTAAAACATGATTTCCCCAATTTACATAATAAACATTTTTAAAAGGAAAAATACTCTAAACGCGTGATTTTGACTCTAAATGTGGAGGAAAAAACAAGACCCGGAGAAAAATCCACACGACCATGGGAAGCGGAACATGCAAAATCATAATACAGGCGTCAGGGTAGGGGTCAAACCCACGACCTGCATACCAGGCGCGGGAATTAATATATCGCCACAATAAAGAGTGAGGGAAATAATTCCGCTTATTATAAAAAAATACTTAAATAAGTTGAGTCAATGTTTTTAAAAGAGCAGTGTTACAGTAGACCTGCCACTACTGGTGTCGCGTGCTGTAATTTATACATTTTAAGTCAGAATTAATCCTTTAGACTGGAGGAATCCGATCAGCTGTGAAGCTCTTTGTCACAGATATCAAGTCAGGGCAGGTCAGAAAGTTACAACAATACAAAGGAGAGTAAATATAAGCAAGTCACTAAAATAAAGTACATAGGTACAAATTGCTGCCGATTTTTCAATATGGTACTAGCCTAGGATTTACATTTGTCCGGGTTTATATCAGAATAAATAATGTTTTAAACATCCGTTGTGTTCTGTAGCGAATGACAGAGATACATGTGCAGACTACTGAACATCTGTGAAAAGAGCTTAAAAGCTCATCAGATTCTTCTAGTCTAAATATTCTTATTCTGCAGTGTCATACATTGAGAAAGAAGTTTCTAGCGTGGCCAGCATCACAGGTACGATGCGGACTGCCGCCAGTAGGAGCAGTATCGGAACTGAGAGTGTGGGCGAGATCCTGACATGACCCCAAAGAGCGCCTCGAGATCGGCACCAGCAAATCCAGAAGTTGGTCCCGGTCCACCAAGCAGATGCTATATTGGACAGACAGGGCGTAACGTTAGTGTAAGACTAAAAGAACACCAGAGAAATATTAAACTATCACAAACACAACTGTCGGCAGTGGCAGAACATGCATGTCAACAGGGACACTCAATTGATTTTGACAACGTGGAAGTGTTGTGTAAAACTAGTTACTACTGGCAAAGACTAATTAGAGAATCGATTGAAATTGAGAGAAACAGAAATAACTTTAATCGCTCAGACAGCTACAGGCTTAGTGCGGCCTGGAAGCGTATTATTAAATAAGATACATTACAATTCCTTATAAGGGAAACAAACATTAACTGATTACTAATGTAGCATAATCACAATAAAACACATTCCAAATGATTACTAATCTACAACTCGCATCGTAACAATAGCCTGATTACTAATCTAGTATATAATTACAATCACTCCCCCCTTGAATCTTTGCACCTGATGAGTTAATGAGTTAATGATGACGTCACCCTGCTGCTGCTCTATATAAGAACGGGAGACACAGCAAAGCCTCACCATTCTGGCGAATTGCCCGATGACGCTGAACGCAATTACCAGCGAAACGCGTTCCTGAACCGGTTCTCCCTGATACACTGCTGCGGCTCGTCGGTGTCCCGTGGGTTCTCCAGCCACCCCGGGGTGTGCGAGGGCCCCAGACCGGGTGGTCTGGGGTGGCCTTGCTGCCGGAGGGTGGGGGAGCCGCGGGCGCTGTGGGAGGAGTGACCCAGCTGCAGCGAGCACATGGAGATGGAGACGGAGTCGCGGCGCACGGCGCAGCCTGAGGAAGACACCCGGGGCGCTGCGAGAGACCGTAGGAGCGGGGCGGGCCCGTCTGGTGCGAGGGTGATGTCGGGTGAGGCGCAACAAGGGAAGAGAGTGGGGGGGGGTGGAGGGGTTGGGGAGCGCGGGGAGGGAGGAGCGGGGAGGAGAACGAGGGGGAGCGCCGGGAGGAGGGGGAGGGAGTACCCCCGATCGGAAGGGGGAGGAAGGGGCAGGAGAGGCGCCCGCAGCCCAGGGGCCGGGAGGGGGGCAGTGGAGAGAGAAGACGGCGGGAGTTGGCCCGGTGGGTGCGGGGAGGCCCGGCGGGGGAGCGGGGAGGTGGCGCGGTGGAGCTGGGGCGGGCCTGACCCCGTTGCAGGCCAAGAGGCACAATTGCGTGCGGGTCGAGTTTAAGGAAGATGTGGAAGAGGGGGTCACCCTGGACAGGACGACCTTCGTGAGGTCGGTTGTGCTGGGAATGCTGCAGGTGGAGGTGGAGGACTTGTACTGCCTGATTGCCCTGCCGGGGGGGAGGGCATTCGACGTGAGCTTCACCACCAACATCCTGCTGCAAAAATTCCTTGCCCGTTTCGAGGAGAAGGCGGGGGAGAAGCCGCTGGCGTCTATGAGGACGCGGTTGCTATCGGACCTGGAGACGAAGGTCGTGACCGTGTTCCTTTATAATGAAGCGTTGCATGATCAGGACGTGGAGGTGTGGCTGCGGCAGCACTGTGTGGTCCTGTCGGGCTGCAAGAGGGTGCTGGATGCGGCGGGGATATGGACGGGGGCCAGGCAGTGGAGGGTGCGTCTGAAGACGGAGGGGGGGGCACTGAAGCATGTCCCGAGTGCTCTGAACATCGGCGGAAACAGGGGCTATGTGGTGTACGCGGGACAGCCCAAGCTGTGCAGGAGGTGTGGGGGAGGGGGGCACCTGGCAGCAGCATGCGTGGCGCGCGTTTGCTACAGGTGCAGGGCGCTGGACCACACGGTGGAGGAGTGCGGGGAGCCAGCCCTTTGCAACCTGTGCGGCAGCAGAGGGCATTTGTACAGGACCTGCCCAGAATCCTACGCTAACAGGGCGCGGGCATGGCGGAGTGGCCAGGTGGAGGAGGCGACGGAGGCTGCCGGACGGGAAGCGGGCCGGGAGCGGGAAGGGAAAGGGGAGGTGGAGGAACCGCGGCCCCCCGAGGAAGGTGAGGGAGGGGGATCGGCGGAGGAGGGAGCACCACCACCACTGGAGGGGGCGGAGGAGGGAAGGGGAGACGGCATGGAGGGGGAGGGAGGGGGATCGGCGGGGGAGGGAGCACCACCACCACTGGAGGGGGCGGAGGAGGGAAGGGGAGACAGCATGGAGGACTCGGGAACGCCACTGGGGAACTGGTCGGAGGTGACAGGAGAGGAGGGCGAGGTGGGGCAGCGGGTGGAGGAAGGGGCGGATGAAGCATGGGAGGAAGTGGGGGGGAGGAAAAGGAAGCGGGACAGAGTCCTGATAGGAGCTAGTCCCCAGGAAGACACGAGCCCTTCAGGATCCGCGCCGGACTCGGGAGAGTCGGGGTGGAGGTGGGGGGAAGGGGGGGAACGTTTGATCCGGGGAAAGCCCCGTAAATCAAAGGGGAGGAAAACGGTTAAGGGGAAGGCGGGCAAAGGCAGGAGGAGGGAGCGCGCGCCGGAGTCCGACACGGGATAAATCACGCCCCGGCATGGACATATCCGCAGCATCGGTCAATGTGAGAGGGATGAAGGGGAAGGGAAGGAGGGGGGCAATCATGCAGTGGCTGCAGCTCACCAGAAGCGATGTAATCTTCCTCCAGGAATGTCACCTCCCCTACACCCTAGGGTCGGAGGCTCTGCTGGACGGATGGAAGGGACAGTACTTTTGGTCTGGCAGCAACGAGAGCAGGTGCACAGGTGTGGTCACCCTCATAGGAAGACGGGGAATGAGTGTAGAAGGGACCCAGGAAATAATACCGGGTCGGCTTCTCTGTCTAGACGCTACTTACCAGGGCGTGCAGCTTCGGCTGATAAACGTGTACGCCCCGGTACGGTGCATGGAAAGGAAGGAGGTGTGGGAGAACCTGGCGGGCCTACTGGCCACCAGGAGGCAGGTCATCGTGGGGGGCGATTTTAATTGCCCGTTAGGCCTGGCGGACCTGGTGTCGGTGAAGGGGAGGAGGAAGTTAGATTCCTCTTCCAGGGAACTGAGGGAGCTGATGGGGACCTTTGGGATGGTGGATACGTTCAGGAGGATGCACGGCACGCGGCCAGAGTTCACGTGGGCGGACAAGAGTGGGGGAGCACAGTCACGCATTGACTTTATCTTCGTTTCCGACAAGGTAAATGTGGGCAGCGCGGGGGTGGAACCTTTTCCCCTCTCGGATCACAGAATGGTGGTGGCAGAGCTTGTGATCCCGGGGGGGGTGAAGAGGGGGAAGGGCGTGTGGAAGATGAATGTGGGCTTGCTGGCGGAGCAGGAGTTGGTGGAGGATTTCAAGCGAGCGTATGCCAGCTGGAGGACGCTGCAGGTGTGCTTCCCCACGAGGGTGGAGTGGTGGGGGCATGTAAAGTGTAGGATCAGAACGTTCTTTCAGTGTTACAGTAGAAGAAAGGGGGTGGGTAGGGATTTGAGACAATGGAACGCTAGGTTAGAAAGGCTGTATGGGCTGCTAGGGCTAGGGTTCCCGGTGGGAGAAAGGATAGCGGAGATGAAGGGGAGGGTAGCCTCAGTCCTGGAAAAGAGGGCTAGGCAATTAGTGTATAGGGCGAGGGTCAGGGCAACAGAGGATAGGGAGCAGTGTACACGTTTTTTCCTTAAGGCGGGTAGGGAGGGAGACAATGAAATGAGGGAGCTGGTTAGTCCTACTAGGGGTAGACAGGTGACGACGGAAGGGATGATTAGTGTAGCGGAGGACTTTTATGGGGAGTTGTATAAAGGGAAAGGGATAGATGGGGGGCGGCGGGAGGAGCTGCTGGGAGCATTGGCGAAGAGGGTTGAGAACCCGGAGGCGCTAGGGGAGAGGATTCAATGGGAGGAAGTGGAAGGGGCGGTGAAGGGGCTGAACAAGAACAGGACCCCAGGCCCGGACGGGATCCCGGCGGACTTTTACATAAAATTCTGGGAACTCCTGAAGGAGGATGTTGTGCAAATTTGTAGGGAAACGTTGGAGGAGGGGCAGGTACCGGACGACATGCAGGAGGGCCTGGTGACACTGATTTATAAAGGGAAGGGGGAGCGTAGGGACCTGGGAAGTTGGAGGCCAATAACCCTCCTGAACGCGGACTATAAGATCGTGGCAAGGGTGGTGGCAGGGCGACTGGGGAAGGTGGTGGGTGAGGTGGTGGGGCCGGACCAGACGTGTGCGGTCCCGGGGAGGAGGATCGCGGACACTTTGGTGGTCTTGAGGGAGGCGATTGAAGGCGAGAGAGAGAGGGGGTGTCCGTTGGGGATCCTAAGTCTGGACCTGGACAAGGCCTTCGACCGCCTCTCTCATGAATTAATGCTGGCGGTGATGGAGAGGATGGGGGTGTGCGGGCCCCTGGTGGAGTGGGTGAAGCGACTCTATGGGGGGCTCAGGGCCAGGCTCCTGATAAATGGGGAATGCTCCGGGATCATCCCAGTGGGATCGGGGGTGCGGCAGGGATGCCCGATGTCCCCAGTGCTATTTGTCATGTGCATGGAGCCGCTGGCGCAGATGATAAGGAATGACCAGAGGATTGGGGGGGTGGTAATACCGGAGAGCAAGGAGCAGGAAAAGGTGACCCTGTACATGGACGACGTGGCCGTGCTATGCAGGGACGTGGCATCGGTATGGAGGGCAATGGAGGGGATGGGGAGGTTCTGCGCGGCCTCCGGATTGACGGTCAGTGTGGGGAAAAGTCAGCTCATGGTTTTTGGAGACCCGAGGCTTTTCGAGGGTCGGCCGCCGGAGCTGAGTCTACAAACAGAGGGGATAAAGATACTGGGGGTGTTTTTCTGTGGGGATAGGATGGGGGAAGGTAACTGGGAGAAGGGGGTGAGGAAGGCAAAGGGCTGCCTAGGTAAGTGGGCTGGGAGGCGGCTCACGATGGCCGGTAGAATTATGGTGGTTAAAACAGAAATATTACCACCCCTAAACTACTTGGCGCAGGTGTTCCCACCAGGTGGGAGGGAGGCTAAGGCCTTGACCACGGCGATTTTCAGGTTTATCTGGGGGGGAGGGATGGAGAGGGTGAGAAGTGCCGTGGTGTGTCTGCAGGTCCAGAATGGGGGGAGGGGTGCCCCAAATGTGGGGTATACCCTGCAATCGACCTTTGTCTGCAATGCGCTGCGGCTGTTCTTCTCTGCGGAGCCGCGGGGCAAGGCAGCGTGGTATATGAGGTACCGACTGACGTGGCGGTTGCGGGGGCTAGGGATGACTGAGGCAGGAAGGAGCACCCCTTTGGACTGGCCGGGGGGCTGGGTTAGCGACGTGGTGGGGAGCTACGTCGGGCAGCACGGCCTGAGCCGGTGGGGGGGTCGGTGGGCCCCCAGGGAGGTGCGGGCTGCGGCGGAGAAGGAGGAGGCCTGTGACGAGGTGGCCGGTGCGAGGAGGGAGACGCACGGGAAGATTTGGAGGAATGTGGCGTCGGCAGTGCTCACGAAGGAGCAGCGGGACCTGTCATGGCTGGCTGTCCGAGACAGGTTGGAGACGCGGGGTTTCTTGTACAGCCGCCAAATGGCGCATACCCCCAAGTGCCCGAGGGGCTGCAACGCGGATGAAACTGCGGCGCATGTGATGGTGGCGTGCCCTTTCGCCCAGGAAGTCTGGAGGAGGAGTAAGCCGTTGCTGGCCCGTTTCGCTCTATCAAGGGTGACGGCACGGGACGTCATGTGGGGAGAGCTGCGGGGGGTGGGGAGGGAGGACAGGGACCGGGTGTGGGCTGTAATAGGAGCGACGAAAGAGGCGCTGTGGAAAGCGCGAAAGAAGGGGCTGGAGGGGTCCCTGACGTCCCCGTTGGAGACATGCTATGCTGCGAGGAGACTGTTGGAAAGGGTGGTAGAGATGGACCAAGGGAAAATGGGGCGCGAGGCCGCAAGGGAACGATGGAAGTGGCCGCTGCCCAGGGTGGGCTAGGGCGGGGGGGGGGTGGGAGGTCCTCGCCAGCATCCGGGGGGGTGAAGGTGTGCGTGGCTGGAAGGGGAGGCTTCCCCTCCGATGCTGTGGCACGGGTGATCCCGGCCCAGAGGATGGGTCGGTGACTGAGCGGGACCTTTAGGGCGCGAGTGAGGGGGCGCCCCCTCGGGATTCGGTTTGTTTTTCGGTTTGTTGTCACCGCCGAGATACTGAATAAAATTTAAAAACCGCAATTACCAGCGAAACGTCGTACTCAAATTGTAAATGTTGTGGCTTCAACACACCGGTGGGCTAAAGCAGTGAACTCTTTGTCTTTTGTCAACGTGACACATTTTTACTGATTGGCCGTGTCGGGTGGTGGAGGGTTACGACACATTTATAAATAACGCGATCTAAACCCAAAAACGTTGATTATGAATAACATTGGTCGCGAAAGCCTACGTGTTAAAGAGACCATTTTGTTAGATTTTTAAAACTTATTCTGCTCTACTGATGGTTAGTTATTCCAAAGTTGAGATCAACTCAGATTGGTTGAGAGAGCACGCCCTTGGACCCTTGCCAAATAAGTCAGAATTATAATATTGTTCCTGGAGAAATCCGATGAGCTATAAAGATCTTTTTCACAGATGTTCAGTAGCGGCGGGTCAGAAAGTAACGACAATACAAAAACACGATAGTGCAAAATACGTATAAGGAAAGATAAGAAAAATCACAAAACATAAATAAAAACATATACTCTTTGGTTCTTTCGGTAAAGTCACGTAGAAAGAAAATAAATTAAATAATAAATATTTAAATAAATGAAATAATACTTATTTCATTTATTTTACATTTTATTTATTTTCTTTCTACGTGTCTTTACGGAAAGAACCAAAGAGTAATTCCTGCAGTCACGAAAGCTTCAAATCAAGTTTAAAAATACATACGTTCAAAAAAGTTGCACTAGTCTGACTGAAATGGGATAAAGAGCATGTGTGGTTGACGTGGCAATGGCAGTTGTAGGTTAAAGAGAGCAGATCTTGGCTGGAAGGAAACGTCATGGCTACAAGACCTGGGATCAATCAATCAATCAAACTTTATTTCTATAGCACTATTCGTGCAAAAAATGCAAGGGTGGGACAGTCGGGTTTTTTACAATCGGGTTTAATTATCTTTTTATATTAATCCCGATCATCTGAAATTGGGAAAAATCCGGTTTAATTGGTTCTAATTGCAGAACCGCACTTCGCCAGCGGCCCCCCGGACACCGCGCCTGCTTCCGCCCATTTGCGCAATTGACGCCATTTTCTTATTGAGATGCTGGTCAAGGGGAAAAAGACAGCGTTGCAATGGTGGCAGACCGACGGCTCGGAGTGGCCTGACCTGAAAAAGATCGCCATCAAGCTATTCAGCATGGCCACGTCGAGCGCGGCATCCAAGCAGAACTTCTCAACAATGGGCTTCATCCATTCCAAGCTAAGGAACTCACTGGCGCCCACGATTGTGGAGAAGCTCGTGTTCATCAAGACCAACCTGACCGCATTCTACGACTACCCCGTGCCCGACGGCCCCGAGTACGATAGCAGCACCGACGAGGAAGCAGCCTAAGCCTATCAGAGTTTCGTATTCATTAAACCAGGTTTTAATTCCCCCGAAATCGGGTTTAATTGTATTAAAGAAAAAACCCGATGCCTGCCGCTGGAAAAATCGGGTTTTTTCCACCCATGAAAAAATGAAATACATAGTGCATTATAGGCATTAACAATAAAAGTGAAATTGTATACAAAATAAAATCACGTAAAAATTTTTTTAGGAAAGACATAATAAAAATAACACATTAAGAAAATCCTAATTAAAGGCAAGTAAAAAAGAAAGTTTATTTATTTATTTTAAAAGTGCTTAATGATTCTGAAGCCCTCAGATCCCCTGGCAGGCTGTTCCACAGGTGAGGATCGTATACACTAAAAGCTGCTTCTTCGTAAATTTTGGTCCTGGCCTTTGGGACGACTAAAAGACCATCTGAGGGATCTTGTTCGTTCATATCTTAAAAGCATGGAAGACATGTATACAGGTGCCAGACCCTTCCACGACTTAAAAACCAATAGAAGATTTTAAAAATAAATTCTATGACTGACTGGCAGCAATAATTGTAAAATGGGTGTATGTTGGTGCTTTTTCTGATTTTCTTCAGAACACGTGCCACTGCATTCTGAATTAGTTGCATTTACTTATTAATTTCTGCAGAAGATCAGAAAGAAGAGCAGTACAGTAGTCAAGTCCGTGCTTGTATTGTTTGGTGTAACTTGATGACCCGCCCCTACTGGACATCTGTAAAAAAGAGCTTCATCGCTCATCGGATTCCAATCTAAATAAATAAAAACAGCCCACTTGCTGTACTGCCTTTGGCGCGCCAGGATATATGGCAACTCAACGCCCACGGAAGGGAGTGGAGCATTGCGTGAGTGATCCACCAACCCTCGCTTTCAGTGCTGAATTGCAGGTCACGTACATAGCCACACCACCTTCTGGCTGGTGGCGCAAGCCACGAAACGATGCTAATTGATCAATCGATTAAACAAATTGGTCACGAAATTGGACCTTTTCCCAGTATAAAGTATGACAAAAAATAAGAAAAGTTGTACCCTTTCTGGCAACAAAACAGGTGAGAGCAGGCCCTAAAGAGGTATATATCTGGTGTAGACCAATCAGTTTCCATTGGGTCAAACTTAACATATCTTAATGTTCGACGGCTTGTGCACCAGATCTTATTTATTCATGATGTACTTACAAAAAAATCCGCAGACTACCTGCAGCATCTCCTCTCTGTTTCAAAGAACAAATCTGACCTAAGGTCCTCGCTCATTTACCAGCTTCACATTCCCTATTGCCGTACAAATACTGGAGGAAGGGCCTTTGCTATTAATGCCCGAAGGGTCTGGAATGCTATTGCCAATAAACTGCAACGGGAATCACTACCTATGAGATCTTCACTCAAAACTGCTCTAGAGGAGTTGTACACCCCTAGCTGCCACTGCTATTCAGTGGCCTAAAATACAATACAATGTTTCGCTTCGGATGACCACTGCAAAGTATTATCTGTGTTTTGATTTAGTGTGCTGATCTTAAAGGTGCATTGAAAAATGTGATACTCGCGACTGATGCTCCTGCTGTTGTGGAGTGACTCATGCAGCCAGCTATGGCTGCAGGGTTTGGTGGTACATATTGTCGTTTATTGTGAAAATTCGGTCACAGTTCCTATGATCTCTGTTACATTGCTTTTAATGTGGTGATTTCGAAACTTTTTTTGGTTTGGCCATGTTTGTTGTTGTAGTACGGAGTTAGACTGATGGCCTTAATCTAAGTTGTCTTGTGGTTGTTGTTGTTGTTTGACTTGCATCCCACTGGCATTTTTGCACACAGCGTTGGTGTATGGTGCTTTTTTCTGGAATTTTTGCTGGTTTTTTTCCTGGATTTTCAGTTTGCACATAGTCACTTTAAGATGTTTTCTTGTTCATGTTTTTTGTTTGTTGCGGTTGCACCTGATTCAAGAGCCGAATGGCTCGCAGGGCTAAAGCTAATAAATGAACTTGAACTTGTTTGCATGTTCACCACAAGTGCCGTGTGAGGTTAATGAAGCATACCATTCCTTGCAACAGGTTTCAATGCTGGTGTTTAAACATCGTAACACTTTTTTTATTGTCAGAAAGGGTAAAACCCGATTCTTACCTTGACTTAAAGCTTTCGTGACTGCAGGAATTTATATTCTTTGGGTTTTTCGATAAAGTCACCAATCTACGTGGCTTTACCGAAAGACCCAAATAAAATTAGGTCACAGTTCATAGGTATAGATTTATTCTTTGGTTCTTTCGGTAAAGTCACGTATAAAGATAAAATAATAAATTAAAGAATAGTATGCAAAGAAAATTCGGTCACAGTTCATAGGTATAGATTTACTCTTTGGTTCTTTCGGTAAAGTCACGTATAAAGATAAAATAATTAATTAAATAATGGTATGCTATTATAGTATGCTATAATTTATTATTTTATCTTTATAGGTGACTTTACCGAAAGAACCAAAGAGTAATTCCTGCAGTCACGAAAGCTCCAAATTAAGGTATAGATTTTTTGCAAAGAAAAAAATCTTCTCGCTTCTCCGTACCACAATAACACATTGTGTCTCTACAATTCGATTCCCGCGAATCGATGAACCGCATCTGGTGCGATCTTTCAGGAATCGATGTGCATACATATATTCGACTCGCGGAATCGATGCACAGCGTATTCCTGTTACCGCATATTTCGCGTGGCAAATCACCCGCGTGTGGATGCCCCGTTAATCAGCGATAAACCAGCGACGTCGATGACGCGGGTGTCTAACGCGCCCCTCCGCTCAGAACCTTCAGGCGACGGAGCTCACCCCGGGGTCCCGCGCTGAGCCGCTTCCTCTCTGGCCTCCTTCATTCGCGCTCCGAGGTACATTCCGTCGTCGGCGGCCATGTTGCTACGTCCCTCGTAGACGATTGGTTAGGACGACGCACGTGCTCTGAGTAACGTGCTGTGATTGGTTACCCATGCCGCGTGCCGCTATCTTGTTTAAGTCAGGTAAAGGACGCGGCGCTTCTGCACGGGCCTTTAAAGGAACATAAATAGGCGACGTTTCGGGCAATGACTCTTCACAGCACACACAATTATGTGCTTCTGTTTTGTTTAATACCGGGCGGTGGCGGCAGTGGCAATGCAGGTGATCTGATATCCAGGAGTAATGTTGAGGCAGCAAGGTTTGGTGGATCACAATTCAAGTTTAATAGAGGTTTTTGGGTTAGATCGCGTAAATGTATAAATGTGTCGTTAAAACCCGCCACCACAGCCAACTAGTAAGGGTTGTCACGTAAACAGAACTTGCCAATTCGTCACTAGTACAGCACACCGAATGTGTGTTGGAGAGCCAAGCCACAACGTTTACAATCCGAGTACGACGTTACATTTATAAGCTTACGGGATCTAACCCAAACAACTCTATTTTGGATGATATTGGTCGCGAAAGCCTAAGTGTTAAAATGATAATTCAAGTTGTGAAACTCCCTCATTAATGACACCGCGCATCAGGAAGGATGTGATTCGCGGTGTCATTAATGAGCTGCTAACTGCTACTGTGCTGGTTTTTTACATTTCACCTAATCTATTTATACATGCGAGCCGTAGGACTCTTCAGGAGGGTCTTACATTGGGTTGGTATTTAAAGATGTTTTGAGCCAATTAAAGACGAGTGCTTATACAAGTACTAAAAACCCGGAGCACCCGGGATAAAAACACGCACGCGAGGAGACAACACCTTATCCCCGATTAGCCCACTTGCTCTACTGCCTTCCAGCGAGACGGGGTTATGGCACCTCAACGCCAACCGGAAGGGAGTTCACAACAGTTGTACAATCCGCCAACCCTCGCCTCTACAGTGATGGACTACACGCTACGTCCATAGTCACCAATGCCCATCTGAAAATGGCCTCGATAATTCCTTCAGATTGGGTTTGAATTTATTTGATTTGTTACACGGATGCTCCCTTTAGGCAGTTTCCTGGCTATTTTACAATGGTGATCCCGTGGTACGTGAGGACAGCAGCAACAAAATACAAAAACTTAAATATATTGCAGAGACCGAGTACAGGGTACAGATGGATATCTCCAGGGTGCTGATATGATACACGTAATGACATGCTGTGCATACAAGATGCCTCATCTATAGCTGTCTCCGCATAACATAAGTGTATTTTTATACACATCCCATCGGTCAAACCTTAATGAGAGTGTATTATCTACACAGATGGCTGCTGACCCCACACCCATGAAGTGGTGGGGGCTCGACCCGCTGCACCGCACGCACGTCAAGCTCTATGTGGCTGACATCCTTGGCATGGCGCCGGCGGCCTCTACGCCAGGAGTGTATTTCTACCGAAATCACGCCATCACCCACGTGGATGTGATGGGTACTGTCGTGGAGGTGCGAGAACGGGAGAGCTTCACGGCGTACGCGCTTGACGATGGAACGGGCGTCATCACCTGCCTGTGCTGGAAGGAGCCAGAGCGGTGCAGGAGAGGAGGAGGTGGCACCCTACCCCACTCGTGTGCATCGCAGGTCGTGATCCAGGATCTCCTTGCGTTGGTCCTGCACAGGGAAGCGGAGAGCTCACGCGCGCAACTCGGAGACTGGCTGCACGTACTCGGCAGCATCAACTGCCAGTGGGAAACCAGAGAGATACATGCCACGTACTACAGCAGAGTGGATGACCCAGGGTGCGTGCAGCTGATAGAACGCCTGCGAGAGCAAGTGCGGCTGTATACGCAATACTACGATAAGGAGTATGCATGGGCTGGGAACACCAGTCAGCTTAGAGGACAAAGTGACATTCTACTGAGCACGCTGTGTGATGGGATTTTGAAGTTCCTGGAGGATAATGGTATTCGAAGTGTTTATTTCCAAGAGCTGCAGCGTGTGGAGAGTTTGGCAGCGCTCGCTGCATTCACAGAGCGCGACACAGACCGAAGTCAGATGTTGGCACATACCTCCTCACAGCGTGAAAAGTGTGCCTCGCACCCTTCCTCAAAACAGGAAGGCTGTGTGGCCTGCACTGCACAAGTTACCACGCTCGCTCAGTTCCGTGATGCTCTTTGCCGACTCGAACAGAATGGCTTCGTTTACAAACATCCCACGAACAATGAGTTGTACTTGGTGACAGATTTGGACGTCAACTTGCGCGATAACGTGCTGCTCGTGGTGCGTGGGAAATGCACAGGGCCTGCTTCCAAGCAGAGTGCTGTGTCCCTGGGCGACATAACATACGCGGTGCGTAATCTGTGTGGAGTCACCGTGCGGGAAAGCCATGTGGAACGGGTCCTGGCAGTGCTAGAAGATAAAAGCTTAGTATTTTGCAAAGGCAAAGATACGTACATTGCATTTTGAAAACTGTTGCTGTCCAGCAGGAAATACTGTAATATTGTTATGCTTGTTTACGTAGGAAAGCTTCAGGGGGCGATGTTGCAATATGTAATTCCAGTTGATGTTTTGGACAATGCCAGATAATACATTTTAATCTATGGGAAGAAACCGGGGAACCTGGAGGGAAACCCATACAGAACAGGAACATTCCATATGGAAAAGGCTCCCATGTCAAGCATCAAGCCCAGGACCTTTTTGCTGCAAGGTATCAGTGTTTCGACTGCACCACCCAACTGCCTGATCCTGCACACTTGCGTCATTTCACCCTGCTTTGTGTATATTAGGAAGCCATTGGAGCTATGCACTATTCGAACTATATTGAAAACTCATTTCTTTTGAACTGCTTATATATTTTAATAATTGCCTTATGGTTTGTTAATTTGAATGCATCGTTGATAGTTTATGGTACCATCAAAGCTTTCGATAGTATTATTCGTTCTTGTTTTATACATACGTCTTTAAATGCATGGCTTCATAAAATAATTTGGTATGTAAGGTTGTGCTGGGTTGTATTATTTCTTATGTGTTGCTCTTTTCTGAATAAATGCATCTTCATTTCTTCAACTTTGCGCCAA
Source organism: Lampetra planeri (assembly GCF_965212315.1). NCBI lineage: Eukaryota > Metazoa > Chordata > Hyperoartia > Petromyzontiformes > Petromyzontidae > Lampetra > Lampetra planeri. The sequence goes on along the minus strand of NC_136116.1, from coordinate 225,757 downwards.
TCATCACAGTAGAAAGTTTTATGGAAGTCGTGCATCAACTGTAAATTGCTGAGGATATGGCAGAAGGAAGCGATAATGCCTGTGGTGCACCAACGATTCTAATGACTTCTGATTTAAGTCTGAGCCTCAAAGGGGGTTGCCTCTGAGTTGTGGGCACGAGGGCCATCAAATTGACGATATCAACTCACGTTAACTTCAGGCTCATTAAACCAACATGCTAACGAATGCACAACAATGAACAGTATATTGTTGAATGTGAACGACGATCCTCAATCGCTGCAATTCATGCAATCTCGGTAGGTTTAATTTTACCATCGGCCGTGAACAATAAACAGAAACTGCTGGATGAGCAAAGCAAGGTGAATTAATAATTGTATGTATTTTGCAGTGGTGCACAAGCAACAGAAATCAACATTCGTCAATAACACTGCCTTTGAGGAGAAAATATATCGTTAACGTTTTGGGCAATAGCCTTTTTTCATATCACAGGGAGAAAAAGTGGATAATAATACACCATGGGGTGTGATGGAGAATATATATTTTATGATCAGTTTTTAGTTGGGCATATGACTGGTAACCCAATAGATATTTAGTATCAACAAAAGGATTTAACTCCCACATTTGTGAAGTGGAAGCATCCGAAAAGAAATGCCAGATACACGTATTTGAAGCTACAATAAATTAAATAAAACATTTTAAAAAGCTTTGTCTCAGGTGTGATTCTTACCCATGTATTCAGTTACATAAAAAACGTGAAATTTAATTGAGGAACTGTGTTGTCGTTGTGTCGTCTGGGACTTTTTGTTGTTTTGCCGTCTTGCCCAAGCTTCAGTGTTGAAAAATTCGTAGGAATTTATTTATGCCATTTGTACGTGCATACTTTATATATTTTAATACATTTTAGTGACTTGCTTACATCTTCTGTACTTTGCACTCTTATCGTTTTTTTGCGAAAAAGCTTCATAGCTTATCGGATTTCTCCAGTTTAAAGATTCTGATTATAAATCATAAAGACTAGCCTTTTGCCCGTCCAAGGACGGGTGTATTGCAGTAAATCTGAAACTTGCAAGCGAACAGCAGACCGCGACGTGATATTCATTGCATCCATTCGTGTGCAATTTGTAAGGCCGTGGTGACAGACATTTCATTTAAAGGTTATAATCCCTTGTTCATCATAACGTCCTTTTTACTTCTATGTCTCAGTAGCGTTACGGAGATCGCGTGACGTGAGGGTTCTGCCTTTGTAGTGAGGGTTGTGGGTTGACGCCGAGGAGGGGGGAGGAGGCGCCTCGCCCACCCCCCCATGTGGAGTGCCGTCACCCGCTAATTCTTATTAATGGGAGGGGGCGTGTCCATTTGAAGGACGTCACCTGTTCATGATTATTAATGAGGGGGGCTGTTCGATGTGGAGTGGCGGCACCTGCTCATGATTATTAATGAAGGGGGGTTCTCATGTGATGTTATGTCACCTGCTCATGATTATTAATGAGGAGGGGGGGTCCCTGAAAGTTGTTTGTCTGCAGTAAGCGCGTGTGTGTGTGGGGGGAGCGGTAGTGTAGCGGTTAGCGCGCTGCGCTATGAACCTGGCGACCCGGGTTCGATACCCGCTCATGGCTAACACCAGTGACGATTATCTGAACCGGTCCTGGGCCTCCCCTAGGTCGACTCAGCCTTAAATGAGTACCTGGTGCGGTGTGTAAACATCACCACTAGGGAGACAAAGGCGGTCGGGCGTGGTGCTGGCCACCCACCCCCTCGTGTACCGCTCCGGCCTTCATAGGTGCTCGCTAACAGCACTTGCCCCTACAGTCTGTTCAGGCTATACGGGGGATCTTTGTTTTATCTTTGTGTCCGGCAAAACAACCCCCTACCTCCTCGCGGTGCCGGGCGGGCAACACTGTCGTGGACATTGCTGTGGGGGGTGGGCCAATGCCCATTGGCCTCTCCCCCCATGGCGTCTGTGACCACCACAGTGGCTAAACGGGGGCTCTGGATGGTTGCGAGGGGCTGGTAACCCCTCCACCTTCAATTAATTACCACGAGACTACGATATAAACATAAAAATGTAACATCAGCTTGTGCCGGAGGCCCCGGGGGGACAGGCTTCTATGACGTGTCCTGGCCAAACCCCAATTGGCGGAGCCAGGAGATTGAATCTTCACCCTCGGGGCTCCTCCAGAAACAACATAAAACCGCTACGGATGGCCACGTGGAATGTTCGAACGCTCACTGCGGAGGAGAGGCTGCCACTCCTTTGTCGGGAGCTGGACCGGTGTTGTATCTATGCCCTGTTTTCCGTTATTAATACTAAGAATAATTAAGAAAAAAAATGTTTTTTATATATATATTTTTTAAATTAAATAATGAAAACAACCCACTACACTCACAAGCACACCAGGAATCTATGAAACATGGAGGGCCATTAAAACGATAAGAATTCGGTCACAGAGAGGTCAGAGACATCCAGATGGACAAAAGATCGATGGACTCACCTCCCAAGACATCTGGAGATGCACGGATGGGGTGCAGAGCAGAGAAAAACAACTTTTGCAACTCGCATTTTCCTTAACGTTTTCCTTACCGAAAAGTAGAAACTTAACAAAAAGAATTAACCAGCAAACAATAGGGGCTTTTTATTAGTAATTCCCTTGTATTACTCGTATTCACCGCATATATATTATTTAGAATTATATGTTTTCTATCTACATGACCTTCCTAAAAACTAAAGAATGCGAATTTCAGAAAGCTTAAGTGGAAACTTAGTTACACTTAACCTCAGGACATTAAAATATAACTCAGAATAAAACACCAATCCCTGAAGAACTAAACTTGGCGAAGCCCTCAAAATAATGATGTAACGAGGATCATTACGAATATTCATTAAACATAGACGAATGATAACCACGATACTAAGACCGAAGGAACTCATAAGAAATATCAAGAATAAATGTAACACACAGGACCACATAAGGTATTGCATAAATCTCCTCGACCACCTTTGTCTTCCAGCGGGGTCTGGCCTCGGGATGACCCACGCAGGGCAAGCAGGGAGCAGAGGGAGTCAAAGGGTCGCGAGGGGGGGGGTCTGTGCTGGCATAGCTGGGACATGTTTTTTTTCTGTTTGTTTTCTCTCGCAAGAGATGCGCAGAGAGGGGAGTCACGTTTTTGAGTTTAAGCACAAGCGCACATAGCGAATGAGCTGTCTGGTTCGAGTTGCGCTCAGTCTTGCAACTCGGCTTGCGACGCGGCGTTGCGACGGGGCTCGCAAGAGAGCTGGGGCAGATCGTGCCTCGAGGAGAGATGGGACGACAAGGGGTCGTAGAGTGACCGCCTGAGTGAAAGTCTGGTTCGAGTCGCGCTCAGTCTTGCAACTCGGCTTGCGATGCGGCGTTGCGACGGGGCTCGCAAGAGAGCTGGGGCAGATCGTGCCTCGAGGAGAGATGGGACGACGAGGGGTCGTAGAGTGACCGCCTGAGTGCAGTCTGTTCAAGTCACGCTCAGTCTCGTGACTCGGCTTGCGACGCAGCGTTGCGACGGGACTCGCAAGGGAGCTGGGGCACGTCGTGCCTCGAGAAGTGATGGAACGAGGAGGGGTCATTCGAGTCGCAGAAGTCTGAGTTCAACTTGGGTCGAGGCTGGGTTTCAGCCGTGCTCCGGCTGGCGGAGCGTCGTGAGGGAGCAAACACCGATGCCGATAGCAGGTGTCGCTTCTCGCAGAACGAAGTTAAGTGCGAGTGAAGCTGGCAGCTGCACGAACAGAGGAAAGCACGGAGAAGAGAGAGTGACGAGTGACGACAAGCAATCAACCTGTAAAAGGGCGGAAATCGCCAAGCGTCAACCAAGCAAGCATCGAAAAGGACGAGCAGCAGCGGATGAGCAACAAAGGCCATCGTTCATCGCCGGAGTGCTCCAAGCCAGTGAGCGCGCAGAGCCGCGTCATCCAGAGCCACAAGCCAACACAGCCTGAAGCAAGGGCGAGTGTCCGTGTGTAGTTGGCAGCGATCAAGGAGAGAGCGACAGCAGCAGCACGACCCGGGCATCACCGAGCGTCGTGCCAACTTGTCGTCCAGCAGTGGAGAGAGAGAGAGCGCACAAGCAGACACACATCCGAGCAAGGGAGCAGCAGGGGCTCGCTGCGGCCACGCCCAAGCCAGAGGGAACCTGGCCGCTGTTTGTATATTCCCTCTCACACCACACAAGCTAACGACACAACTCCCGGCTCTAAGAAATTTAATTAATTTTACAAGGGGACAACGCACACACAACACGCACATGAATAAGATTTTCAAAAAGTTATCTTTGCGTTTCAAAAAGGGTTGCCATTTCAAGGTGGTGCGTTCAAATCAACTGATCGTGCAAAGCAGTTGCTGCCGTCGAGTTACATGAATAAGAAAGGTTTTAGTCATTCATTTTCGTTAATTGCATAATCTTGCCCATGGATTTATTGACGTATGCTTTCGCCTTTGCATACTAGAGTGTCATGTGTTTGTTTAGAATTAAAATTGCTTAACACCAACTGTTCGAGTGCTTCTTTCCAAGTCCATGCAAAACTGTCTTATTCTTAAGAACTGTATCCTGTGATGAGATATGAAACTGGAGATCTAATATAACATAACACACACTAAGATAATCAGTAAATGTTTAATCAATGATAATCGTGTTATCCTGATTGATACAACTCTGGATAACGAAGCTAAGCTTAATTATCATAACTGCTCACATTAACATAATCGCAAGCATTCACATACATTACTACGATTATCTCCGTGATTATCATAATTTATGCATATAATTACACACATTAACATAATTATGCGATTTGCGCATTTTTTGGAAATTTATTAATTTTTATTATTTTTATCAAAATTTCATAATCCAACACATACAACACCGGTACCGCCTGGATCTCTGTGGCATTCAGGAGGTCCGGTGGACCAGTTCTGGCTCCTGCCACCATGAGGGGTGGACAGTCCTCCACTCGGGGCAGGAGACTGCCAAACAACAGGGTGTGGCTCTTCTTCTGAACAAAAGAATGAAGGGGGTGTGGGAGCGTGGCGGTGTGGTGTGGGAAGCTGTAAGCCCCAGGATACTTTGGGCTCGCCTTCCCATCAACCGGAGGCGAGGAGTGGTGGTCGTGGTTACTTATGCCCCCACCGAAGACGAGCATCCGTGGAGGGATGCAGGAAAAGCTGATGAGTCCAGATGCCTTGTATGACCTGTCACAGGTGCTGGCTAAAGTGGCCACTCGGGACAGAATCATCTTGTTGGGTGACTTCAATGCCCGAGTTGGTCATGATGCTGGCACTTGGTCTGGAGTGATTGGAAGGCATGGGCCAGATCAGCTCAATAACAACGGTAGGAGGCTGCTAGATTTTTTTGCAGCCCATGGGCTTGTAATTGCCAACACGCTCTTCCGGCATCGGCGCATCCACACAACATCATGGATGCATGCCGGGTCCAAGCAAGAACATCTGCTGGACTACATAGTGACGGACCAGCGGATGCGAGCCCATATCCTTGACACCAGGACCTCTGACCATCGACTAGTCATCTGTAAGATGCGCCTGCCATTCTTCCACTCCGGTGGTGGGTGTACACCCAGGACCCCATTCAAACCAAAAATGGCCTGGTCTCAGCTGATGAAAGTTGCAAGCGAGAATTTCATCATCGCTTGCAGCTGGGGTTGGCATCGTCCCCCACTCCTCCTGATGTCGAGGGTAAATGGGCGAGGTTTAGGACTGTGACTCATGCAGCTGCAATGGCTGCTTTGGGTACGCGGTCCAGACCTCCGCAGAAATCCTGGCTGACAGAGGAGGTGTTCAGGTTAGTTGAGAAAAGCGACAGGCCCACTCTCATCGGCTACAGCATCCCACGTCAGAGAATGAGGAGGTTTACCGCAGCCTTCGCTCGGAGGTTCGGAGAGCCGTAAGGCGATCCGGAGTCTGAGACCAGGAAAGGCACCGGACAGAGATGATCTCCCAAGCGAAATGCTGAAGGAGGGTGGCGTTTGTGCACAGACTGCCCTATATGACATAACAACAGTCTGGACCACTGAACGGGTTCCGCAGGATTGGAAGGATGTCCTGGTGGTCCTCCTCTTTAAGAAGGGGGACCGCACAGACTACAACAACTACAGGGGCATCTCACTCCTCAGTGTGCCGGGAAAGGTCCTGGCAAGGATTATTCAACATCGCCTTGCTAGGCACGCTGAGGAGGGGCTTGCGGAGCCCCAATGTGGTTTCAGGAAAGGGCGGTCCTGCACAGATGCCATATTTTCTGTCTGTCTGCTAGAGCAGAGGTGTAGGGAATTCTAAAAGACCTACATCTCTGCTTTATTGACCTGGTCAAGTCCTATGATACCGTCAGTCGGCCTGAGCTCTGGGTTGTTCTTCGTGCTTTCGGAGTCCCTGATCCTCTGCTCACAATCATTAAGGACCTTCATGATGGTGAGCGGGCCCGGGTAAAACTACGTGGCCGGGAGTCAGAGCCTTTCCCTGTACACCTTGGGGTGCGACAGGGATGTCCTCTGGCTCCCACATTATTTAACATCTATTTTGACCGCGTAGTTCGTGAAGCCTTCAATAGCTGTACCGGGGGAATTTCCATTTGGTACAGATATAATGGGAGGCTGATTGACGCCTGGGTGCGATCAAGGGATGGCTCCCTATTGGTCAACCACGTTATGTATGCCGATGATTTGGTTATAGCTGCTCATTCAGAAGAGGAGTTGGAGACGCTTCTGCTGAGACTGGAGCGTGCCACTAAGAGGTGGGGCCTTACCATCAGCCCCACCAAAACTAAGCACCTGCCTGGGTATTTTGTACCATCGGACACTCCACCCCCACAACTCCCAATCGGTGATGGGGCAGTAGTGGAGAGAGTGGAGAGTTTCCCATACCTGGGCAGTGTGCTTATGACCGGCTCCAGTTTAACAGCAGAGGTCTCACTCCGAATCAGTCGAGCGGCAATATCTTTTCATCGGTTGCGTAACGCTGTGTGGAAGCTACCTGGTCTGTCGCTCCGCACGAAGCTTCAGGTCTTCTCGGCCACAGGCATTCCCTCCCTTCTCTACGCTTGCAAAACGTGGACCCCCCTAATGGAGCATCTTCGCCGGTTGGAAACATTTAGGCTGGCCTGCCTACGATCCATCCTGGGTTTAACCAGGCTGGATTGTGTGAGCTCACAAATCCTTGAAAGATCTGGGCAAAGTCCCATCGGTGAGCTCCTCCGGCAGGCAAGGCTGCGTTGGCTGGGTCATGTAGCCCGCATGCTCAGCCACCGCATGTCCAAGCTTCTTCTGTTTGGCTGGATAAATGGGTCTAAACGGGAGTGGCACGGACTAGAGAAGAGATGGCCAGATGTGGTACATAAGGATGTGGAGCTGATTGGACTTGCCGATGACTGGTACCAGCGGTGTCAAGATCGGCCTCTGTGGAGGAGGCTCGTGAAGGACGCTACTGGGCAGTTGGAGGCAGTCGCCCTCCAACAACAACGGAGGGCGGAGGAGCGACGCTCACAATAACGAGCGGAGCGCCGGGTGGCTAAATAACAGCAAGTTGGTACAGTAGGGGGCACAGGTGGTCAGCCAGTCATCTCGGTCATCTCGGTCAGTCGACCCGTGGCACCTGGGTCTGCCCCGTGACCTCCTGCCAGCGGGCGTTCGACACCTCAAGTGGCCTCAAGGTGCACTTGGCCTGGCACAAGCGTCGTGGTGACGTCACCGCCACTTAGTGGCGAATGGCGGTTGTTGTTGTGTGTGTGGGGAGCGGTGGTGTAGTGGTTAGCGCGCGGCGCTACAAACCCGGCGACCCGAGTTCGATTCCCGCTCACGGCCACCACCGGTGACGATTATTTGAAACGGTCCTGGGCCTCCCCTAGGTAGGTCGAGTCAGCCTCAAACGAGCAAAGTCGCTTCAAATATGACATTTCTTTACAGAAAGTGATGGTCAAAATAAATATACACAGCACAGTGCTCCATCCACACGTGACGTCACTGCAAAAGAGGCCCCCCCCTCATTAATAATCATGAGCGCGTGGATTTTTACACTCCCGCAGGTCGAGCGGAAATAAAACATTACTGTACGCAAATTCGCTTTCAATTTGACGTTTCTTTATTGAAAGGTAATCAAATAAATAAGTGTACGCAGCAACAAAGTGTATTTGGTGTCTTTATTTATTTCCTCAGCACTTGAAACAAACGGTAAGTATAATGCTTATTCATTATACAATTTCTACATTTTCCAGACTATCGAATTCAAATTGATTACAACCTTAGCGAGCGAAAGCAGAAGACAATAAAGTATTAGAGCCAGAGGTGTGGACTCGAGTCATGTGACTTGGACTCGAGTCAGACTCGAGTCATGAATTTGATGACTTGCGACTCGACTTGGACTTGCATAACAATGACTTTGTCCCACCTATGAGATGTGGACTCGAGTCATGTGACTTGGACTCGAGTCAGACTCGAGTCATGAATTTGATGACTTGCGACTCGACTTGGACTTGCATAACAATGACTTTGTCCCACCTCTGATTAGAGCAGTGATTTCGAACTAATTGAAGGTGAGTTAAATGCAGTGCTACAGTCACATAAAGTGAGGTGTTTTGTGACATAGTTTTGTGCAAGAATCTGCCATTAATACAATACAAGAGATTCACGCAAAATATCGGACACCGAGGTTCATTTTTTAAGTTAAGAAATTTGTATTTACGTGCAACAACTACAAAATTTACAGTGAAATGCAGTGTAGTGTTTGATGACATTCTTTCGTGCAAGATTCGCTGCCATTAAATTTACACAAGATACAATTACACTCTGCTCAACTGTTCCGGAAATATTACAGCTTCCGTCTTAGAACGGGCAAAATGCTAGTCGTGATTACAGCAGGTGATATATTATGAGTGGGAGGAGGTACAAGTGGGCGTGGCCACTTTGTGGGCGGGGGGCCCCCCCGTAGTGGGCGTTATGCGCTGGTGACCCTCGGTGGCAGTCACCCATTCAGGAATCATTTCCGGGTTAACTTTTGGCGCGAAAAGTTGCTACCGATAACTGTGCTTTGAGGCGGAGAAGCGGATAGCCGAGTCAGCCCTGAGTCTCTTAGCGCTTCTTTCTTTCCGAGTATTCCCTCAGTCCTCCTCGGAGTCCTTTACTCGTGTGGAGTCGTCGGAGATGCCGACGCTGCAGAACAGCGGCCGCCTGCGAACCGACGACGGGTAAGCGAATGAGTGAGTGACATTGTCCATGGCTCACTTTCTGGATCCGCTGCTAAGTACAATCAGTATTGCTTTGCGGAAGGGACATTGCCTGAAACGTCTGCCTGTTGTACGTTATAGTTTTCACGGCAGTGTTCGTGACGAATCGTACATGGACGTTGTGTTGTCTTTCTAACGCCTCCATTGATAGTGACCTATAGCTCACGGTGGATGGGGGTGGTGCAGGGCTGGACGTGACTGATGATCGCCAGTTGCCATGTGCGGTAACTCACAAGTGCCCGTGCTGCTTTGTAGCGGTGCTAATCATAGATAAGAAATACGCTTTTGGCATGTAGGGCAGCTGAGCTGCATTCACTGACAATTGAGGTAGAACTGGCATTGACGCTCATGTGATGTAGGAAAATCACGTGTAGCACTGATGATCCCTAATACTGTATAAATGAAGTTGTTTGCCTATGGAATGTACGGTCATAGTAACAGGTGCTGTACAGCTGAAGCCAGCTCCGTAAGACACAGCAAGCGATGTTTTGTCTCTGGTTGTAAATTATACACTAGTCAGCAGTGGCGGCTCCTGCAAAATCTCTCAGGGGGGGCAAATGTTTGGATGATTGATAAGGATAAGGTCCACCCATGCAATGGATAAATTAACAGCTTAAGTATGTAAAGGCAACTTCACTACTTTAATATTAATGAAAAATAAAGTGACTCTTACAATACATCTCTTTGTTTGTTTCTATACTCACTATTATTACACTACTTACATCACATTACTCGCTTAATACACTGCTTACTTATACTGAAATTTTGCTCTTCTCTTTTTCAAAGTAGCAAAGTGATCAATTACTCTCTCATTGAAAGCAGGCATGTTCCTGGCTAGTTCCCTCTCCATGGAAAGCATAGCCATTGCATTCAGACGTTCCTGTCCCATTACATTTCTCAGGAATGTCTTGATTCTCTTTAAGATTGAGAAACACCTCTCAGCTTCAGCAGTTGTCATGGGAGTGGTTATGAGGATGTTCAACAGAGCAACAGTCTCTGAAAAAGTATCCTGGAGGTTGTACTTCAGCAAAACCTGGTACAGCGCTAGTGCACCACAGCAGCCCTTGAATTCTGGACTCTCATAAATGACAGACAGTTCAGTCTTCAGCTTCGCCTTATTTAACATAGGGTATGCCCTGACAGTGATGTTCAGAGCCTCAACAGGGAATGTATGGCCATGCTGTTGAAACATCTCTCCTTGTAGCAGCGTGGCACTTACAAGGTGGTCGGTAAAGGAGAACCTTTCTTTGGTGTGCAATACAGTATATAATTTAATGTTGGGTTTGTCTATGGCAGTATATAGTAGGGTGTAGACTCGTGTGATGTAAGAGAATAAAGTTTAGATGCAAGCATATTATATATATTTTTTACGACGTAGAATTGTAATGTATTACTTACTGTTAGTAACTCAGCATATTGTAGAGTATATTTAGTATACTGATGATAATATGTAGTTTATACTTTAGTTGTTTACGTGGTGGTTTTAGTTACTGCAGCTACATACTATTAACACTCCTTCCCTTCATTAATGCTACCCTTATCCCCTCCCTTTGATGCTGCTAATCCTGCATAATGCACGGGCATAAATAGTTCTATTCACATACCTGCATTTCCCATAAATATGCTAAATTCCTCTTGATATTTCATATTCTTTTGTTAAGGCTCCCCCTTTCTTCCCCCCTTCCAACCCAGCTTATATACATGCTCCAAGCACGTGTGCTGTTTCATTCAGACGCTGTCGCCTCGACAGACCTGGTTTTCACCTGATGACGGCTACTTGCGTTGTGGCCAAAACGTCGTGATAATTATTTTATTATGTTTTATTTTTATTATTTTATTACTTCCCTTCTACGTGACTTTACCGAAAGAACCAAGAAGATTAATCCCTGCAGTCACAAAAGCTTTAAATCGAAATTCCACTAGGTGGCGACAAATAATATTGTTGACTGAAACGTGCTGACGTATGATGACGTAAGCACGTTAGTGCGAGCCCTTCCGGAAGCCATAGAGAATGCATTGGAGCGCCCGCCGTTCGAAAAAAAACATCTTTGAATGTAAGTCTATGGGAACACTCTGGGCGATTCTCAGCCAGAGTAAAATCGCCCAAAAAGAGGCGGTACTCCACAGAACGTGACATGACGCTGATTGGACTATATCCAGATGCACAGTAACGGCTAGCATAGCTCTGTGGTTGAATGAGATTGTTAATGTGATTGAAAAAGTCCCTTTCACACATTGGTGGTGCGTCGCCCAATCACCCTAATGAAGAAACCGCCCCTGCTAGTCAGCCTCTTAAGCTAGCTTATGAAACCGAGCGTTATCTTCTAATATTCCTGAAAATTATTGAAAAAGCGGTACTGTTACAGTTTTCCACTGAAGATGATGGGGGACCCAGGGCAGATCTTGGCGGTCGCGTGCCACCCGTGCAGTAGCTGAGGTATCTTGACAGAGCGCAGTCAGCATTGGCATTGAGGTTTGGAGGCATCAACGGCTTTGGCCATGGTGACGTCTCGATTATCTTTTTTTAAAGGGGAGTCTTACACTTGTACTGGCCTGCTCACTGTGGTAGCTGCATGGGGAGGATGATTGCCGTAAGGAGCCGTCCATAAATGACGTCACACACCTAGGGGAAGGGGGTCAGACATTTGTGACGATGTGTGACGTGGGGGGGGGGGGGTTTGAGAAATGTGACGTCACGTCAAAATGCGCAACTTTAAATAAATAAAGACAACACGTTCTACTTAATTAAATAGATGTTTTAATAAATGTTTTCTCCTACAACATCAGAGTGCAGCGCCACATTAAATACGCACTACAATGACAATTGTTTAAAGCGATTTGAAGCATATTTTCTTTTTTGGGGGGGGGGAGCAGAGCTCTGTGACGTCATATTTGAGGGGGGGGGGTCTGACTTTTTGTGACGATGGGGGGGTGGGTAAAAAAATCGTCCAAAATCGCGTGACGTCATTTATGGACGGCCCCTAATGTTCACAGTTCACAGCACTGTTGCTTGGCTACCATCGTTTCCGTGGTGCACAGATCGAGGACTGACGAAGAGATGCTCTGAGTTGTCGCACCGTCTTTTCTGTACGAACGTTACTGTGGCTGCACGAGTTGGGTATGGAGTCGCCTGGCTCGCGGAAAACTCTTTCTGCCCCTCCTCCCCCACTACTGTCAGTGCTGATGATGGGGGACCCCAGTCGGCCGTGCGGCGGCTGGAGCGGAGCCGCCAGGTGGACGAGATGGACCTCAAATTCGGTTTTGTGCGACTGCGGGATCCCGGGGAGCACACGGGCTGGCTCATCAACATGCACCCGGTACCTCCTGCTCGCCACGTTTCTCCACAGTCACAAATCAGAATGTCATCACTTCTGCACAAATGAGCCTCACCAGAGGAGTGTGGAATGACCAGTGGAGAGGGTGGCAGAGTGACACTGGTAACAATTTTGCCTCTCACAGAAAGATGGCCCTGGGATTGTATTTCTGCGTGGAGTGTAAATGTTCTTCCCGCTGTTTCGTGCATGGGTCTCCTCCAAGTTCTCTGCTTTCCTCTCATAGCTAAAAAATACACAATGTAGCTGATATTGGCCAAACATCTCAAAACAGGTATTCCTCGATTTATGGAAGGGAGCCTTCTTAAACAAAACACGCATAATACGAAATTTCTTAAATCAGAATAGCTTTTCCCTTTCATTTAGAACAACAAATTAAGGATGTGTTACGGACAGCCATACGAACTCTACTCCTCACCTAAAAATATACACCTATATCACTTCACAATAAAAAAAAAATAAGAAATAAGAACAAATATAAAAACTGTTGAATAGTAATTAATAAAAAAATTACCTTTTCAAGGAACTCACTAAAATATATGCTGCATATTGGAATGGCTGGACAGGTGATGTGGAGGCATTACTGTTGCACTGCAAGAACACCGTAACGCTGTCGCGGATGGATGACGCAGCCTCCCGGGTGCTTCTTGTTTGATCTCATGGCGCTTGCCGTGTGAAATTTCCTGACCGCAGAAATTCGATTCAGTTAATCGAAAAGTGTCCTTAATTTGTCAATTGTGCTAACGCGAAATTTCGTAAAACCGAACGTTTGTAAATCGAAGGATACTTTGATCTAAAAAAATACCAGCAAATGACTCAATTGGGATTACACAGTAGCAGCATCAACACCTACTTGGAGAACTCGGCAGGACCTTCTAAAAAAGTTTTGAGACTCCATGAGGCTTTCCTGGGTAAGCAAGTAGAGTAATAACAATCTGCATACACCATTGCATTAGTTTGTAAGCACTAGTAGCCTAAGAGTGTTTGTCGTGTCATTTTGTGTCTCGTAGACGGATATCTTAGATGAAGACAAGAGGTTGACGAGTGCAGTGGACTACTACTTTATTCGAGAAGATGGGAGCAGATTTAAGGTCAGTTTTGCATTTCAGTCACTTTCAGTTGTGATTTAGCTATTCTGTTGGTTTGTCTGTGAGTGAATTACAGATATACTCCTCCACCCACCCACCCACTGTCTTAACGTGTATATTCGGGTCAGTGGGAAGTGATGCTGTCCACGGTTCAGAATTTGTACCCGCAGTGGCACACAGGAGAGTGCGTGCGATTCAGAATATGTATGACTGCGGTAAGTATGAGGCTAGTCTACTTCATTAGTGTTAGACCGACATTACAATTACGCATAGCAACCATCGCTCTCCTCATGGAAAGTTTAGACCAGGTGCTGAGTCACAATGTGTCCACAGAGACAGCTGCCACTGGATATGCCCTATCAAATGTTTCAGATGAGATATAAATTGCTTATCATATGTAAAGAGCTCTGAGATGCCCCAGTGTACAGGGCCCTCTATCAGATATGTATTCTACATTTTCCGTGACCTGTACTGTATGGTTTGTGTGTGGAAAGTGACTGCTTGAACTTCGTGTCCCTCAGGTGGCTCTGCCGTTCAAGCCCTACTTCTATGTCGCTACTAAAAAGGTAACGTGCACTGTCACATAAAAAAATGACCTGCAAATTACTCAATTGGGATTAAGTAATGGGATATAACACCACTGGTTAATCATAGGAATGAAGTGCCGACTCGCGATGCTGAATTTTAAACATAAGCAGTACAGACGAGCAAAGGAACCCGTCACCTACGACTCATGGGTGTGAGCGGTATTCGTTGCCTGCGCTGGCAGACCAATGCCCTAGGTTATGTTTACAAATAAGACTCCTATTGTTTTTTTGAGTTCTCACTTGGTTGAATAAAATTACTTGAAACTTGTTAAATTGAAACTTCTTAGATGCGGATCGTCTCTGGAATGACATAAAGGCATCTTTTATGTCCACTGTGAAACTGACAGCGCGTATAATTTTATGGTTAAACAGGACCCTGCGGGGTGGGCTGGTAGGAATAATACTAATACCGGTACAGGGATATCGACCGCACACACACGCGCACACACACACGCACATATACGTACACACGCACACACACACACGCACACACACACACGCACACACACCGCACGCACACACACACACGTACACACACATGCACGCACGCACACGTAATGAAGTTGTGTTGCTACGCTTCCAGTTCGCCGTGAATAACGATCCGAAGCCCAATAGCGCCCATTCATCACGCCGCTCGAGTGGGCCGGGCACGCACACACGCACGCACACACATGCACACAGTCACACATATACACACACGCACGCACACACGCACACACAGACACGCACACACACGCGCATACACACGCACACACACGCAAGCACGCAAACACACACGCACACACACGCGCATACACACGCACACACACACGCATACACACACGCACGCACGCGCACACACGCGCGCACACACACACGCACCTCTCACCTGCAAGGCAGCGGTCGCCGCTTCTCCTCCCACATCTCTCGTCGCGGCAGCTGTAACGATGGTGCAAGTTTGTTTTTATCATCAATTCCTCCTCCACCCCTCCCCGCCACTGTTCACCCACCAGAATAAATGAGTTCGCCCATAGTCAGTCGATCAAAAAGTTTCGCCGTGAGGCGCCGGAAGCGACGGCCATCTTGTTTAATTCACATCACAGGGGGAGCGGGCGGCCATCTTGTCGGACAGGGTCATGCCAAGTGTTTGCAGTAGGGGGCGATGTTGATACACGGACGGACGGACGGACGGACGGACGATATAATCTATTGGTGGTCTGGTCCACTTCGTTCCTACCAGTATAATACCGCAGTAGCTTACGTGACTGCAGGAATTACTCTTTGGTTCTTTCGGTAAAGTCACGTAGAAAGAAAATAAATTAAATAATAGCATACGACGTTTCGATTGCAACACAAGCAATCATCATCAGGTACAAATGAAAGAGAAAACAAACCTAGTAAATACTCTGGTTCTTTCGGTAAAGTCATGTAGGTATAAAGTCAAATAAATCGCGACGTTTCGATTGCAACACAAGCAATCATCAGGTGGGAAAACCACAGCAATAATTTGTTTTGCTGAAGTTGGAGAGAGATGCTGTGGTAAGAGGTTATATAGGTAAGAAAAGCTTCAAATCTAGATTAAACTTAGTAAACTTAGAAATATAATGCAATACAACACAGAGAGTCGGCTAACATAACAGTCAACACCCTACCTGGTTGATTACGTTCTTCCAAAGATTGCTAAATGTGAGAGAGAAACAACACACAGCCACGGAGACCCATAGACAGACACATAAGCAGAGAGATAACACAGAGACACACAGAGAGAGACACACACATTGGCACACAGAGAAACAACGCCTCTGTCGAGGCCTTAAATAGAGAGAGAGGGGGGGGTGTATAGAAATTAGCATGTCAATGAGAGATTTGTAGCTTTCGTGACTGCAGGAAATGATAGAGCAACAACACGAGGACAGAGAGAGAAAACACACTTAATAAAACAAAACTTAGTAAAATTTGGAAATGTAATGCAATGCAACACAGAGAGTCCATCAACACACAATTAACGCAAAGCCTGGTTGATTACGTTCTTCCAAAGATTGCTAAATTAGAAGTTAAGTGTGAAATTTTGAGAGAGAGACAAGACACAGACACAAAGACCGACGCACAAGCAGAGCGAGACAACACACACACAGAGAGAGAGAAACCAAACTGCAGGAAATGATAGAGCAACAACACAAGGACACAGAGAGAGAGAAAACACACTGAATTAAACAAACTTAGTGAAATTTGGAAATGTAATGCAATGCAACACAGAGTCGATTACGTTCTTCCAAAGATTCCTAAATTAGAAATTAAGTGTGAAATTTGAGAGAGAGACAAAACACAGACACGGAGACACATACAGACAACAGAGACATACAGAGAGAGAGAGAAAACAAACTTAAAACCTCCCCGTAGAGGTGGTTCAAACTTGATTTGGAGCTTTCGTGACTGCAGGAATTATTCTTTTGTTCTTTCAGTAAAGTCATGTAGAAAGAAAAATTAAATAATAATGTAACTATATCGGTTGTTTATTCACCTTAACCCACTTATACGTAAGGTCGATTTAGGCAACTCGGGAAGGGAATGACGTGGCAAGCTGAAAATTCCAGACAACATAAGCTGTGCAAATTTCATGACGTCAGAGCTCAGCGTTCGATAGTTTTTGCTGCTTCACACAAACAGATGTATTTTCTGCTTTATATTTAAGAGCGAGCTTGAAAATAGTCGCGTTGACTTAGAAAATCGAGATAGCTATGCAGCGCATTCGTGCAGGATAGACGGCCTTTCGGAGGGTATGGGGGGGGATGCGTGACGTCAGCAGGCACACTGCGTAACGCTGCCACATGCGGGTGATGTCACAGACAGATGTGACGTCACCGCTCACTTGCCGTGCAATATATTATATCCATTATTGCGCCACTCCCCCCCCCAAAATAGAAAAGTCTATTTTCATACTTTTTGCTTTGTGTACTATCTGGAAGCTACCTACATGCCAAATTTAAAGTTTGTTGCATGTCGGGAAGTATGCTAAACATTTCGAACAGACACACATTCACAATTCATAGTATAGGTTTTTGGGTCAGATCACGTTATTTATAAATGTGTCGTAACCCTCCACCCCCCGACATGGCCAAACAGTAAAAAATGTGTCACGTTTTCAAAGGACAAATTAATTGACTTCTTTAGCCCACCGGTGTGCTGAAGAGAGAATCAACAGCATTTTAAAATTTGAGTACGACGTTTCGCTGATAATTACAATCAGCTTCATCGGGCAAGAATGGTGAAGCTCTCCTGTTGCTTCCGGTCTTAAATAGAGCAGCATCAGGGTGACGTCATCATTTAATTCAATTCAATCTGGTGCAGTGATTCGAGGTAAGGAGGGGGAAGGTATTGTAATTATATAGATTGGTAATCATTCAATTGTTATTCATTGCTATTTGTTTCCCTTATAAGGAATTGTAATTGTATTTATTTGATAATATGCTTCCAGGCCGCACTAAGCCTGTAGCTGTCCTACTATAACAGCACCTGCCCCTACAGTCTGTGTGGGCTACATGAAGGATCTCTGTGTAGAAGTGAGCATCACCGCGTAGCTGAGATGTGTCGATGGGTGTGTCCCCAGTGCGTACGCACGTGCGCGTGTTGCCCTGCGCACACTCACTCGACGCCGTGTTTCCCTGCAGGGATGCGAGCGCGAGGTGTCATCATTCCTGTCTCGCCGTTTTCAAGGGAAGCTGTCAGGCATAGAGATGGTGGCCAAAGAGGACCTGGATCTGGTGAGGCTGCCCCCCCTCTCTACTGCACTCGTCTGTGAGACACCGTGGCTGGACGCGCGTCAGCCTATCACGCGGTAAACCGGTTACCGGTTCCAGAATCGATAACAGTTTCCAAAAGTCGGGAACCGGTCGCCGTTTCCAGTGGAACATCAATAATGAATGCCCTGATTGGCATGAGCAAACGTACACACCGCGTGGTGCATTATCTGTCGTTTATCAGCTAAAAAGTAAAGGTGCAGTCCTGCAATTACTCGGACTCCACTGGTGGCCAAATGGCCTCTGATAGAGGGAGCTATCATGGATAATTGTTGTACTCTTCCACCCTGACCAGACATGTTGGAAGAGGTGGGCCTACCGCGCACTGCTGGGTGGACAGGGGCGGTAGGGGGTATTTCAGAAACTTGCCCCATGGTTCCAACTGCAAAAATTTTACCGGTGACCGCTGGCTTGCAAGTCCAGTGTGTTAACCATTACACCATGGCAGCTCCTTGCCTTTCTCAGTTAAAAACCTAAGCATGCCGCGTTTATTACCAGACATTTGAAATTGGTAACCATCGTTTTTATCGTCTATTTCATTTGGTTACCGGTGCTGCAATAAAAACAATATTTGCTCAATAAATGAGGGCGTGTATGCACGCGCTTGCCGCTCTGTCCACATGCGCAGCCCAATCACCTGGTGGGCTTGAAGCACACCTACATCAAGCTCAGCTTCATCACCACGGAGGACCTCATCAAGGTGCGCAAAGACGTGTTCCCGGCGATCCGCAAGAATCGTGAGCGAGAGAAATCCAACGATGCCTACACGAGCATGCTGTCAAGGTGAGGGGTGGCCCCTGTGGGGTAGCTGGGCCGTGCAGTGACGCCTCTCCGTTATGCCACACTCGCTCACTCGGTCCCCTCACCTCACTCGGTCCCCTCATCTCACTCAGTTCACTCACCTTGCTCGTTCACTCAGTTCCTTTCGCCTCGCTCGTTCACTCGGTCCCCTCCTCTTACTCGGTCCCCTCACCTCACTCGGTCCCCTTGTTCACTCGGTCCCCTCGTCTCACTCGTTCACTCGGTTCCCTTGTTCACTTGGTCCCCTTGTTCACTCGGTCCCCTCGTCTCACTCGTTCACTCGGTCCCCTTGTTCACTCGGTCCCCTCGTCTCACTCGTTCACTCGGTCCCCTTGTTCACTCGGTCCCCTCGTCTCACTCGTTCACTCGGTCCCTTGTTCACTCGGTCCCCTCGTCTCACTCGTTCACTCGGTCCCCTTGTTCACTCGGTCCCCTTGTTCACTCGGTCCCCTCGTCTCACTCGTTCACTCGGTCCCCTTGTTCACTCGGTCCCCTCGTCTCACTCGTTCACTCGGTCCCCTTGTTCACTCGGTCCCCTTGTTCACTCGGTCCCCTCGTCTCACTCGTTCACTCGGTCCCCTTGTTCACTCGGTCCCCTCGTCTCACTCGTTCACTCGGTCCCCTTGTTAACTCGGTCCCCTTGTTAACTCGGTCCCCTCGTCTCACTTGTACACTCGGTCCCCTTGCCTCACTCGTTCACTCGGTCCCCTCGTCTCACTCGGTCCCCTTGTTCACTCGGTCCCCTCGCCTCACTTGGTCCCCTCGCCTCAGTCCTTCACTTGGAAATGTATAGCAGCCAAATACTGGAAATGCATGTTTTTAAATGTGGAGGGAAAAACCGGGAGACCCCGAGAAAAATTCACACTACCACAGGGGAACATGCAAACACCAAATATACAGGTGTCAGGGTTAGGATCAAACCCACGACCTCCTGCATACCGGACGAGGGAGGTAACATCTCGCCACCATGGCGCTCAGGCTCTTGAGAAGTGAAAACAAGTTTATTCCATGAAAGGCTGCATTGCCTTGGCTGTATGAAATGTCACCTGCCAATAGCAGAGGTGACATTTCAATTTGGAGCCACTCAAAGACAGAGTACTAGCGGCCTTTATGAGTCTCAATTGTTATGCACGTGCTCAGAAATCAAAAGTACAGGCAGTCCCCACTTTTATAACACAATGCGTTCCTGGAAACCCCATAGTGAATTAGATAGTCGGACCCTCTTTTCCCATAGACAGTAGAAGCAGAAACATCACTTGCCAATGCGTTTTTTCTTTAACGGCCATATTTAACAGGGTTGAATAGGTCAAAATCAACAAACACACTTGAGAATAACAAAAGCACCATGGCAAATCACATCGGAAACAAGACTGACTGTTGCAATGTGTTTGGAGTCATGTCGGAAGGTGAGTCACAAATAAACTTCCTGCGTAAATCGATCATTGGTGCATGACATAAACGTCGTGAATATAAAACGTCATAAATCGGACCGTCGTAAACCGCAAACCGTCTGTAAAAACATTGTTTATTATTTACGCTTGTTTACCCAGGAAAGCCTGAATCTCAAGACTTTTTGAGAGCGGGCAATGTTGCTATGTGTTTTCCCAAATAAGGTAATCATTCATCATTGGGATATTGTGGCCAATACCACTTCCTTTTTTTAGTTAGCTAAGGGAGGAAACAGACAAACCCAAAGAAAACTAATACAGAGCAGGAGTAACATGCAAACTCCTAAAAAAAAGACACCAGTTGCAATTCGAACCTAGGCCTT
Organism: Lampetra planeri; assembly: GCF_965212315.1. NCBI lineage: Eukaryota > Metazoa > Chordata > Hyperoartia > Petromyzontiformes > Petromyzontidae > Lampetra > Lampetra planeri. Next base: position 205,150 of record NC_136116.1, on the reverse strand, counting down.
TCTTATTGTGAGGCACAAGTGTGAACGTGGCATCACCCTGCTGTGCTAATTAATGAGCTCATCTCCAAACTAATCAAGTTACTACTTGAATAGGAAACGTTCTCGAAACATTGTTTTACTCTTGGTCCCAGTGCGCTGTCTGGAGGCAACTTGCTGGCAGAAGATGAGGGCAATTCCAAGAAAATGTCTGACCAGATGGAGAACATCACGGACATTCGGGAGTATGACGTCCCCTATCACGTGCGCGTGGCCATAGACCTCAAGATACACGTGGTGAGTGACTTGTTCATGTCACCACGAATCTGTCATTCTGTCTCGTTTGTTCTGCCTCATTCCTTCAATTAGTCTGCAAGTTCATCTGCGGTAGAGCAAAAGATTTCAAGTTGGCTGAGCGGTGGTAGGTTGGGGTTGCTAAAATGGATACTTTGTGAGGATTACAACTGTGGTTGTCCTATAAATAAACTCGCCCCTGCCATTGGAATGTGGAATTTCCATCACTGGCTCAGGACTGAGATGGGTAGAACCCAATGCTTACACTGCCCAATGTTTGTCATTTTGTGTGTAGCCTGATTCTGGTGGTGATGGTTTATGTCATTACTCAGATAAATAGTGATTATTATTTTGTTGTGGTGTTGTGATTCGCACCCACTGGCGCAACATGTTGGTGATTTCTGTTGTGATGCAGGCACACTGGTACAACGTGCGGATTCGGGGCAGTGCTTTTCCCCCTGAGATCACCCGGAGAGATGACCTGGTGGAGCGGCCGGTGAGTTTGCAGTCTTGTCGGGTCTGTGTTGGAGTGGGGGACGAGTGCAGAGCCGTGTGTCGGTGCATGTGTCTGTGTCTTTGGCTGGGTCGTCTAGCCCGCATGCTCAGCCACCGCATGTCCAAGCTTCTTCTGTTTGGCCGGATAGATGGGTCTAAACGGGAGTGGCACGGACTAGAGAAGAGATGGCCAGATGTGGTACATAAGGATGTGGAGCTGATTGGACTTGCCGATGACTGGTACCAGCAGTGTCAAGATCGGCCTCTGGAGGAAGTTTGTGAAGGACGCTGCTGGGGAGTTGGAAGCAGTCACCTTCCAGGAACAATGGAGGGCAGAGGAGCGACGCTCACAGCAACAAACGAGCATAGCACCGGGCGGCTAAAACGCAGAGAGTTGGCACGTGGGGAGCACAGTTGGTGCATCTGCCAATCATATCAGTTAATCACCTGGGTTCGTTCCGTGACGTTCTGCCAGAGGGCCTTCGACACTTATTGTTGTAGGCGCACAAGCTGATAGCTATGTGTGTTTAAACGATTGTGGTAGCTGATTGGTTTTACCATTGCACTACAATCCTGACTGCCTGTGTTCAATTTCTGGCTATGTGCATAATAATGGGGTAGTGGTAATTGAACCTGTCCTAGACCTCCCATAGGTTAGCCCGGCCTTCAATAATTACCTCATGCAATGTCTAAACGTTTGCACTGGGGAGACGAATACAGCGGGGAGTGGTTCTGAACACGATCCCCCTCCCGCGCAGTGCCATCCTTAACTGGTTATCACTAACTGTACTTACCCTTCAGCCTTTCAGGCTCAACGGGAGATGTTTTTATTTCTATTCTTTGGGTCTTTTGGTAAAGTCTTGTAGATGGTTCAAAGAATATAACAAAAAACTACGATGTTTCGATCACAACACAAGCAATGTCATCAGGAGGATGACGATTGCTTGTGTTGTCATCGAAACGTCGTAGTTTTTTATTTTCTTTGAACCATCTATGTGACTTTACCAAAAGACCCAAATAATATGAATTCCTGCAGTCATGAAAGCTTTAAGTGAAGATTTGTTTTAATTTCGTTAGTATTCTTTGGTTCTTTCGGTAAAGTCACATATAAAGATAAAATAATAAATTAAATTAAATACTAGCATACGACGTTTCGATTGCAACACAAGCAATCATCATCAGGTATAAATTAAATAGAAACACAAATCTAGTATACTTAGAAATGTAATGTAATGCAACATAGAGTCGGATAACATAATAGTCAACACCCTATCTGGTTGATTACGTTCTTCCTGAGAATGCTAAATTTGAGTGAGAGATTAAACACAGAACCAGAAACATATAGACAGACATATAAGCAGACAGATATCACAGAGATACATAGAGAGAGAGCAAACATAGGCACAAAGAGAAACTACGCCTCTGTGTCGAGGCCTTAAATAGTGAGAGGGGGGGCGGGGGCGGGGAGAGAGGGAGGGGTTAGAGAAATTAGCATGTCCATGAGTGGAAACGGTGAGTGGCAAGGTGTAAAAATCTTGAGAGAGGGGGGCAGGGGCGGAGAGAGAGGGGTTACAGAAATTAGCATGTCAATGAGTAGCACGATGAGTGGTACGGTGCGAAAGCTTGAAAAAATTAGGGGGCAGGGAGAGAGACACACTAAATTAAATAACCTAGCAAAAATTTCGAAATGTAATGCAATGCAACACAGAGGGTCGGTCAACACACAATTAACACATAGCCTGGTTGATTACGTTCTTCCAAAGATTGCTAAATTAGAATAGTAGGTTTTTACCCTTTTAACTGGTACAAAACTGACACCTTTATTCAAGGCATCATGTTTGCAATGACCACAACACAAGTAGTCAAAAAAGCAAACAAAAAGAAGCAACTCTGATAAGGATGATAATATGCACTGTCCTTGAAGTTGATTGGCCCACACCCGAGACGGCTTTCTTTAGAGCCTAGTCCCCATTGGTGTAGGGCCAGATGACACCAGAAGGCGTACAACTCAAACACAGTGCAATATCAGAGTATTGAGAGCTCGGGGTAAGCATTTACACTATGAGATCTCTTTTACCAGTGGCAAAATATAATAGTAGGTTTTTACCCTTTTAACTGGTACAAAACTGACACCTTTATTCAAGGCATCATGTTTGCAATGACCACAACACAAGTAGTCAAAAAAGCAAACAAAAAGAAGCAACTCTGATAAGGATGATAATATGCACTGTCCTTGAAGTTGATTGGCCCACACCCGAGACGGCTTTCTTTAGAGCCTAGTCCCCATTGGTGTAGGGCCAGATGACACCAGAAGGCGTACAACTCAAACACAGTGCAATATCAGAGTATTGAGAGCTCGGGGTAAGCATTTACACTCTGAGATCTCTTTTACCAGTGGCAAAATATAATAGTAGGTTTTTACCCTTTTAACTGGTACAAAACTGACACCTTTATTCAAGGCATCATGTTTGCAATGACCACAACACAAGTAGTCAAAAAAGCAAACAAAAAGAAGCAACTCTGATAAGGATGATAATATGCACTGTCCTTGAAGTTGATTGGCCCACACCCGAGACGGCTTTCTTTAGAGCCTAGTCCCCATTGGTGTAGGGCCAGATGACACCAGAAGGCGTACAACTCAAACACAGTGCAATATCAGAGTATTGAGAGCTCGGGGTAAGCATTTACACTATGAGATCTCTTTTACCAGTGGCAAAATATAATAGTAGGTTTTTACCCTTTTAACTGGTACAAAACTGACACCTTTATTCAAGGCATCATGTTTGCAATGACCACAACACAAGTAGTCAAAAAAGCAAACAAAAAGAAGCAACTCTGATAAGGATGATAATATGCACTGTCCTTGAAGTTGATTGGCCCACACCCGAGATGGCTTTCTTTAGAGCCTAGTCCCCATTGGTGTAGGGCCAGATGACACCAGAAGGCGTACAACTCAAACACAGTGCAATATCAGAGTATCATCCTTATCAGAGTTGCTTCTTTTTGTTTGCTTTTTTGACTACTTGTGTTGTGGTCATTGCAAACATGATGCCTTGAATAAAGGTGTCAGTTTTGTACCAGTTAAAAGGGTAAAAACCTACTATTATATTTTGCCACTGGTAAAAGAGATCTCATAGTGTAAATGCTTACCCCGAGCTCTCAATACTCTGATATTGCACTGTGTTTGAGTTGTACGCCTTCTGGTGTCATCTGGCCCTACACCAATGGGGACTAGGCTCTAAAGAAAGCCGTCTCGGGTGTGGGCCAATCAACTTCAAGGACAGTGCATATTATCATCCTTATCAGAGTTGCTTCTTTTTGTTTGCTTTTTTGACTACTTGTGTTGTGGTCATTGCAAACATGATGCCTTGAATAAAGGTGTCAGTTTTGTACCAGTTAAAAGGGTAAAAACCTACTATTATATTTTGCCACTGGTAAAAGAGATCTCATAGTGCTAAATTAGAAGTTAAGTGTGAAATTTGAAAAAACACAGACACGAAGACTGATAGACAAGCAGAGAGAGAGACAACGAAAAAACCCAGAGAGAGAGAGAACAAACAAACTTAAAACTTCCCCGTAGAAGTGGTTCAAACTTAATTTGGAGCTTTCGTGACTGCAGGAATTATTCTTTGGTTCTTTCAGTAAAGTTTCTCTTTGTGCCTATGTTTGCTCTCTCTCTATGTATCTCTGTGATATCTGTCTGCTTATATGTCTGTCTATATGTTTCTGGTTCTGTGTTTAATCTCTCTCTCAAATTTAGCATTCTCCGGAAGAACGTAATCAACCAGATAGGGTGTTGACTGTTATGTTATCCGACTCTGTTGTATTACATTACATTTCTAAGTATACTAGATTTGTGTTTATATTTAATTTATACCTGATGACGATTGCTTGTGTTGCAATCGAAACGTTGTATGCTAGTATTTAATTTAATTTATTATTTTATCTTTATACGTGACTTTACCGAAAGAACCAAATAATAATTCCTGCAGTCACGAAAGCTCCAAATTAAGTTTCGTTAGTATTGAGAGAAATGGGAATCGGTGGTTTGGTGCTTCACGCACTGCGCTTTGAATCTGCCAAAATGTGTTGGAGTCTTAGCAATGCACATCCACCAGTGCTTATTGGTATATTAACCTGGGCTTTCTCTAGGTTAACTCAGCCTAAAAGGATTACAGGTGTATTGTGTGAACGTCCGCAATGTGGTAATGATGGAGGTTCACGGCTGGCCAGTGTTATTAGATGTGCACATGCGCTAAGGTGATTGTGAATTCCAGATTACCGTGGTTGTTTTCAGGACCCAGTGGTTCTGGCCTTTGACATCGAGACGACCAAGCTGCCCCTGAAGTTCCCCGATGCTGAGACAGACCAGATCATGATGATCTCATACATGGTTGATGGCCAGGTAAGGTCACCTGTTTACAGGCTCCATTGTTGGGTCCAGCCAAGTCACGTCACATGTCTGTCATGAAGAGTAGCGTTGTTTATCGCCTGTTTTCACAGATTTTGTCGTTTGAAATTTCAGTCACTTTCAGGTCTCCAAAAAACTCACCGAGTCTCAAGACTCTTTTTCAGGAGGGTCCCGCTAAGTGTTCACGGTTGGGGTGATGATTGCCATGTGCTTCCCAATTAAGTACAGGTATCCCTCTTTATGAAAGAGATGTGTTCTGCAAAAAACACGCATAATACGAAATTTCGTGAATCGGTATGGCTTTTCCAATTTATTTAATACAAAAAATTATGGATGTCTTTAGATAGTCATTCCAGCGTTACTAACCTAAATATATACACCGAAATCACTTCACAATAAAAAAATTAGAATAAAGAACATACATTAAAATTATCATATAACTAATTTTAACATTTTTTTTACCGTTCTTGGGAACTCACAAAAGATCTGCATGTTGGAATGCCTGGAAAGTTGATGTAGAGGCGGTTTCGTTGCACTGCAGGGACACCGTGTTGCTGTCGTGGATGGATCACGCAGCCTCCCGGGTGCTTTTTGTTTGATCATCTTATGGCGTGTGCCATTTGAACTTCGTTTACGTGGAAATTTTATTTTTTAAATGGAAAAAAATCCATAATTTGTCAATTGCATTATCACAAAATTTCGTAAACCGAACGTTCATAAATTGAGGGATTGCTACTTGGCAAGTAATTTGTTTAAAAAATAAATTGGACCTTGACACCAGTGCACAGCGGCCGACTGTTCTTCAAATGAAGTCGTGAGATATTTCGTGTCCACTGAAGCAGAAGTTGCATAGTATTTTGTTGAAAATACATGCGCAGTATTAACCAGGGTGGCCTGCCGGATTCGAATCATGAACATCTCTCATTATCGGCGAACGCTCTACCGCTCGCTATTGTTATGTCAGTCACACTGATGTAACAAAATTCCTAGAGCTGGAATTTAATTTGAAAGTAAGTGAAACTCCTAATTTAAGTTGGCCTGGTTTTTTTTACATTAATCAAAATCAGCTGATGACCCTATTGGCAGGCATGTTCTCCAACTGTCATGTTTGCTTGGAATATAGAATAGTCACAAACACAATTGTCAGCAGTTGCGGAACATATTTGCCAACAAGGACTCTCCATTTTGATAATGTTGATGTTCTATGTAAAATTAATGACGATTGGACAAGAATAACTGGAGAATATGTTTAAATTGAAAATAAGTAAATATAATTTCAAACAAGCAGACAGCTTTAGGATGAGTGCGGCTTGGAAATGTATCATTAAATAATAACATGGCAACCTTTTTAAAAAGTGTGTGTACATTTGTAATGACCAGGAGGGATAATCATGGGTAAGGGTGCGTTATATAATAACCAATTATGAGGGGGGCGTAACTGTGCTAAAGGTGAAAGGTGGGGTCAGTCTGGAATCTCTGGGAACCTGCTCGAAGGTTCTAGAAGGGGCGTGGCTAGAGGCGGGGCCTGGCCACGCCGAGGAGTATATAGGGGGGACGTGACCGACAATTCGGGGCTGTCGTTGGTTCCGGGTCCTGGCTGCCGTCGCTGTCTTCGCCGTCATCTCTTCTCCATCGTCCAGCCGCATGGCTGATCCGCTGTACGGCTCCCATCGTCGTCGCCTCTATATTAGTCAGCCAGCTATATAGTTAGACGCCGACGATGGGGCTGTGTGGATGGGTCACCTATGCGAAGCCCCATATATATACTCGCCTTTTGCCTGTCCAAGGACAGGTGTATTTCAGTAAATCTAAAACTTGCAAGCGAAAAACAGACCGCGACGTGATATTCATTGCATCAATTCGTGTGCAATTTGTAAGGGCGCGGTGACACAGACTTATTTCATTTAAAGGTTATAATCTCTTGTTCATCATGACGTCCTTTTTACTTCTATGTCTCAATAGCTTTACTGAGATCGCGTGACGTGAGGGTTCTGCCTTTGTAGTGAGGGTTATAAGTTTACGCTGAGGAGGGGGGAGGAGGCACCTCGCCCCCCCCCCCCATGTGGAGTGATGTCACCCGCTCATGAATATTAATGACGGGGGGGGGGTGCGCCATGTGGAGTGATGTCACGTGCGTTTCACACAAATAGACATTCTTGGCTCATTATGGTGCCTGTAAGTGTGAGACATATAAAAGGAGCCCTCTGCACGTCGTGTCATGGAAGTCGCTCACTACACATTGATTGAAAATAATCCAGCTGAATTATAACGTGACTAACCATTTAGTATAACTGACTTACTAACCAGTATTATCACGTAAATCTGTACCTCACATTCACATATACTGTATAATATTTTTTTTTTTATAATTTAACAACTCATCTTCTTGGTTCTTTCGGTAAAGTCACGTAGAAGGGAAGTAATAAAATAATAAAAATAAAACATAATAAAACAATTCTCACGACGTTTCGGCCACAACGCAAGCAGCCATCCTCAGGCGAAGAATGAAACACCCCAAGCTTGGAGCGTATATTTAAGCTGGGTTAGAGGGGGGGGAGGTGGGAAGAAGAGCGCCTAAACAAAATAATTTGCATATCAAGAGGAATTCAGCATATGGAAAATGCGTAGGAGGTGGGCGGGGGGGGTTCCAAATCAATACTATGCCCGTGCATTATGCAGGATTAGCAGCATCAAAGGGGGGGGGGGAAGGGGTGGAGCATTAACAAAGGAAAGGAATGTTAATAGTATGTAGCTGTAGTTACTAAACAACCACGTAAAAAACTACAGTATAAACTGCATGACAAACTAAAGTATAAACTACATAGCATCATCAGTAAACTTACTATACTCTACAATAAGCTGAGTTACTAACAGTAAGTAATACATGAAAAATTCTACGTTGTAAAAAATTATATAATATGCTTCCATCTAAACTTTATTCTCTTACATCACACGCGTCTATACCGTATTATATACTTCCATAGGCAAAACCAACATTAAATTACATACTGTATTGCTATAAACCACCCTATACCTTATACATTTTTAATATAACACTATGTATTATTCTACCCACCCTAATGTGTATCAAAATGGTTTATTACGTCCTTCCAGTGATTGCTAAGCCAGAATCCATCTTCTCGGTTAAAATTGTCTCTGTGTTTGTAAATGTGGATCGCCTCATGTACGAATCTCTCATGATAGCCAGATGGCTTGCAGAGAACCTCTGTCTTGGAGAAGTCAATGTCATGTGAGCCCACTGAGTTGTAACAGTGATCTGCCACGGCTGAGGTGTTTGTCCTACAGTGTTTCAGGTCAGCTTTATGTTCACGGATGCGGTCCGAGACATGTCGTTTGGTTTCCCCAATGTAACTGCTACCACAGAGGCAACTTAGTTTGTAGACACCAGGGTACTGTATGTCTGGAACCACATCTTTTACAGACGGTACCAGATCACGGATTTTATGTACTGTGTTGAATCGGACCTGGATCTTGTGTTTAATCAGGATTTTGGAGATCTTTTTTGTGACCCCAGCAATGTAGGGTAAGGTGATGGTCTTGAAAGGCTCCTCAACAGGATCTTTCTTGGTGGTTGGAGTGATGGCTTTGCGGATTGTGTAGTCGGAGTAACCATTAGCCTTAAGAGCTTGGCGTACGTGTTTGAGTTCACTGGAAATGTGTTCATGGTCGGAGATGCATTGGGCTCTATGATATAGAGTCTTGATGAGAGAATTCTTCTGGGATGGATGGTGGTGGGAATCCGGTTTTAGATAAGCATCCGTGTGGGTGGCTTTCCTGTAGACAGAGTGGCTCATTGAACCATCAGGTCTCCTTTTGATTAGGACATCCAAAAAGGGTAGCTTGCCATCATTTTCGACTTCCATGGTGAATCTGATGGCTGGGTGTATGGAATTGATATGGTCGAGAAATTGGTCTAGAGCAGGCCGGCCATGTGGCCAGATGACAAAAGTGTCGTCTACGTACCTCTTCCATAAGGTCGGGCGTAGAGTCGCAGTCTGGATGGCGTCCGTCTCAAATTTCTCCATGAAGATGTTGGCTACAACCGGAGATAAGGGGGAGCCCATTGGGGTGCCCTCAATTTGCTTGTAGAAGGTTCCATTCCAGGTGAAGTATGTATTGGTTAAGCAGTGTCTCACCAGGGGGGGTACCCCAGCATTCAGTCCTTGATGAACCAAGTCTTCAATGATTGCGATGGTGTCAGGCACAGGCACCTTGGTGAACAAGGAAACCACATCAAAACTGACAAGCAGGTCGTCTGGGGACAGGGCAATCCCCTTGATTGTTGATACCAGGTCAGTAGAGTTTAGTACTGCAGAGGTGGTTTTTCCAGTGAAAGGCCGTAGGATTTCGGACAAAAAACGAGCCAGTTTGTAAGTCGGGGAGTTGATAGTAGAGACAATGGGACGAAGAGGTGTATCTTCTTTATGTATCTTTGGCAAGCCGTACAATCTTGGTGGCCTGGCTGCAGAAGGTTTCAACGAGAACTGTTTGGTCTGATCAATTAATGCGGTTGAAGCAGAAATGATGTTGTTGGTTTTGGAGACGAGGCTGTTGGTGGGGTCTCTTTTTATTTTTGTATAGCTGCCATCGGTGAGTAGTTCTTGAATTTTGTTGTTGTATTCTATTTTGTCCATGATGACAGTGGCATTGCCTTTGTCGGCTGAGAGGATGACAATGTCATCCCTCTTTTTTAATTGAGCTAATTCAAAACGCTCATCTTTGCTGATGTTGCTAGCTGGCATCTTAGCGTTTTTGAGGGTTAAGATGCCAGCTAGCAACATCAGCAAAGATGAGCGTTTTGAATTAGCTCAATTAAAAAAGAGGGATGACATTGTCATCCTCTCAGCCGACAAAGGCAATGCCACTGTCATCATGGACAAAATAGAATACAACAACAAAATTCAAGAACTACTCACCGATGGCAGCTATACAAAAATAAAAAGAGACCCCACCAACAGCCTCGTCTCCAAAACCAACAACATCATTTCTGCTTCAACCGCATTAATTGATCAGACCAAACAGTTCTCGTTGAAACCTTCTGCAGCCAGGCCACCAAGATTGTACGGCTTGCCAAAGATACATAAAGAAGATACACCTCTTCGTCCCATTGTCTCTACTATCAACTCCCCGACTTACAAACTGGCTCGTTTTTTGTCCGAAATCCTACGGCCTTTCACTGGAAAAACCACCTCTGCAGTACTAAACTCTACTGACCTGGTATCAACAATCAAGGGGATTGCCCTGTCCCCAGACGACCTGCTTGTCAGTTTTGATGTGGTTTCCTTGTTCACCAAGGTGCCTGTGCCTGACACCATCGCAATCATTGAAGACTTGGTTCATCAAGGACTGAATGCTGGGGTACCCCCCCTGGTGAGACACTGCTTAACCAATACATACTTCACCTGGAATGGAACCTTCTACAAGCAAATTGAGGGCACCCCAATGGGCTCCCCCTTATCTCCGGTTGTAGCCAACATCTTCATGGAGAAATTTGAGACGGACGCCATCCAGACTGCGACTCTACGCCCGACCTTATGGAAGAGGTACGTAGACGACACTTTTGTCATCTGGCCACATGGCCGGCCTGCTCTAGACCAATTTCTCGACCATATCAATTCCATACACCCAGCCATCAGATTCACCATGGAAGTCGAAAATGATGGCAAGCTACCCTTTTTGGATGTCCTAATCAAAAGGAGACCTGATGGTTCAATGAGCCACTCTGTCTACAGGAAAGCCACCCACACGGATGCTTATCTAAAACCGGATTCCCACCACCATCCATCCCAGAAGAATTCTCTCATCAAGACTCTATATCATAGAGCCCAATGCATCTCCGACCATGAACACATTTCCAGTGAACTCAAACACGTACGCCAAGCTCTTAAGGCTAATGGTTACTCCGACTACACAATCCGCAAAGCCATCACTCCAACCACCAAGAAAGATCCTGTTGAGGAGCCTTTCAAGACCATCACCTTACCCTACATTGCTGGGGTCACAAAAAAGATCTCCAAAATCCTGATTAAACACAAGATCCAGGTCCGATTCAACACAGTACATAAAATCCGTGATCTGGTACCGTCTGTAAAAGATGTGGTTCCAGACATACAGTACCCTGGTGTCTACAAACTAAGTTGCCTCTGTGGTAGCAGTTACATTGGGGAAACCAAACGACATGTCTCGGACCGCATCCGTGAACATAAAGCTGACCTGAAACACTGTAGGACAAACACCTCAGCCGTGGCAGATCACTGTTACAACTCAGTGGGCTCACATGACATTGACTTCTCCAAGACAGAGGTTCTCTGCAAGCCATCTGGCTATCATGAGAGATTCGTACATGAGGCGATCCACATTTACAAACACAGAGACAATTTTAACCGAGAAGATGGATTCTGGCTTAGCAATCACTGGAAGGACGTAATAAACCATTTTGATACACATTAGGGTGGGTAGAATAATACATAGTGTTATATTAAAAATGTATAAGGTGGTTTATAGCAATACAGTATGTAATTTAATGTTGGTTTTGCCTATGGAAGTATATAGTACGGTATAGACGCGTGTGATGTAAGAGAATAAAGTTTAGATGGAAGCATATTATATAATTTTTTACAACGTAGAATTTTTCATGTATTACTTACTGTTAGTAACTCAGCTTATTGTAGAGTATAGTAAGTTTACTGATGATGCTATGTAGTTTATACTTTAGTTTGTCATGCAGTTTATACTGTAGTTTTTTACGTGGTTGTTTAGTAACTACAGCTACATACTATTAACATTCCTTTCCTTTGTTAATGCTCCCCCCCTTCCCCCCCCCCCTTTGATGCTGCTAATCCTGCATAATGCACGGGCATAGTATTGATTTGGAACCCCCCCCGCCCACCTCCTACGCATTTTCCATATGCTGAATTCCTCTTGATATGCAAATTATTTTGTTTAGGCGCTCTTCTTCCCACCTCCCCCCCCTCTAACCCAGCTTAAATATACGCTCCAAGCTTGGGGTGTTTCATTCTTCGCGTGAGGATGGCTGCTTGCGTTGTGGCCGAAACGTCGTGAGAATTGTTTTATTATGTTTTATTTTTATTATTTTATTACTTCCCTTCTACGTGACTTTACCGAAAGAACCAAGAAGATGAATCCCTGCAGTCACGAAAGCTTTAAATCGAAATTTAACAACTATTTAGTACAGCTAATTAAGTATAACTAACTTGTTTCACCAGATAAGTATACCTTTATGTTAACATATCTAAAATAATGTATTATCAGCTTCATAACATCATTCATGTGAATATATTAACATCTAAGTTTCACTTGCTGCCACTTCCTCTTCCGTTGTGGGTGCACTTTGATGACATCGCACTACCTATTCACAATTTCTTGCAACTGGCCGTACCTATTTGTTAAATGTTGTGAGATTGCTCTCGAACACACCGGTGTGATGAAGGAGTAATAATTTGGCACGTTTGGCTACGTCTCCAGGGATACCTCATCACCAACCGGGAGGTCGTCTCGGAGGACATTGAGGACTTTGAGTTTACACCGAAGCCCGAATATGAAGGTCCCTTCACCATCTTCAACGAGGCCGATGAGGTACAGCTGATGTTTCATTAAACCAGCTTAAGCTCAGAGTGACTTGGTGCTCAATTTAGAATCTTTATTTTATCTAGACTGGAGAGGAATCCAATGATATATTAATCTCGTTTTCACAGATGTCCAGGTGGGGAGTATCGGCAAGTTACAACAACACACAATAAACAAAAATAAGGACAGAAAACAAAAAACAATGAGGATTGAGGCATTGATGGTTATGTCCCATTTGCATCCCTGAGCGAATGGTGGAAGTTCCACATTCTTATGGTGGGGGCGAGTTTATCCATAGGACAACCATTGTCATTTCCAGAAAGTAGTTTTCATTTAATCGACCCTAGAGGGATGATGGGCTGAGTCAACCCCCAACTATAATTTGAACTCACAACCGTCCACTTTGGTAATGGCTCGCTCCACCGCTGAGCTATCCGGCCAAATATAAATCTTTTGTTTTTTGTAACGGATCATGTTTAATCAAAATCTGCCCATTGCCGGCTTTTACTTATGAACTTATTTTTCTTCATGTCCCATATGGAAAGTACATGGAAGTTTAGGTCCAAGTTTAAGTTGGTGAGACGTGATAGCTTGTAAACTAAGCTCATTGCACGGTGCTTTGGACAGGCTGGACTCCTGCAGAGGTTTTTCGATCACCTCCACGAAACCAAACCAAACATCTTCGTGACCTACAACGGCGACTCTTTTGACTGGTGAGGTCCGCAGATCACAACGCGTCTCAACCGATGCAAACGCAGCTCATCCCAATATGCGTGCATGTCAGTCTGTGTGTGAACTTCTCATCCGAATGCCTTTATCGGAATCTGTAATATAGCACTTTTCGTGCATGTGTGCGCATGCGTTTTTGTGCACGTGTTTGTAATTAGCTTGCTTGCTTGTTTGTGCGTGTGTGTTTGTGTGTAGTGGGGAGCGGTGGCGCAGCAGTTAGCATGCTGCGCTACGAACTTAATGACCCTAGTTCGATTCCCGCTCACGGCCAACACCAGTGATGATTATCTGAACCGCACCTGGGCCTCCTCGAGGTCGACTCGGCATCATGTTAGTACTTGGTGCGGTGTCTAAACATTGGCACTGGGGAGACAAAAGGCGGCCGGGGCACTTGCCCCAACAGTCTGTTAAGGCTATACGGGGATCTTTGTACTTGTATATGGATGTATGTAATATGTTTGAGTGTTGTTCATGTGTGCGCGTCTTGTGTTGGGGGTTCGAGGCCGTTTGTGGAGCGGCGTGCTCTCGAGCATGGCCTGGATCTGCTCATTGAGACCGGGTTCCAGAAGGATTCGCAGGGAGAGTACAAGGCCACACAAGCACTGCACATGGACTGTCTACGGTAACATGTTCTGCAACGTCATCGTCATGATCGTTAGCATCAACAATTGTAGTTTTTTTCCAAGTCTGCACTGCACATTGTTATAGCCGGCAGGTGGCGCAGAAATAGTGCTTGTGCCTCACGGCAAGAAAGTCCTGGGTTTGATTCTCAATGCTGGGCACCTTTCAGAGTTTGTATGTTTTCCCTCTGTTCTGCATGTGCTTTCTCCGGTTTCGTCCCATAGCTAAAATACACACACAGTCTAACTGTTTTTGGCCAAAACAATCCCAATGCTGAAAAATTCACTGTAAATTACTTCATTGGTATTACGTATAGTAACATCATGTCACTAAATGTTATTAGAGCACATTTATTTTTTGCTTAGTGGACCCCATGATGGTAGCTGTGCCTGTGCAGAAAAAGGCAACTTCACACGGCCTTATTACTAATACTTTGACGCAAATTTAGTATTTGCATTCTTATAATGCAATGCGACAATACGTGGCAATTTTGCCATGTAATTGGCAGGTAATTATGGACCTTGATGCCGGCACATAGTTACCTCCGCTTCTCGAAGACCACCGTGAAGCAGATGGCGCATATTGTAGCACAGTTACCGCATCCGCAGCAGTGGTCACTGGGCCGCCAGTAGGGGGCAATGTTGCTGTGTGTAATGCTTATCGGGAAGTGGCGTGGTACACCCCGCCTTCGTAGGTGCACGCGGGTAGCCATCGTGAGTTTGCGCCGTGTGTATATGTGGGGATCGAGCAGCTGGGTGAAGAGGGACAGCTACCTGCCGGTTGGCTCGCACAACCTCAAGGCGGCCGCCAAGGCGAAGCTGGGGTACGACCCCGTTGAGCTGGATCCCGAGGAGATGTGTCGCATGGCAGCTGAAGAGCCACAGGTGTGGGCACAATGTCGATTAATGTTCACGTTTCAAGTTCTATATAGAGGCGAGAGTTGGCGATCAGCAAACATTTTGTGAAATTCCCTTTTCCATGGGCTCTGAGTTGCCATACCCTGGCTTGCCATGAGAAGGCCGTAGAGCAAGTTGACTAATCACACCATCGGTTTCCATCTGTATGGGGATCGAGTGTATCCCCCCTCACGTGCATGGATTTTCTCCGGGTGCTCTGGTTTTCTCGCACTTGAATAAGTCGTTAATTGTCTGAAAACCTCTTAAAATAAAATCCAATGCAGGACCGTCCTGAAAAAGAGTCTTATTCCTGAATAAATAAGTAAATTATCATTATATTTATTATTAAAGGCTATATGGGGGATCTTCGTCTATGTGATCCACTGTTGCTGCTGCCCACTGTCTGCGTGTAGACGCTGGCCACGTACTCGGTGTCGGACGCGGTGGCCACCTACTACATGTACATGAAATACGTGCACCCGTTCATTTTCGCGCTCTGCACCATCATCCCCATGGAGCCGGACGAGGTGAGTACTCCTCCACATGTGCCGTCGCGTGGCCCAGTGGTATTGTGCGTGCCATTTTGTCGCAGAGGTTGCTGTTTCAAATCCGGCAGGATGCCTTGGTTTAATATTTATCTATTTTTTATTGCTTACTCGAAAGCCTTGATGAGTTTCAATAATTTTTTGTTTAGGTGGGTCCTGCCAAGTTTCATGGTAGGGGGCGATGTTGCAATGTATAATCCCAATCGAGTAGTTTGTAAATATTTTTTCAGCATTGGGACGTTTTGGCCAATACTGGTTACATTGTATGTTTTTACATACTCTTTGGGTCTTTCGGTAAAGTTGTGACTTTACCGAAAGACCCAAAGAGTATGAATTCCTGCAGTCATGAAAGCTTTAAGTCAAGATTGTATGTTTTGTTATGCTATGGAAGGAAACTGGAGAACCCAGAGAAAATCCCTGTAGAACAGGGGGAGAACATACAAACTCGACATAGAAAGGCGCCCCAGTTGGGAATAGATCCCAGAACATTCACAGATGGTGTTAAAGATCCCGTGATGGCATTTGAAGAAGAGTCGGCCATCCTGTGCTGGTGTCAGGGGCCAAATTTATAATATTACTTGCTAATTAATTGGGAAACATACCATTCGTCACCGCCCACTGTAAAAACATGGCAGGACCCTCTTGAAAAAGAGTCTTGAAACTCGGTGGGACTTTCATGTTTAAACAAGCGTGACAGTAAGCATCATTGTCTCGAGTCTAACACGGTTTAGAGTTCATCATTGGGATGTTAAACAGCTGCTTGCTAACAACACCCTCTCTGGCAGCGAATGCGCTTACACACGGGTTTGGGGGTGGTGGCGCAGTGATTAGCGCGCTGCACTTCGAACCCGGCGACCCGAGTTCGATTTTTGCTCACGGCCAACATCGATGACAAATATCTGAAGGGGTCCTGGGTCTCCACTAGGTCAACTCGGCCTCAAATGAGTACCATGTAGTGTGCAAACATCACCACTCGGGGACAAAGGCGGCCGGGCGTGGTGCTGGCCACCCACCCCATCACGTACCGTGCTGGCCTTCATAGGCATTGCTCGCTAACAGCACTTGCCCCTACAGTCTGTTATCAGCTATACGGGGGATGTTTGTCTTTGGCTTTGTCACAGGTGCTTCGGAAGGGCTCTGGCACTCTGTGCGAGGCACTACTCATGGTGCAGGCATTCCATGCCAACATCGTGTTCCCCAACAAGCAGCAGGAGGAGTTCAACCGGCTAACGGGCGACGGCCACGTGCTGGACTCGGAGACCTATGTAGGGGGCCACGTGGAGGCCCTGGAGTGCGGCGTCTTCCGCAGTGACATTCCCTGTCGCTTCAAGATGGTTGGTGTCAACGTTTTCTCCCTGCAGTGGTGGTGTCGCGACGTGCCTGAATAATAATTATAATGATGATGAATCATAATGATTTGTTTTGATTGAGCACCGTTTATGCCGGGACATCTCAAACCCTCCCAACACGTGGCAGAATGTTGCCTCTTCTTTGCATCTAAACGCTATGCCGTCTCTGGGTTACAGGCATGCACCACCACATCTGACTGCTGAAGATTAGTGGCGAGGGTGATGCCGGGACACTTGCACTGTGTGCTGATGAGCACTGATCAGTGATAGTGAGGGTGACGCTGCGAACATGCGACTGTGTCTGATAGAACCCAGGTGTGTTTGAGGAGCTCATGGAGAAGGTTGAGACCACCCTGAAGCATGCGCTGGAGGAGGAGGAAAAGATTCCTCTGGACAAGGTCAACAACTTCTCTGAGGTTGGTGGATGTGAAAATTACACATCTTTGGTTGGGACCAGAAAAATCACTAGTGGCCAGCAGCCAGCCTTGATGTGTGATAACAGGTGAGTGTCGTAGGTGGCGAGCAGTAGATAGTGTTATGCACTTCGAACCCAACGAACCGAGTTCGATCCCACTTACGGCCAACACCGGTGATGATTTTTTTAATCGGTCTTGGGCCTCCCCTAGGTCGACTCAGCTTGAAATGAGGACCTGCTCCGATGTGTAAACATCACCACTGGGTAGACAAAGGCGGCCATAGTACTTGCCACCCACCCCCTTGTGTGCCATGCCGGCTTTCATAGGTGCTCACTAAAAGCACTTGCCCCACCACTATGTTTAGTCGATACGGGGATCTATGCAGGACCGAAGCGGTCCTGCATAGATGCCATATTCTCTGTCCTTGATGTAGGGCATTTCAACGTGACTTACATTTCTGTCTTGTGGCGCTTACTTTATTTGACATATTTTTCGACCACATAGTTTGGGAAGTTTTTCATTGCTGTACCAGAGGAATTTTTTATCCGCTACAGATACAATGAAAGGCTGATCGATGCCCTGATGTGATCAAGGGTTTGCTCCCTATAGTCAACCATGTTATTTTTTATGATTATTTCATGATTGCTCCTCATTCTGAGAAAGAGTTGGATGCTCTAATGCTGAACCTCGAGTGTTCACTAAGAGGTGGGGCCTTACCATCAGCCCCACCAAATACTAAGCACCTGCCTGGATATGTTGTGCCATCAAACACTCCACGCCCTCAACTCCCCATGAGTGATTGGGAAGTTGTGGAGGGAGTGGACAAGATTTCATACCTGGGCAGTGTGCTTCTGACCAGCTCCGGTTTGACAGCAGATGTCTCACTCCGAATCAGTCGGGGGCAGTATTATGTTTCCATTGGTTAATTAACACTGTGTGAAAGCTACCAGGTTCGTCACTCCTCAAGAACCTTTCAGGTTTTTTCAAACCCAAAGGTTTGTTATGGCCTCCCTTCTCTATGCATGTGAAAAGTGGACCCCTCGAATGGAACATCTGCGCCGATTAGAAACATTCAGTTTGGCCTGCCTACGTTTCATCCTGGGTTTAACCAGCCTGGATTGTGTGAGGAGCTCACAGATCCTTGAACGATCTGGACCCAGTCCCATCACTGAGCTCCTCCATTAAGCAAGGCTGCTTTGGCTGGGTCATGTAGCCCACATTCCCAAGCAGCTTCTATTTGGTCGGATAGAGGGGGCTAAATGTGCCCGGCACTGGATAGAGAAGAGATGGGCTGATGTGGTAGAGGAATATGTGGAGTTGAGTGGACTTGCTGATGACCGATACCAGTAGTGTCAAGATTTGTTTTGATGGAAGAGGCTCTTTAAAGACGCTACTTGGCAGTTGGAAGCAGTCGCCCACCAACAACAGTGGAGGGTAGAGGGGCAGCCAATTGGCACATAGGGGACACAATTGGCACATAGGGGACACATCTGCCAGTCATCTCAGTTGACCCATGACATCTGGGTCTGTTTCATGACCTCACAGCATTGAGCCTTCAGACACTTCACATGGCCTAAGGGTTCACCTAACTTTGCACAAGCACCATGGTGATGTCACCGCCACTTAGCGTTGAACAGCGGTTGTCGTTGCTGTTGTGTGCGTGCACCCACTCCACACAGGTGTGCGAGGAGGTGCGGTCCAAGCTTCGTGCTTTGCAGGAAGTGCCAAGCCGGATCGAGTGTCCACTCATTTACCACCTGGACGTGGGGGCCATGTACCCCAACATCATCCTGACCAACCGCCTGCAGGTGCAGCCTTGCACGCTCGCCCAATGCTCCATTTGGCGTCACGTGATCTTTGCACATGGGCTCGGTGGATTATTACGACGTGATAGGAATATGAGCAGCAGGGTCACGTAGCGGTAACAATCATGTCCCACGGCAAGACAGGCCTAGTTTTGATTCCTGACTTTTGAGTTTATTCTTTCCCTGCTCTGAATGGGTTTTATCTTGGTTCTGCGATTTCCTAACTTAGCAGAACCATCCTGAAACAGAGTAAAGATTCGGTGAGGTTTTTCCTGAGCAAACAAGCATATTAATAAAATGTATTGAATTTCGATTTAAAGCTTTCGTGACTGCAGGGATCAATCTTCTTGGTTCTTTCGGTAAAGTCACGTAGAAGGGAAATAATAAAAATAAAACATAATAAAATAATTCTCACGATGTTTCGGCCACAACGCAAGCAGACGTCCTCAGGTGAAGAATGAAACACCACCAAGCTTGGAGCGTATATTTAAGCTGGGTTGGAGGGGGAAGAAGAGCGCCTTGACAAAAGAATTTGCATATCAAGAGGAATTTAGCATATTTATGGGAAATACGTAGGAGGTAGGCGGGGGGTTTCAAAGTCATATTATGCCTGTGCATTATGCAGGATTACCGAAAGAACCAAGAAGAAAAATTTATTGATTTGAAGCCTTCGTGACTGCAGGAATTACTCTTTGTTTCTTTCGGGAAAGTCACGTAGAAAGAAAATAAATTAAATAATAGAATACGGCGTTTCGATTGCAATGCACGCAATCGTCATCAGGTAAGAATGAATGAGAAAAAAACCTAGTAAACTTAGAAATATAATACAATATAAAACAGTCGGCTAACACAACAGTCAACACCCTACCTGGTTGATTACATTCTTCCAAAGATTGCTAAATTTGAGAGAGAATCAAAACACAGACACGGAGACACATAGAGAGACACAAGCAGAGAGAGACAACACAGACACACATAGGCACAGAGAGAAACAACACCTCTGTGTCGAGGCCTTAAATAGAGAGAGGGGGGGGATGGGGGTTGGGGCAGAGAGAGATGGGGGGGGGGGGGGTAGAGAAATTAGCATGTCAATGAGAGAGTTGTGTGGAAATCCACCCCGTAGCAGCCGGGGGAGAGAAAGAGCAAATGGAGAAAACAAACTTAACAAACCTGGCAAATTTTAGAGAGAGAAATAGGAAGTTTGAGAAAACAAACTTTGTAAAATTTGTAAATGTAATGCAATGCAACACAGAGAGTCGGTTAACATGCAGTTAACGCAGAGCCTGGTTGATTACGTTCTTTCAAAGATTTCTAAATTAGAAGATAAGTGTGAAATTTGAGAGAGAGACAAAACACAGACACGGAGACACATAGACAGACACACAAGCAGAGAGAGACAACACAGAAACACACAGAGAGAGAAAACAAACTTAAATCCTCCCTGTAGAGGTGGTTCAAATTTGATTTGAAGCTTTCGTGATTGCAGGAATTCCACCACCATGCGTGTCAGTAAGGCTTTCCACCACCACAAGTGTGTTATACTGTAATAATTATTGTTTGAGCTCTGCAGTGGCCTGAATATCAATTCTCACAAGCAAATTTATCAAATTAGGTACAACGTTTCATTTGAAACTATGTCCTGGAGTTTTATTCTAACTTCCTGGATTTTGTCTTGATGAAGTTTGACGCAGTTTTAATTGAAGCATCATATGAAATTGCTAAATTTGGTAGTGAGAATTATTCTTCAACTTACCAGTGAGCTGAAACAATTCTAATTGGCGCGTTGTTCGACACTTGTACACGCGACAGTTTAATTTGTGTGGCCGTGTCGGGTGGTGGAGTGTCTGAACCACACACATTTGACTCCAGATCATTATGTTGCCTCACCCAGATATTAATGATGGATTAACATTTTGGCTGAAGTTGAGTAGTCATCGTTTGCGATTGCGAGGGATGCTCTATGTGTGTTTGAGCTGCAAGGGGTCAGCGGTAGTGTAGCGGTTAGCGTGCTGCGCAACGAACCCAGTGACCTATGCTCGATTCCCGCTCACGGTCAACACCAGTGATGATTATCTGAACTGGTGTTGCGCCTTCCCTAGGTCGACTTGGCTTGAAATGTATATCTGGTGCGATGTGTAAACATTACCACTGGGGAGACAAATGCAGCTGGGCATGGTGCTGGCCACCCACCCCCTTGTGGGCCGTGCCGGCCTTCATAGGTGATTGCTAACATCACTTGCCCCAACTGTCTATATGGTGGATCTTTGTCTTTACCTTTGTTTGAACTGCAGCCGTCCGCCATGGTGGACGAGGCGACGTGTGCAGCCTGTGACTTCAACAAGCCAGGTGCTAGCTGCCAGCGTCGCATGGCTTGGCAGTGGCGCGGGGAGTTCAGTGAGTGAACTATTTGTTTTGTGCCATGGCATTACTTGCAATTTGGGGCGGTGGATAGTGGAGCAATGGTAGCACTTGTGTCTCACGGCAAGAAGGGCCTGGGTTTGATTCCCATTCGGGTGCCTTTCTGTGTGGAGTTTGTTTGTTCTCCCCCAGTTCTGCATGAGTTTTTGTGTTTTTTAAATACATTCCATAGCAAAAACATAAAATGTAACTGGTATTGGCCAAAAAACATCTCAATGCTAAAATACTTACTGCAAATGACTGAATTTGGATTACACATGGCAGGACCATGATGAAAAAGAGTATTGAGACTCAGCAAGGTTATGCTTGGATTCTGGCTCTGATCTACTTCTCTGGTCCACCATCCTTTTGCAATATCAGGCAGCTCCAACGTGTGTGATCATATCGTCGCTCGTTCACAGTGCCAGCCACTCGGAGCGAGTTTCACCGCATCCAGCAGCAGCTGGAGAGTGAAAAATTCCCATCCATGTTCCCCGGTGGACCTCCGCGAGCCTTCCACACTCTGTCCCGGGAGGACCAAGCCAAGTACGAGAAGAAGCGCCTTGCAGGTAAACTGCGGTGCCATCCAGAGCCCCAATCCCTTAACACAACACATCTGACTCTCGCACTTAACATCCAGCACCTTGACCCTGAACATCTAATACCTTGACCCTGAACATCTAACACCTGGCCCTGAACATCCAGCACCTTGACCCTGAACATCTAACACCTGACCCTGAACATCTAATACCTGACCCTGAACATCTAAAACCCGACCCTGGACATCCAGCACCTTGACCCTGAACATCTAACACCTTGACCCTGAACATCAATCACCTTGACCCTGAACATCCAACACCTTGACCCGTAACATCCAACACCTTGACCCTGAACATCCAACACCTGAACATCTAACACCAGACCCTGAACATCTAGCACCTGATTCGACACATTTATAATAACGCGATCTGACCCAAAAACCAATATTATGCATAATATTGGTCGCGAAAGCCTACGTGTTAAATTGATCTAACACCTGACCCTGAACATCTAATACCTTACCTTGAACATTTAAAACTTGACCCTTAACATCTAACATGCATAAAGAGAAAAAACAAAGAGAGGTCTAGAATGCACGTGTGTTTGCGTGCACTCTAGATTACTGCCACAAGGCCTACAAGAAGGTGCGGGTGACGCGCATGGAAGAGCGCATGACCACCGTGTGCCAGCGTGAGAACTCCTTCTATGTGGACACGGTGCGTGCGTTCCGAGATCGCCGCTACGACTTCAAGGGCCTTCACAAGGTGCGTGCGTATGTACCTATGTATGGGCTGTAGAAGAGATGGGCTGAGGGAGGTTTTGGAGCCGATTGGACTTGCCGATGACCGGCACCAGCGGTGTCAACATCGGCCTCTGTGGAAGAGGCTCATGAAGGGCGGTACTGGGCAGTCGCCCTCCAGTAGAGGGCAGAGGAGCAATACTCACTGTAATGGCGAAAGCGCTACTGCCGGGCCATTCCACTGCTCTAGCAGCTCTTGCCCCGATGGTGTGTAAGGCTTGGGTGTGATGTTTTGCTCACTGTGGTATTGCAATGCGTGGCATCGCATGTTGCGTGTGCGTGTTTTGGTGCAGGTCTGGAAGCGCAAGCTGGGCAGTGCCGCGGATAGCGGTGACGCCGCGGAGGTTAAACGCTGCCGGAACATGGAGATCCTGTACGACTCTCTGCAGTTGGCACACAAGTGCATCCTCAACTCCTTCTACGGATACGTCATGCGCAAAGGGTGAGTGTCGATGCCTCTTTATGCACACAGTATTCCCTCGTTTTTCACGAGGGGTACGATGCATGTGAATAGAAAATGTTGTGGATAATGATATTGGGCTGCGGAAAGGCATAAATACATGAAAATTATCATTACGCAAATAAATTAATTGGTTTTAATAAACATTAATGAAAAAAATATATTGAAGTATTAAATAATAGTTTATAAATTAACTTACCGCATCACCACTTTATCTCATTACTTTCTTTCTCTCTCTCGATGCAGTCCTGTTTAGTTCCAAATGCGATTCGGTGATGGCTAAAATTGCGAATAGCAAATTCGTGAATAACGAGGGAATACTGTTCTCAGTTGTGTGCACGTGAGTGTAAATTATTCCAAATTATTTATTTTGGCAGCGCCAACACAGCCGTTCGCGCATTGTGCTAAAACACGGCAAATTGAATTCGGTTTCTGCTCATGGCCAACACGATAAGCCATATTACCAGGCTTTACCTGGCTTTACCTGGTAATATGAACATAGATATATACTAAAATGATTTGCTTACTTTTCCTCTACTTTGCACTTCTATCGTGTTTTTTTTTATTGTTTGTTGTAACTTTCTGACCTGCCCCGACTGGAAATTTATGAAAAAGAGCTTTATAGGTCAACGGGACTCCTCTAGCATAAATAAAGATTCCGATTCTGATCGATGATGAGTGTCTTGAGCTTCCCCGAGGTCAATTCAGCCTTAACTGAGTACTTCGTCTGGTGTATGAAACATCAGCACTGGGAGACAAAAGTGGCCGGGGGTTGTTCTAGATTTCTGCCACAATATTTGTGCACTACGCAGGCTGTCTTAGGTGCTTGCTAGCAGTATGAGCCCCAGCAGTCTTGTACAAGGGATCTTGTGTTTGTGTAAATTATGCAACTCGTGCTTTTGCCATGTGGTACAGACTGACGTGTGATTTGTGCAGCCGGCTTTGGCTTAGGTCATGTGGTGTCAGCCTGCCACGTATTGCTGCAATAGTAATGCTAGACTAAACGTGCAGCCCTGCTATGTCTCTCTTGCGCCCGTGTTTAAGGAGAGGATGAGCGTGTTGTGTTGCCCCGTTCCTCTGCGTGTGGCAGGGCACGTTGGTATTCGATGGAGATGGCCGGGATTGTGTGCCACACTGGAGCCAACATTATCATGCAGGCCCGTGAGCTTGTGGAACAGATCGGGTGAGTTCTAACGATTGACAATGCTTTATTCACTTGCAACATGCTTGTGAAAAATATTAAGTTAAAGATATATCACTTTGACACGGGTCAGATTAAACGGTGCTGATTAATTTGCTTTGCCGCTGATGACTTTCCGCAGCCGCCCGCTGGAGCTGGACACGGATGGGATCTGGTGCGCACTACCCAGCTCCTTCCCCGAGAATTATATCTTCCACACGAGCAGTGCCGAGAAGCCCAAGGTCACCGTCTCGTACCCGGGCGCCATGCTCAACATCCTGGTCAAGGTATGTTGTGGCCCTGTGCCCTCGGGCACCCTGTAGGACAACGTCAGGTTCTAACACACATCTCCACGACAGTCATTGAAACATCCGGCCCGTGGCTCAGTGGTCGAGCAAGCGGCTCGCAATTGGAAGGTTGCGAATTAATATCCCATCATGCCTCCGGGGTCGATGAAATCAGTACTGCTTTGTGGGGAACTCGATAGTGGTTTTGTAATGCTACGTCTTGTGTCACGTAAAACATGAGTTTGTCTGGGAACTTTAGAGACTCTAATTTGGAACTCGGTACACAGCTGAGCTCACGCACAATTAATTTGAGGTGATTCCATTTCTCTCAGTCAGTGCAAGAAATGTTGCGCTGCCATGCCCAAGTTCTTCTGCTAATGTGCTGTGTATTTGAATATGCATGAACACACCTCATGTAAATATACATATTATTTTCTTGGTTCTTTTGGTAAAGTCACATAGAAGGAAAAATAATAATAATAATAAATAAATAAAAATTCTCACCATTATTTCCCTTCTACGTGACTTTACCGAACGTCACCCGTCATTAATAATGAACGGGTGACGTCACTCCGCATGAAGAAGGTGGAGTGGAAACGAACATTTGTTTACGAAAATTACCTTTCATTTTGACCTTTATTTATGGAAAGTAAAGCTATTAAAGAAATCAACGCAGCAACTAATATAAGGAGCCAAAAAAAGGCTGTGTGTGTGTCTCGCACGTGACGTCAATCCACATGCCCCCCGCCCTCATTATTATTCAGAAGAAGGTCGAGCGGCTATGATAATTTTTTTACGCAAATTCGCTTTCGATTTCACGTATCTTTATAGAAAGTGAAGGCGATAAATAATTCTACGCCGCATCACAGTGCACTTGGTGCCTTTATTTATTCCTTCGGCACGTCCAACAAAAGGTAAGTCTACTTTTCGCTTCCAAATTATGCTACAATAAACATTTTTTGCAGACATTGTATCGAATTCCAATTGTTTTCAACCCCAGCGAGCGAAAGCAGAAGATAAGTAAGTATCAGAGCAGTGAATTGCAAGTAATTGAAGGTCCGTTAAATACAGTGCTACTGTGACATTCCGTCAGGTGTTTTATGACACATTTGCGTGCAACAACCACTGCCATTAATGCAGTGCTGCAGTCAAATGCTGCGAGGTGTTTTATGACTTCCTTTTGTGCAACATTCACTGCCATTAATACAGTGCTACAGTGAAATTCAGTTAAGTGTTTGATGACATCATTTTTTTCAATAATCCCTGCCATTACATTTAGATAAGATACAATTATACTCTGATCATTTTATTCGTAACTCTAATGCTTCTCTTTGGGCTTCATTATTTGCTAAGTTTCTTCAGACACTATCAGCACTCTCCTTTCTTCACTCTTCGCTATCAAGCGTCCATCGGTAAAGATACATTTTTTCAGTTAACAGCTTCAGGTGATTTGAAAACAGTGCTAAAGTGAAATTACGGGTTTTTTCAAATTATACAGCCACAGAGATTGTTCGCTTTTGCAACCGAGGCGAAATCGTCTTCATCCCGAGACTCGACCTAGCTCCAAGTGATGTCACTCTTCCTTTCGTACTGAAACGACGACAAATTCCGATAATTCCTGCGTATGCGATGACGATCAACAAGTCGCAGGGTCAGACTTTTGAAAATTTGGGTATTTATCTCAATAAACCCGTATTTTCCCATGGCCAGTTGTATGTGGCTCTGTCTAGATCTGATATCCTCCGCAGATCAAAGTGTCCATCAAGGATAGCCAACTGCAGGGAAACCTTTTGAACAGTGATAAGAGATTCATAAAATATTGTATACCAAGAAATCTTCCAAAGTCCTTAATTTCATTTACTAAGTTAAGAAAAAAATATTTTTGTTGCTACATTTCCAAATAAAATTAACAATCACAATTAAACGTTAATTTACATCTTTAATATTACAGCTTCCGTCCTAGGACGGGCTAACAAGCTAGTTACAAATAAAAACGCACGGCTGTTTTTGTGTTGTGCGTTTTGCAGGAGAGCTTTACAAACCACCAGTACCAGGAGCTCACCGAGCCCAGGTCTCTTCGGTACGAGACTCGCTCGGAAAATTCCATATTCTTCGAGGTGGATGGGCCGTACTTGGCCATGATCCTGCCAGCGTCCAAAGAGGAGGGCAAGAAACTGAAGAAGAGGTGGGTTGGGGGAAAAAGGTCATGATTTTAGCTCTGATTCAACAATAATTGGAGCTGTCACAGTGGTGTCACGGTTCGCACCACACTCACTGATCTTGCAATCCAGCGGTCGTCGGCTCGATTCCACCCGCCTGTTGAAACTATGGTAAAAATTTCTCAAATCCCTCCCCACCACCTCCATCCACCTACCAGACATGGATACAGTGCAGTCAATCAGCAGGTCGGTCGCATGTGGTGGGGTAGAGTGTGGGTGGGTACACCTCTTCCAACACGTCTTGTCAATGGGGAAAAATAAACCAAATACCCTCGAGAATTCACTTCAGTGGAAGCCCTTCCGGCAGCAGTGCCATGATAAGAAATTGCAGGGCCGCAACTTTACCTTTATTTTTATTAGAAAAATGTAAATGGCGTTTGGGATAAATATATTCTTAAATATTTTTACTTTGGAAATTATATCAACCAAAGCAAATCTACAGACTTCTCTGGAACCATCAACTATATTTCCAAATTAGACATTGATTTTCAGTGGTTACCCAATTTACATTGCAATTCTTCTTAGATCATAGTTGCTACTTATGCCTCAGCAAGAAGCGTCGAGGTTTGATTCCGGATTTGGGCAGCTTTCTGTGTGGAGTTTGTATAATGTCCACTTCTTCGGCATGGTTTTCCTCTGGGTTTTCCATAGCTAACAGAAATCTCCACAATATAACTGGTATTGGCCAATCATCCCAACCGCTTGTTAACCACTCGCACCTGTTCTCGTAACTGGCACCATAACAATCCCACTTTATCTCAACCACTGTTATCTTTTGTAACAATTTATAATTGTTGTTAAGCTCCTTGGAATAAGTCGCTATATAAATTTATATAACATAAGATCAAATCCTAAAGCTGAATAATTACCTGCAAATTACTCTATTGGGATTATACACAGCAACGCTCTGAAAACTAGGCTGGACCCTCATGAAAAATGTCTTGAGATTCAGTGAGGCTTTCCTGTGTAAACAAGCATGATAATAATATCCAGTAGAAAGAGAGTAAGTCATTTGCAAGTGTTTTTCAAATGGCACGTCTGTGAGTCTGCCTGTGCTTGAGTTGTCGCCGTGTACAAGTGTCCCTGTGCTGCCTTTTGACGCAGGTATGCGGTGTTCAACGAGGACGGTTCTCTGGCCGAACTCAAGGGGTTTGAGGTGAAGCGGCGCGGAGAGCTACAGCTCATCAAAATCTTTCAGTCGTCGGTGTTCGAGGCGTTCCTCAAGGGCTCCAACTTGCAGGAGGTTTATGCTGCCGTGGCCAAGGTAGCCGATTACTGGCTCGATGTGCTCTACAGTAAGGTAAGTGACGGTGCTGAAGGAACCCGTGCTTTTTTGATGTCTGCTTCTGTAAGAATGTTACTGTGACATGGCCCAGTGGTCGCGAGTTTTCCGCTTGTTGCAGAGGTTCATGATTTGAATCCGGCAAGCCCACCCTTGTTATTACTGCAGGTGTATTAGGGATAAGATACAACGCACCGTCTGCTTAATAGTGGACATTAAAGATCCCTTGAAATAATTCTAAATGAGGAGGCCATTGTGTGCTGGCATTACACTTCTAATTTTCCAAATTAGTGAAAAAATTACACAAAGTTACTCAATTGGGATTACACAGAGGAACATCGCAGTGTACAGGATGGACCTGATTTGAAATCACTATATCTCTGCAACCACAAACCGCCCATGAATTAAACTCTTACCACTTGAAAGAGTGAGGCATAGTTTCAAATGATTACCGTTATATGCCTCTCCCAGCGTACAAACAGCCCCTAGCCCAGACATGGGCAAAGTACGGCCCGTTGGGCTTTTTAATCCGGCCCGCCGAACATGTCCAAATATTATTATTAAATTCAATTTTACCTTCCTCCGGTAATGCCCCCATTTCCCCATTAGATGGCACACTTTATGTAATTCAACAAAACAAACAAAACTTAACTCCGAGTTCTCTCCGAATTTCACGAGTCCGTTCTAGACCCCACAGTTTTTTAAAGAGTTTTAAGCACAGAAAACATAATTAAAGTTTGAAAAATCACCACGCACCTCAGAGAAAAACGTGAGAAGAGAGGCATTTGGGACGAATTCAACTATCGTCTCTATGTTGTCCGTACAGCAGGTGGAGGGCACATAGAGCATTTATAAAATGGTTAGTAAAACTTGACAACTCATTAAACCGTTTGTAACTTTTTGTGTAATTGTAACATGTTGCCATCGTGAAATATACTGCTTTGAAATTGGGTTCATCTTTTTGAAACACCCTGTATATCTAAAACTGCACAAATATAAATTGCTGTTAAATAAAATATACTTAATACAGCAAATGTCAGGACTGGCAGATTACATCTTAAAACTGTTCCTGGCACAATTAAGTCATGGTGGCGAGATGTTAACTACCTTGTCTGGTATACAGGTGGTCGTGGTTTTATCCTGACCCTGATGATGCCTGTATATTTGGTGTTTGCATGTTCTCCCCGTGGTCGCGTGGATTTTTCCCCGAGTCCTCCGGTTTTCCCTACACATTTAGAATCAACATGCGTTTAGAGTGTTTGGCTGCTGTAAATGTCCACGCGATAAGCCACTTTGTTGAGCTGTCATTTGTTGCCAGGAATTCTGGGTGTTGAGTATGGAAAAGCTGCGTAAATCCTACCAGCTGCTGATTAGTATAGGTACCGAAAGAGCGTCATGTAAAACTTGAAGTATCTGGACATGTTGCAGTCACTTTGCGAATAAGGATACGTGTCAGTGGTTGCTAGGGATTGTCATTTGTTACACCAACCAAATCAGCTGCCAGGACAAAAATCCTGATGCAACATGGCTGCCGTTGCATCAGGTCACTTTGCAACATGGCCACTGAGACATCATTCTGTGCATTTTAGCTGGGCTGCAGCTGAGCTAAGTTGTATAATTATTTTAGGAATGTTTTTTTAAAGTAATGAGTGTGATTTTGCTTGCATTTATTTGTACGAATGTGTGAGAGTGGATGTATGGAATTGTCTTGAGTGTGTTACTATGTGTGAGAATGTTTTGAGTACATGTAAGAGAGTGTTTTTTTCTGTGTGTATCTATCTAACCTATAAACGTCACTTTTTGTCTGTTCCTCTGCGTACGCTCGCTTGCGAGGGATTTGGCGCTTGGGCCGTGGGGTTTAGGAAGAAATATTTTTGCAGATGGGCACGCCCCCGGCCCCGCGGTGAACGTAGGCATTTCCGATTTTTCGTTCGTCGCCTTTAAATCGGTCCGATTATCGATTTTGTGCGATTTCTCTTTATTTATTTATTTACTATTGCCGACCGGCGCGGACCACGGGGGTTGCCCCTGGCAACGGGTAGCGACGCCTTTGCTGCGGGGTGGACGCCATTTTTAATTCCCGTAAAAAATATGCACACGCATTAACACGCGACGCTGAGGTAAATACATCAAAGTTTCACTTCCCCCCCCACCCCAATGTGTGCACTTACTATTGTAATGGGTTCCGGAGACACTTGTAGAGGTAACTTCTTTATTACAATACAACACTCCAAGTCCAACTCTCCAACAGTCCTGATACTCTGTTA
Source organism: Lampetra planeri (assembly GCF_965212315.1). Classification (NCBI taxonomy): domain Eukaryota; kingdom Metazoa; phylum Chordata; class Hyperoartia; order Petromyzontiformes; family Petromyzontidae; genus Lampetra; species Lampetra planeri. The sequence continues at coordinate 174,574 of NC_136116.1, read as the reverse complement.
CAGCCTAGGTACACAGCCTAGATACTCAGCCTAGATACTCCACTCTGGCTACGCTCTGGAACTCGCCCTCACAAGGTCGTAGAGTCGGGAGTTCCAGAATCCCACCACTGGCTCTCACAGCATCCCAGGGTCTTCAGATGGCTGGTCGTGGGTCTTGGGTCTTGAGTTACAACTGGGCCCTGATCGTCCAGGGAGCTCTCCTTTTATGCCTGGTCCAACGAGGGGTGGGGCCGTGTGCGCCACCAGACATCCCACAGAGCACACACAGCCCCCCCCCGTTGGCGGCGCCAAAAAGGCTTAAGCGCCTGGGCACCCAACGCCTGGCGCCCAGAGGCTTAAGCGTCTGGACCCCCTGGGAACCCAGCGCCTGGCGCCCAGAGGCTTAAGCGTCTGGACTCGCCTGGGATCCCAGAGCCCCCAGCAGCCCCTCCCTTCTTGTGTCACTACATTACCCCCCTCTACGTAGCCTCCAGCCGTCCCGGCTGTCAATAATTAGAAAGTTTAAATTAACAAAAGGGAGAGAGAGAAAAAAAATACGCGAGCCTCAACAGGAAAATAAAAGAGAACAAGAAAGCAACCATAAATACCATAACCAACCTGTACAACTTTACACTATATACAAGCATCAATCAACAAAAAGGTGAAGCAATGACACGTGAACAAACGACCCGCGGCACACCTAGCCCTCCTCGGGATCCGCATAGAAAACGGGGAATTAACAACAACAAATATACAGATTCCGACGCGTTGGATGCACAACCAACACCGGTAATCGAACCGAAATCACACAATCACCGCATGGATGGCAGGGATCCACACCACCCTGCCACCCTCCCATCCGTCAGGTGGTGAGAAGGCAAAGACCAACATGTCTATCACCCCTCTACACACACTTATCCGGACGTCTGTCTACGTCCCGGGTCGAGAAGTCGTACTTCAGGGCCGACCCATGTACTGGGCAAAGAAGTCGCACTTCAGGGCTGCTCCAGTATCTACATTTTAAAATATATATATAAAATTTACATGACACAAACAAAATAAATCAGCCTGCTCCTGCCCAGAAATGGTGGCCGCACGCGCGAACCGCATCTCCAAAAGGCATCCCGTGCTTGCGTCCCAGCAGCCCTCAATGAGGACCACCACCGACATTACATGTCAACCGTTAGCACCCCCCGCCTTTCCAACGTGGCGTCTCCATCCTAAAACCGCGCACGTCGGCCATATCGGGGGGGCTTCAACCCAGTCTCTCTCCAAGACTCGCATCGCAGCATATAGCTGTACCGACCGATCTGAGACCCAATCTCTCTCCAAGACTCGCATCGCAGCATATAGCTGTACCGACCGATCTGAGACCCAATCTCTCTCCAAGACTCGCATCGCAGCATATAGCTGTACCGACCGATCTGAGACCCAACCTCTCTCCAAGACTCGCATCGCAGCATATAGCTGTACCGACAGAGCTGAGATCCAATCTCTCTCCAAGACTCGCATCGCAGCATATAGCTGTACCGACCGATCTGAGACCCAACCTCTCTCCAAGACTCGCATCGCAGCATATAGCTGTACCGACCGAGCTGAGATCCAATCTCTCTCCAAGACTCGCATCGCAGCATATAGCTGTACTGACCGATCTGAGACGACCCATTGTTCACTCCCTGCACAACATGCACCCTAACAACTGAGGGATACAGTCCCAACGTAACGGGACAACTACACCTGTACACCAAGAATCTCCAGCCCACTGTTTCAACGCGCCTCGGAGTGTTTCAATCTCCGGGCTGTCAGGGCGAGCCTACTGTTCCAGATGCACCACGGAGGGTCTCAACCTCCGGGCCGTCAGGTCAAGCCGTCAGCTACTCCATGACGGGACCACACTCTCCGAGCCATGTGAGCGCACAGCCCACTAGGCTAGACATGCCACGGAGTGTTTCAATCTCCGGGCTGTCAGGTCAAGCCGTCAGCCATCGCATGACGGGACCACACTCTCAGAGCCATGTGAGCACACAGCCCACTAGGCTAGACATGCCACGGAGTGTCTCTATCTCCGGGCTGTCAGGTCAAGCCGTCAGCCATAGCATGACGGGACCACAACTCTCGTGTTAGACACGCAACACCCGCTGGGCCATCCTGGTCAGGATCTGCACCCCAAGATATTTGAGAGCCAGCATGACAATTCCAAATCCTTGGCAGCATGTCACCATCTCAAGATAAATGCCCCATACAGTATATACATCGTTAACAATGACAGCACAAGCTATACATTAACAATCACGAACAAAGCTCAATACAAACCATACATTGTTAACAATCACAAGAAAAGTTTTGCACACACATTGACAACACTCACGAGCGAAGCTCCACACAGTTTACCCAACAACAGTCACGACTCCCCGACGACAATGAAGAAAATATCAACAAAAAAAATCATTAATCTGGAGCGCGTAAAATGTACGAAATGTCAGGGGCCTGGTCTCCCGACCTCCAACCTTTGGCCAGAGCAGCAAAGGCGGCGACCAGCGTGTCGGTCCATGTGCCGGCCCCGGCGCTGGTTACAGTAAGAATGGCGCCCTCACTGTCCGGTCGCAGCGCTGATGACACGGTATGCTAGGTTGAAGCCAGCTGTCGTCCGGCAGTGAAGGTCGCAGCGCTGATGACGCGGCGTTGCTAGGTTGCAAACAGCTGTCACCCGGCCCCGGCAGTGAGGGACGCAGCGCTGATGACGCGGCGTCTCCGGGATGGCCCACGCTGGGCCCGGAAGTGACATCGCTCCCAGCGGTCACTGCTCCTCCGGTGGAAGTGATGTCATTCCCGGAAGTATCCCTCACATCCGTGGGGGGGGCGCCGGTGGCGGGAATGGCGGCGGCGTCCACCATGTTTGGCGGCAGCGGGCTCAGGCGAGCGCCGCGCCTCCTCTCTCCCTCCCGCCATCGCCCGTGAGCACCGCATCTCGCCCAGGAGGGAGGCGGTGGCGCAGAGCAGCTCTGCGAGGCGAAGCAGCGCCTCCTCCATACCTGCTCCCGACGCTGGAGAGGGGACGGTCGGCGGAGCAGACAGCTGCTTAGCCGGCGGTGCGGCGTTGTTGTCGGCCGGCGGTGCAGCGTCGCTGTCGGCCGGCGTTGGCCGCCCCATCGCTGCTTGCTCTTCTTCATCGCCGTCAGGACTGAAGGTACGTGGCTTACTTCTTGTCTCCATAGCCACTTCTGACGCCAAATGTAACGGGTTCCGGAGACACTTGTAGAGGTAACTTCTTTATTACAATACAACACTCCAAGTCCAACTCTCCAACAGTCCTGATACTCTGTTACAGCCTAGGTACACAGCCTAGATACTCCACTCTGGCTACGCTCTGGAACTCGCCCTCACAAGGTCGTAGAGTCGGGAGTTCCAGAGTCCCACCACTGGCTCTCACAGCATCCCAGGGTCTTCAGATGGCTGGTCGTGGGTCTTGGGTCTTGAGTTACAACTGGACCCTGATCGTCCAGGGAGCTCTCCTTTTATGCCTGGTCCAACGAGGGGTGGGGCCGTGTGCGCCACCAGACATCCCACAGAGCACACACAGCCCCCCCCCGTTGGCGGCGCCAAAAAGGCTTAAGCGCCTGGGAACCCAACGCCTGGCGCCCAGAGGCTTAAGCGTCTGGACTCGCCTGGGATCCCAGAGCCCCCAGCAGCCCCTCCCTTCTTATGTCACTACACTATTATAGGGTCGGTAGATAATAAAATTATAGCGATTAGACAGTATTATTGTAGCGCGGGGGGGGGGGGGTGGGGGTGGCGGCCCAGCCCCTAGTTCGGCCGGGTGGGCGATCTAGGCGAGGCCGGAGGCTCTGCACGGTACTAGGCCTCGACACGCCACACGTCTCAGGCGACGACTTTGTGTTATAAACTCGATATACCCAGCGGTGCCCGGGGGGAAAATACATTTAAAATTTTCTGAAAACTTTAAAACATTACATACCAATGAAAATACAACTGTGTAATTACTTTTAAACCCGACACGCCAAGAATCGATTCTCTGAATCGCGCGAAGGAATCGATGGTTGTAGATTCATTTATAATCGCCCTGTTCCCATTTAAAATAAGTTGATTATAGAGTCGATATCAACTGCTACGAATGGGAAATATCCGGCGTTGACCGGGGCAAAAATATTATTAAAAACTCCTGAAAACTTTCAAACATAACATGGTCAGGGTGAGTGGTGAGGGTGAGTGGTTGTTGTGAGGGTGAGTGGTGAGGGTGAGTGGTGAGGGTGAGTGGCAGTTGTGAGTGGTGATGGGTGAGTGGTGAGCGGTGAGGGGTGAGTGGTGATTGGTGAGCGTGAGTGGTGAGGGTGAGTGGTGAGGGTGAGTGGTGAGGGTGAGTGGTGAGGGTGAGTGCTGAGTGGTGACGGTGAGTGGTGAGAGAGTGGTTAGTTTTGAGGGTGAGTGGTGAGGGTGAGTGGTGAGGTTGAGTGGTGAGGGTTAGTGGAGAGTGGTGGGTGGTGATTGGTCAGTGGTGATTGGTCAGGATGAATGGTGAGTAGTGAGGGTGAGGTTGAGTGGTGAGGTTGAGTGGTGAGGGTGAGTGGTGAGGGTGAGTCGTGGTTGTGACGGTGAGTGGTGAGTGGTGAGGGTGAGTGGTGAGGGTGAGTGGTGAGGGTGAATGGTGAGAGTGAGTGGTGAGGGTGTGATTGGTGAGGATGAGTGGTTAGTGGTCAGGGTGAGTGGTGAGGGTGAGTGGTGAGGGTGATTGGTGAGCGGTGAGGGTGAGTGGTGAGCGTGAGTGGTGAGGGTGAGTGGTGAGAGTGGTTAGTTTTGAGGGTGAGTGGTGAGGGTGAGTGGTGAGGCTGAATGGTGAGGGTGAATGGTGAGAGTGAGTGGTGAGTGGTGAGGGTGAGTGGTGATGGTGAGGGGTGAGTGGTAAGGGTGAGTGGTGAGGTTGAGTGGTGAGTGGTGAGGGTGAGTGCTGAGTGGTGAGGGTGAGTGGTGAGAGAGTGGTTAGTTTTGAGGGTGAGTGGTGAGGGTGAGTGGTGAGGTTGAGTGGTGAGGGTTAGTGGAGAGTGGTGGGTGGTGATTGGTCAGTGGTGATTGGTCAGGATGAATGGTGAGTAGTGAGGGTGAGGTTGAGTGGTGAGGGGGAGTGGTGAGGGTGAGTCATGGTTGTGACGGTGAGTGGTGAGGGTGAGTGGTGAGGCTGAATGGTGAGGGTGAATGGTCAGAGTGAGTGGTGAGTGCTGAGGGTGAGTGGTGACGAAGAGTGGTGAGGTTGAGTGGTGAGTAGTAAGGGTGAGTGGTGATGGTGATGGTTAGTGGTGAGGTTGAGTGGTAAGGGTGAGTGGTGAGGGTTAGTGGTGAGGGTGAGTGGTCAGGGTGAGTGGTGAGGGTGAGTGCTGAGGGTGAGTGGTGAGCGGTGAGGGTGAGTGGTTGTTGTGAGGGTGAGTGGTGAGGGTGAGTGGCAGTTGTGAGCGGTGATGGGTGAGTGGTGAGCGGTGAGGGGTGAGTGGTGAGCGTGAGTGGTGAGGGTGAGTGGCAGTTGTGAGTGGTGATGGGTAAGTGGTGAGCGGTGAGGGGTGAGTTGTGAGTGGTGAGCGTGAGTGGTGAGGGTGAGTGGTGAGTGCTGAGTGGTGAGGGTGAGTGGTGAGAGAGTGGTTAGTTTTGAGGGTGAGTGGTGAGGTTGAGTGATGAGGGTTAGTGGAGAGTGGTGGGTGGTGATTGGTCAGTGGTGATTGGTCAGTGGTGATTGGTCAGGATAAATGGTGAGTAGTGAGGGTGAGGTTGAGTGGTGAGGGTGAGTGGTGAGTCGTGGTTGTGACGGTGAGTGGTGAGGGTGAATGGTGAGAGTGAGGGAGAGTGGTGAGGGTGAGTGGTGATGGTGAGGGTTAGTGGTGAGGTTGAGTGGTAAGGGTGAGTGGTGAGGGTTAGTGGTGAGGGTTAGTGGTGAGGGTGAGTGGTCAGGGTGTGTGGGGAGGGTGAGTGCTGAGGGTGAGTGGTGAGCGGTGAGGGTGAGTGGTTGTTGTGAGGGTGAGGGTGAGTGGCAGTTGTGAGCGGTGATGGGTGAGTGGTGAGCAGTGAGGAGTGAGTGGTGAGGGTGAGTGGTGAGAGAGTGGTTAGTTTTGAGGGTGAGTGGTGAGGGTGAGTGGTGAGGTTGAGTGGTGAGGGTTAGTGGAGAGTGGTGGGTGGTGATTGGTCAGGATGAATGGTGAGTAGTGAGGGTGAGGTTGAGTGGTGAGGGTGAGTGGTGACAAAGAGTGGTGAGGTTGAGTGGTGAGTAGTAAGGGTGAGTGGTGATGGTGAGGGTTAGTGGTGAGGGTGAGTGGTGAGGGTTAGTGGTGAGGGTGAGTGGTCAGGGTGAGTGGTGAGGGTGAGTGCTGAGGGTGAGTGGTGAGCGGTGAGGGTGAGTGGTTGTTGTGAGGGTGAGTGGTGAGGGTGAGTGGCAGTTGTGAGTGGTGATGGGTGAGTGGTGAGCGGTGAGGGGTGAGTGGTGAGCGTGAGTGGTGAGGGTGAGTGGTGAGGGTGAGGGTGAGTGGCAGTTGTGAGTGTTGATGGGTGAGTGGTGAGCGGTGAGTGGTGAGGGTGAGTGGTGAGGGTGAGTGGTGAGGGTGAGTGGTGAGAGAGTGGTTAGTTTTGAGGGTGAGTGGTGAGGGTGAGTGGTGAAGTTGAGTGGTGAGGGTTAGTGGAGAGTGGTGGGTGGTGATTGGTCAGTGGTGATTGGTCAGGATGAATGGTGAGTAGTGAGGGTGAGGTTGAGTGGTGAGTGGTGAGGGTGAGTCGTGGTTGTGACGGTGAGTGGTGAGGGTGAGTGGTGAGGCTGAATGGTGAGAGTGAGTGGTGAGGGAGAGTGGTGAGGGAGAGTGGTGAGTGGTGATGGTGAGGGGTGAGTGATGAGGGTGAGTGGTGACGACGAGTGGTGAGGTTGAGTGGTGAGTAGTAAGGGTGAGTGGTGATGGTGAGGGTGAGTGGTCAGGGTGAGGGTGAGTGCTGAGGGTGAGTGTTGAGCAGTGAGGGTGAGTGGTGAGGGTGAGTGGCAGTTGTGAGTGGTGATGGGTGAGTGGTGAGGGGTGAGTGATGAGTGGTGAGGGTGAGTGCTGAGTGCTGAGTGGTGAGGGTGAGTGGTGAGAGAGTGGTTAGTTTTGAGGGTGAGTGGTGAGGGTTAGTGGTGAGGTTGAGTGCTGAGGGTTAGTGGAGAGTGGTGGGTGGTGATTGGTCAGTGGTGATTGGTCAGGATGAATGGTGAGTAGTGAGGTTGAGTGGTGAGGGTGAGTCGTGGTTGTGACGGTGAGTGGTGAGTGGTGAGGGTGAGTGGTGAGGCTGAATGGTGAGTGTGAATGGTGAGAGTGAGTGGTGATGGTGAGGGGTGAGTGGTGACGAAGATTGGTGAGGTTGAGTGGTGAGTAGTAAGGGTGAGTGGTGATGGTGAGGTTGAGTAGTAAGGGTGAGTGGTGAGGGTGAGTGCTGAGGGTGAGTGGTCAGGGTGAGTGGGGAGGGTGAGTGCTGAGGGTGAGTGGTGAGCGGTGAGGGTGAGTGGTTGTTGTGAGATTGAGGGTGAGTGGCAGTTGTGAGCGGTGATGGGTGAGTGGTGAGCGTGAGTGGTGAGGGTGAGTGGTGAGGGTGAGTGGCAGTTGTGAGTGGTGATGGGTGAGTGGTGAGCGGTGAGGGGTGAGTGGTGAGTGCTGAGTGGTGAGGGTGAGTGGTGAGAGAGTGGTTAGTTTTGAGGGTGAGTGGTGAGGGTGAGTGGTGAGGTTGAGTGGTGAGGGTTAGTGGAGAGTGGTGGGTGGTGATTGGTCAGGATGAATGGTGAGTAGTGAGGGTGAGGTTGAGTGGTGAGGGTGAGTGGTGAGGGTGAGTCGTGGTTGTGACGGTGAGTGGTGAGGGTAAGTGGTGAGGGTGAGTGGTGAGGCTGAATGGTGAGGGTGAATGGTGAGAGTGAGTGGTGAGTGGTGAGGGAGAGTGGTGAGGGTGAGTGGTGATGGTGAGGGGTGAGTGGTGAGGCTGAGTGGTGACAAAGAGTGGTGAGGGTGAGTGGTGATGGTGAGGGTTAGTGGTGAGGTTGAGTGGTAAGGGTGAGTGGTGAGGGTTAGTGGTGAGGGTGAGTGGTCAGGGTGAGTGGTCAGGGTGAGTGGTCAGGGTGAGTGGTGAGGGTGAGTGCTGAGGGTGAGTGGTGAGCGGTGAGGGTGAGTGGTTGTTGTGAGGGTGAGTGGTGAGGGTGAGTGGCAGTTGTGAGTGGTGATGGGTGAGTGGTGAGCTGTGAGGGGTGAGTGGTGAGCGTGAGTGGTGAGGGTGAGTGGTGAGGGTGAGTGGCAGTTGTAAGTGGTGATGGTGAGGGTTAGTGGTGAGGTTGAGTGGTAAGGGTGAGTGGTGAGGGTTAGTGGTGAGGGTGAGTGGTCAGGGTGAGTGGTGAGGGTGAGTGCTGAGGGTGAGTGTTGAGCAGTGAGGGTGAGTGGTTGTTGTGAGGGTGAGTGGTGAGGGTGAGTGGCAGTTGTGAGTGGTGATGGGTGAGTGGTGAGTGGTGAGTGGTGAGGGTGAGTGGTGAGGGTGAGTGCTGAGTGGTGAGTGGTGAGAGAGTGGTTAGTTTTGAGGGTGAGTGGTGAGGGTGAGTGGTGAGGTTGAGTGGTGAGGGTTAGTGGAGTGTGGTGGGTAGTGATTGGTCAGGATGAATGGTGAGTGGTGAGGGTGAGTGGTGAGGGTGAGTCGTGGTTGTGACGGTGAGTGGTGAGGGTAAGTGGTGAGGGTGAGTGGTGAGGCTGAATGGTGAGGGTGAATGGTGAGAGTGAGTGGTGAGTGGTGAGGGAGAGTGGTGAGGGTGAGTGGTGATGATGAGGGGTGAGTGGTGAGGCTGAGTGGTGACAAAGAGTGGTGAGGTTGAGTGGTGAGTAGTAAGGGTGAGTGGTGATGGTGAGGGTTAGTGGTGAGGTTGAGTGGTAAGGGTGAGTGGTGAGGGTTAGTGGTGAGGGTGAGTGGTCAGGGTGAGTGGTCAGGGTGAGTGGTGAGGGTGAGTGCTGAGGGTGAGTGGTGAGCGGTGAGGGTGAGTGGTTGTTGTGAGGGTGAGTGGTGAGGGTGAGTGGCAGTTGTGAGTGGTGATGGGTGAGTGGTGAGCGGTGAGGGGTGAGTGGTGAGCGTGAGTGGTGAGGGTGAGTGGCAGTTGTGAGTGGTGATGGGTGAGCGTGAGTGGTGAGGGTGAGTGGTGAGGATGAGTGCTGAGTGGTGAGGGTGAGTGGTGAGAAAGTGGTTCGTTTTGAGGGTGAGTGGTGAGGGTGAGTGGTGAGGTTGAGTGGTGAGGGTTAGTGGAGAGTGGTGGGTGGTGATTGGTCAGTGGTGATTGGTCAGGATGAATGGTGAGTAGTGAGGGTGAGTGGTGAGGGTGAGTCGTGGTTGTGACGGTGAGTGGTGAGGGTGAGTGGTGAGGCTGAATGGTGAGGGTGAATGGTGAGAGTGAGTGTTGAGTGGTGAGGGAGAGGGGTGAGTGGTGATGGTGAGGGGTGAGTGGTGAGGATGAGGGGTGAGTGGTGAGGGTGAGTGGTGACGACGAGTGGTGAGGTTGAGTGGTGACTAGTAAGGGTGAGTGGTGATAGTGAGGGTGAGTGGTGATAGTGAGGGTTAGTGGTGAGGGTGAGTGGTGAGGGTGAGTGCTGAAGGTGAGTGTTGAGCAGTGAGGGTGAGTGGTTGTTGTGAGGGTGAGTGGTGAGGGTGAGTGGTGATGGGTGAGGGGTGAGTGGTGAGGGTGAGTGGTGAGAGAGTGGTTAGTTTTGAGGGTGAGTGGTGAGGGTGAGTGGTGAGGTTGAGTGGTGAGGGTTAGTGGAGTGTGGTGGGTGGTGATTGGTCAGGATGAATGGTGAGTAGTGAGGTTGAGTGATGAGTGGTGAGGGTGAGTCGTGGTTGTGACGGTGAGTGGTGAGTGGTGAGGGTGAGTGGTGAGGGTGAGTGGTGAGGCTGAATGGTGAGGGTGAATGGTGAGTGGTGAGGGTGAGTGGTGATGGTGAGGGGTGAGTGGTGAGGGCGAGTGGTGACGAGGAGTAGTGAGGTTGAGTGGTGATTAGTAAGGGTGAGTGGTGATGGTGAGGGTTAGTGGTGAGGTTGAGTGGTGAGGGTTAGTGGTGAGGGTGAGTGGTCAGGGTGAGTGGTGAGGGTGAGTGCTGAGGGTGAGTGTTGAGCGGTGAGGGTGAGTGGTTGTTGTGAGGGTGAGTGGTGAGGGTGAGTGGCAGTTGTGAGTGGTGATGGGTGAGTGGTGAGGGTGAGTGCTGAGGGTGAGTGCTGAGGGTGAGTGGTGAGAGAGTGGTTAGTTTTGAGGGTGAGTGGTGAGGGTGAGTGGTGAGATTGAGTGGTGAGGGTTAGTGGAGAGTGGTGGGTGGTGATTGGTCAGGATGAATGGCGAGTAGTGAGGGTGAGGTTGAGTGATGAGTGGTGAGGGTGAGTGGTGAGTGGTGACGGTGAGTGGTGAGGGTGAGTGATGAGGCTGAATGGTCAGGGTGAATGGTGAGAGTGAGTGGTGAGTGGTGAGGGAGAGTGGTGAGGGACAGTGGTGAGAGTGAGTGGTGAGGGTGTTTGGTGATTGGTGAGTAGTGATGGTGAGTGGTGAGGATGAGTGGTGAGGGAGATTGGTGAGGGAGATTGGTGAGTTGTGAGGGTGAATGGTGAAGGTGAGTTGTGAGTGGTGAGTGGTAAGTGGCAGTTGTGAGTGGTGATGGGTGAGTGGTGAGGGGTGAGTGGTGAGTGGTGAGGGTGAGTGCTGAGTGGTGAGGGTGAGTGGTGAGAGAGTGGTTAGTTTTGAGGGTGAGTGGTGAGGGTGAGTGGTGAGGGTTAGTGGAGAGTGGTGGGTGGTGATTGGTCAGTGGTGATTGGTCAGGATGAATGGTGAGTAGTGAGGCTGAGTGGTGAGGGTGAGTGGTGAGGGTGAGTCGTGGTTGTGACGGTGAGTGGTGATGGTGAGTGGTGAGGGTGAGTGGTGAGGGTGAGTGGTGAGGCTGAATGGTGAGGGTGAATGGTGAGAGTGAGTGGTGAGGGTGAGTGGTGAGTCGTGGTTGTGACGGTGAGTGGTGAGGGTGAGTGGTGAGGCTGAATGGTGAGGGTGAATGGTGAGAGTGAGGGAGAGTGGTGAGGGTGAGTGGTGATGGTGAGGGGTGAGTGGTGACGAAGAGTGGTGAGGTTGAGTGGTGAGTAGTAAGGGTGAGTGGTGATGGTGAGGTTTAGTGGTGAGGTTGAGTAGTAAGGGTGAGTGGTGAGGGTTAGTGGTGAGGGTGAGTGGTCAGGGTGAGTGGTGAGGGTGAGTGCTGAGGGTGAGTGTTGAGCGGTGAGGGTGAGATTGAGTGGTGAGGGTTAGTGGAGAGTGGTGGGTGGTGATTGGTCAGTGGTGATTGGTCAGGATGAATGGTGAGGTTGAGTGGTGAGGGTGAGGGTGAGTGGTGACGGTGAGTGGTGAGGGTGAGTGATGAGGCTGAATGGTCAGGGTGAATGGTGAGAGTGAGTGGTGAGTGGTGAGGGAGAGTGGTGAGGGACAGTGGTGAGAGTGAGTGGTGAGGGTGTTTGGTGATTGGTGAGTAGTGACGGTGAGTGGTGAGGGAGATTGGTGAGTTGTGAGTGGTGAAATACCTTCGTATCTGTGTATATATGTAAGGTTATTAAGAAATATATTTTTCACCCGGGCAACGCCGGGTACTTCTGCTTGTCTGTAATTAACCTTCTGGAGACGGCTTGTTTAATCGGTCCTTATATTTCAATTCTTCAGTTCACAAACACTCCCCGTTGCTGGCAGGCAACGGGAAGCGGGCAGACAGCCCACAAGAGACGCACCGCCACGTGGCACCCGGAGCCCCGCTCGCACGTGGCCCCTCTCTCTCTTCGTTCCGTGTCTGACCACGTGTCTCTGATCTCTCCCCTTATTTAACGCCTGGGTCACGTGGTACACTCCAGCCAATCCTTAATAGCCTGCGCCGAATGTTCCAGATTCCCCATCAACTCCCGGGACCACGCCCCTTACTTGTCTTCCCATTGGCTGAGGCCAAGACCAGCAGAACCAATCACCCTAGCTGACATCCCGTAATCACGCCGAGGCCATGCTCCCAGGCTCTCCCCCCATTGGCTGTAAAGCGGGACCGGCAGAGCCGATCACTACGTGAGCCGGACATAGGCTCTTATTACATATCAGTTACCAAGTCAGCCTTCTTCAGTGGTCGCTTACAGCACTTGCTCCAACAGTTTGTTAAAGGCTTTATAGGGAATATTTGTCTTTGTGTGTTTGAATGCAGGCAGCCAACATGCCAGACCAGGAGCTGTTTGAGCTCATAGCAGAGAACCGCTCCATGTCACGCAAGCTGGAGGATTACGGTGCCCAGAAGTCGACGTCCATCAGCACGGCGCGCCGCCTTGCCGAGTTCCTGGGGGACCAAATGGTGAAGGACGCCGGACTGAGTTGTCGATTCGTAATTTCACGTCGGCCAGAGGGAGCCCCAGTCACAGAGAGGTATGAGGCCATGGGGATGCACCCACACCGTTAGGCAGTGGCTGCAGTTCAATATCTGACAGGCTACCCTGATTAATATTGAAGATTTATCAACCATAAATGCTATTCGTTGTCGACTTCACAGCTGATGCTCACGATCCTGTGACGTAATGCGAAGAACAGTAGTATGTTGTGTGTTGGTGCCAGTTTAAATTTGGTAAATTTTGAAAATGACTTGCACGTGACTTTACTGGGAATGATCAGTTTAAGTTGGGTGTTATGTTCCTGGAAAACACGATTCAAACTGATACGACGTTAACTGATCAGCTGTCTTCCATTAGAATTAACTAAAATACAGGGGATTCCTTCCAGCTCTCCAATACTCCATATGTAAAGTCTTAATAAAGCAAAGATTATACAATGTTTTGAGGAAGAATACTAAATAACAGAGAAAAGTAGTTACAAGATAAATTTACAAAAAAATAAATTCATTTTGTTCCATGAAACAATAAAATAAGATACGTAATAGGTACTTAGCGTCATAGGTACATAAATATGTACTTATGGTATACCGTATTTTCTCGCATATAACCCGCAGACGCATATACCCCGCAAAAATAGCGTTTTGTGTAAAACAAATTTCAGATAGCCCGCACCTCCATATACCCCGCATGCATTCATATCTTTAATGTTGTTGCCGCAGCTTAATTCCATCATATTAATACAAAGTTTACATTTGTAATACATTCCACTATCAATTGTTAACATTAAAATCATAACGTGCATAAGGAAAACAAACTAACCGGAAACGAGTGAACTTAAAACCGTAAATAAGTAACAAAAGTAAATATTAAATAAATAATTAATACATAACTGGTAGATGAGTAAGTAAGCGAACTGTTAGGCTTGCCAGCATTCGACCTCATCATATTACAGCTACTGGACTGGTAGTTACCCCTGTACAGTTTTAGTACTGGTAGATTGCGCACTGCGCAAATAATAGCGGCACTCCGGTAACGCCATTGCCTCCTGGCAACAAAGCCATTGGAAGTTTGATACAAAACTCATGGTCACGACTGTATAGTGCTCAGCCAATAGCAGTGGCCTACGGGACTCAGAAATTATGATTCCGCGTCTGGTAGACGCTTGCTAAGGCCCTTCCCATTGTGCAATCCATTGCTTCAGCTGAAACTATCGCACCTCCCTACAGCCACTGAAAGTATTATGGTAAGCAAAGTGCGCCCACTTCAAAAATTGTCGTTTCATTGTACAAACAATTCGAATAATTTAACATGTGCAATTTTAGTGTGAGTGGTTTATTCAGCAGTGCTTTAGTCAAAGGTAAGGGTTGCATAGTGGATAGTCCTACCATGAAAAGATTAAACGAGTTATGACATGTCACACGTGTAAAATATTTTTGGGATAGCCCGCACCTCCATCTACCCCGCAGGGTCTTATTTTGTTTGTAAAAAGTGGTATACCCCATGGGTTATATGCGGGAAAATACGGTATTTGCTCACATGTACATGTCCATGGGTGAATGACAACAACAAATGATGTAACTTATTACCACTACACTGCTCAAAGTAGTCCCTACGCCACCCCAGAGCAAGCACGCGCAGCACAGAAACACAACTTAGTGAGTGATCGAGCAACTTCAAAGTGATAATAAACAATTTTGTCAACGACAATAAAACTGATCGACGACTTCGATTGATAATAATGTCCCTTAGTTTCCAACGATGTTAAAACGATAAGACGTAAACTGATACGACTTAAACTGATCATTGCCGGTATTGGGAAACGTCTCGTCTCCTGAAAAAGACTCGTTAAGGCTGTGATTTAATGACAGTAGTTGCTAATGCCATGACTGTGTAACCAACAAGATTTTAATGATTGTGTAATTTGCTCTAATAATCCAAAACCATCTTCCATTAAAATTTTTGTCATGCAAATCCATGTCTGGTTTTTGGTCAGGCTTCAAAAATGACACAAAGACTTGCATATGTTTTCACAGGTTGACATACATCTTTTTAACTTATAAAAACATCCATGTCTGGTTTTAAGTTGGGTCTTACAACGTGGATCTTTCATGAAGAGTTTTCAATCTTAACAGGGTTCGTCAGAGTGGCCGCAGAATGCAGTGTGAAGGATGTGCGAAGGATGTGGAGCAATTGTGATTATTACTGCTTGATTGTGTGAATGTGTGAGACAGGGCTATCCCACTGGCGATATTCCAGGCTGAGCCGAGTGTCAGCAAGCACTATCTACGCAAGTGGCTCAAGAGTCCCTCTCAACAAGACTTTGACATCCGATCGGTGAAGAGCACAACAGTGGACCTACCCATTCCATTGGCCAGCTAAACAACATTAGCTATTGTTGTTTAGCATGTGTACTTCTATGAACCTTGTTATTACAGAGCCTATCATATACAGATTGTATTGTTATTGCATTTGTTTATCAAGGAAAGCTTCACCGAGTCTGAAGACTTTTTCAGGAGGGTCCTCCCAAGTTTTCGTATAAGCTGGCAATTGATATTTGTGGTGTAATCTTTCAAATTTGGAATATGACGATGATAATTGTGGTGATGGGCATGAAGGTGCTGATATTGGTCGTGGAGGTGGTGGTGGTTAGAGGCAGTCACCCTCCAAAAACAATGGAGGGCAGAGGAGTGACGCTCAACAATGAGCAGAGCGCCGGCGACGAACACCCAGAGAGTTGGCACAATGGGGAACAGAGTTGGTGCATCTTACAGTCATCTCAATCGGTCAACCCATAGCACCTGAGTCTGTTCCATGACCTGACAGTGAGCCTTCGACACTTTACATGGCCTCAAAGTGCACCTAGCCTGGCACAAGTGCTGTGGTGACATTACTGCCATTTAGTGGCAAATGTAACTTTTACAAACATTTACTAAGTACAAACAAACACATTTGCAAATTCTTTGGTGCATATACATCGCATTTCCTCTTCTCAGACAGTGAAAGGTGAAACAAATAAAAAATTTGACGAAAATGTAGAAAAAATTGAAGAACGTTGCGAAAGAGATAGGTTCGCTCTAGACGCAGCTGCAGACTGACGGGCTATATTGTACATATGCATACGGCGGAAGAGCAGAGCAGTGCCTAATGAATGCTACCGACTCGGCGTCAGTAGCATTCGTTAGGCGGTCGTAGAATCGAGTGTTAGTCATTACTGTAGAGGTTTTTTTTACTATAAGAGAGGCCGCAAAAGCAGGGGATCGCAAGTCGAGCCGTCTAAAGTTGCGGGTCACCTATACCCGGTGCAGTGTGTAAACATTGCTACTTCAAAGGTGCTCCCTAACAGCACTTGAGCTTTGTCTTTTTGGTGGGGGTGGTTTTGGTGATGGTGGTGATGAATGGGGTGGTGATGATGCAGATGGTGGAGGTGGTGGGGTTGCTGTATTGTTTAACATGGAACACGTTCGTTGCAGATATTGGACTGGGATTACTACATAGAGCGACTGGGCAGCGCTATACAGAAGATCATCACGATCCCAGCTGCCCTGCAACAGGTACATTCAGCTTACAGGGCCCTGCATCGACCGAATGCCAGGGGGCCCTCGGATACATGGGCACACGGATACACTGCGTGCGTTGTGCATGCGGCTGCAGGGGTCCGGCTAAGCTCAGTGCGGCCGTGCCAAGCCCAGTGCCTGTGGATGGGAGGCCTGTATAACATGCTAACTATTTGTTCCGGAGCACCAGTAAGTTGAACAATTCTCTTTCGGTAAAGCCACGTAGATAGAAAAAAATTATCAAAATAATAACAATGTCACGATGTTTCGATCACAACACAAGCAATCGTCATATCAGGTGAAAAAAGAGGGGGAAAGCTGCCGAGGCAGGCTGTTTATAAATATGACATTGTTTGAAATTACGACAAACATCATCAGGACAAGATCTGGGAAGACAGAATAACAATGCAGGAATTGTGACTTTGGCTGTGAGGATTGTTCTTCAACTTTGCGGTGAGCTGAAACAAATGCCACGTTGTTAAACACTCGTACGCGTGACTATTCATTCATGTCGGGTGGTGGATGGTCTTAACGACGCAGATTTGTTCAGGTCATTATATGGCCTCATTATATGGCCTCACCAAAATCAATTACAAATCAACACTGACCATATTTAGCCAGGTGGTGGTGACGCTTGCCTGTAGTCCAGCACCGTGGAGGCAGCAAGGGTTGGTGGATCTTACAAACGCTGTGAAACTCCCTTCCCATGAGCATCGAGGAGGTGCCATATCCTGGCTCACCAAGAGAAGTTGGTAAAGTAAAATATGGACTCCCACCTGTACCATCTGTATGGGATAGAGTGTCTCTTCCTCGCATGTGTGGGTTTCTCCAGGTGCTCCGGTTTCCTCTCACATGTAAACACTCATTAATTGTCCAATAACAGCTTAATATATAGAGGACCGCAGAGCTTGGGTAATTATTGGTGCCAGCTCATTGCGTGGATGCCTTCCTGCTCGACTGTGATCCCTCCTGCCTCCGATTCTTTCTTTTTCTTCGAGAGCGAGTGAACACCGTGTGCGTTACAAGTTAATGATTACTGCGCACTTCTCGCGGAGCTGCAATGTCCAACGTCCAGGCCATCCCCCCGGTGGCGGCTGGTGCTGCCGCCATCCCAACCTTTCATTGCCACTGTTCACATCACCGCGTCTGCGCAGGTGAAGAACCCAGTCCCGCGAGTCAGACACCCGGACTGGCTCCACAAGAAGCTGCTGGAGAAGAGCGACGCCTACAAACAGAAGAAGATCAACGAGCTATTCACAGCGTCTGAGAAGCGACAGGTAGTAAGGTCACACTCAGCGTGGTCTGTTTGTCTCTGTACGTGTGTGTTTAAAGATACGGACAGACCATAGTAGAGGGATTGAATCAGCTGCCCTTCTCCAAATAAAACTCCAATAACAAGTCCCATAGTTTGGAGTGACTCCTTTGGTTACCTGTGGCTTACAGTAAAGAAAGGCATAGTGATTTCCTGTTCAATTGAGTATTGAGATGGTGCTCATCTCCTGTTTATAACCCTGAGCCAGTGGTGGAATTTAAACATTCCTATTACATACGGGGGCAAGTCTCTAAATAGGCAAACCACTGTTGACTTCCCTACAAAATGCGAAGCATTTGGGGGATGTTGGGCTGAGTCAATCCCGCAACCTGGATTTGAGCTCGCAACCCTTTGATTGCGAGCTGCTCGTTCTGCTTCTGAGCCACCAGACTGGTTGTGACTCAATGCAATCAGAGGTCGCGTTCTAAAATCTGACCAAAAAATGCCTTGGTCGGCAAATACACAGTGGATAGCCACTCGTGCCTTGAGGGCTCAGCGCTGGCTCGCCTCGGATGTACAATTGGAAAAGGGGTATTTGTTGGCCATCAGACAGGAATGTTGCGAGTCACCAGCTCCATGCTTGCGTGGATGCTTGCGACAGGTGTCGGGTCAGCAGGCGGGTGCCGCCAGCGTGGAGGACATGGAGGACTTCGGGGCGTCCCACGTGGCTCCACTGGGCCCTGTGCCCATGGCGACCAAGCGCAAGCGGGCGGAGGTGGAGAGCCAGGACCGTGAGTCCCAGGACCTAGAGCTCACGCAAACGTGGAGAGAGATCCTGGGGCCACCCCCTTCCATCGGGACCACCGCGGTGGGTGGACATGTGTGGCGTGGGTCTTGCTGAGCACATGTGTGGTTGTGTGCTGTCATGTGGGAGCGATTCACTTTTTAAAACAACGTGCATCGCGTAAATGTGCATTGTGAAAAATTCTTATGAATTATTATTGCTCTACTTGTTTACACATGAAAGTCTCACTGAGCCTCGAGACTCTTTCTCAGGAGGGTCCTGACAAGTTATCCCAGTAGAGGGTGATGTTGCTGCTGTGTCTAATCCCAATTGAGTAATTGGAATTTTTTGGCCAATATCAGTAACATGTATGCCTTTTTTAGCTATGAGAGGAAACCAGAGAAAAATCTGCAATTAGATCAGGGGTTCCCGACCTTTCTGAACCCAAGGATTGTCCCTGTGAACCTTCACAAGACGTTTGTGGACCACCCTGCACCAATAACACCGTTTTCTACATTAAAACTATTTTAAATCATAGAATCTACAAAAGTTCCACGGACCACTTCCCATGGTCTTGCATAACACAGGTTGGGTACCGCTCATCTAGAGAATTTGTGTTTTTACTATTGAGATACAATGTACACTATTGCCCAATTTAGCATGGCCAAGGGACAAGACTGGCAGACACTGTCCAGCTCCACTGTGTGGGTGTGTGCTTCGCGTGCATTCAACAGGAGGAGATGGCCACCTGGATTCGCTTTCACAAGAAAAAGTGGGAGATCCAAACACGGCAGCGCAAGGATCGCTCCAAGCGCAGGCGGTGCGGCTCGGGCGAGGGGGGCCCAACAGCTCATGGAACGAGGGGCCCCCTGAGGGGAGGGAGCGCCCTCAACACCGGCCTGGGGGGCTTCCTGATGCGGGCTGCACGCTCCCTCCTGAGTACTCCCTGGCAGATCGTGCAGGTGCGTCTGGCTAGGGCTTTGTTATTGTTTTGCTTGTTTACCCAGGAAAGTCTCATTGTGTCTTAACACTCCTTTTCAGGAGGCTCAGTGCTTACCAACAATGGCCGACTCTTCTTTGAATGACTTGACAGGATCTTTTAGCATAGTGTAGAGATGTTATGCACTCTCCATGCTATCAGCCGGTAGTATCCCACACGTGTCAATAGGGGGCGGTAGTGTTACTGAGCCCAACGGTAACCCTGATGGGAAAACGGATCCTGGGACGCAGACCCCAGGAGGAGGGGCTGGGGGATGACATCACCCTTCTAGGACCTGGTGGAAGGTCCTGGAAGGAAAGCGTGGCTGGGGCGGAGCAAGCCACGGATTTGAACGGTCCAGGCAGTCGTCGTCCACCCGAAGACCAATAGCCTCCTGAAGAGAAGAGCCCATGGGCAGAGTAGTACCCCTGGCAAGGGTCGACTCCAGCTTATAGACCAGTGAAGACCAAGCTTCACTCAAGAAGGGTTAGAATACCCAGTGAGAGGCGTATCGGGTGTGAGGGGCCGTTACCCCTTTGTGTTAAGGTTTACTTGTTAAATAAAATATGTATTGCCTCAGAGCGAGTCTCCTCTAGTTATTGACCCACTACAATAGTGTAGTGACATAGGACGTCACTACTGTGTCGGCCCGTACGAGGGCTGGGGGCCCCAAGAGGGTGCCTGGGGGGTCACGTGGTGGAGGGACCCAGACCTTCCCGTGAGGTGGGGGAAGGGAGGCGTGGCCTGGGAAGGGAGGCGTGGCCTGGGCAGAGCCGGCCACGCCTGGGCGGAGCCGGCCACGCCGGAGCGGATATAAGCGGGGTGTGGATGCAGAGCGGGGCTGTTACCCAAACCAATGAATTAATTTATTGACATTTTTCAAAACAAGGTAGTGAATCGGTGCATTTTAAATCGAAATTACGTTCCCTCATTCGTTGGTGACGTTTTCGTGAATCAACCTAAAGAGAAGCAACGTAAATGGAGGAATTCCTGTAATACACAGTATGAACCAGGGAGGCCTACGGGATCGAACTGTGAACCAATGCAATAAGCGGCGAATGTTGGGCCATGTCACCACCTTATGTCTCTGTGATGCTAGAAGTGGTTGTGGGGTAGTGTTGTGAGGTAGTGCTGCTGGGTAGTGTTGTGAGGTAGTGCTGTGGTGTAGTATTGTGAGGTAGGGCTGCGGTGTAGTGCTGCGGAGTTTCAGGGTGCAGTTGTGCGGGGTAGAATTGTGCATTGTTCAATGGAGTTTCTTTAACAAGTAGTATTTCGCGACCAATATTATTAAAAATAAAGGTTTTATGGGTTGGATCGTGTAATTATAAATGTGTCGTTAACCCACCACCACCCGACACAGCCAATTAGTAAGGTTTGTCACGGAAATAATACATGATAATTAGTTACTACTTAAGCACACCAGTGTATTGAATAGTAAACCCACAAGATTTACAATTTGAGTGACATTTTGGTGGTGATTACAACCAGCTTCATCAGACGTTTCACTGGTGATTACAACCTGCTTCATCAGGCGATTTGCCAGAATTGTGGCAAATTGCTTGATGAAGCTGGTTGTAATCACCAGCGAAACGTCGTAGTCAAATCGTAAATCTTGTGGGTTTATTCTCAAACACACCGGTGTGCTGAAGTAGTAACTAATTGGCACGTTTTGTTTACATGTGTGGGTGTGTGAGACAGATCGCAGAGGGCACGCAGGCGGGCATGTTTCGCGTGTGGTGTGTGGTTGGCACCGAGCTGCACGTTGTGAAATTGCACATCCCGCGCATCTTCTACGTGAACCAGCGCGTTGCCAAGCCCGATGAGGGGCCCAACTACCGCAAGGTGCGCCTGGTCATGTCCACGGTACCACCCATGCACTTTCAGGATGCGACCTTTCAACATGTTGAATGGAGGTTTTGTGCCATACAGTGGACATTAAAGACGCATTGGCTAGAACCAATATTTTTTATAATGGAGATATGGGAATCAACATTAACATGCACGAAGATTATTTGGCTAATTATTTATTGTCCGTAGAATCCTAATTAATCTTAGCTGTGATCGCTGGGTTTCTATTCAAATAAACAGTAAGCTAGTGTCGATTACGTCGTCACCACGAGATGGCAATGCTTTAGAAATGGCACGAAGGAAAACACGAAACAATGGAAATTCTACAATTGTATTCAATTGCAATACTGACAATGTGATTTTAATCGTGAGATTGTGATTTTTTGGCCAGCGCGAGTGTGGATACTGTACGCTAAAGTCGCTTCATTGCTATTTTTGTGTGATGTGGTGCGGTTTGGTGTGGGGTTGTGCGGTGTGGCGCTGTGAGCGATACGGTGCTGTTTGCGGTGTGATGTGTGCGGTGCAATGGGTGCGGTGCAATGGGTGCGGTGCAATGGGTGCGGTGCAATGGGTGCGGTGCAATGGGTGCGGTGCAATGGGTGCGGTGCAATGGGTGCGGTGCAATGGGTGCGGTGCAATGGGTGCGGTGCAGGTGAACCGTGTGCTGCCACGTTCAAACCCGGTGCTCAACCTGTACGAGTACACAGTGGCCGAGGAGCTGTACCAGCAGCACTTGAACCAAATCAACGCTGACCTCGCCGCACCGCACATTGAGGGTGTTTACGAGACACAGGTGAGTGCGCCTACATCCTCTAGGTCAGTTTGGCCTAAAATGAGGACTCTGATACAGCCTGCTTTACTATTGTTATTATGCTTGTCTCCAGATTATTTTTGACGAGACTTCTGCCAATGTTCCGTAGCAGCGTGCGATGTTGCAACATGTAATCCCAATAGGTAATTTGCAAGGCATTTTTCAGCATTGGGATATTTTGGCCAACACCATTTACGTTGAATGGGTTTTTTTTAGCTATGGGTGGAAACCCATGCAGATCAGGGGGAGAACATACAAGCTCCAGACAGATAGGCGCCCAAGTTGGTAATTGGGGCCAGGCCCTTCTTGCCGTAAGGCATGAGCGTCACCACTGTGCCGACCATCTCAAAATCCTGTATAAAAACAAAACATTCGTATTATTAATGATCACTGCTGCTTGTGTGTGTGTGTCCGTCTGCCACCAGGTCCCCCTGATGTTCCGCGCGTTAGTGCAGCTGGGCTGCGTGTGCACGGTGAGCCGCGAGTCGGCGCGGCAGCAGGGAGCCCTCGACATTGACACGTTCCAGCTGGAGCAGCTGGAGATGAGGTCCCTGGCACAGTACTCCTATCTGGAGCCCGGTAGGTGCCCCTGAATAAATCATTCCTAAAAAGATGGACCCAATTTCAAAGCAGAATATTTCACAATTGCAACATGTTACAATTACACTAAAAGTGACAAACGCTTTAATGATTTATCAAGTTTTATTAACCATTTTTTAATGCTCTGTGCCCCTCCGCCTGCTGTACGGACAACATCGTGATGATAGTTGAATTCGTCCCAAACGCCTCTCAGTGTCTTCTTCCAATGAAGTCACCGCTGCCATGATTCTGTTTTTGAGGTCATCCAGATTAGTCGCTAATGGTGGCACAAAAACACGGTCTTTGACGTATCCCCACAAGAAAAAGTCGCAGATTGTGATGTCTGGGGATCTTGGGGGCCAAGAGTGTAACGCCAAGTCTTGGGGTCCCGTGCGATCTATCCAACGTTGAGGCAGTGTGTCTTGTGAATGACTGAGGCTAGGGGCTATTTGTGCGCTGGGAGAGGCATCTAGCAGTAATCATTTGAAACTCTATGCCCCGCCCTTTTAAGTGGTAAGAGTTTCATTCATGGGCGGTTCGTGGTTGCAGAGATATAGCGATTTCAAATCGGGTCCATCTTTTTAAAACACCCTGTATTTTGCATTACTACTACCCAAATGGGAATAACCGGTTAAAATCGATCACCGGTTTAACGCACATTTAGAAATGGTTAGCTATTTTCCGGGTGGCGGTGGTGGCTACGCAGCACATGGCTGCCTGTAGTCCAGCACCGTGCAGGCGACGAGGGTTGGTGGATCGTACAGATGTTGGGAAACCCCCCTTCCCCGTGGGTGTCGAGGAGGTGCTATGACCTGGCTCGCCAGGAGAAGGCGGTACAGAAAATTGCAGACTAATATCATCTGTCCCTTCTGTATGGGATAGTGTTTCTCCCTTGCACACATTGCTTTTTTGTCTGTACTCCAGTTTACTCCCAAATTTATAAACACTCATTAAATGGCAAATAGCATCTTGATATATAGAGGACCGCAAAGCTTGAGCAATTGTTGGCACCGGCTCACCACCGGTTCCTCACAGCAACTGTGAAATGCAATTTGTGTGAACAACAATGATAGAAATGAAACTAAACATTATCAAAACATTATAAACGTAACTATTTTGTCTTTTTAACTGAGAAATTAAGGGAGCTGCCATCGCGTAATGTTTAACACACTGGACTAGCAATCCAGAGGTTACTATAAATAGGTGCATTACAGTTATTCCATTGGCAGGTTGCATATGGTTGGGTAAAGTCTAAGTACACCCACCTCTGGTCAGTGTGGAAAAGTATACCAAATATCCTCTGGCTCCTTCTAAAAGGCCATTTGACCAGCAGTGGCGAACGAGTAATTGCAGGGCTGCACCTTTACCTTTCAGCTGGCAAACAACGGATAATGCACCACGTGGTTTGTACGTTTGCTTGTACCAATCAGGGAATTTGTTACGGATGTTCCACTGGAAACGGCGACCGGTTCCAGACTTTTGGAACCAGTTATCAATTCTGGAAACGACTACCGGTTTATCGATGACCTTTTAACAGTCTTAGTACATTTGGTATTCATGCCATACTTATAGTGGAAGGCTGTAATAAAAGAAGGCACTGCTGTGTTTTACAGATATGCAGTATTCATTTATGCAAATAAGAAAATGCTTGCATTTGTATTGTGCCCATAATGAAATTAAACCCCTCGGAGCACATATTTCTTTAGCCAAGGGTACCCGCTGATGATAGATGTCCCCCTGTTCTGCACAAGGCGACTCAGTACCTGGCCTGCAAGTGGGCATGAGTCTGCTGGCAGTGGGGGCTGATGATTGCTGTTTTAAATCCCAATTGAGTATTTTACAGGAAATCTTCCAATCTGGATAAAGTAGACCGTGACACAGGAACACGAATTTTGTCACAAACATCAATATGACCTTTTGGGGAGTAAGTGGCTGTGGTCTTGTACAAGTATGGACTTTTATGCTTTTTTTCACGAGACTCCACGTTTAATTTGTTACATGTGGTTTATTATCGTGTGGTTAAATATGAAACACATGATTCCAAGAACAGATTCCAAGAACACAGGATGGGATGTTACTATCCTTTGTGCAAGCACTTCCAAGAGTTCATGAACAGTAAGCCTGGTGAAATTTGGGGAGCGGATCGTCAGTAGTGAACCTTTGGTTCCCGGGGTGTTTCGGCCTTTCATACTATACACCCTCCCCAAAGGCGGCCAGCGACAGGGTGATCAATCCTACGCTTGCGTCCCATCCCAATTAGTCATAGGAGTTGCCTTGTTGTTGATAGCCAACATCCCATGGGACTATGCATGGCAGGGGCATCCTCCTCCCTGAGTCAAGCATTGTTGACTGCATACCTCCTGGCCCTCTCACTTTGGGGCCCAGCTGGGGTCTTTCCTCTTCATCCAGAGCCACTGACTGCTGCCTTCTGCCGCCTCCGATACAGCTCTGATTGCCGAACGCTGGCTCTGGCCCTTAATTCCCAGGTCTCTAAGCAGTCTGGTTGTAGATGTTGTCACAAAACCTCTGCAGCCCACCTCCACTGGTCGGACTTCTGTGTTCCAGCCATGATGCCGTGCTTCGGCAGCTAGATCGGCATAGCGCAGATGTTTTCGCTCATAAGTCCTCCCAGGGTACTGTGAGCTCAATGATGAAGACCTTCTTGAGCGAACGGGACCAGAGCACCATGTCAGGTCTTAGGGTGGTGGTTGCGATCTCCGGAGGAAACACAAGTTGCCGGCCAATGTCAGCTAGCATTTTCCAGTCGCGGGCCAAGCGCAGCTGGTCTCGCTCTAATGGTGTAGAGCCGCTCTTCGGTGGTTTAGCCCCTTCGCGGACAAAGGTCGTCCGTAAGGGGTGTGATGCTGCTGGGGGTGGTAGGGAGTTGGTGGCAGCTCGCTTGTCCTCCAGAGTGGACGCAAGGTTTTTAAGGACTTGGTTGTGACGCCAAGTGTAGCGTCCTTGGGTGAGGCTTGTTTTACACCCTGTGAGAATGTGCCTGAGGTTGGCTGGCATGGAACAGAGGGCACAGTCCGGATCTTCACCATACCATTGGTGAAGATTAACTGGTGTTGGAAGGACGTCATATGTTGCTCTGATGGAAAAGCTCAACCGCCTTGCTTCCATGGCCCACAGATCCTTCCAGCTGATCTTCCTCTTCTCCACACTGTCCCATCGAGTCCACTGTCCCTGTTTGGCAAGAGAGACTGCCTTCGCCCACCTTGCAGCCTCCTCCTGATGGCGTACTTCCTGCACTACCATCTTCCGCCGCTCTGGTGCAGTGGCCTTACTCCAAACAGCACGGCTAGTTAGCCCAATGCCTCCTCTCCCTTGCTGAACATGACCCACAATGTCAGCATGTCTGAGGGCTGCTGTTGCCTCCTGGACTGCTTTTCCTGGCCTCCATTTGCGCCCAGTTGCCAAGGTCGGCGCGTTGTTGCTCACCACTGGGTCTCGAGATTCATTCAGTGTCATCTGGAGCCTGGTTTTTGCACATTTGAATTCCTCGGTTAGACTGGTGAGGGGCAGCTTGAGGACACCATCTCCATAGAGGCCTATGGTGGTAAGGCATCGTGGAACTCCGAGCCACTTCTTTAAGTAGCTCGTGACTCCTCGATGGCGACATGACATACACACCCCTCTCATAACCTTCTTCTTCATGGGAAACCACTCGGTTATTACATATTTAATAACCACAGCTTTCTGTGCCTTATGCATGATATTTCCTAACCAAATTAACACATTTTCTAGACTTTACAATAAACAAATCCCTATTAAAAACGAACAATTTAAAAACAAAAACTTTATGAACTTGACTAACACTGATTTAACCACTAACATGATTTCTGTCCTTTCTAAATGCCTTAACTTTGCCATTACCCCACGCACAATTCCAGTGGATGAGATAATTGCTGAGGTAGAATCAGCAGTAAGACTCCTTCCACTTAATGAGGCAGAGATGACTAGACACGAGGTTGCCAAAATAATTGAGAATAGTAAAGTACCAAAAGTGAATATTAGCTCGAACGAGGCAAAAGCCTTAAGAGAGCTTCGTCTAAATAAAGATATTCAAATCCTAGCAGCTGATAAGGGCCGCACTACTGTAGTGATTTCATGAGCCGATTATGATAATAAAATTAAACATTTATTAGAGGAAAGTACCTACATTAAAATTAAACGAGATCCAACAGCACCATCCGCCAAGCTGTTTCTCCCACCATACAAAAACAGCCACATGAAACTCCGACCAAAACTATCACGTTACCATACATAGCAGGCGTGACCAAAAATATCTCCAAAATTCTAAACAAACATAAGATCCAAGTCCGATTCAGCACAGTGCATAAAATCCGTGATCTGATTCCATCTATGAAGGATGTCGTTCCTGACTTACAGTATCCTGGAGTCTACAAATTGAGTTGCAGTTGTGGTGATTGCTACATTGGAGAAACGAAACGTCATGTTTCTGATCGTGTCCGCGAGCACAAGTCAGATCTGAAACACGGCAGAACTGATTCTTCGGCCGTTGCCGATCATTGCTACAACTCTGTGGGCTCTCATGAAATTGTCTTTTCCGAGACCAAGGTGCTCTGCAAACCTGGCTACCATCAAAGGTTTGTACACGAAGCCATACAAATATACAAACACGGACATAATTTCAACCGTGATGATGGTTACAAACGGAGTAATCATTGGAAAGATGTGATTAACCATGCAAAAAAGATTTAACTACACTTATTTGGACCATCTTATTTGACAGACAACTATTACAGGTTATTGATAGACAGCCAGTTTTGTTTTACCAGGTTTAGTTTCTTCTTTTTTCACACTTTTGTTATGTAGGCTAGGCGTAGTCACAAATCGTACCTCTCCATAACAAAGGCTCAGCCTTTTGTTATGCAGTCTATTCTTAGTCTTAAGCCTCACCTTACCATATTAATAAAAAGCGTGCCGTACTTGGCCCTTCCCCTCTTCAACCATTATATATACTGAGTGGTAGCTCTTGTAATCTCTCATTTACTTGATACAGCTGTCGTGGCTGTGACGGTTCCACCTGAAGACGGAAGCTTGTGTTGCCTCCGAAACGTCGTGATTTTTATTTTATTTTACTTTTATTAATTTAATTTTTTTACCTACGTGACTTTACCGAAAAAAACGAAGAATATGAATCCAACTAACACTTTGAAACGTAAGACTACTGCAATCATTGCAAATTCATTAATCCCAAAAAATGAGCAATTCCTAATTAAGCCAAGGGCTTCAAAACCACCTAGACTGTATGGGCTACCAAAGATCCATAAAATCGGCATCCCATTACGACCCATAGTCAGTACAATTGGCTCTGCCACATATAAATTAGCAAAATATGTAACTAAACAAATACAGCCCTACATCGGTAGGACATCTTCATTCATAAGAAATTCAGAACATTTTGTGAATGTGATCAAATATATTAAACTTAACCCTAGTGATATTTTGGTGAGTTTTGATGTGATTTCGCTATTCACTAAGGTTCCAGTGAGCGAGTCGCTCACTGGTAAAGAATACAGGTTTACCAAAAGATATTCTGAAACTCGCTGACTATTGTTTAAATATCACTTACTTCTTATGGAGAGGCGAATTATTTAAGCAAAGGGAGGGAGCAGCAATGGGCTCTCCTTTATCTCCTGCTATAGCAAATTTGTACATGGAAAACTTTGAAACCAGAGCACTTGCCTCGAGCAAATTAAAACCATCTTTTAGGTTTAGATATGTGGATGACACTTTGGTTGTCTGGCCACATGGTAAAGATACACTTAACAATTTTCTAAATCATCTCAATGCACAAAACCCGGCCATTCAGTTCACCATGGAAATGGAGGTGAATAACACACTCCCGTTCCTGGATATTTTACTTGGGCATGGCCTAAATGGTAAAATAACACACAGCGTTTACAGAAAGCAAACGCACACTGATGCCTATCTGAATGCAGATTCGCATCATCACCCAGCTCAGAAATCCTCTCTTATCAAGACGCTCATACATCGGGCTAAAACAGTGTCAGATGGTGAAAGTCTAGTGAGAGAGATTAAACATGTTAAAGAAGCACTAAGACAGAATGGCTACAATAATGCTCAAATTAACAGAACACTAAATGCCAAATCACGATCGCAAGGCAACACGTCTGAAAGCGATCAGATTATTAAAACAATAAAAATACCATTTATCTCAGGAGTAACTGACAAATTAGCCCGTGTTTTGCAAAATCAAAACATTACAGTAAGATTTGGTACAGTACACAAAATGCAACAACTAGTAACTTGCACTAAATACGAATTACCTAAATTATCAACAGAAGGTGTATATCGGATTAATTGTTTATGTGGCAGATGCTATATTGGACAGACAGGGCGTAACATTAGTGTAAGACTAAAAGAACACCAGAGAAATATTAAACTATCGCAAACAACTGTCGGCAGTGGCAGAACATGAATGCCAACAGGGACACTCAATTGATTTTGACAACGTTGAAGTGTTGTGTAGAACTAGTTACTACTGGCAAAGACTAATTAGAGAATCTGTAATGCGGGCATAAACGACCTCCCGGAAGTGACGTCATGGGGGGAGGAGTTACGTCACGTGGGGGAGAGGGTAAGGGTCTATAAGGGGGGTAACCGGAAGCAGTCGGGAGTGATCGGAGACTGGGAAAGTGGGAGGCCACGAGGATCGGCACCGTCGGCCAACGGTGACCGACCCCCGGGCAGCAGGAGCAGCGAGGAGGCTGCAGAGAGCAGCGGGTCTGCAAGGGAGGAGTCGCGCAGCAGGGGTCTGCACGACGAGACAGCAGCGGGTCTGCTAGGAGGGAGTTGGGCTACGTGAGCGACAGCAGCCTGGGGCTGCAGAGCAGAGAGTATATAGGGGAGTGCCGTGAGGGAAAAGAGATCGAACCCAAATAAAGGACACAGGACAGAGAGAAGCGTCCGAGTCTTTTATTACACTGGTGTCAAAAGTGTAATGGTATGGCTAAACAACTGAGAAAAAAGAATATTCCGTCTCCGGCATCGGTTTCATCTTCCGACGACGATGACCTTCCTCCTGCGGTGGACCCGACTCCGGCAGAGGAGGAGATCCGTGCTGGGACGAGTGCGGGTCCAGGGGTCCAAGATGTCGCCGCGTCGGCGGACCAGTCTGCACCAAAGGACGCGGATTTAAGATGGAGTCAGATGGCGGAGCAACTTGAAACTCTCAAGAACGTACTTGCACAGTTGTGTGAGCTCGTTACGCCGAGGACGGCGTCGAAAGGCGATGTTGGTGGTCCGCAGGAGCCCGGTTTGTCTTCGATGTCGACGCCATCAGCCACGCGGCACGAAGACGCCATCTTGGGCGTGGCGCACGACGAAAGGCGGGAAGCCGCCATTTTGGGCCCTCCGCGACGGAAGGCCGCCATCTTGTCGACACCAGCTGCGACGCCATGTTGAACATGCCACCGGAGGAGTCAGCGGCTGGAGGGAACGCGCCAAGGCGTCGCAGTCATCACCTAACGACTGTCAAGGAATTCTCCATCGGGGGCGATTGGAGTGCGTTCGCCTGCAGATTTTTGGCGGCGGTACGCTCGGCGAGGTGGACTGACGCCGAGGCATTAGAAGTTCTTCCGACTCTCCTTGATGACGAGTCCGTTAGATTCTTTCGCTCTATAAAAGCCGCGAAGAAGAAAACATTGCGTGGTGTGTTCGACGAAATGGCAGACGCTTACGAGCCGCCGGATGATGCTCATCGCCGGTTTGTGCAACGACAACGCGCACCCGAGGAGTCTCCGGTGGCGTATAGGGGCGCGGTACTGGAGCTGGCAATGGCCGCATACCCGGAGATGGAGCCTGACCTGTTGGAACCTCTCATCCTGGGGAAGATGCTGGAGTTGTCCCGGGATCTCGGCATTCCCATGCCGGTGTGCGGTCACGAGAAGCTCACATCCCGGGCTGCGGCTAAGTGTCTGGACGCCCAGTTCAACCTGCGCCGGTGGAAGCAAGTTACGGCGTGGACGGGTGGGCCCATCGTCGAAGGGGGAGCCGTGGGTTGGGACCCCAAGAAAGCAGTTTATGTGCCGGACGACAGGAGCCCGCAGAAGCTGTCGGCTGCCGCTGCTCCGTGGCCGGAGCCGCGGGCTGCGCCGCCGACACGGCCGCGTCGGGACGGGGCGCCCGCAGCAAGGCGCAACAACATCGACTGTTTCCGCTGCGGGCGTAAGGGCCATTATGCCAGGGACTGCTGGGCCCGCGTCCCGGGTCCGCCCCAGCAGGAGGCCTCGACAGCGGCCGCTCCAAGAAAGGATTCGCCAGCACAGGCAAGTCGGTGCGCACCAGACACCCGGCAAGGCTTGACACCTCACTCATCACCGTTGTCATGCGATCCGGGTGTTTTTAATAACGGGAGGCCATTGACTGCGCCTTGTCGTTCGGTAACGCAGTGGCGTAAGTTGGCTCGGCGGGTCGTCGCGGCCGCTACCGGTTCGTCCACCGTACCTGGGTCGATACAAGGGGTGGACGTACGGATTTTGGTAGATTCCGGAGCGTCCGCGACCATTATTTCGGATGTAATATTCCATCTCTTGAACATCCCACCAGAGGCCGTGAGTCCGGCTTACGCTTCCTGCGTCGCCGCGAACGGGGGTAGCATGGGCATTGTGGGCCAGGTGTACGCTACAATCGCTATCGGGGGAGTGTCGGCCTCGGGAATTGTGTTAATTTCGAGGTCTCTTGCGGTTCCTTGTTTATTAGGGACCGATTTTCTGGCCAAAATGCCCATTCTAATTAGAATTAATGAGAACTGCATTCAATTACCGGAAGGCCGTAAAATTGCCTTTTTGCCGTCGCCCTGGGGGCGACCTGCTCCTGTCGCCCAGGTGCAGGCGTTGTCCGAAGTGTCTGTTGATATTCCACCTGGCTCACAGATTCTCATTCCGTTGCGTTATCGGAAGCCTGTACCTGGTCGTCAAGGAGCGATTGGGGTTTTGTTGTCGCCGTCCGCCACCATCACGGGTGGATCGGCGCTGGTTGGGGCACAAACTATTGTTCGGCCAGACCAGCAGCCGTTTTTGCAGGTGCTTAACGCAAGTGCCGAAAGCGTGTGTGTGCCGGCGGGTACCGTTGTGGCACATGCCACTACTGCGTTTACAGCTCATGATGATCTGTCCGGCCGGGGGTTTGTTGGAGGTGTTTCGAGGCCCGGAGCTGTAGATGACCGCTGGATTGCTAAATTGTGTGGGGAGAATTCAGCTCTTTCCGGGGAACAACGTTGTGTGATTCGTAAATTATTATCGAGCTATTCTGATGTGTTTAGCTCCGATGATTTGGACTTAGGACGCACCTCCTTGCTTTACCATCATATTGACACAGGGGACGCTGCCCCTATTCGGTTGAACTCGCATCGGATGAGTCCGGCTGAGCGAGAGCATGTTCGAGGGGCAGTGGATGACATGTTGGCTGCGGACATAATATCTCCGTCTAACAGCCCATGGGGCGCACCTGTTGTTTTGGTCAAGAAAAAAGATGGCAAATTGCGATTTTGTGTAGACTTTCGTAAACTAAATAAGGTGTCGGTGGCAGATGCATATCCCCTGCCGCGTATGGACGACTCTCTCGATGCCTTGTCGGGGGCGAAGTTCTTTTCAACGCTAGATCTCTCTTCGGGCTTCTGGCAGCTTCCCCTCGACGAGTCCTCGCGAGAAAAGACTGCTTTCCGTACGCCGCAGGGGTTATTCCAATTTAACTGTCTTCCGATGGGGCTGAATGCGGCCCCTGCCACTTTTCAGAGGTTGATGGAGTTGGTATTAACGGGGTTGCAGTGGGAGACATTTCTT
Source organism: Lampetra planeri (assembly GCF_965212315.1). Taxonomy (NCBI): domain Eukaryota; kingdom Metazoa; phylum Chordata; class Hyperoartia; order Petromyzontiformes; family Petromyzontidae; genus Lampetra; species Lampetra planeri. Next base: position 142,538 of record NC_136116.1, on the reverse strand, counting down.
ATATATTTGGACGATATTATCGTTTTCAGCCGCACATTTGACGAGCATTTATCGCGGTTGGAGGCCGTGTTCATCAGGATGCGTTCTGCTAATTTGAAATTTAAGCCCAAGAAATGTCACCTACTGCAACACTCCGTGCGTTATTTGGGGCACATCGTCAGTGCGGACGGGGTGGCCACAGATCCGGACAAAACTGCGTGCGTCCGTGACTGGCCAACCCCTGCCACGGTGGGGGATGTGCGTCGGTTTTTGGGGTTCGCCTCATATTATCGGAGGTTTGTTCCAAATTTTGCTACGATCGCGAGGCCTTTGCATCTCCTGACGGGTAAAGGACACAAATTTGCTTGGGGACCGCCAGAGGAGGCGGCGTTTCGAGGCCTACGCGATCTATTGGCTACGGCACCGACGTTGGATTATCCGGATTTTGCACATCCCTTCATTCTGGATACGGACGCGAGTGACACGGGCATTGGGGCGGTGTTATCTCAGTCCAAAGGTGGTGTAGAACGCGTGGTGGCGTATGGTAGCCGGGTTTTGTCTCCCGCTGAAACCCGCTACTGCGTCACTCGCAGGGAACTTTTGGCTATTGTTTTTTTTCTCCGCCAATTTCGACCGTATCTGTACGGTCGTTCGTTTATTGTTCGCACGGATCATGCGGCCTTGCAGTATGCTCTTAAAATGGACCAACCATCCGGCCAGCTGGCGCGGTGGTTGGACACGCTGCAAGAATTTTCCTTCCAAATTCACCATCGGAAGGGAGTGCGTCACGCTAATGCGGACGCACTTTCCAGGCTGCCGCAGCGATCCCCTTGCGCGTGTGCGTCGGGGACGCATAGGTGTGGCCCGATTCAGCACCCCCCTCCGCCTGTCGCGCTGGCAGTCGAAGTGCCGGAAGCTCCGCTTGAGCCGGGGCCGGCTGATGCGGGGCCGGCTGATGGGGGACCGGCTGATGGCATTCTACATCTCCCGAGGTCTGTGTGGATTCGGGAACAAATGTTGGATGATTCTTTGGTAACGTTACGTAAGCGGCCTGTGAAGGGGAGTGGGCGACTCTGTGCGGGAGGCGTGCCGGAAACCGCTCTCCGGGATGGCTTGCTAATGTGGAGGGAAGGGATGCAGGAACGCTGGCGTCTGGTTGTACCGGCATCATTGCGGTACGAATTGATTAGGACTCTGCATTGTGACACGCTTTTACATCTGGGGGTGCAGAAGACGCTATTGACGCTGCAGCGAGACTACTATTGGCACGGCATGACGACGGATGTCGTCGGACACGTTCGCGCGTGTCCCGATTGTGCCCGCCGTAAGCCACCTAAACATCCATATGTGCCGCCGATACAATCCATTCAGGTGTCTCGAGTTAATGAGTTGGTGGCGTTAGATATTTTGGGACCCTTTCCGCCATCCGCTAGGGGAAATAAATATTTGCTGGTAGGGGTGGAGTACCTCTCCCGCTGGCCGATGGCCTGGCCTTTGCCTGACCAGTCAGCGGCGTCTATCACAGACGCCTTTCTATTTGGGTATGTTATGGACAAAGGGGCGCCGGAGAGGCTCCTTACAGACCAAGGCCGGAATTTTTCCTCAATTGTTGGGGAGGTGTGTGCGGCGCTGGGTACAAAAAAAATACGGACATCTCCCTACCACCCACAAACGGATGGTATGGTGGAACGGCTTAATCGGACCCTGTCCGCCATGTTGTGCCATACGGTTAGTGAAAAACAATCGGATTGGGATTTGCATATCCCTGGGGTGCTTTCAGCGTACCGGATGACGCCGCATGCGGCTACAGGATATTCGCCGTTTTTTCTAATGTACGGTCGTGAAAACGTACCGCCGATTAATGAACAGTTGGGAACCGGAGCGAGGGGACCTGTCAAGCCTCTTCCTGATTATATTCAGGACACCGTTCGCCGAGTCACTGAGGCGCGGGTGGGGGCTCGCATGGCTACGGCCAAAGCCCAGGCTCGGAACGAGCGGTGTGCGCGACGTTCAAAAGGGGAATGCCCCTGGAAAACGGGGGACCTGGCCTGGCTCCATTGTCCACAGGTGCGGCCAGGTACCTCTCCTAAATTACATAAGCCATGGCAAGGGCCGGTTCGCCTCATCGAGGTTCCCAACCCACAGTCGGCGCGTGTTCGGTTTGGTTCTCGGCGTTGGTTCGTCCATACATCTCGGTTGAAACCATACGTGGCCCCTCGACCGGATGCGTCATCTCCTGAGGTTGCCTTGCCGGGGTCTGTTGCTGCCGACTCGCCCTTGCCTGTGCCTGCTGACTTTGCTAGAGCGCCTGTCGTGCCTTTCACAGACGAGCCGGCCGTGACGCGGCAGGGGAAAGAAGACCCAGCTCGGGGTGCGCCTACCACGGCTGCGGAACCTTTGAGGCCCGCAGCCCTTCCAACCCCGCGATGGACACGATTGCGGGACGCCTCTGATGCTGCGCCTTCGAAAATAGGGGACCGGGACGTTGCCAGGCCTCCAATAGCGACAGACGAACTTCAGCCTGTCGCTCTTAAAACCCTGCCACGTTCCCGCTCGGTGGGAGGGCCACCGACTGTCCGGGATGGCCCGGCGACCCGCACCCGCTCGAAATCCCTCACATTTCGTTAATTATTGTGTTGTGTTCTTGTTCTTTCGGTATATTATGGTGTGTTCTGTGTCCTTTTTCGTATTCGGTCGTGTTCGCTCGCATTGCTTATTGGAGTTGTGTTCAGCCGAGGTCGGCTGGATTTTCTCTACGGGGGAGGGTGGTGTAATGCGGGCGTAAACGACCTCCCGGAAGTGACGTCATGGGGGGAGGAGTTACGTCACGTGGGGGAGAGGGTAAGGGTCTATATGGGGGGTAACCGGAAGCAGTCGGGAGTGATCGGAGACTGGGAAAGTGGGAGGCCACGCAGGGCGAAGGGTGAGGAGAGAGTGGCGAGATCGCCACACACCCGAGCCACGAGGATCGGCACCGTCGGCCAACGGTGACCGACCCCCGGGCAGCAGGAGCAGCGAGGAGGCTGCAGAGAGCAGCGGGTCTGCAAGGGAGGAGTCGGGCAGCAGGGGTCTGCACGACGAGACAGCAGAGGGTCTGCTAGGAGGGAGTTGGGCTACGTGAGCGACAGCAGCCTGGGGCTGCAGAGCAGAGAGTATATAGGGGAGTGCCGTGAGGGAAAAGAGATCGAACCCAAATAAAGGACACAGGACAGAGAGAAGCGTCCGAGTCTTTTATTACAAATCCATTGAAATTGAGAGAAACAGAAATAACTTTAATCGCTCAGACAGCTACAGGCTTAGTGCGGCCTTGAAGCGTATTATTAAATAAGATACATTACAATTCCTTATAGGGGAAACAAACGCTAACTAATTACTAACGTTGCATAATCACAATAAAACACATTCCAAATTATTACTAATCTACAACTCGCATTGTAACAACTGCCTGAATACTAATCTAGTATATAATTACAATAACCCCCCCCCCCCTCAAATCGTTGCACCTGATGAGTTAATGATGACGTCACTCTGCTGCTGCTCTATATAAGAACGGGAGACACAGCAGAGCCTCACCATTCTGGCGAATTGCCCGATGATGCTGGATGCAATTACCAGCGAAACGTCGTACTCAAATTGTAAATGTTGTGGTTTCACGCTTCAACACACCGATGGGCTAAAGCAGTGAACTATTTGTCTTTTGTCAACGTGACACTTTTTTACTGATTGGCCGTGTCGGGTGGTGGAGTGTTACGACAAATTTATAAATAACGCGATCTAAACCCAAAAATGTTGCTTATGAATGATATTTAATATCCATGCCTCTGAATGAGAAAGTGTTTGTATGTGTGTGTAGAGGAGTTGTTATTTAGCGGTTAACGTGCTACACTACAAACCCGGTGACTCGAGTTCAATTCCCGCTCATGGTCAACACCAGTGACGATTATTTGACCCGGTTCTGGGCCTCCCCTGGGTCTACTCAGCCTCAAATGAGCACCTGGTGTGACATAAACATCGCCACTGGGGAGAGAAAGGCGGCCGGGCATGGTGCTGTCCACCCACCCCCTTTGTGTGCCCTGCGGGCCTTCATAGGTGCTCGCTAAAAGTACTTGCCACACAAGTATATTAAGGCTTTACGGGGTGTCTTTGTAGGGGAGCGGTAGTGTCATGGTTAGTGTACTGTACTACGAACCTGGTGACCAGAGTTCGATTCCTGCTCACAGTCAACATCGGTGATGATAATCTGAACTCGTCCTGAACCTCTCTTAGATTGACTCAGCATTAAATGAACACCTGGAGCAATCAATGTATTAACATCAGCACTGGGAAAAAGGTGGTCAGGCATGGTCGTGGCCACCCACCGCCTCATTTGCCATGTCGGCCTTAATTAATGCTCGCTAATATCACTTTCTAACCGTCCGTGAATGGCGATATGGGTAATCTATGTTTTTGTGTGTGTGCAGGTACGATTCGCCACATGTACCTGTATCACTGCAGCCAAGGCAGCAAGGCCCTGCTGGGCCTCTTCATCCCCACGCAGAGGAAGGCCTCCGTGTTTGTGGTAGACACGGTAAAACTAACAGCACTTACACTCCTTTGCCTTAGTGCCATGATGGTAATTAATTATATCCAGAGTCATGAGCCTTGCTTTATCCCATCCAATGTCGTGTTGCCACCAGTCCAGGAATTGACATCTGTGTTTGGGTGGCAGCAGCAACTGATTTGCACAGAGATTTGGTACCATATTGTGTGGAATTTATTTCTAGTTTACTGCTCAGTTTTAATGGCAGACCTAGGCTGCTTGAGAAATATGTGCGGGTATGGTTTGTGGAAAATGTGGTAACCTTAACTCCAACTGCAACCCTGCCATTGTTCCACAAGAGGGAGTCTGATAATTGTTTTTTTACCCTTTTATCTGGCAACAAAACTGACACCTTTTTTACAAGGAGTCATGTTTGCATAGACCACAATACCTGCAGTCATAATGCAAACAAAAAACATAACTCTGATAATGTATGCACTGTCCTTGAAGTTGATTGGTCCACACCCTAGACAGCTTTCCTTAGAGCCTAGTCTCACATGGTGTTGGACCAGATGACGCCAAAAGGTGTTGCCAGATAAAAGGGTAAAAACCAATTATCATTTTTTACTGGCAAATGAGGTTCCAATGATGTAAGAGGGAGTCTGCTTGACACTTTCAGGGCATGACAGATTTTGAACAATTAAAAACTCGTTACAATCTGTTGTATTCATGTGCAACTGTTACCATTCTAGCCTGAAAAGCTTCCAGAAAAAATGAAGGCCTCATTCATCTTTATTGATACATTTAATTTCCCTGCATTAATTGGTTATTTGGGTGTCTCTTATGTATGTATGTACATTGAAATTATTTCGCACCGTACGTAGCCAACCATGTTAATCAAAGGACATCAAACTGGACAAAAAAGCAGTTCTAAATAAATGAGTTTTCAATCTATATTTTAAAGTGCATAGTTGCAGTGGCTTCCTAATATTGGAAGGAAGAGCGTTCCAGATGGCCACATGTGTTTCCTATCTCTTCGTATAATTATCATTATTACGGTTTGTTTACCCAGGAAAGCCTCAATCCTTTTTTTCAAGAGGGTCTTCACATGTTTTCACACCAAAAGGTGATCAAACTTCGTGTAATTCCAATTGAGTAACTCGATGACCCACCCATACTGGACACCTGTATGGGTGGGTCAGCTCATAGGATTCCTCCAGTCTAAATAAAGATTTTGAGTAATTTGCAGGTAATTTTTCAGCATTGGAATGTTCGGCCAATGCCAGTTACATTGGGATATAGATATGGGAGGAAGGCAGAGAACCTGGAGGAAACACATACAGAAAAAGGAGAAATCATACAAACTTCACACACAAAGCTTGCCAAGTCAGGAATCGAGCCTAGACCCCTCTTGCCGAGGCATAAGTAGTAACTATGAAATGAGCAGAATTGAGTTATGAATTGAGCAACCACTGAAAGTCAATGTCTAATTTGTAAATGCAGCTGATGGCTCCAGAGCACAGTCTGTAGGTTTGCTGATATAATTTTCCAACGGTAAGCATATTCCATAATACAGGCGGTATGTGGTTTATGACGATCCACATTTATAACGTTTATATAATGCCACCATTCACGACGTAAAAACCTGATTTACCATACAACTTCTAACATGACTCCGCACAAATTTTAACAGTCACTCTGGCTTCCGATGTGACTTGACGTGGATGTTTTTTTATTCTCAAGTGTTGTGGATTTTTACCTATTAAACCCCGTTAAATGTGGCTGATAAAAGGATAAAACACATTGCATTATGATGTTTCTACTTTTTGATTTACGACGAGGCGGTTACCAGGAACGCATTGTGTTGTAAAAGCGGGGACTGCCTATACTTTTATCCTAAAGATTAGGTTCTTATAATAGGAGGATCCCATACGAACTCTGCAAAGAGAGGCGCCCTAGTTGGGATTCGGATCCAGGAACTTCTTGCTGTGAGGCACGAGTGTTACCACTGTGCTATCCTTTCGTAAGTGTGTGAGAGTTGGGGAGTGGTAGTGTGGTGGTTAGCTTGCTGCATTACGAACCCAGCGACCTGAGTTTGATTCCCGCTCACAGCCAACCCCAGCGATAATTATCTGAACTGGTCCTGGGCCTCCCCTAGGCCGACTTTGCCTCAAATGAGTACCTGGTGAGGTGTGTCAACATTGTCACTGGGGAGGCAAAGGCAGCCAGGTGTGGGTGCTGGCAACCTACCCCATCATGTGCCGTGCCGGCATTCGTAGGTGCTTGCTAACAGCACTTGCCCCAACAGTCTGGTAAGGCTATATGGGCGATTGTTGTCTTTGATGTGGCAGGTCCGTAGTAACCAAATGCCGAACCTGAGCGTCGTGTTCACGGCGGAGCGCGCGGCGCTGCTCGCGATGCTGGGCGAGGAGCTGCTCCCGCCTCCGGAGCACGGCTTCGAGGTGCGCGTGGAGACCGACCTCAAGCAGGCCTACCGCGGCCTACAACGCCTGCTGCTCTCATACAAGGCGAGTGCCTCTGCCCCTGCCATCACGCACTACGGTGCCCACCCATCCTGGTTCATCCATGCCTGGCCTGGTGGCTCGGCCTGGGGGTTTACCCTCGAGTTATGAATTATGCTTCAGAGGCTTCGGGACCATATGGGATTGTTGTATTTTAAAGCCAATGAAGCACAGTATCTACAGACAACCTTGTATGGGTGAAATTTTTACTGCTGTGTACTAGTTACACGTATTTTAAAGATCATCAGCACAGCATAATTTGTCTTCAAACTGACGTCGATCTACATTCGAGCTGTTTTTATTAAAGTCGACCAGGTCTGTTGTTTTTGGGACCAATTTTTTATTTTACGATCATTTGTATTTTACCATCTCTACCTAGCTGAACGACAACAAACGCCGTTCACCACTAAGTGTCGGTGACATCACCACGGCGGTTGTGCCATGCTAGATGCACTTTGAGGCCACGTAAAGTGTCGAAGGCCTACTGTCAGGAGGTCACAGAACACAGACCCAGGTGCCATGGATTGACTAACTGTCAATAACTCACCACATAAATATACAGGTATCCCTCGATTTACGAAAGGGATGTGTTCTTCAAAAACACGTAAAACGAAATTTGGTGAATCGGAATGGCTTTCCCATTAATTTAATACTAAAAATGATCAATGTGTTTCGGACAGTCACTCCAAATATGCACCTATATCACTTTCACAATGGAAAAATATTAATAAAAAAACATAAATATTAAAACGATTGAATAATAATTAATTTTGAAAAAATTTGTACCTTTTCACTAACTCACCAAAATATCTGCATGTTGGAATGGCTGGAAAGGTGATGTGGAGGCATTACTCTTGCACTGTAGGGACAGCGTGACGCTGTCGTGGATGAATGACGCAGCCTCCCGGATGCTTCTCGTTTGATCTCATGGCGTGTGCCATGTGACATCATGTGAACACAGAAATTAGATTTCGTTAATCTAAAAGTGTCCATAATTTGTCAATTGCATTAAAACGCGAAATTCTGTAAACGAACGTTCATAAATTGAGGGATACCTGTGCACGTTTCACAAGCTAGTACTTGCAAATTTGTACCACAACTCCTGCGCCCACCGCGTGTGAGCAGGACTCGCGTAAGGGCCCCACTCTGGTTGCAGTGGAGTCGGCGTGGCCATCCCAGCGCGTGCGCTCCACTATGCCGGTGCTCGACGACTTCCCGGTGGTGTGGGTCGGCAGCGCCGGTGCGACGAGCCCGGCCGGCCCAGCGGACGACCCGCCCAGCCTCAGCGTCCTCGACTGGCAGAGGCAGGGGGGGCGGCACATGGTGCGCGCCTACCTGCGCGTCGACTCAACCCTTGCACGGATGTTCGACGTGGCACGGTGAGAGAGGGCTGGCTCTGAATAATCAAACATAGCTATTACTGTGGTTTACTTATTTATCTATCCATCCAGGACAGCATTGGTTTTTACTTTGAGATTTTTTCATAAAATTAACGACAATTGTTATACAAGTGGGGAGGAAACCGGAGCACCCGGAGAAAACCCACGTGTGTGAGGAGGAAACACTCTATTTCCATCAGTATGGGAATTAGTCGACTTGCTGTACTTTGATATATCCTGGAGGAAATCGACGAACTATGAAGCTCTTTTTGATAGATGTCCAGTAGGGGCGAGTCAGCATATTACAACAACAAACAATACAAAAAACAATAGGAGTGCAATGTATAGAAAAGGTAAGCATGTCACTAAAATTAAATATAAATCTAGATATATAAAATGGAAATTTGTGAATGTGTGTCTGTTCAAATATTTAGCGTACTTCCCGACATGCAACAAACTTGAAATTTGCCATATGGGTACTCTCCAGACTGTACACCATTGCAAAAATTATAAAATTTACTTTTGTTTTTTTGTGGGGGGGGGGGGGGGGGGCGCAATAATGCATATATTTTGCACGTCACATCTATCATGTGACCCGTATGCGGAAGCGTAACGGAGTGTGCCTGCTCATGACACGCCCCCCCCCCCAAACCCTCCGCGGGTAAAGTTAAATACAAATGTGTTGCAGGTCTAAGGCGTTCTTCCCGCAGCATTGGTTTATTATTTTAGTCGTTTACTGCCGTACGCACCCTGAAAGTTGTGTGTGTCTGCAGCAAACGCGTGTATGTGTACCTATGGACGCACGCACGTCTGTGTGTGGGGGGAGCGATAGTGTAGTGGTTAGCGTGCTACGCTACGAACCCGACGACCCGAGTTCAATTCCCGCTCACGGCCACCACCGGTGACGATTATTTGAACCGGTCCTGGGCCTCCCCGAGGTCGACTCAGCCTCAAACGAGTAACTGGTATGGTGTGTGAACATCACCACTGGGGAGACAAAGGCGGCCGGGCGTGGTGAATCCAAGTCCCGGGCGAAGCCGGGTAGGAAAGCTAGTAAAGTATATAAGTACAAATTGCATAAGTATATATTCCTGCTGATTTTTCAATACAAAGTGCAAGCTTGGGCAAGGCAACAAAATAACAATAAGAGTCTCAGACTACACCAAGACAACACAGTTTCTCAACAAAATTGCACGTAAAAACTAAACTATCGATACACGGGTGAGGATCAAAGTTACAAATAACATTTGCAAATGTGGTTGTATGTAGCAAATCCTCTCTTTTAGAATATATTTTGAAGTTAAATTTATATTAAGGGAGGGAACAAGGTTCTTCCAAAACGTTGGTGCTGCAACATCAAAGGCTTTATCGCCTATTTTAATTATTGTTCTAGGGAAAGTTAAAAGGCAATTAGGTGAACGTCTTAGGTTTCTTAGTTTTGCCAATGGGGTTAATGAATTAGCTAAGCATAGTTCAGATTTGCCAATAAGGATTTTATGGATGAACAGGGCCTAATGTGGATTTCTTCTTGCATCAAGTGATGTAAGATTGGATTTTAAGTAGAGGTCACAATGGTGGGTCCTGTATGGTACATCCAGTGCAAATCGAAGAGCAAAATGATAGAGGATTTTAGACACATGTTGTTATACTCGTTTTGTCACAGGGAGAGCGGCTGCATCCTGAACCATAGTACCTGGCAACCAACCAAATTTCTCCAAATCAGAATGCTGCTCTCGGTTCCAAAAACAGCTCCTTGATAAGAAAAGCATGCAGAATTGACCAATGGTAAGCAAGCAATGAATCATTGCTGGGCAGCCGAGGCATTCCCCCTGCACACGTGCAAGTCACCAGCAAGGTGGTCTGGCTCCATGAGTGACCATTCACTTGACCACAATATGCCTACTACAGCTCAACCACATCCAAGTGACTTCCTGACATGCATCTGCAACCAACGGGTGTTTCGCCCTTGTGACAAAGATCAATTATTGCAGTCATCCCAGTGTCAGCACGGTTAAAACCCTGCCTACATTCTTGAGTAGTTACTGCACCAAATGATCGCCTTACCCACAACGTATGAATGTGGAATTTCCACCACTGGGCCAGGGCTGTAAAGAGATGAGCACCGCCTCAATGCACATCGGAGCAGGAAATCACGTGTGTGCCCACGTTGCGTTAAATCGCTGGGTGGCGAGCCGTAATGCTGATGCTGCTGCAGGTACCTGCACGTGCCGGTGGGGAACCTTCCCGAGGACGTGGAGGCATTTGGCTGTGACCTGTTCTTTGCGCGTCACCTACGGCGTAACAATCACCTACTGTGGCTCTCGGCCACGGGGCGACCTGACCTGGGCGGCAAGGAGGCGGATGACGGGCGGCTGGCGTGTGACACCCGCGACGCCAAATCCTTCCACATCAGCTGCCCCTCGGCCTACCACGCAGGTGCTGATGCGGTACTCAGACACGGGTTGTGTCAAACCCCTTTTGATATTGAGCTTTGGCACAGGGAAGTAACAATATAACTCGGTGGACATATTCATACGCCTCCTTCACATGTTTATTCTGCAGGATGAAAAATATGATTGTATTTTTTTACACATCCCATCAGTCGTGCACAGCCGTCTGGAAGTGGGTAATTTCAGCGTGCACTGGTTCAACACAAGAAGTCACTGGAACAGTTTCAAAATTAAGTGGCTCATCAGCAGTCAGGCTGCAGGATTATTTGGTGTATTATTGAGTTTAATGTTAAACTAGGACATATCTCATTGAGAAGATACTCGCCTATAAGCATCTGCCAGTTTCCTAGCATTTGTGCAAGCAAACCTGCCTCTGCCGATGAAACGCTGAATGAGGAAAACCAGTCCAGAGTTTGCTTCTATTTAACCAAAATTGCTGTATTATGGACTCCTGGAAGGGTGTTTGGCTGATTGGATCTGTAAAAATATTTTTGTTTCATGCATAAGAACAGATAGTGGAAGGGGAGTGTGGTGTCAACTTTGTTAATTTGTGGTGGTTAAGCATGGCAGTGACTCGAAGGATTAGTTACGGCTTGGCTTGGCTCAGGCTTGGCTCTGGCTCGGCTCTGGCTCAAGTGAGCCAACTCAAAGCCATACATAACTTGTGCTGTGGACTTCCATGAGCTGTGCCCTAAGTAAGCCACAGCATAGCCGCTCATGCATCTTTGGAAACAACTGAGCGGCTCAAGCCAGTACCGAACTATGTCTAAAGACGTGGCCCTGACACTGCAGACCACCCAACGGGTGATGAAGCCACGAACCAGATCTTTTCCTCTGGCACCTGCTCCCCTCTCCACGTCTCCGTGCACAGTCTGCGCGGAGTTGGACATCCAGTCGCTGGCGGTAAACGCCGTGCTGCAGTCGCACCACATCAACGACCTCGAGGGTGGAGCGAGCGGCGGCGTGAGCTTCGACTCGGCGCCGCAAGCCTCGCTGGCCGACATGATGACATCGGGCACGTCCTCCAACACGGCATTGGCGAACTACGACGAGGCCGCGCTGTGCTCCAACACCTTTCGGTGCGGCCTCCCCACCCCATCCAACATTGGCTGTTGCCCACACGAGCACCGACCCGTTAATGCTATTATTGTTGCGATGCTCGTTTATCCAGGAAAGCCTCACCGAGCCTTAAACTGTTTTTTCGTGAATGTCCTGCTATGTTTTCGCAGCAGGGGGCAATGATTGCTACTTTTTTCCCAATTTATCAGAATCAGAATCTTTATTTATCCTGGAAGTATCCGATGAGCTATGAAGCTCTTTTTCACAGATGTCCAGTAGGGGTGCGTCAGCAAGTTACAACAACATAAATACAAACAAATAATTAAATAATTTGCGATGCCATCTTTAAAATGTTGCCAAATTTGGCAACATTTTAAAGATGGCATAGGACCTCATGGTTTCTTCTAACGTTAACATTTTTATTAACGGTATGTTTACGTTATGCATGCGGGCGCCAATCCGATCACTCATAAGTGGGCTGAGCATGCATCGGCCAATGAGCGACTCCCATTTATGAGCATTTAGACCTCGACTGGCTTTGTTTAAATTTCGATTTAAAGCTTTCGTGACTGCAGGGATTCATCTTCTTGGTTCTTTCGGTAAAGTCACGTAGAAGGGAAGTAATAAAATAATAAAAATAAAACACAACAAAACAATTCTCACGACGTTTCGGCCACAACGCAAGCAGCCGTCCGCAGGTGAAGAATGAAACACCACCAAGCTTGGAGCGTATATTTAAGCTGGGTTGGAGGGGGGGAGGTGGGAAGAAGAGCACCTTAACAAAATAATTTGCATATCAAGAGGAATTTAGCATATGGAAAATGCGTAGGAGGTAGGCGGGGGGGTTTCAAATTAATATTATGCCTGTGCATTATGCAGGATTAGCAGCATCAAAGGGAGGGGGAAGGGGGGTAGCATTAACAAAGGAAAGGAATGTTAATAGTATGTAGCTGCAGTTACTAAACAACCACGTAAAAAACTAAAGTATAAACTACATAAACAACTAAAGTATAAACTACATAGCATCATCAGTATACTTACTATACTGTACAATAAGCTGAGTTACTAACAGTAAGTAATACATTACAATTCTACGTCGTAAAAATAATATAATATGCTTCCGTCTAAACTTTATTCTCTTACATCACACAAGTCTACACCGTGTGATGTAAGAGAATAAAGTTTAGATGGAAGCATATTATATAATTTTTACGACGTAGAATTGTAATGTATTACTTACTGTTAGTAACTCAGCTTATTGTACAGTATAGTAAGTATACTGATGATGCTATGTAGTTTATACTTTAGTTGTTTATGTAGTTTATACTTTAGTTTTTTACGTGGTTGTTTAGTAACTGCAGCTACATACTATTAACATTCCTTTCCTTTGTTAATGCTACCCCCCTTCCCCCTCCCTTTGATGCTGCTAATCCTGCATAATGCACGGGCATAATATTAATTTGAAACCCCCCCGCCCACCTCCTACGCATTTTCCATATGCTAAATTCCTCTTAATATGCAAATTATTTTGTCAAGGCGCTCTTCTTCCCACCTCCCCCCCTCCAACCCAGCTTAAATATACGCTCCAAGCTTGGTGGTGTTTCATTCTTCACCTGAGGACGGCTGCTTGCGTTGTGGCCGAAACGTCGTGAGAATTGTTTTGTTGTGTTTTATTTTTATTATTTTATTACTTCCCTTCTACGTGACTTTACCGAAAGAACCAAGAAGATGGCTTTGTTTACATTATGTTTTCTATTTTGGCAGTGGTAACAGCTCTCTTGCAGACTCATGTAATTCCTATATTCGATTAACAGTTATTTTCGTGAACTAGTTTTCATGGAATGTATACTCTTAGTTCTTTCGGTGAAGTCACGTAGGTAAAAAATGAAATTAAAATTAATAAAAATAAAACAATAAAATCACGACGTTTCGGAGGCAACACAAGTCTCCGTCATCAGGTGGGACCGTCACAGCCAGATTTGCTGCATCAAGTGAGGCAAGGATTCAAGATGCAAGCCCTTAAATACAAGTTGGGGGGGGAGGAGAGGGGGGGGGGGGAGCTTATCAGAATGTGGTAGCCAATGAATGTAACGTATCGGGAGGGAGGGGGGCGGGGTTAAAAGAAGGCACGAAGTGCTACGTAGAACGTATCGGGAGGGGGAGGGGGCGGGGCTAAAAGAAGGCACGAAGTGCTGCGTAGAACGTATCGGGAGGGAGGGGGGCGGGGCTAAAAGAAGGCACGAAGTGCTACGTAGAACGTATCGGGAGGGGGCGGGGCTAAAAAAAGGCACGAAGTGCTACGTAGGCGTCGGCAACGTGGACGTGTTTGTATGCAAGTAACTATTGTTGCACATGCTAACGTAATGGATGAGGAGGGGGGGGGCTAAAAGAGAGTACGGGGTGCAAGTGTATGTGGACATGTATATGTACAAGCACCTGTTGATACACATGATAAAAAAGAACGAAAATGCCCATGTTTATAACAGTGTTGGCTGACAATAAAGAGAGTACTGTTAAACACTGGGGATGTTAACACTCGGTAAAGTAAAGTAAAATAGTGCCTGTCAGATAAGATGGTCCAAAAATGTGTAATTAAGTCTTTTTTGCATGGTTGATAACATCTTTCCAATGATTACTAAGTTTGTACCCATCATCACGGTTGAAATTATGTCTGTTTGTATATCTGAATGGCTTCGTGTACAAACCTTTGATGGTAGCCAGAGGGTTTGCAGAGCACCTTAGTCTCGGAGAAAACAATCTCATGAGAGCCCACTGAGTTGTAGCAATGATCGGCAATGGCGGAAGACTCAATTTTACCGTGTTTCAAATCTGACTTGTGCTCGCGGACACGATCAGAGACATGACGTTTCGTTTCCCCAATGTAACAGTCGCCACAGCTGCAACTCAGTTTATAGACTCCAAGGTATTGCAAGTCAGGGATGACATCCTTCACAGATGGAATTAGATCACGGATTTTATGTACTGTACTGAATCGGACTCGGATCTTATTTTTGTTTAGAATTTTGATGATCTTTTTGGTCACACCTGCTATGTATGGTAACGTGACAGTTTTGATCGGAGTTTCAAGTGGCTGTTTCTGTATGGTGGGAGAAACAGCTTGGCGGATGGTGCGTTCAGAGTATCCGTTCATCCTGAGGGCCCGATGTACATGTCTCAATTCACTGGCCAGGTGGTGTTGGTCAGAAATGCCATGAGCTCTGTGGTATAGCGTTTTGATGAGATAATTATTTAGCCCCTCCCCCTCCCGATACGTTCTACGTAGCACTTCGTGCCTTCTTTTAGCCCCGCCTCCCTCCCTCCCGATACGTTCCATTCATTGGCTACCACATTCTGATAAGCTCCCCCCCCCCTCTCCTCCCCCCCCAACTTGTATTTAAGGGCTTGCATCTTGAATCCTTGCCTCACTTGATACAGCAAATATGGCTGTGACGGTCCCACCTGATGACGGAGACTTGTGTTGCTTACGAAACGTCGTGATTTTATTGTTTTATTTTTATAAGTTTTAATTTCATTTTTTACCTACGTGACTTTACCGAAAGAACTAAGAGTATGAATCCTTGCAGTCACGAAAGCTTCAAATCTAGAATTTCATGGAATGGTTTAAAAACGTTAACCAAGAGATTACTGTACATCACAGCACACTGGCAGAATTAACGAGGGTAGCCTCCAACAAGCAGTGACCACTTCTCTGGGTAAATAATATGCATAATAAAAAATAAGAATAAATAATTTACAGAATGTTTAATTCACTGCTGGGCTGAGCCTATGAAGTGACAACTTAGATTTCACAGTCAATTGTGAACCAGGCTGAGCCGTCAACTCCCCACACCTGACATCTGCTTTGCCCGTGGGCGACGGCCTGATACAAACCCAGGTTCTCAGAGGCAGTGACCCTCTGAGCCGCCAGGTGATTGGCTGAATATGATTGACTGTTTGAATGCTTGTGATGTGGAGACTTTCTGTGCTGTGGTGCGGTGTAGTGCAACGGTTAGTGGTGCGGTCGTGTAGTGGTTATCTCACTGCGTTACGAACCTAACGACTCGAGTTAAATTCTTGCTCAAGGCCAACACTAGTAACGATTATCTGAGACGGTCCTGGGCCTCTCCTAGGTTCACTCAGTCTCTAATGAGTACCTAGTGCGGTGTGTAAGCATCGCTACTGGGGAGACAAAGGCGACCGGACGTGGTGGTGTCCACCCACCCCCTCGTGTACCGTGCCGGTCTTAATAGGTGTTCGCTAACAGCACTTGCCCCTACAGTCTGTTAAAGGCTATTTGGAGAATCTTTGTCTTTTTGGTGCAGCGTACTCAAAGGCATGGTGGTCGGGTGGGTGCGGGAGATCAGCCGCTTTCAGAACGCGTACGCCGACAACCAGGTACCACCCGCATCGGCGCCCAGTGCGGCAAGATGCCGCCTGCTTCACGATGGACCCTAAAGATCCCATGATGTTATTCGAAAGAGAGTAGGCTGTTATGTGCCCATGTCACAGTCTAAATTGGAAAATTGGTAAGCACAATCCAACTTTAGCCCACTATTGCAAAAACCTAGCCAGGACCTTCCCAAAAAAAAGTCATGAGCCTCAGTGAGGCTTTCCTTGGTAAACAAAATAATTAATAAAAGCATTTAAAAACAGTGAAAATAAAAAAAAAGATTTTTAATCTGCGTATAATCCACGAATCTTAAAATTGAAGGAATTATTTTAGCACGAGTCAAATATACATATATGTAGTTATGGCGATACTGTATTCTTAGTCATGGCTCAGCTCTGGCTTGGCCACTGACAGCTCAGCTCAGGTTTGAGCTGCTCTGTTGCTGTCAAAGATGCATGAGCGGCTCAGCCATAGCTTGGTTCAGGCTGAGCTCATGGAAATCTGCAGCATCACTGTGTTCATTTTCAGAGCCGGCTCAAGTTAGCCGCATGGCTTTGAGCCAGGTCACTTGATCCAGAGCCAAGCCTGAGTTGAGCCGTGGTTAAGAACACGGCACCTAGTTAGTGTCTTGTGAAGGTTAGAGGCATGTCAGAATCAGAATCTTTATTTAGACTGGAGGAATCCGATGAGCTATGAAGTTCTTTTTCACAGATGTTCAGGAAGGGCGGGCCAGCAAGTTACAACAACAAACAGTACAAAAAACGATAGTGCAATGTAGAGAAAGGGTAAGCAAGTCACGAAAAATAAATATCAATAAATTATATCAGTACAAATTGCATAAGTACATAAATTCCTGCCGATTTTTTTTACACAATGCAAGCTTGGGCAAAAGGCAGAAAAAACTGTCCCACACTTAGACAACACACAGTCCCTCAATAAAATTGCACATGAAAGTTTAACTATCGAATCTGTATGGGTAAGGATCAAAGTTACAAATAACATTTGAAAATTTGGTCGCATCTGGTGAAACAAAATAAACGTAAGCGTTGTCACGTCACTGTGCAGGTGACGCATTTCCACCGCTGGGTAAGCTCACCGGCATCGCTGCTCTACGACCCTGCGCTCCACCGCACGCTGCACACCGCCATGAAGAAGCTCTTTCTGCAGTGAGTGCCTCTCACATGCCACCAAGCACAAAGGTCTCCCGTGTAGCCATAACAGACTGGAGGAGCAAGTGCTGTTAGCTAGCACCTAATGAAGGCCGGCACAGCACACAAAACGGTGGTGTGGCCAGCAACCACGCCCGGCCGCCTTTGTCTCCCCAAGTGCTGATGTTTACACACTGCAACACGTACTCTTTTAACGTTAATCATTTAATACAGCTGATATTCGTACCATAACTTATAGAACAGTGCTGTCATTGATGACGCTGTGTATCACAGGCGAATATAGTCCACCACTTGGGGAGTGATGTTGCTACATGTTTTCCAAATTGAGTAATGTGCAGGGAACGTTTCAGCATTGGGATGTTTGGCCAATACCAGACACAATGTTTGTTTTACACCAAAACCTTACCCATCGCTGGGGGTTACGTTCTTGAAAATAGCTACCATCGGCAAATTCGCGATCCGCAAACTGAAAGGCAAATGGGAAAACTAGGGTTTGATTCACGGTTCGTGATACGATACCCCCTCCTTTTGTTTTTATATTACCCTACATTAACCCAAATATAAAACTGTTAATATTTAAATGTACAATATTATGAATATTTTCTACAGTCTTAAATATAACTCGTATAGCGAATGTATAGACTTTAGTTTTAAATATAGTGTATTGTACACATGTAAACCTGAAAATAAAGACAATGTCAATGATACCGCACTCGCACATTTCGTAAACCTACCTTGTGGTTCAACTTTCTCGCGTAGAGACATCGTCTTCCTCTGCTTCTCTTCATTACATTCACTACCAATTAATTTTCTTTTAGGGGTCATAGCAAAATGTATAAATAAGGGCACTGATAAAGTACAAAAAATCACACGGTGGAACCTTGCTGCCTCACTGGATGCCGGGGGCATGTGAACTGGAACCCGCTATGGGCTGCATGGTAGACGAGATGGCACGTATGTTCTTCAGTCCAGTAACGATGCTTACAGGAATCTAACAGTTAACTGTGAATGGTCAAAAGCCATAGGGCACGCGATCAATAAACTTTACCTCAATAAATTTGACGTGAATGGTCAAATTCGCAACGGGAAAGGTTTTGGTGTATTAACTGTGGGAGAAAACCGGAGAACCCAGTAGAAACCAATACAGAACAGAGAGAGAACATACAAACCCAACACGCAGAAACACGCCAGTGTCGGGAATGGAACACAGGCCTTTGTTGCTGTGCGGCGTGTGTCACTACCCTTCCCACGACATGCAGGCTCATCTCGGAGTTCAAACGGCTTGGCTCGCAGATTGTCTACGCTGACTTCAACCGCATCATCGTGTGCACGCGGAAACACCGCATCGAGGATGCCATCGCCTACATGGAGTATGTGACCCGCAGGTGAGGCCTCACGTCGGACGCACACACACTTACACACTGCTGTACACACGCGCACACACCCACTGCTGTACACAGACACACTGCTGTACATGCACACACACACTGATATACACTCGCACACACTACTGTACACACGTACAGACACACACACACTGCTATACACTCGCGCACACCAGACTATTAGGGCAAGTGCTGTTAGCGAGCACCTATGAAGGCCGGAATGGCACGTGACAGAGTGGGTGGCCAACACCTCGCCTGCGTGCCTTTGTCTCCCTAGTGACGATGTTTATACTCTGCACCAGGTACTCATTTGAGGGGGGAGGCCCAGGACCAGTTCAGATAATCGTCACTGGTGTTGGTCGTGAGCGGGAATTTAACCCGGGTCGCCAGGTTCGTAGCACAGCGCGCTAACTCTTACACTACTGTACCACATCATTCCGTCTCTTCTCTAACCCGTGCTGCGCCCGTTTAGCCCCCTGGATCCGGCCGAACAAAAGCTGTTTAGGCATGCGGTGGCTGGGCATGCGGGCTACATGACCCAGCCAACGCAGCCTTGCCTGCCGGAGGAGCTCACCGATGGGACTTTGCCCAGATCTTTCAAGGATTTGTGAGCTCCTCACTCAAACCAGCCTGGTTAAACCCAGGATGGATCGTAGGCAGGCCAGCCTAAATGTTTCTAACCGGCGAAGATGCTCCATTAGGGGGGTCCACGTTTCGCAAGCATAGAGAAGGGAGGGAATGACTGGCCGAGAAGACCTGAAGCTTCGCGCGAAGCGACAGACCAGGCAGCTTCCACACAGCGTTACACAGCCGATGAAAGGACAATGCCGCTCGACTGATTCGGAGAGAGACCTTTGCTGCCAAACTGAAACTAGTCATAAGCACACTGCCCCATGACTTATGGGGAGTTGAGGTTTTTTAGTGTTTAATCACATTAAATAACTAGGCAGGTGCTTTGTTTTGGTGGGGCTAATAGTAGGGTCATCAGCCATCCTTTGACCGTACCTGATCATCGATGAGCCTCCCATTGTATCTGTACCATATGGAAATTCCTGTGGTATGGCCATGAAAAGCATCTCTAAATACGTTGTCAAAAATATATTAAATGAAAGTAGGAGCCAGAAGACATCCCTGTCACACCCCAAGGTGAACATGGAATGGCTCTGATTCCCGGCCATGTAGCTTTACCTGGGGCTGGCCACCATCATGAAGGTCCTTAATGATTGTGAGCAGATGGTCGGGGACCCCGAAAGCATGAAAAATAACTCAAGATTCCTAGCCTAGTTTGGTGGTATCATCGGCCTTAACCAGGTCAATAAAGCAGAGATGTATGTTCTGTTGAAACCCTGACATTTTTTATACAGAAGACAAATTGGGGCTCCGTAAGCCTTTCCTCACAAAAGCCAAAGATCCTCCATATAGCTGTAATGGGCTCAAAGATAGGCGCACACAACTTCTTGGGAGGCAACACTTTATTAACTCAACGTACACTTAGCATAGGGTGGTGACGACCAACCTATTCTAACTAACACACACCATCTCTCACTAACACGGACTCTCGGATACCACTAGTGTGACTGGCTGGTCCGCTGACTGGAGGCTTGACTCTTCACGAGGTGTCTTCACGATGCATCTTCATTCTTGACACGGGCAGCCTCAAGCCCGGTGAGGAGGCTGCTTATATGGGCCTCGGCGTGTCCGGGCCCCACCCCGGTCACGCCTTCCTTCGAGAACCCTCTCGAAGCTGCTCGGCTGTCCACGTGGCCCCCCAAGATGCCCCCCGGGCCCCCGGCCCCCACCTTGATCCGGTCACGTGTCCAGCCGGGTTCACTCAGAGTGCCACGGCCTTACACAACCTCCGTGGCCTCACCCACGGCCTCCAGATCCCTGAACCGGCCCTGACGTCATTCCCGCCTCCAGACGGGATGACGTCATGTGCGTGTGTGTAGACCTGCGTGGTAGTGACGCTCCCCCGCATAGTGACGTCACACGTGCGTGTGTGTACACAGTAGTCACTACATAGCCTTAACAGACTGTAGGGGCAAGTGCTGTTAGCGAGCACCTATAAAGGCCGGCACGGCACACGAGGGGGTAGTGGCCAACACCACGCCCGGCCGGCTTTGTCTCCCTAGTGGCGATGTTTACACATTGCACCAGGTACTCATTTAAGGCTGAGTCGACCTAGGGGAGGCCTAGGACTGGTTCAAATAATCGTCACTGGTTTTGGCCGTGAGTGGTAATCGAATCCGGGTCGCCAGGTTCGTATCGCAGCGCACTAACCGCTACACTACCGCTCCCCTTTCCTCACACGCTGCTGCTCTCATACACTGCTGCACACACAAGACCCGCGTATAAGCGTGCACACGCACATGCGGCCCTGGACAGTTAATGCTCTTTAGGAGTGGTGCTGGCCACACCAGCCTCTCGTGCGCCCTCCCGGCCTTAATAGGTACTCGTTGCAGCACTTGTTGCCGCATCAGTCCAGACGGCTACACGGATCTCTCTTTCTGAATGTGTGCGTGCCTGTGTGTCTGTCTGCGTGTGTGTCTGTCTGCGTGTGTGTCTATGGGGAACCGTGGTTCTGTGGTTCGCGCAATGTGCTATAAACCCGGCAACCCGAGTTCAATTGACGCTCATCACCAACTGCCGTGACGATTGTCTAGACCGGTCCTGGGCCTCCCCTAGGTCGACTCGGCCTAAAATTAGTACCTCGTGCAGTGTGTAAACATCCCCTCTGGCTAGACAAAGGCGGCCGGGCGTGGTGGTGGCCACCCACCCCCTCGTGTGTCATGCAGGCCTTTTCGGTGCTCGCCAAGCATTTGCCCCAACAGTCAAGTTAAGGCTATACGGAGGATCTTTGTGTGCGTTACCTCGCTTTTGCGGTAGCATCAACTCACGGGAGATCTTCCACTCCATATCCATCTCCTACTCGCGCTGCTGGGAGACGCTGCTCTGGCTCGACTCATGCAACTACGCGGGCATCGTGGGGCAGCTACCACCTGCCCTGCTGGGGGAGGAGGTAATGTGTTTATCATTATTATCATTGTTCACCAATTTACCAATTATTATTATGCTACTTTATCCAGAAAGCCTCAATGAGTCTCAACCCTTTTCATGAAGGTACTGCCACATTTTCACACGAGGAGATGACGATTGCTATGTATCTCCCAAAGGACTAATTTGCGGGTAATTGTTTTATTTGGACCACAACCATGGAACACAATGGCCTACGCTTCATCGAATGCCATCCGAGTATGTTTAACGTCTTCTGGGAAACAGAGGGCACGTAGCATTTTACGGTAAATGCACCCGCAGTATTGACTCGAGTGGTCTGTCAGAATCAAAAAAGCAGCCAACGCACTTCTGCTGTGCTTGTCACTGCCCCTATTTGCTCCTGCAAAATCACTTAATTATCATCACTGAAGTCTTCACCCAGTGAAGCCTCATTGAACCCACTCATTTGCATTGCAGTTTGTACTGGTGCTGGCCACCCACCCCCTCGTGTGCATGCCAGCCTTCATAGTTGCTTGCTAACAGCACTTGCCCCAATAGTCTCTTAAGGCTATAAAGGGGATCACTATCTATGTATTATATATCCGCAGGCCGGCATAAAGACTCCTGCAAAAAAAAGACGGAAGAGGAAACCTTCAGATGGATCAAATGTAGAAAACGATTATGAATGTTCCGAGGAGGAGGATGATGGAAATGAAGACGGTGGCGATGATGAAGAGGATGCCATGGATGAGTCTCGTCTTGACAACCACTGGAACTTGGCGCTGTTTTTGCCGCAGGCCGCCTCCTGCCAGACGTACTTCCTTACCATCGTGAGCGGTCAGTGGCCATTCTTATTGCGCAAGGCTATCAAAAAGGGGCTGTGTTTCACAGACACAATCTGTGGTATATTTACAGTAAGGTGTGATGTTGCTATTTATAATCCCTATTGAGTCATTTTGAAATTTAGACCATTATACCAGCACACAATGGCATCACAGGATCTTGAATGTCCACTGTAAAGCAGACGGAGCGTAGTTATGGTTAATCCACCCGAAGTATTAACTATTTCCCGTTCCGATGACGTAAGTGTATGTCATCAGTTTGTCTTCCGCTTTCATCCCGTCATTGGAATGGAACCGGAAGAAAACATAAAATTCCTTAATCGGTAACGAGGCTCCCACAAGACCATGCGGGAGGGTGTGGTACAGCTGGGCACCAGCTACCATAGAATGCGGTTGAGTCACTACAGAATGCAATGTCTTTAAAAAAACAGCGCTATGCCTCTCTAAATAAAATTAACACTGAATCACTTGCACGTTCCGAGATTCAGTGGTGAATGGGATCCACCCTGCAACTTGCAGTCGTCTCGGAACGAAAAGGGCTAAACATTGCGGCCTGCTATATTAAAACCGGGAACTTCAACAACAAGAGGTGAACATCCTACCGTTAGGCCATGTCATCACCAAATCAATGGTAACTATGTGTCTCAATATGCAGTATGGGCCTATTTGAAGCGTATATGTATGCAGGCAAAAATGGTTGCACTGGGTGGGGCATGTATACAGGAAGGGGGAGGGACAATTACCGAGACAGGCATTGGAGTGGTCTCCACGAGTCTGGCAACAAAAGGGGAACACCTAAAAGTGCTGGGATGATACTGTCAGGGCATTACTTGGGAGGTCGCGTGTCTGCTGGACAACAGCTGTAGAATCTTATGGAGGGTGGAAAGTGCTGGCGATGAGGTACAATGGCATCCACAGCTTTGGCCACAATGACGCCTCGATCTTGATTCACTTGTGCACGTCTCTGTATGCGTGTGCAGCATCTGTGGAGCGGTAGTGTAGCAGTTAGCGAGCTGCGCTTCGAACCTGGCGACCCGAGTTTGATTCCCTCTCACGTCCAACACCAGTGATGATTATCTGAACCGATCCTGGGCCTCCCCTAGGTCGACTCAGCCTCAAATGAGTACTTGGTGCGGTGCGTAAACATCACCACTAGGGAGACAAAAGTGGCTGGGCATGGTTGCTGGCCACCCACCCTCTCGTCTGCCGGTCCGGCCTTCATAGGTGCTCGATAACAGCACGTGCCCAAGGTTATACGGGGGATCTTTGTATTGTAGCATATATAGTTGGGAGGGATAGTATAGCAGTTAGCGCTCTGCGCTGTGAACCCCGAGACTCGAGTTAGATTCCCACTCGTGGCCAACGCCAGTGATCTGAACTGATCCTCGGCCTCTCCTAGGGCAACTTAGCCTCAACTGAGTAACTGATGCAGTGTGTAAACATCGCCACTTGGGAGACAAAGATGGCCGGGCATGGTGCTGGCCACCCACATCGTTGTGTGCCGTGCCAACTTTCAACAGTTTGTTAAAGGCTATACTGGGATCTTTGTCTTTTGCAGCATATATCATGGCAGTGTACCACAGCCTGCAGGAGGAAATGAAGCGAAACGAGCCCGGAGACACCCCGGTGAAGCGGAGGGGACACGGGAGCCAGTCCACACAGGCTGCAGACAAGGACGGCTTGCCTGGTAGACACGCTCCCACATGCGCACGAAATCACTCACATGCACACGTGAGTCAGTGCATGTCGGCCATCTCCGGCAGTGGCAGATTCTAGGGCAAGTAAACATTTAATTTGTTGCCCATTTTTAAAGCACCATTTTTAAAGTTACTTTCCACGATTAGGGTCTTCATGACCAGCCAAACTGCAGCCGTGGCACTGTACAAACAGTGTCACGTGTTGCTGATCAGTCATCAGCTGTCAGTGGAGCTACGAGAGCTACACACGGCCAACGAGGAGGCAATCGCATGACTCTCCAATTACGCAAGCGCTTGAACGTCCATGACTCAGACACTGACAGCTGATGGACACAGCCACATCACAGGGAGCCTTGTACAGAAATAGAGAAAATAAAACCCCTCATTGAATAATCTAAACTTCGAATTGATCAAGTACTGCATATCTGTGATTGACTCAAATATAAGTATTCATCATGAGCCATGGTTGATCTGCTGGTTGAAGGCCTCCCCAAGCTGCTCACCACCTCCCAAAGTCCCGTGATGCAACCGGTTCCCCTTTTCCTAAAGAAACATTTTGACAATCAAGAGCATTATTGTCAGCACATGAAATGTTGACAGGTGTCCATTCAAGCCCAAGGAATGTCAATCTAATGCCTATTGTAAATTGTAATACATTTATACTTCCCTCTTGCGTTTTTTCCTACCCCACACCTACTGCTTTAAACCAATTGGAAGCATGCTTAAATGTCATGTGACCTTAAAGTGATTAACTAATTGTAGATGTGATATTGCTCAATTTAAATCTTGTATGCCGAACCAGAACCAATCCATGATAAGCCGGCCTCATAAGTCATGTCAGTCTGGCTCGGTCCATACACAACTCAAACACGGCAACACCACATCATCTGCATGCTTCTCGAATTGTTTGCAGCATGTGACAACGGTGGCATAGGTCGATTTCTGCAGGGGAAAAAACAATCTTGGTACCATGTGAGCGGCACCGAGCTGGCTGCGCCGACGGCCTCACCATACTGCCCCGGCCTGGCTCAGTTGTGCAGTGGAAAGAGAGGTATGTGTGCGCGTGTGTTTCTGCGCTTGTGCAGGCACGACGTCGTTCTGTCAGGAGTACGTTGCTGGGGAACTTACACACAACCTCTTCACCATCACCCAGAAGATCCAGCGGCGTGTGACAGGCCGGCGGAACGCAGATGGCTTGTCGCCCCTCTTCCCTGAGCTTCCGGGGTCTCACCTACCCCTGGCCAACCCAGCTCTCGAGTTCGCTAAGGCCGTGTGTAAGGTACGTGGGGGGCATGTGTGCATGTGGGTGCGTGTAAGTAGTGTACCGGTAAGTGCGCTGCGCTACGAACCTGGCGGCCCGAGTTTGATTTCCGCTCACGGTCAACATCAGTGACGAATATCTGAACCAGTCTTGGGCCTCCCCTAGGTTGACTTGGTCTCAAATAAATACCTGGTGTGCTGTGTATGATTAATACACCCTCAATATTAACCAGGGTGTGAAAAATAAGAATAGGTTTTATATTTTAATACTGGAAAAAAGGTCCCATGATTTAACCAAGGTGGTCTGCTATATTCTAATCGCAAACCTCTACAATAAGCTGTAGACAGGTTACCCGCTTGGCCATGTCGCCATCTCAATTCTGTAATCTGCCTACACATTTTATTTGGGCTGCGATTACTTTCGTAATGAGTAAATATCTCGAAATCCACCTTTGTTCTGGTGCCTCGATGTTACTGCGTGGGAGGTGTGATATCAACAACAAACGAGGAAGATGATGCTGATAATGGTTTAGGGTGGCAGGGTGACGCAGTGGAAACACTCGCGCCTCAGCTTGGGCGGCTTTCTGTGTGGAGCTTGTATGTTCTCCCTCTGTACACATTTCATCCAGGTTCTCCGGTTTTTTCTGATAGCTAAAAGAAAATCCATACCATTTAACCGGCATTGGCCAAACATCCCATTGTTGAGAATTTACCTGCAAATTACTTATCAAGATTTCCCCCTACCGTAATAACTTTGGCAAGACCATACGGGGAAAAAAGAGTCTTGTGACTCAGGGAGGCTTTCCTGGGTGCAACAATGATGGTTATTGTGGGTGTGCAGGTTCTGTCACTGGATGGTGCAGTGGCGCTGCAGGTCAGCAAACTGCGCAGGGATCTGCTTCGCTTGCTGGACGTGGGGGAGTTTTCGAGTGACGCAGAGTTCCGGGATCCATGCCTCTCGCTAGTGCTGCCTGAGCTCATCTGCCACCACTGCAACTACTGCCGTGACATCGACCTGTGCAGGGAACCAGCACTGGCTCAGGTGGGTAGCCGAAACTCGCAGAAAAGACAGATATCCTCTGTATCGCGTTTAACAAACCGTTGGGCTAAGTCCTGTCATTGAACACCTGTTGAGACCAACATGGCACGTGAGGAGGTGGGTGGCCAGCACCAAGCACGACAGTCTTTGTCTCCCCAGTGGTGGTGATTACACACTGCTTGAGGTACTCATTTATGGCTGAGTTGACCTTAGGGAAGCCCTGGACTGTGTTCATTGCACAGTGTGCTTCTGCGCCACCACACTCTCTACATATAACCACACACTCATGTCTCATTTTCCACGTCCCTTTTGTATTTTGATCAATGTCAATTGGCGTATAATTTTAATGCAATTTGAATGCAATTAGCATCAATTGTAAATTTAATTTGATTACCACAATTTGATGTGTACACAAGAATCGATTTTTATCATGCATCATTTCTTGCCTGTAATGACATAACATACAGAGCAGTGCCAAACCTCAACTTATTTTTGACTGATTCATCTAAATATTTCACCCAAATAATCCCTTGATGGAACATCTTGTTATCAAACAAAACTACACCTTTTCTTTCAGGCGAGTACTCGATTTCAGCGGTTCCAAACCTTTTTGAGTGTGCAGATGCCTTTTTAACCTCCAAACATTTTGCAGACCCCCACCACCACTCGCTGTTTTTACACTCCGTTATATATGGAAATTTAACGTAATAACAAAGTTATAATATGCACACTCAGTAATCATTTGTAATTGTCACACCTTAAATTGAGAAATTTCTTATTCATTACCTCAACAAATACATTTGCAGAGCATAGCCGTCTGTGTGCGAAAACGTGTTTATGGCTGTTGCTGTTCGCTGTCTTCAAATGCAGGATGTCAGGTTGGAGTGATGACAGTTTTTGCCTTATATCTGATTCTACATCCGACCTGCTTCAGGGCTTTGAAAATCCACTTTCACAAACTTACGCTGTGGCATAAGGCATCAGCTACTTCGCTGTCTTGTTAGACAGTTCTGGGTACTCAGAACCAACGTGTAGCCTGAAGCCAGTCAGGTACTGTTGTGTGAAGACAGCTTTACAGAGTTGTCACACGAAAGTTCTGTTAGGCTGTCTTGCTCTCGTGTGACGTATTCACACACTGGCACCAGACACCAAAATGAAAACAAAAAACAATGCTATATAAACATACTTGCAAAATAAATTACAATAGTAGATTTTAGAAACTATATGAACATTTTTTTTTTATTCGTAGATTTTCATTGTGAGGATGTTATTATGTTTCTTTTTCCACGGACCCCCTGGAGTAGCCTGATGGTCTATGAAGCGACTGCAGGGGGTCCGCAGATCACGACTTGGGTCTTGAAAACAGTGCGAAAATGTGACCACTGTTTTCATGTATGCATTGATGCATACGAACAACTGAGGTTTCAAGTGGAATAAGGGAACTATTTCCTGTTCAATTTGCCTACATAAGTCCTGAATGGCCCTTGGTCTTGTCTGGTACACAGTTGATTTTAAGGTATCCTGACAAGAAGCTGTTGGGCTCTGTTAAGTCCGGACTTGTGGCTGAAGTCTCTGAGCTTGAATGGTTGAGCATGGCTTTTAGTAAAGCTCCAGGATCCTTGCTCTCTTGACATTTTTACACTGCCATTTAAGTAACTCTTGGAAGAGCCCTTTAAAATCTGAAATAAAAAGAATATCAACATAAAAAAATGTTTTTACATGACTTTAAAATGTGTCAGGTATTTCTTGCCCACTCTATATTTATGCAATGAATATCACAGCCAGTCCAACACACTGGTACATAACGAATTAAATGGTGCACATCACGAGTTCACATATAATGTGCTTAAGCTGGAGTCGCAAACGTTGCAGCATGTGAGTGCACAAGCGGCCACAGCGTTAAAACGCTCGTGCGCGTAACATTTCGTTTGTGTGACTGTCGGGTGGGTGGTGGAGGGTCTCAATGATTCTAGATTTGAAGCTTTCGTGACTGCAATGATTCATATTCTTAGGTTTTTTTTTCGGTAAAGTCACGTAAGTAAAAACATAAAAAAGTAAAATAAAATAAAAATCACGACGTTTCGGAGGCAACACAAGCCTCCGTCTTCAGGTGGTACCGTCACAGCCATGACTGCTGTATCAAGTAAATGAGAGATTGCAGGAGCTACCACTCCGTTTATATAATGGTTGGAGAAGGTGGTGGGGCAAGGGCCGCATACTTATTATTAATATGGTAAGGTGAGGCTTGAGACTAAGAATAGACTGCATAACAAAGGCTGAGCCTTTGTTATGGAGCCTTTGTTATGGAGAGGTGCGGTTTGTGACTCAACCTGTAACAGGGAGACCACCACTAAACATGGTAAAACAATAATAGTTGTCTGTCAAATTCAAACAGATTCCTACTTGAAACCGGATTCCCACCACCACCCATCTCAAAAGAATTCTCTCATCAAAACGCTATACCACAGAGCCCATGGCATTTCTGACCAACACCACCTGGCCGGTGAATTAAGACATGTACATCGGGCCCTCAGGATGAACGGATACTCTGACCGCACTATCCGCCAAGCTGTTTCTCCCACCATACAGAAACAGCCACATGAAACTCCGACCAAAACTATCACGTTGCCATACATAGCAGGCGTGACCAAAAAGATCTCCAAAATTCTAAACAAACATAAGATCCAAGTCCGGTTCAGTACAGTGCATAATATCCGTGATTTGATTCCATCTGTGAAGGATGTCGTTCCTGACTTACAGTATCCTGGAGTCTACAAATTGAGTTGCATTTGTGGTGATTGCTACATTGGAGAAACGAAACGTCATGTTTCTGATCGTGTCCGCGAGCACAAGTCAGATCTGAAACATGGCAGAACTGATTCTTCGGCCGTTGCCGATCATTGCTACAACTCGGTGGGCTCTCATGAAATTGTATTTTCCGAGACCAAGGTTCTCTGCAAACCTCCTGGCTACCATCAAAGGTTTGTACACGAAGCCATACAAATATACACAGACATAATTTCAACCGTGATGACGGTTACAAACTGAGTAATCATTGGAAAGATGTGATTAACCATGCAAAAAAGATTTAACTACACTTATTTGCCAATCTTACTTGACAGACAACTATTATTGTTTTACCATGTTTAGTGGTGGTCTCCCTGTTACAGGTTGAGTCACAAACCGCACCTCTCCATAACAAAGGCTCCATAACAAAGGCTCAGCCTTTGTTATGCAGTCTATTCTTAGTCTCAAGCCTCACCTTACCATATTAATAATAAGTATGCGGCCCTTGCCCCACCACCTTCTCCAACCATTATATAAACGGAGTGGTAGCTCCTGCAATCTCTCATTTACTTGATACAGCAGTCGTGGCTGTGACGGTACCACCTGAAGACGGAGGCTTGTGTTGCCTCCGAAACGTCGTGATTTTTATTTTATTTTTTAATGTTTTTACTTACGTGGTCTCAATGATGCCGATTTGGTCAGATCGTTATGTTTTCTAACCCAGAAATCAATTGTGACCGGAAAATCAGTTGTGCTCAAGAGCTTGCGAAAGTTGCTTTGGAACGTGCTCTCCGACGAAGCTGTGACAAAGCGAATGAGTAGCGGTGGTTGTTATGGGGGCTCGGCTTGCTGGCACTCGCAGGATGGATCCGTGCTTCCCAAGTGGCAGTGCACCAACTGCTCGGCAGACTACGACGTGGAGCAAGTGCAAGCTGCTCTGGTGGAGACCGTTCAGAAGAAGATCATGTCCCACGTGCTGCAGGACCTGGTGAGGCTGGCCGCAGAGCTGCGTGTATCAGGATGATCCTGCCAAGTTTCGCTTTCGGGGGCGACGCTTGATATGCATTTCCTCAAAGTATTTTTTTTTAGATTGGGCCAATTTTGACTGTGACATTGTCCACACCATGGCCTAATCTTATTCGAATGACGCCACTGGTTAATTTAATACTGCAGGTGTATTAAAAGTACTGAGTGGTCTGTCGGATTTGAACTGTGAACTTCTGTGGCAATCATGCTGCCACTGGGCCACATCAGAGTCCCAATAGTCAAGCTCCAAATAGTCTGTTCTCTTGACCCTCTGTGTCTTCATTGTAGCCCTCAGAAACTTTTGCCTTGCACTTTACATGTCACATACTGCGTGCACCCAGGAGCTATGCAGGGAATCGTTGTTCTTGCACCCAGGTGCTCCATCTGGCCGTGGTGCACAGGGTATTCAAAGTCACATGGAATCTCCACACTGGTGTATTGGATGATTTGATCAACACCTCCCATGAAATTGAACATCTGGTTTGCAAGGATTGTCTCACACATAATGACATGTATATACATATGTAATGACTGACTTCCGCGACACGTCGTGTAGAGGGTACTTTTCTTTATTTTGCGTACGGGCACAGCACAGGCCAACGTTATCTTCTTCCTCTCCAAGTACACACTAAGATATTAACGTTCTACAGACTACACACACGGTTGATCACACGGTTGATCACACGATTGATCACACGGCGGGTTCCGCCCATCCGCTCCCGGTCTCGCCGCTGGCTGACGGCATGCCAGGGAGGGCGGTGGAACTCCGCAGGAGATCCGCCACGTGGCCGAACGACGGAGAGAGATGACAGCGAGCAGCGACGCTGTCCAGACCCAAGACTCCACACACCGACCCCGAGTCCTCCTCCGCTTATATTGCCCCAGGCGCGGCTAGGCTCCGCCTCTGGCCACGCCCTCTCGTGGAACTTTCTAGCTGGTTCTCGGAGTTTCTCGGCCAGCCCTGCCCTTCACCTTTGGCCCAGATACCTCTCCCTTTTGGGGATTGGATAATGTTTATAGTGGTGTCTGTACCCGTGCTTCCCTTTTCCAACCAGTAGATGTCACTATATAATTACACATTCAAAGATTCCCCCCCCCCCCCCTTTCGCGTTTATTGACTGTTGGGGCAAGTGCTGTCACGAGCACCTATGAAGGCTGGCACGGTGCACGAGGGGGTGGGTGGCCACCACCATGCCCGGCTGCCTTAGTCTCTGGAGTGTCGATGTTTAGACACCACACCAGGTACTCATTGGAGGGTGAGTTGACCTCGCAGAGGCCTAGGACCGGTTCAGATAATCGTCACTGGATATTAGCCGTGAGCGAGAATCGAACTCGGATCACTCGGTTTGTAGCACAGTGTGTTAACCACTGTACAATTGCCACAAGCATGCACATATACACTCGCACACATACATCACAAACACGTCATGACACTTCAAACATATCTATAATTTCGCAGTTTGCATGTATACCATGAATATCTCACAATATCTCACCCACATACATATAGTTAAACGGTGCACACTGCCGGTGCATACAGAATGTACCTAGCTCTTTCAGACGTTGACTGAGTTTTAATGAGGTGTTTCTTATAGTTGAGACTGGCGGCATGTTAGTGCGTCTGCGAGATCATTCGAAGGGGAAGCAGCGGTGTCTGAGCGAGAGAGCCTGTGTGGGTTTTTACTCTTGGGGTGATTAAATCTTATCTTGCTGAAATCTGCGGTGTGTCTATACAGTAGTGCTTGTATGCTGGATTTGTTTAAACAAAAGAACCACGAATTTAAAGCTCAAAAATCGTCTTTCACCACAGGTGTGTGAGAAGTGCAAGGGGGTGAAGGAGGCCAATATGCCTGCGTTCTGCGATTGTGCCGGTGATTTCCAGCTCGCCCACCCTGCCCAGGTCCTATGCCTTTCCACACACTAAGACCCATGATGCTCCCCCATGTACACTCCGCCCTCATCATCCATCTTTGCACTCCCTTACATTCATGACAAGAGC
This sequence comes from Lampetra planeri, assembly GCF_965212315.1. NCBI lineage: Eukaryota > Metazoa > Chordata > Hyperoartia > Petromyzontiformes > Petromyzontidae > Lampetra > Lampetra planeri. Next base: position 110,042 of record NC_136116.1, on the reverse strand, counting down.
AGTCTGCAGTTATCTAGAGATGTGGTGTGAAAATACTCTTATGGGAGCCCCGATGTGGCCAACGTGAAATGTCTGTTATAAATGGCAATCCGTTTCCCCAAATGCGTGGGGACATGAGGTCGTCCAGCCAGTGCAGAGGTCGCACGTTGGGCAGCGTATACTCTCTGCTGCTCCATTATTAGCTTCTCCGTGCAACATTGGTGTTTTTATGAAAGACATTTTCTGTTTATACGCTGGTGTAGAGGGCAACAAAATGATTCGGTGGAGAAACCTGGCAGGAGCGGGTGAGGCAATGGGCAGAACTGGGCGGGGCAGTGCAAATCGAAATCGTGATGTCATAGCGGCCAAATATTCCACCATGCGTCGCTACCGGCGTTCTATCCACCAGACCCCGTAGTTGCTGCACAGGAGAGATACGACCTCCGCAATCTGCCCCGACATTCTCCCACCATCTGGCTTTAGGTCTTCTCTTTGGTCACTGGATTCTGACATCCATCACGCCTCCATAGAGGCTAGTCATTGGCTTAATAACCTCGATATGTGCATATAATGTAAATATCACCTTGACAAACGAAAGAAGACCGGCATCATGGGGACCACTCTTAATGTCTATCTCTGCAATCGGCCTTTCCCTCCAAGAGGGGTGGAGAGTGATTGTCACGTCACATTCGTAAAGGCAGTTACACATGACTGCAGGAGAGAAGTGAAGAGGTACCGAGAGCACAAGGTGAAGTGTGTGATTAGCAGGGAATGTGGTCATGCATTGTGTTTGTGGTTATTTGGAGAGCGATGCTGTCTTCAAAGCTTGTCTCCAGAAATCATGTCTTAAGCCACTGTTCCTTAAACATACTGGACTCTTGCAGACCATTTTCCCACAGCCCTGAGCTAAATAATTAACCTGCACAATTAGTTGCAAATCCATTGTCTTGTGTGCATCCTATCACTTTTGTTTTGACATTGCACATTGCATTGGCTTGTGTTGTGTCTCTAGGAGTTTGTGGAGCAGTTGAAAGTGTTCAGAAACATTGCGAGACACTATGCGATGCCGTTCCTGCTGGAGACGGTGAACTGGATATTGCAGGGCAGCTCGGGCGAATAGAAGAACATAACCACTACCCTGGTGGTGGCGCAGCATGGCAGAGAACACGAGCTGTATTCGGAACTGCGACAAGAGGTGTATTAGGCAATCAAGACGAACATCAGGACGTCGTCGTGGCCAAAGCTGTCTGATGCCACCACTCCTCCCCAGCGTGCTCTACTGTCAGTAGACATGCGACTGGCCACAACGGTATCACACCACGATCTGCTCTTAAGTCTTCCCCTTGGTTACTGGACTCTTGCAGACCATTCCAAAGCCCGTCTTGGTAATCGGCCCTCCCCCCATCCTGCACACACACGTACCACCCAGCTGCAGTGCAGCTGTTTTTGCCGATCCTATTTTATAACGGGCATGAGGAAGCCGGGAGGTTGTATTCGATGCTCCACGAAAACATTTTCCTCCATTCATCTGCTGACATGACTGAAATCTCAGATTTTGCTGTTGGGGAACAGTATTCCATACACGCACTTCGTTTGCTTCACAGTGGACGTTCAAGATCCAATGACATTCGAAAAATAACAGTTGGCCATGTGTCGACTTCACACCCGCAATTTTATTTATCACTAAGCAATTATTAAATTGGGGAAAATATACCCAACATCGCCTCCTACTGGCAGACGAATGCCCATTTGTAGGCCAGTGCTGTGTACACCTTGTGCTGTGCAATGAGATCCGATAAGGAGCTTTTAGTTGCTGAGAAATGTAAGCAAGCAAGGAGCTTTTAGTTGCTGAGAAATGTAAGCAAGCACCCTACACATGCAATTGTTTTGTCCACAGGCACCTGCTGGCTGGTGTTAAGTGAGAAGCATTGAATGAAATCCAGCAGTCATTGTGTGGTGTCTTTCAAGGCTTTTCCCTATGTGGTGTTCTGCTCACAGTGCAGTTACACAGTGCTTTACGTGTCCCAGATGTCTTGATAGTAGAATTGGGATCGGCTGTGATTTCATTTGCAATGTTATTTTAAAAAACATTTTATATTTCAGCGAATAGTAAGTTGTGGAAAAGAATACACGTGAACAAGAAAGTGTTTACGTCTTAGAACTGAATTACAACAGTGCAAAAGGTAGAGGTACAGCCCTATAATTGCACGGTACTAGTGGCGAAATGGCCTCCACTGGAGTGAATTCTAGAGGGTATTTAGTCTACTCTTCCACGTTGACAAGCCGTTGGAAGAGGTGTGCCTACCCACACTCTACCCCACCACGTGCTCTACTGATTGACTGAGCTGTACCCATTTGTCTGCTGGGTGGACGGAGGTGGTGGAGAGGGATTTGAGAAACTTGCCACCAGAGTTTCAACTGTAGGATGGAACTGAACCGGCAACCGCTGGGAATGATGTTGAGTGCTAACCATCGATTACAAAAGGGCGAGTGTGTCTAGGCCTTTAGATACTGAGCTGGTTGGTAGGTTGACTCGGCTTATAATCCCTCCAGGTTCGATAAAATAAGGATCACTTTGTGGAGAAGTCATCGGTGGATGTCCTATCGACTTGCCTCCACCATACGGATATGGAGGTTCCACTACTGTGTCAAAGTTGTAAACAGATGGGCACCGTCTCAATGCTAATTTGAGCATGAAATTACCTTGAGATACCAAGCTGCTAATAAAGTTGCCTGCAAAAAGTATCTGGAAACATGAAAATGTTTTTTTTCATTGTTAATAAAAAAAATACATGTAACAAACTTTGAGAACATGCTTTTTTTATTTCTTGGAATTAATTTTCTGCAGCTAGAAAGACCCTGGCCAGGTGGCTCAGTAGCACAGCGAGTGATCCTATTTTATAACGGGCATGAGGAAGCCGGGAGGTTGTATTCGATGCTCCACGAAAACATTTTCCTCCATTCATCTGCTGACATGACTGAAATCTCAGATTTTGCTGTTGGGGAACAGTATTCCATACACGCACTTCGTTTGCTTCACAGTGGACGTTCAAGATCCAATGACATTCGAAAAATAACAGTTGGCCATGTGTCGACTTCACACCCGCAATTTTATTTATCACTAAGCAATTATTAAATTGGGGAAAATATACCCAACATCGCCTCCTACTGGCAGACGAATGCCCATTTGTAGGCCAGTGCTGTGTACACCTTGTGCTGTGCAATGAGATCCGATAAGGAGCTTTTAGTTGCTGAGAAATGTAAGCAAGCAAGGAGCTTTTAGTTGCTGAGAAATGTAAGCAAGCACCCTACACATGCAATTGTTTTGTCCACAGGCACCTGCTGGCTGGTGTTAAGTGAGAAGCATTGAATGAAATCCAGCAGTCATTGTGTGGTGTCTTTCAAGGCTTTTCCCTATGTGGTGTTCTGCTCACAGTGCAGTTACACAGTGCTTTACGTGTCCCAGATGTCTTGATAGTAGAATTGGGATCGGCTGTGATTTCATTTGCAATGTTATTTTAAAAAACATTTTATATTTCAGCGAATAGTAAGTTGTGGAAAAGAATACACGTGAACAAGAAAGTGTTTACGTCTTAGAACTGAATTACAACAGTGCAAAAGGTAGAGGTACAGCCCTATAATTGCACGGTACTAGTGGCGAAATGGCCTCCACTGGAGTGAATTCTAGAGGGTATTTAGTCTACTCTTCCACGTTGACAAGCCGTTGGAAGAGGTGTGCCTACCCACACTCTACCCCACCACGTGCTCTACTGATTGACTGAGCTGTACCCATTTGTCTGCTGGGTGGACGGAGGTGGTGGAGAGGGATTTGAGAAACTTGCCACCAGAGTTTCAACTGTAGGATGGAACTGAACCGGCAACCGCTGGGAATGATGTTGAGTGCTAACCATCGATTACAAAAGGGCGAGTGTGTCTAGGCCTTTAGATACTGAGCTGGTTGGTAGGTTGACTCGGCTTATAATCCCTCCAGGTTCGATAAAATAAGGATCACTTTGTGGAGAAGTCATCGGTGGATGTCCTATCGACTTGCCTCCACCATACGGATATGGAGGTTCCACTACTGTGTCAAAGTTGTAAACAGATGGGCACCGTCTCAATGCTAATTTGAGCATGAAATTACCTTGAGATACCAAGCTGCTAATAAAGTTGCCTGCAAAAAGTATCTGGAAACATGAAAATGTTTTTTTTCATTGTTAATAAAAAAAATACATGTAACAAACTTTGAGAACATGCTTTTTTTATTTCTTGGAATTAATTTTCTGCAGCTAGAAAGACCCTGGCCAGGTGGCTCAGTAGCACAGCGAGTGGCTCATAATCGGAAGTTTATGAGTTCAATATCCTGGTTTGCGGTTGATAAAATGAGTGCTAATTTTTGTAGACGTCAACAGTGGTTGTCTGGTAGACTTGTCTCCACCATAGGAATGTGGAGTTTTCCACCACTGACTCAGGGCTGTAAAAAGATGGGTACCAATACCTCAATGCTCATTTGAGCAGAGTCGCTCTGGCTTTGAGAGGGCCACGCAGCCAAGGCATCGTTAAGACTTCAGGTAGACATGGTGATCCCGCGGCCTCGTGCCCTTGCGACATCGCAGACAGTGTCTAGGAATCCCTTTGGCCCTCCTGAGCGCATGAAATCTCCAAGCTGCAGCAACCATCTCCACCTGTTCAGCACACGCCGCGGGGCACCCAAACGACTTGGTTAATGCTTTGTATGACACACAATAAAAATATCCCCTGTATAGCCTTAACAGACTGTTGGGGCAAGTGCTGTTCGCGAGCACCTGTAAAAGCTGGAACGGTACACAAGGGGGTGGGTAGCTAGGATCCACACCTCCGATTAGCATGGTTGGCTATGTACGGTGCGAAAGAAGTTCTATAACATACATACGCCCGACCACCTTTGTCTCACAAGTGGCGATGTTGACACACCGTACCAGGTACGCATTTGAGGCTGAGTCGACCTAGGAGAGGCCCTGGACCGGTTCAGATAATTGCCAATGGTTGTGGCTGTGAGCGGGAATCGAACTCTGGTCACCGGGTTCGTAGTACAGCACGCTAATTATAACTGCTCCCCAGTGATGTGACACGTATGCGACCATACTCACTGGTAAAACTTGCTCTCGCATGCTCTGTTGCTCCAGTGATGCAAGCTCCTCTGGAGACAGAAGGAGAAGCCGCAATCCTCCCAGGACTCCTTGCGCAACCTTGCTCACCGGCTCTCCTAACACAGCCTGAAGCATGCAGCACAGACAAACCACCCGCCATATCAGGTGGATAAATACAAGTAAATCTCGTTTCTATTAAAAAAAAAAGACCAGCTTTGATTTCTGTTCTCGTTTTTTATTATGTATTTTTATCTAGGAGAACTTTCCTGAGTTTCAAAACTTTTAGATTCTTTTTTTGCAGTAGTGAGTGACAATTGCTTTCATGCTAATAAATTAGTGCATTTGGTATTCCCACCATTGTTATAGTGCAAGGTTATCACGAAAGCTTTTGTTTTACAGATATAGTCTGCAGTAGTTTAAAAGGGGTGATCTATGTGTAATTCGAATTGAGTCATTTGTGGATACTCTTTTGAATATGGTAGATATAGACCATGATTAAACTACTTGAGACAAAGTGAAAGAGCTCCTTTGTGATAGCCCTACACTATTAGAATGGCGCAAATACCAAATTATTATTTTACTCTTGATTTGAAGCTTTCATGACTGCAGTAATTCATACTCTGGTTCTTTCAGTAAAGTCACGTAGATAGCAAAAATAACTAATAAATCACGACGTTTCAATAGCAACACAAGCCACCATCTTCAGGTGAAACAATACAGCAGGCGCACTGCTGAGGAGGAATGTAGCGAGAGAGCTACTGCAACCAAAGGTTCTATACGTTTGTGGAGGGTACAACCGAAGGGTAAGTGGGCAGGACTAGGGATGGAATTTGCAAGTCAATGTAATCGCAGGGAGGGTATGGGTGGATGAGCTCGGCTAATCCGAGGAGGGGGGAGGGGGGGCTGCTGCAACGGGCAAGAGGGTGTGGGTGAAATTTACAGAGGGAAAACGGTGATAGAAAAAGATAGCAAACTTCGAAATGTAATGCAACTCAGAGAGTCGGCCAACACGACAGTTAACACTATGCCTGGTTGATCAATGTCCTTCAAAAGATTGCTAAATTCAACTCAGACATGACTTCAACCGAGAAGATGGATGCAAAATTTTGCAATCTTTGGAAGGACGCTGATCAACCAGGTATACTGTTAACTGTTGTGTTGGCCGACTCTGAGATGCATTACATTTCTAAGTTTGCTATCTTTTTTCTATCACGTTTTTCCCTCTAAATTTCACCCCCCACCCTCCCCCTCCTCGGATTAGCCGAGCTCATCCACCCCTCCCCTCTGCGATTACATTTACTTGCAAATTCCATCCCTAGTCCCGCCCACTTACCCTTGGGTTGTATCCACCACAAACGTATACAGTAGAACCTCAGAGATCGAACGCACCAGAACTCCAACAAATTGGTGTTCGAACAATATTGCCCTGGAAACCGAACGAAATTCGGAGGTCGAACGGGCAATCGCGACTTGAAAGAACCTGTACGTCTGAGACGCGTATGGCCAGCGTGCATGACGCTTGCCCAGACAAAGGTTTTACCACCTCCTTCTCACCACCTTCTACTCAAGCCATCAACTCTCTTTACTACAGGTAAAGTGAAGTTCAATGTTCATTTATTTCATTTATTCCATATATTTATTCCATTTATTTATTGTGTTTCTTGTTTTTTTGTATGATTTTATGCATGCAACTACTGTAAACTTCGTGTAAAAATGCTTTATAATGAGAGATTTCTTGTGTCTGAAACCAATTAATATCATTTACATTAATTCTTATGGGGAAATTTAATTCGGTGTTCGAACAAATCGGTGTTCGAATGGCCTTCTGGAACGAATTAAGTTCGATCTCCGGGGTACCACTGTTTTACCTTTGGTTGCAGTAGCTCTCTCGCTACATTTCCTCCTCAGCAGTCCGCCTGCTGTATTGTTTCACCTGAAGACTGTGGCTTGTGTTGCTATTGAAACGTCGTGATTTATTAGTTATTTTTTCTATCTATGTGACTTTACCGAAAGAACCAAAGAGTATGAGTATTATGTTACTGTGTATGCATGACTGCGCTCATATAATCATAGATGCCCTGTAGATGTAAATGCAGGGATACTCACAGAGTTTACATTTGCCCATTGTGTAACCGCCGTGATCAGATCGGCCTCGTCGATATCCAACTCATCACTTTGGAGCAAAACCGAGAGGGCATGGTCGGACAGCTCCCAAAACCCTGGCGTCCGAACCACATCCTGCAACCATCGGATGAGGTTGTATTATTATTTTGATTACTATGCCTGTTTAACCAGGACATCCTCGCTGGTTCTCAAGGATTTCTTTCAGAAGGGTCCTGCCAAGTTTTTTCAGTAGGGGGGGGGCGATGTTGTTCTGTGTGTAATCCCAATTGAGTAATTTACAGGTAATGTTGGGATTGGGATATTTGGCCAATGCCAGGTGTCGTGTGGTTTATATTGGCGATGGTGATGGTAGGGAACTGGAAAAATCTGAAGGAAACCCATGCAGAACAATACAAACTGAACACAAGAAGGTGGCCAAGTCTAAAATCTAACCCAGGCCCATCTTGTTTGAGGCACAAGCATTGCAACTGCCCAACCTGCTGCCCGAATTTATGGCTCCGTAGATGAGTTTTGAGGACTGAGAAATATTACCTATTCCTATGGAACATTCAATGAAGCTATTAAGATTGGTGGAAGCAATGCAAACCCAGAGCTCTCATTAGTCAACCTCTTTTCCCCGAATCCAGCCAGCCCACCGGTTCCACAGTAGAGGGTCAATATAATAGGTACAAATTAGTGGGGGAAATCAAGGGGTTGTCCAATAGATAGATATTCCCTGACAAGAATGTGGAATTTCCACCACTGGCTCAACTGAAAACAGGAAATGAGCACCACCTCAGTGCTTATTTGGGCAGGAAATCACATCTGACTTTTAACCCACTCTTATTTTCAAATTTTCTGTGACTAGCCATGGATTGAGGCATCTGCAGTTATTTCCATAAATCTGTGTATTCTTGTAGATTGTATCAATTGAATGATACTTGCTTTGAAGGAAGTATCTGCATAGCAACGCGGTGTCTCATTCTGTTAACTTGTCCAGGGTCTGTGAAGTGCCGGACCCTGAACGTACATTGATGCTGTTTAAAACCAGGGGATATCACTTCTGTGTAACAATGTCTCTGCTTTACCTTGCGTCTAAGGGAAGATTCACAGTAATACTGATGGAATGATATAGTGACATCTACTGGTTGGAAAAGGGAAGCGCGGGTACAGGCACAATATAAACATGATCCAATCCCCAAAAGGGAGAGGTATCTGGGCCAAAGGTGAAGGGCAGGGCTGGCCGAAAAACTCTGACAACCAGCTAGAAAGTTCCACGAGAGGGCGTGGCCAGAGGCGGAGCCTATCCGTGCTTGGGCAATATAAGCGGGGGAGGACTTGGGGTCGGTGTGTGGAGTTTTGCGTCCGGACTGCGTCGCTGCTCACCGTCATCTCTCCCCATCATTCGGCCACGTGGCGGATCTCCTGCGGAGTCCCACCGCCCTCCCCGGCATGCCGTCAGCCAGCGGCGAGACCGGGAGCGGACGGGCGGAACCCGCCGTGTGATCAACCGTGTGTGTAGTCTGTAGAATGTTAATATCTAAGGGTGTACTTGGAAAGGAAGAAGATAACGTTGGCCTGTGCTGTGCCCGTACGTGAAACAAAGAAGAGTACCCTCTTCACGACGTGTCGCGGAAGTCACTCATTACACTACACTATCTTTCTAACTAAAAATAATTCATTCGGAGGTCGCAGGTTGGCCCATGTGCGTCACTGTTGTGTCTGCATGTCTCACCTGCACGTGTTTCTCTATGAAGTGCATGCTGCTGTCTCTGAGCTCCTTCTGTCCGTACACAACGCTCGCCTGCGACACACAACCCACATCGCCATTCAACCATATTGTATGTGTGCCTTTTAAAGATACAGTAATCCCTTGCCAACCACAAATTTACCAAACGTGAGATTTGAGTATACGCGGATGTACTTCTGTATACCTATACTCTTTGGTTCTTTCGGTAAAGTCACAGTATAAAAAAAAACGACGTTTCGATCGCAACACAAGCGGTCGTCCTCAGGTGGAAACATATAATCCAGCAGCGGAACTGCTGAACTAGTGAGAGAGCAGTTACAAAAAGGTTATATATGTGGTGATGGGCAAGCAAGCGGGGTCTGAGCTGTATACCTGTTTACCAACCACGAGCATCTCGGTTTCAGTGATAGGCGAATCACAAGTCGTGCCGAGTCGTGAAATCAAAATTGGCGCTACCATGTAGCGACCGCGATGTTGTCTCACAGACTCCCACTAGGAGGCACCTCTGGGCCTCCGCAATTGGTCAGATTCACGCTTCGTCTCACAAAATAACTGTATATTTTATTCTTTGGTTCTTTCGGTGAAAGTCACGTAGAAAGAAAATTAATTAAACAATAGAATACGTTTCGATTGCAACACAAGCAATCATCATCAGGTAGAACTAAATTTGAGGGAAACAAAACACAGATACGGAGACACACAGACAGACACACAAGCAGAGAGAGACAACACAGAGACAGAGAGACACAACATAGACACACACAGACCCAATGCCTCTGTCGAGGCCTTAAATAGAGAGAGAGGTGGGTCTGCTGGAGCAGAGAAATTAGCATACCCAGCAAGACTGGTACATTTTCGAGAGAGTTGTGTGAAAATCCACCCCACAGTGGCAGGGGGGGAGAATGACCCAGCAAGACTGGTACAGGTAGGAACAACAGTTCCACACTGCCCACCAGGGATTATTTGTCTGTCTGTCGTGCATAGCCACGCCCTCGATTTGTATTTCATAGAGCGCTTCGGGCAGGTACAGCACCACGTGACGTGCCGCCCCACGCAGCTTGCGTCGCGTGACATGGATCGCACGAATGCGCTGTCCAACCAAGTTCCTACCTGCCCACTCCGAAGGAACGTGTTAAATTTTTGAGAGAGTTGTGTGGAAATCCACCCCGAAGCGGCCAGGGGAGAGAAAGAGCGAATGGACCTATCGGAGCCTGGTACATTTTTAGAGATAGGCAGTTTGAGATAACAAACTTGGCAAATTTTGGAAATGTAATGCAATGCAACGTAGAGAGTCGGTTAACACACAGTTAACACATAGCCTGGTTGATTACGTTCTCCAGAGATTGCTAAATTAGAAGTTAAGTGTGAAGTTTGACAGAGGCACACACAGAGAGAGAGAAAACAAACTTACATCCTCCCTGTAGAGGTGGATCAAACTTGATTTGAAGCTTTCGTGACTGCAGGAATTACTCTTCGGTTGTTTCGGTAAAGTAACGTAGAAAATAAATAAATTAAATAATAGAATACGACGTTTTGATTGCAACACAAGCAATCGTCATTAGGTCGAACTAAATTTAAGAGAGAAACAACACAGATACGGAGACACAGACAGACACACAAGCAGAGAGAGACAACACAGAGACACAACATAGACACACAGAGACCCAATGCCTCTGTGTCATGGCCTTAAATAGAGGGGGGTGTGGGGCAGAGAGAGAGGGGGGTCTGCTGGAGCAGAGAAATGATCATACCCAACTCGACTCCTAAACTAAAACATGCACATCACAATACAAAAGAATAATAAAAGAATGTAAATATTAAAATATCTTGAATATTGATTAATATTTTTTTTACCTTTTTTCAGGCAATTCACTAACAGATCTTCATATTTTAATGACTGGAAAGGTGTAGTGGAAGCATTACTGTTGCACTGCAGGGACACCGTGACACTGTCGCGGATGGATGACACAGCCTCCCGGGTGCTTCTCGTTTGATCTCATGGCATGTGCCGTGCGACTATTCGTGAATACATTCTATTTCCTTAATCAAAAAGATATCCATAATCTGTCAATTGCGTTTACGTGAAATTTCGTAAACAAAACATTCAGATATCGAAGGATATCTGTATCATTCTTTCTTTGGAGGATATGTTAAATTCATCCCCATGTAACCTCATGTTTTCTCACTGTTAGTTAGGTTAGGGCACCTGCTATTTACAACTGTGTGGCGAATCCCAATGTTTTAGTCCCTCAACCCAATCTGTGTAAGTCCTGATTGTTTATTGGTTGGAAAGAGGATGCCTTTAGGTCTGGGGACATTTGCTATTCACAACTATGTGGCGACTTCGTGTCTGGTAGGTTCAACTTCGGCTAACCTTGCGCATTATTCATTACGGAAAAAAATATTTGCACCAGGCAGTCTCCAAGTGTGCTACTCACAAAGGCAAAGTTCGCGAGTAGGACTGCTCATAAGTAACCTTTGATTTATATAATACGAGTTTATATAACTCATCGTGTAACATGTGCTTTTACGCACGCTTTGAGCCGAATGCTCCCTCCACTAAGCATATGTGGTTGTTAACACTTGAGCCCCTTCCCAAGGTGACTCGACACATGGCTTGCAAATGGGCGTTAGTCTGCCCGTATAGGTGAAGATTGCTACATGCAATCCCAATTGAGTCATTGATGGGTAATATTTAAAATTTGGAAAATTCGGACCATGGCACCAGGACACAATGGTCTACTCTTGCAAATGACGTCTGGGGGATCTTTAACTTCCCCTATGAAGCAGACGGCGTGGAGTATTTTATATTCAACACTGCCGGCAGTAGTACTCGGGGTGGTCTTTCCTAATTGAACTGCTAACCTCTGCGACAAGTGGCGAACGCACTACTGTATAGTCATGATGTAATGATTATATTTTAACCAATTCAGACAAAACCAAGGAAGTACTAAATCAGTCACATTTACAAGAGTAATTGCATTTGAATTTCAATGTTAGAATGTTTATGAAAGCATAACTTGTTAGAAGAAACATTAATCAAATAATGAATAATTATGATGAAAAAATGTATATGCTTTATCCTTTCTGGAAAGAATATGAGTGGTGTTAAGATGTTCAAACACCAAAGAGACACCGATCACAAGGCATCAAGTCTGCAATAACCAAACATCATGCTTGTGGTAAAACATGCAAACAAACATGCTTTGATAATGTATGCATTGTCCATGAAACGGATTGGTCTACACCAGACCAAAGAATGCCAAATGGCATCATCTTGATACTGCCAAAATGGTTCTTTCGGTAAAGTTACATAGGTGAAAAAATATATATAAATAACTATTAAATCACGACGTTTCGGAAGCAACACAAGCTTCCATCATCAGGTGGGACAACTACAGCAAGAAACAAAATTACTGTAGTGGGCAAAGAGAACTGTTTGTGACAAGCGATTACACTGGTCAACAAAAAAAACTTTTTTTTCTGGCCTGGACTTTTGCAGCTGTTTTAGACTAATTTCAGGGTGCTGATTCCAAATCTGATCTCAGATTTGCTCTATCACATCTCATTTTATGCTATCGGCATACCCCATTTTCATTGATTTTACCCGAAATTAACTCTGTCACTTATGATTGCAAGTTGTTGCGAGTCAGTGACTGCTTTAGTGTTAAAATATGGTGATATATTTTTAGGATAGTGTGTTTATAATATCATTTTATGTAGATATCCACATTAATTTAATATTTTTCTTCTGCAGTTTTTATTTAAAATGCAATATTTGATATCTCAAAAACCTGATGTGATAGACAAAAACTGATGCCAGATTTGGAATCAGCACCCCAAAACTACATTAAGACCGTTGGAATACCTTATGCCAGAAAAAGTGTGTTGACCAGTGTTATCTCAGGTAAGAGGGGGGAGGAGCCAGGGAGGAGAGATGCAGGGGGCGGGGGGTGTGGAATAGGGGGGGAGCTACTGTTGTTGTGCTGCAGCGCCGAAGCATTTAGGATATTACCATGTTAATAACATCCTAGTGGACATGGTAATATCCTAATTGCTTGGGCGCTGCAGCACCACAACAGTAGCTTCACCCCCCCCCTACTCCACACCCCCTGCATCTCTCCTCCCTGGCACCTCCCCCCTCTTACCTTATATAATCGCTTGTCACAAACAGCTCTCTTGGCCCACTACAGTAATTTTGTTTCTTGCTGTGGTTGTCCCACCTGATGACGGAAGCTTGTGTTGCTTCCGAAACGTCGTGATTTAATTCAGTTATTTCTATTTTTATTTTTTATTTTTTCACCTACGTGACTTTACCGAAAGAACCAAAGAGTATGGATCCTTGCAGTCACGAAAACTTCAAATCTAGAACAAATACAACCTGTAGGGCCTCGCACGCCATGGCAGAGTTGAGTTCAGAGAGCAGGTGATGCACGCACAACTGGAGAGAGGGGAAGAGAGTAGTGGCTGTTAATTACACCTATTACACAGTTGTTAACTATGTATAGTGAATTTAGACCCATTAGGGTTTGACAAAAGTTAAATGGTGTATGAATGGAAAGTGATGTTCATTTTAAGTTAATAACCAATTATTTCAACTTTTATTCGAGCAACAGAAGTGGAATTGACAATAAAAAACATTTTGAGAATTATCTAAATTCATAGCTGCAATTTTATTATTGTGCTCGTTTACCTGGGAAAGCCCGAGTCTCGGGACTCTTTTCCATGGGGATTCTGCCAAGTTTTCGCAGTAGGGGGTGAAGTTGCCATGTATAATCCCAATTGAATAATTTTCAGGTACATTTTCGCCATTAGGATGTTTTGGTCAATACCAGCTGTATTGTATGTTTAAATATATTTACCTTCGGCAAGAAATGGCAGAACTCTGATGCAATCCATGCGGAAGAGAGGACAAACTCCACACAGAAAGATGCCCAATTTGGGTGTGCCACCCTCCCACTCTCAGTATACTTTCTGATTGTGAGTTGGACACACACTCTGCCATAGCTCCTCCTGGCTGTGTCTACTCAACCGCGAAAACGTCTCCTGTCTTACTGCCGCAGCAAGCAAGATGCGTACCTGCCTCAAGTCTTCCACACCAAACTCAATGGCGTATGTGAGCAGGTCCAGCACCTGCATCTCGCACACACCCCGTGCCTGTAAACCGACTGTACTGGCGTGCAGGCCTACAGACTGTACTTGTCCTATTAAATCACCGATTAAACTTTTCTCAGCCACCATCAATTCAAAGATGGGTTTGCTTTTAATAGTTAATAACCTCAATAAAGCTCTTCTAGTTAATGAAAAAACGTTTAAGAACCAAGAGCTGTATATCAGTTTTATTTCATTTGAAATACATTTGAATATTGTTGACATTAATTGTATAGCGCAATTCACGCAGATCGCATATCAGAACGCTGTAAGAGGTGCGGGAAGTTTTGTGGTCCTATATTGGGATGTTTGGCGAACTTAAAAAAAAAATGTATACAGGTAGGAGAAAACTGGAGTACCTGGAGAAAGCCCACCCATGTGAAGGAAGGTACCACATGTACAGATATAAATTAACCCAATTGCTGTCCTGCCATAATTCCCTGGCAAGCCAAGACATGACAACCTTGACACATACATGGAGAGCGTGAGTTTCACAAACATGTGTGATCAACCAACCCTCGCTGACTCAACAGTGCTGCATTACAGGCGACGCAAGCGACAAGCCCAGGTTCCTCTAGATGTACAGGGTGGGCCATACATAACTACCTGATTTGAAATGTATGCAGAAATAGAGTAGAAGTCTGGGAGTTTATGATGAAATGGTATACACCTCAGCAGCGTGCAATAGTTTACATTTATTTCAGAAACAAAGTTTCAATTATTTCAACACAGTGAGACTATCGTAGATATTTAAAGACCCGAATGGCTCCAACTCTGCACTGTATTTGGGCATTGATTTCCTGATTTCCGAAATCGGGAACAATGATGGATGCAAAGCGTTTTGGCAGGTATTGAACCTGTCGATCTCTGACTTTTATTGAGCAAGGGAGAGTCAATGAGAATGCTAGAATGATGGAAAATGCCGTTGAAAGAGCACGGATTTGCCAAAGCAATGCAGGCGGTCATTAACAAGATATTACTTTTCATACGTAATTATCTCAAATATCCATGAATCTAATAATTTTCTATCATTGAGAGTTTGTGTTTTTATTTCATTTTTCAAAAGTTATAGGCAAAACAAATCAGGGAGTTACTTATGGTCCACCCTGTATTATTTATTATATTATACCCGTGTAGTATTAAGAGTTCAATTTTAATGTGCACTTTTATTGAGGGATTGTGTGTATGTCCTGGTGTGATCTGAGACTCTTTGTTGTTGGTTTGCTGCCTTGCCCAAGCTTGCATTTAGTGTTTAAATCGGCAATAATTTATGTACTTATGCAATTTGTACTTATATACTTGATTTATCTTTATTTTTCGTCACTTATCCTATTCCTATTTTGCACTCCTATCGTTTTTTGTATTATTTGTTGTTGTAACTTACGGACCCACCCTTAGTGGACATATCAGATACTCTGCTTCCCTTCACAGGCAAGACCTCTTCGGTAGTACTCAACTCAACCCAATTAGTCTCTATGGTTAAGGACATGGTACTATCTCCTGATGACATCCTCGTCAGTTTTGATGTAGTATCTTTGTTTACCAAAGTCCCAGTACCGGACACCCTAACAATAATTGAGGACTTAGTCCAACATGGATTGAATTATGATGTACCTGCGCTGGTTAGGCATTGCCTCACCAACACCTATTTTACCTGGAATGGCACCTTCTACAAACAGAATGAGGGTACCCCTATGGGGGCCCCCCTTGTCACCAGTTATAGCCAACATGTTCATGGAAAAGTTTGAATCAGACGCCATCCAGACATCCACCCTGCGTCCTTCCCTGTGGAAGAGGTATGTGGATGACACTTTCGTCATCTGGCCACATGGCCTCCCAGCATTGAACCACTTCTTGGACCACATTAATTCCAGACACCCATCCATCAGATTCACCATGGAAGTGGAGAAAGATGGTAAACTACCATTCTTGGATATTCTGTTTGAGAGGAGGCCTGAGGGATCCTTGGGACATTCTGTCTACAGGAAAGCCACCCACACAGATTCCTACTTGAAACCGGATTCCCACCACCACCCATCTCAAAAGAATTATCTCATCAAAACGCTATACCACAGAGCCCATGGCATTTCTGACCAACACCACCTGGCCGGTGAATTAAGACATGTACATCGGGCCCTCAGGATGAACGGATACTCTGACCGCACTATCCGCCAAGCTGTTTCTCCCACCACACAGAAACAGCAACATGAAACTCCGACCAAAACTATCACGTTACCATACATAGCAGGCGTGACCAAAAAGATCTCCAAAATTCTAAACAAACATAAGATCCAAGTCCGATTCAGTACAGTGCATAAAATCCGTGATCTGATTTAATCTGTGAAGGATGTCGTTCCTGACTTACAGTATCCTGGAGTCTACAAATTGAGTTGCAGTTGTGGTGATTGCTACATTGGAGAAACGAAACGTCATGTTTCTGATCGTGTCCGCGAGCACAAGTCAGATCTGAAACACGGCAGAACTGATTCTTCGGCCGTTGCCGATCATTGCTACAACTCGGTGGGCTCTCATGAAATTGTCTTTTACGAGACCAAGGTGCTCTGCAAACCTCCTGGCTACCATCAAAGGTTTGTACACGAAGCCATACAAATATACAAACACAGACATAATTTCAACCGTGATGATGGTTACAAACTGAGTAATCATTGGAAAGATGTGATTAACCATGAAAAAAAGATTTAACTACACTTATTTGGACCATCTTATTTGACAGACAACTATTACAGGTTATTGATAGACAGCCTGGCTTGTTTTACCATGTTTAGTTGTTTCTTTTTTCACACTATTGTTGTGTAGGCCAGGCTTAGTCACAAACCGTACCTCTCCATAACAAAGGCTCAGCCTCTTAAGCCTCACCTTACCATATTAATAAAAAGTGTGCCGTACTTGGCCCTTACCCCTCTCCAACCATTATATATACGGAGTGGTAGCTCTTGTAATCTCTCATTTACTTGATACAGCTGTCGTGGCTGTGACGGTTCCACCTGAAGACGGAAGCTTGTGTTGCCTCCGAAACGTCGTGATTTTTATTTTATTTTACTTTTATTAATTTTAATGTTTTACCTACGTGACTTTATCGATAAAACCTAAGAATATGTGAAAAACATCTTCAGTGCGCATCGGATTCCTCCAGTCTAAATAATAATTCCGATTCTGCGATGTCAGTTTCAGCCGGCCGGCTCTGGATGTGTGCGTGTGCATGGACGTACGTTGGCAGCATGGAGAGCCACGCGGTTCGTGTAGACAAACTCGAGGAACGCTGGGAAGGTCGAGCTGCAAACGTCCGGCAGCGCCAGGCAAAGCGCGGTACCGTTGCTTGCGGCGGCCGAGTGGCTAAGCATCGCCGCCAGGGCGTCCGACCGTGCGGTAAGAACGCAGCGGTGCGCGCGTACTTCCTGTCGCTCGCTCCCGATCACCAGCGTGATGTCACTGAGAGAAGGCAAGGGCACGGAGAGGTACGAGGAGCCAATGTAATGATCAAAGTCGAGAGGTCATCACGGACAATGCCACGGACGATGTCGCATCAATGCATGTGTCAGATCACACAGCTGTTGCACAATTGACTATTTGCTTGTTTTAAGTTATATTTTAACTAGCTTTACTACCCGGCTTCTCCCGGGACTTGGATTCTTGTCTATAATTAATTTAATATTCCCTTATTTCACTGAAAAACCCTGAAGAAAATTGATGCTTGCAAGAAAGAAAAACGCCGAAACAAATCAATTTAACTAAATCGGATGTTTTTCACTGAAAGAAATTCAACCTTAACCCACTTATACGTAAGGTCGATTTAGGCAACTCGGGAAGGGAATGACGTGGCGAGCTGAAAACAGTCGCGTTCCCTTAGAAATTCCAGACAGCATGAGCGGTTCTAGATTTGAAGCTTTCGTGACTGCAAGGATTCATATTCGGTGAAGTCACGTAGGTAAAAATGAAATTAAATTTACCTACGTGACTTTACCGAAAAAACTAAGTATAGCATGAGCGGTGCAAATTTCATGACGTCAGAGCTCAGCGTTCGATAGTTTTTGCTGCTTCACACAAACAGTTGTATTTTCTGCTTTATATTTAAGAGCGAGCTGAAAATAGTCGCGTTGACTTAGAAAATCGAGACAGCTATGCCGCGCATTCGTGCGGGATACACGGCCTTTGCGTAGGTTTGGGGGGGGGGATGCGTGACGTCTGCAGGCACACTGCGTGACGCTGCCGCATGCGGGTGACATCATAGATGTGACGTCACCGCTCACTTGCCGTGCAAAATATTACATGTATTATTGTCCCCCCCCCCCCCCCCCCAAATACAAGTCTATTTTTTATACTTTTTGCAATGTGTACAGTCTGGAAGCTACCCACATGCCAAATTTCAAGTTTGTTGCATGTCGGAAAGTATGCTAAACATTTTGAATAGACACACATTCACAAATTTCCATTATATATAGATTGCTGCAGAGTTGTACTGTATTTTATTGCCAGTCATTTTGGTGACACAGGTCACTCTTGTAAATTAGTCTATGCTAGTCTCTTGAATTCTTTCCTGGTTATATTTTAAATGTATACTTGTGTCGTGTGGTAAGAAGGACGCTGAAGCCAGTCGTGTAGGGGCTGACGCCAACTCTTTATTTAAGGGCTTGCGCCTAACTCGGGGGAAGGGGTTAACACAGAGTTCCCTACACCCCACCAGGCTATCAGGCTCTTCCCATAGCACTGACCGAGGGTTGATCCAACTCGGCCAGCCGGGTAAAGCTGCCCTTTAGCCTGGCTCTCAACCCTCTATCCCGGAGTCCCCTACTCCCCGAACACGAAGACCCCCGTCTCCGTCACGGGTCTCCCCTCAAATACCCCGGGTGGCATGACGTCACTTTTCCTTGACGGCATTCTCCCCCGAGACGAGTGTGACCTGACGTCAGCACTCCACTCCTCAACACTTGCATCGGAACTTTAACGTCAGAAATTGAAATCTCCCACCCATCTGGCTTTTTGATTCTCCAGGATCAGTTGTGGACTGTTGCATGCCACTCCGATCGCAATCGCCTCTTCCTCGTACAATGCACAAAGCTTTCATGAGGAATTTGATTCGTACTTCCCAATTTGTTTATCCAGTGCTTTCAAACTGCTAACATCCTCTACACACACTGGATTTCAGGGGCTGGAACCTTATGTTCTACCTGCATTGTTAAAGTCTAGCTCTGATCAACACAGCAGCAGATATATCACTGATGCAAAGGAGATTGAAATAATGAAATATTTACCTTTGACTTGATAATTTGTCTTACCCGCTCTGTCTTTTATAACACCCAGTGCATACATTGAGCACCATTTAAACATCACACATTGTCCCAGAAGGGAAACTTCGCGTCCAAATTAATATCTTACAGTTGAATCTCATTTGGCTTTCCACTACCCCAGTCCAGGTTTGATCTGGACAGTCAGGGCTTGGCATATCAGAATCAGATTCTTTATTTTGACTGCGGGAATCCGATGAGATATGAAGCGTTTTTTTCACAGATGTCCAGTAGGGGCGGGTCCGCAATTTCCAATACAAAAAAAATAGTAGTGCAAAGTAGAGGAAAGATAAGCAAGTCACCATAAAGAAAACGTATATAAGTACAAATCGGATACGTACATACATTCCCACCGATATTTCAACACTCAATGTAAGTTTGGGCAAAGCAAAACAACAAAAACAGTCGCAGACCACACCAAGACAACACACTGTCCCTCAATAAAATAGCACATTAAAATTGAATTATCGATACAATAGGAAGGACGTCCTTCACGAGCCTCCTCCACATTAGCCCACATTAGCCGATCTTAACATTGCTGGTACCGGTCATTGGCAAGTCCACTCAGCTCCACATCCTTCTGTACCACATCACTCCATCTCATCCAGAACTAAGACGCGCCTTCAGCCCGGTTATCACGTTTTCACATGTCAATCATACCTCGTGTTTCCAGTGCAGAGTGCCTATGTGTGTCGACTGTGTTTAGACCATCTTTGTGTAGACTGTATATGTACAGCACTATGTGTAGACTGTATGCGTACAGACTGTACTGTGTGTAAACTACATGTGTACTGTGTCGACTTTCTCTACGTACTGTACAGTACTGTGTGTAAGACTATCAATGTGTACTCTGTGTATATTGCATCCCTGTGTACTGTACGTAGCCTACTCCCTATGTAAAGTGTGTGCGGACTTCCTCTGTATATCTTGCATCTCTGCACTGCGTGATACAATCTGTGTGTACTGCGTGCGTACTATGTGTGTACTGCGTGTATACTAACTGTGTGTACTGCGTGTGTACTATCTGTGTGTACTGCGTGTGTACTATTTGTGTGTACTGCGTGTGTACTATCTGTGTGTGCACTGCGTGTGTACTGTGTGTGTGTACTGGATGCGGTACACACGCGTAGCTGGCCGAGTGCAGGAGTCGCGCCATGCAGGCAGAGAAGGCCGCGGGATCCCCGCTCGCCATGGCGCGCGCCGCACTTCCGGGTCCTCGCGCCAGCGGCAACGCAACTCACTCTGGCAACTCAACTCGCTCTGGCAACTCACTCACTCACTCTGGCAACTCAACTCACTCACTCTGGCAACTCAACTCACTCACTCTGGCAACTCAACTCGCTCTGGCAACTCACTCACTCTGGCAACTCAACTCGCTCACTCTGGCAACTCAACTCGCTCACTCTGGCAACTCAACTCGCTCACTCTGGCAACTCACTCACTCTGGCAACTCAACTCGCTCTGGCAACTCACTCACTCTGGCAACTCAACTCGCTCACTCTGGCAACTCAACTCGCTCTGGCAACTCACTCACTCTGGCAACTAACTCACTCACTCTGGCAGCTCAACTCACTCTGGCAACTCAACTCACTCACTCTGGCAGCTCAACTCACTCTGGCAACTAACTCACTCACTCTGGCAACTCAACTCACTCACTCTGGCAACTCACTCACTCACTCTGGCAACTCAACTCGCTCACTCTGGCAACTCAACTCGCTCTGGCAACTCACTCACTCACTCACTCTGGCAACTCACTCACTCACTCTGGCAACTCAACTCGCTCTGGCAACTCACTCACTCACTCTGGCAACTCAACTCGCTCACTCTGGCAACTCAACTCGCTCTGGCAACTCACTCACTCACTCTGGCAACTAACTCACTCACTCTGGCAGCTCAACTCACTCTGGCAACTCACTCACTCACTCTGGCAACTCAACTCACTCACTCTGGCAGCTCAACTCACTCTGGCAACTAACTCACTCACTCTGGCAACTCAACTCACTCACTCTGGCAACTCACTCACTCACTCTGGCAACTCAACTCGCTCACTCTGGCAACTCAACTCGCTCTGGCAACTCACTCACTCACTCTGGAAACTCAACTCACTCACTCTGGCAGCTCAACTCACTCTGGCAACTCACTCACTCACTCTGGCAACTCAACTCACTCACTCTGGCAATTCAACTCGCTCACTCTGGCAACTCAACTCGCTCTGGCAACTCACTCACTCACTCTGGCAACTAACTCACTCACTCTGGCAACTAACTCACTCTGGCAGCTCAACTCACTCTGGCAACTCACTCACTCACTCTGGCAACTCACTCACTCACTCTGGCAACTCAACTCACTCTGGCAACTCAACTCACTCTGGCAACTCACTCACTCACTCTGGCAACTCAACTCACTCTGGCAACTCAACTCACTCTGGCAACTCACTCACTCACTCTGGCAACTCAACTCACTCACTCTGGCAACTCACTCACTCACTCTGGCAAATCAACTCGCTCACTCTGGCAACTCAACTCGCTCTGGCAACTCACTCACTCACTCTGGCAACTCAACTCACTCACTCTGGCAGCTCAACTCACTCTGGCAACTCACTCACTCACTCTGGCAACTCAACTCACTCACTCTGGCAACTCAACTCACTCACTCTGGCAACTCAACTCGCTCACTCTGGCAACTCAACTCGCTCTGGCAACTCACTCACTCACTGTGGCAACTAACTCACTCACTCTGGCAACTAACTCACTCACTCTGGCAGCTCAACTCACTCTGGCAACTCACTCACTCACTCTGGCAACTCACTCACTCACTCTGGCAACTCACTCACTCTGGCAACTCAACTCACTCACTCTGGCAACTCAACTCACTCTGGCAACTAACTCACTCACTCTGGCAACTTAACTCACTCACTCTGGCAACTCAACTCGCTCTGGCAACTTAACTCACTCTGGCAACTGACTCACTCACTGGCAACTCAACTCACTCTGGCAACTCACTCACTCACTCTGGCAACTCACTCACTTTGGCAACTGAACTCACTCACTCTGGCAACTCACTCACTCACTCTGGCAACTCAACTCACTCACTCTGGCAACTCAACTCACTCACTTACTCTGGCAACTCAACTCGCTCTGGCAACTCACTCACTCTGGCAACTCAACTCACTCTGGCAACTAACTCACTCACTCTGGCAGCTCAACTCACTCTGGCAACTCACTCACTCACTCTGGCAACTAACTCACTCACTCTGGCAACTCAACTCGCTCTGGCAACTCACTCACTCACTCTGGCAACTCACTCACTCACTCTGGCAACTCAACTCACTCACTCTGGCAACTCAACTCACTCACTCTGGCAACTCAACTCACTCACTCTGGCAACTCAACTCACTCTGGCAACTAACTCACTCACTCTGGCAACTCAACTCACTCACTCTGGCAACTCAACTCACTCCTGCAACTCACTCACTCACTCTGGCAACTCAACTCGCTCTGGCAACTCACTCACTCTGGCAACTCAACTCACTCTGGCAACTAACTCACTCACTCACTCTGGCAACTAACTCACTCACTCTGGCAGCTCAACTCACTCTGGCAACTCACTCACTCACTGTGGCAACTAACTCCCTCACTCTGGCAACTCAACTCGCTCTGGCAACTCACTCACTCACTCTGGCAACTCACTCACTCACTCTGGCAACTCAACTCACTCACTCTGGCAACTCAACTCACTCTGGCAACTCACTCACTCACTCTGGCAACTCAACTCACTCACTCTGGCAACTCAACTCATTCTGGCAACTAACTCACTCACTCTGGCAACTCAACTCACTCACTCTGGCAACTCAACTCACTCTGGCAACTCACTCACTCACTCTGGCAACTCAACTCGCTCTGGCAACTCACTCACTCTGGCAACTCAACTCACTCTGGCAACTCACTCACTCACTCTGGCAACTAACTCACTCACTCTGGCAGCTCAACTCACTCTGGCAACTCACCCACTCACTCTGGCAACTCACTCACTCTGGCAACTCAACTCACTCTGGCAACTAACTCACTCACTCTGGCAACTCAACTCACTCACTTTGGCAACTCAACTCACTCTGGCAACTCACTCACTCACTCTGGCAACTCAACTCACTCACTCTGACAACTCAACTCACTCACTCTGGCAACTCAACTCGCTCACTCTGGCAACTCAACTCGCTCTGGCAACTCACTCACTGTGGCAACTAACTCACTCACTCTGGCAACTAACTCACTCACTCTGGCAGCTCAACTCACTCTGGCAACTCACTCACTCACTCTGGCAACTCACTCACTCACTCTGGCAACTCACTCACTCTGGCAACTCAACTCACTCACTCTGGCAACTCAACTCACTCTGGCAACTAACTCACTCACTCTGGCAACTTAACTCACTCACTCTGGCAACTCAACTCGCTCTGGCAACTCACTCACTCTGGCAACTAACTCACTCACTCTGGCAGCTCAACTCACTCTGGCAACTCACTCACTCTGGCAACTAACTCACTCACTCTGGCAACTCAACTCTGGCAACTCACTCACTCACTCACTCTGGCAACTCAACTCACTCTGGCAACTCAACTCACTCTGGCAACTCACTCTGGCAACTCAACTCACTCACTCTGGCAACTTAACTCACTCTGGCAACTCACTCACTCACTGGCAACTCAACTCACTCTGGCAACTCACTCACTCACTCTGGCAACTCACTCACTTTGGCAACTGAACTCACTCACTCTGGCAACTCACTCACTCACGCAACTCAACTCACTCACTTACTCTGGCAACTCAACTCGCTCTGGCAACTCACTCACTCTGGCAACTCAACTCACTCTGGCAACTAACTCACTCACTCTGGCAGCTCAACTCACTCTGGCAACTCACTCACTCTGGCAACTAACTCACTCACTCTGGCAACTCAACTCGCTCTGGCAACTCACTCACTCACTCTGGCAACTCACTCACTCACTCTGGCAACTCAACTCACTCACTCTGGCAACTCAACTCACTCACTCTGGCAACTCAACTCACTCACTCTGGCAACTCAACTCACTCTGGCAACTAACTCACTCACTCTGGCAACTCAACTCACTCACTCTGGCAACTCAACTCACTCCTGCAACTCACTCACTCACTCTGGCAACTCAACTCGCTCTGGCAACTCACTCACTCTGGCAACTCAACTCACTCTGGCAACTCACTCACTCACTCTGGCAACTAACTCACTCACTCTGGCAGCTCAACTCACTCTGGCAACTCACTCACTCACTGTGGCAACTAACTCACTCACTCTGGCAACTCAACTCGCTCTGGCAACTCACTCACTCACTGGCAACTCACTCACTCACTCTGGCAACTCAACTCACTCACTCTGGCAACTCAACTCACTCTGGCAACTCACTCACTCACTCTGGCAACTCAACTCACTCACTCTGGCAACTCAACTCATTCTGGCAACTAACTCACTCACTCTGGCAACTCAACTCACTCACTCTGGCAACTCAACTCACTCTGGCAACTCACTCACTCACTCTGGCAACTCAACTCGCTCTGGCAACTCACTCACTCTGGCAACTCAACTCACTCTGGCAACTCACTCACTCACTCTGGCAACTAACTCACTCACTCTGGCAGCTCAACTCACTCTGGCAACTCACCCACTCACTCTGGCAACTCACTCACTCTGGCAACTCAACTCACTCTGGCAACTAACTCACTCACTCTGGCAACTCAACTCACTCACTCTGGCAACTCAACTCACTCTGGCAACTCACTCACTCACTCTGGCAACTCAACTCGCTCTGGCAACTCACTCACTCTGGCAACTCAACTCACTCTGGCAACTCACTCACTCACTCTGGCAACTAACTCACTCACTCTGGCAGCTCAACTCACTCTGGCAACTCACCCACTCACTCTGGCAACTCACTCACTCTGTCAACTCAACTCACTCTGGCAACTAACTCACTCACTCTGGCAACTCAACTCACTCACTTTGGCAACTCAACTCACTCTGGCAACTCACTCACTCACTCTGGCAACTCAACTCACTCACTCTGGCAACTCAACTCACTCACTCTGGCAACTCAACTCGCTCACTATGGCAACTCAACTCGCTCTGGCAACTCACTCACTGTGGCAACTAACTCACTCACTCTGGCAACTAACTCACTCACTCTGGCAGCTCAACTCACTCTGGCAACTCACTCACTCACTCTGGCAACTCACTCACTCACTCTGGCAACTCACTCACTCTGGCAACTCAACTCACTCACTCTGGCAACTCAACTCACTCTGGCAACTAACTCACTCACTCTGGCAACTTAACTCACTCACTCTGGCAACTCAACTCGCTCTGGCAACTCACTCACTCTGGCAACTAACTCACTCACTCTGGCAGCTCAACTCACTCTGGCAACTCACTCACTCTGGCAACTAACTCACTCACTCTGGCAACTCAACTCTGGCTACTCACTCACTCACTCACTCTGGCAACTCAACTCACTCTGGCAACTCAACTCACTCTGGCAACTCACTCACTCTGGCAACTCAACTCACTCACTCTGGCAACTTAACTCACTCTGGCAACTCACTCACTCACTGGCAACTCAACTCACTCTGGCAACTCACTCACTCACTCTGGCAACTCACTCACTTTGGCAACTGAACTCACTCACTCTGGCAACTCACTCACTCACTCTGGCAACTCAACTCACTCACTCTGGCAACTCAACTCACTCACTTACTCTGGCAACTCAACTCGCTCTGGCAACTCACTCACTCTGGCAACTCAACTCACTCTGGCAACTAACTCACTCACTCTGGCAGCTCAACTCACTCTGGCAACTCACTCACTCACTCTGGCAACTAACTCACTCACTCTGGCAACTCAACTCGCTCTGGCAACTCACTCACTCACTCTGGCAACTCACTCACTCACTCTGGCAACTCAACTCACTCACTCTGGCAACTCAACTCACTCACTCTGGCAACTCAACTCACTCACTCTGGCAACTCAACTCACTCTGGCAACTAACTCACTCACTCTGGCAACTCAACTCACTCACTCTGGCAACTCAACTCACTCCTGCAACTCACTCACTCACTCTGGCAACTCAACTCGCTCTGGCAACTCACTCACTCTGGCAACTCAACTCACTCTGGCAACTCACTCACTCACTCTGGCAACTAACTCACTCACTCTGGCAGCTCAACTCACTCTGGCAACTCACTCACTCACTGTGGCAACTAACTCACTCACTCTGGCAACTCAACTCGCTCTGGCAACTCACTCACTCACTCTGGCAACTCACTCACTCTGGCAACTCAACTCACTCACTCTGGCAACTCAACTCACTCTGGCAACTAACTCACTCACTCTGGCAACTTAACTCACTCACTCTGGCAACTCAACTCGCTCTGGCAACTCACTCACTCTGGCAACTAACTCACTCACTCTGGCAGCTCAACTCACTCTGGCAACTCACTCACTCTGGCAACTAACTCACTCACTCTGGCAACTCAACTCTGGCAACTCACTCACTCACTCACTCTGGCAACTCAACTCACTCTGGCAACTCAACTCACTCTGGCAACTCACTCACTCTGGCAACTCAACTCACTCACTCTGGCAACTTAACTCACTCTGGCAACTCACTCACTCACTGGCAACTCAACTCACTCTGGCAACTCACTCACTCACTCTGGCAACTCACTCACTTTGGCAACTGAACTCACTCACTCTGGCAACTCACTCACTCACTCTGGCAACTCAACTCACTCACTCTGGCAACTCAACTCACTCACTTACTCTGGCAACTCAACTCGCTCTGGCAACTCACTCACTCTGGCAACTCAACTCACTCTGGCAACTCACTCACTCACTCTGGCAACTAACTCACTCACTCTGGCAGCTCAACTCACTCTGGCAACTCACTCACTCACTCTAGCAACTAACTCACTCACTCTGGCAACTCAACTCGCTCTGGCAACTCACTCACTCACTCTGGCAACTCACTCACTCACTCTGGCAACTCAACTCACTCACTCTGGCAACTCAACTCACTCACTCTGGCAACTCAACTCACTCACTCTGGCAACTCAACTCACTCTGGCAACTAACTCACTCACTCTGGCAACTCAACTCACTCACTCTGGCAACTCAACTCACTCCTGCAACTCACTCACTCACTCTGGCAACTCAACTCGCTCTGGCAACTCACTCACTCTGGCAACTCAACTCACTCTGGCAACTTACTCACTCACTCTGGCAACTAACTCACTCACTCTGGCAGCTCAACTCACTCTGGCAACTCACTCACTCACTGTGGCAACTAACTCACTCACTCTGACAACTCAACTCGCTCTGGCAACTCACTCACTCACTCACTCTGGCAACTCACTCACTCACTCTGGCAACTCAACTCACTCACTCTGGCAACTCAACTCACTCTGGCAACTCACTCACTCACTCTGGCAACTCAACTCACTCACTCTGGCAACTCAACTCATTCTGGCAACTAACTCACTCACTCTGGCAACTCAACTCACTCACTCTGGCAACTCAACTCACTCTGGCAACTCACTCACTCACTCTGGCAACTCAACTCGCTCTGGCAACTCACTCACTCTGGCCACTCAACTCACTCTGGCAACTCACTCACTCACTCTGGCAACTAACTCACTCACTCTGGCAGCTCAACTCACTCTGGCAACTCACCCACTCACTCTGGCAACTCACTCACTCTGGCAACTCAACTCACTCTGGCAACTAACTCACTCACTCTGGCAACTCAACTCACTCACTTTGGCAACTCAACTCACTCTGGCAACTCACTCACTCTGGCAACTAACTCACTCACTCTGGCAGCTCAACTCACTCTGGCAACTCACTCACTCACTCTGGCAACTCACTCACTCTGGCAACTCAACTCACTCTGGCAACTCAACTCACTCACTCTGGCAACTCAACTCACTCTGGAAACTCACTCACTCACTCTGGCAACTCAACTCGCTCTGGCAACTCACTCACTCTGGCAACTCAACTCACTCTGGCAACTCACTCACTCACTCTGGCAACTAACGCACTCACTCTGGCAGCTCAACTCACTCTGGCAACTCACTCACTCACTCTGGCAACTCACTCACTCTGGCAACTCAACTCACTCTGGCAACTACCTCACTCACTCTGGCAACTCAACTCACTCTGGCAACTCACTCACTCTGGCAACTCAACTCACTCACTCTGGCAACTCAACTCACTCTGGCAACTCACTCACTCACTGGCAACTCAACTCACTCTGGCAACTCACTCACTCACTCACTCTGGCAACTCACTCACTTTGGCAACTGAACTCACTCACTCTGGCAACTCACTCACTCACTCTGGCAACTCAACTCACTCACTCTGGCAACTCAACTCACTCACTCTGGCAACTCAACTCACTCACTTACTCTGGCAACTCAACTCACTCTGGCAACTCACTCACTCACTCTGGCAACTCAACTCACTCACTCTGGCAACTCAACTCACTCTGGCAACTCACTCACTCACTCTGGCAACTCAACTCACTCACTCTGGCAACTCACTCACTCTGGCAACTCAACTCACTCTGGCAACTAACTCACTCACTCTGGCAACTCAACTCACTCTGGCAACTCACTCACTCTGGCAACTCAACTCACTCACTCTGGCAACTCAACTCACTCTGGCAACTCACTCACTCACTCTGGCAACTCACTCACTCTGGCAACTCAACTCACTCTGGCAACTAACTCACTCACTCTGGCAGCTCAACTCACTCTGGCAACTCACTCACTCACTCTGGCAACTAACTCACTCACTCTGGCAGCTCAACTCACTCTGGCAACTCACTCACTCACTCTGGCAACTCACTCACTCTGGCAACTCAACTCACTCTTGTTGTATGTGTCGGGTTATGAAATTTTGATGAAAATAATAAAAATGAATAATTTTCCGAAAAATGCGTAAATTGCATTAATTATGTTAATGTGTGAGTTAATATGCATAAATTATGATAGTGTGAGTAGTTATATGCATAAATTGTGATAATCACGGAGATAATCGTAGTAATTTATGCGGATGCTTGCGATTATGTTAATGTGTGCAGTTATGATGATTAGGCTCAGCTTCGTTTATCCAGAGTTATCAATCAGGATAACACGATTATCATCGATTAAACGTTTAGCGATTATCCTAGTGTGTGTTATGATATTTTAGGTCTCCATTTTTATATCTCATCACAGGATACAGTTATCAAGAATAAGATAGTTTTGCATGGACTTGGAAGGAACACTCGATATGCTTCTGTGATAACAATTTTATTCTAACAAGCATGTGACATTCTATCATGCAGGTTAAACATGCGTCCATAATTCATGAGCAAGATTATGCAATTAACGAACATGGATAACTAAAAATACTTCTTCATTTGCGAGACTATGCATTTAACTAAAATGAATGAATAAACACTTATGCATTTGCGAGACTATGCATTTACTAAATTGAATAACTCAAAACTCTTATGCATTTGCGATATTGTGCATTTAACGAACTGAATGGCTAAAACCCTCCTAACAATCATAACCTCTACCTTTCCACCAGGCATCTCATTAGTTCGTTTTTGTATCGATCACAATCGGCGACTGGCCGAGTTTGAAAACAAGCATGACACACTTCATTTTGCGGTAATAAAAAGCACTTATTGTATCCCAGAGGCGAAAGTATATGTCAATAGATTCATCGGCAAGTATAAAATCCTTTTAACGGAATGTTTGATATAATGGTGGGTGAGGGCGTGTGTGTGGGAGAGCGAATCTGGCTCTGTTTTAATTAATGCTTTGGCGAGACTCTATCACAAAGGAAACTGGTTTGACAAGATTTGTGCTTCCTTGAGTCTGGATGTGGGGAGCGATACGACCTCTGTCCGTGCGAGTTGCAGCCGAGACTTTCTCCGCGGTGAGGTGAGCGGCGGCGCTTGGCGGTCCTTGGTAGCTGACGGCGCTCGTTCGGAAGACTTTGACTCTCTTTCTCCACGGCGGGATGACGAGTCGGTTTTGGTTGATGCTGGTCGATCTGGGTGTCGCTCGGTGTCGCTCGGTGGTGCTCGGTGACGCTCGGTGGCGCTCGGTGGCGCTCGGTGTCGCTCGGTGGCGCTCGGTGGCGCTCGGTAGCGCTCGGTGGCGCTCGGTGGCGCTCGGTGGCACTCGGTGGCGATCTCCGCCTTTCCTGCGGGTTGTTCGCTGGTCGTCACTCTGACGAGGAGCGATGCTTCGTTCATGGCAGGGTGGACGTTGGCGTCTTTGTTGGCTTCACTCGCAGCTCGGCGACTCAGGGTAGCGATTCTTCTCAGGTGGTGCAGACCTCGGCTTGTAGCGGCACGTCGCTACCCCCGCGAACCTCGTCATTCTGGATGACGAAAACTTCTTGACGATCTCTGGTGGGGCCCGTGTCCCGGATGATCTGTTTTGGATGGATTTTCCTTTGGCTTATATCTGGGAATTCCACTCAGTTTCCCGAGTTGTTCAAAGTCTGTCATAAAACATTCCTGTGGGTGTGAACCATCTGCGTCCATGTGTGTGTCGTGTGCGTGTCCGTCCGTGTGTTTCGCGTGCGTGTTTGTCCGTGTGTTTATTAGCTTTGAAGACACAGCTGTGTGTCGTTCTGGAAGAAGGGGTGGAGGGGGGGCCTCGTGACGGCGCCACCTAAGTTATCCATTAATCAGCCCGATGATTCGCGTCGAGTTATATATATAAAAAAATATTCGAATCCATGTTTTTGTTACTGAATAATATTTGTCGCAAAAACTTACGCGTTAAGCGAGCTTAATTATTCCCCCCCTTGCTCGGGGATCATATCTTTTGTCTCACACAGCTTAAGTTGTTTTTGGTTTGGAAGTTGAAATGCGACTTATTTCTATTATGCCCAAGTTATGCCGAAACCGTGTTCACGATGTTTCATCGTGACCTGATCTCCCATGGAAATGTCATTTGCTCGCGTGTGCAATTTTTGCTGTCCGTGTTGCGGGGAGACAAAGACGGTTGTTTCCACGGTGGAAGCACCCGGCGCATGCGCTTATTTATTATCTTCGGAGGCATGTGTTCCAACCTTTATTGGGGCAATTTCCTGGCTTTGTGCCTGCGTGTGGAGATCCTCTCGGAAAGACAAAGACGGCCGTGTTGCTCGCTTCCCATGGGGTGTTGTGTTTGGTTAATTTTGAGAGCCTTCTCCGCCCTTAGCTCCTCTAGGATATCCACTTTAATTCCGTACTTATTATTTGACTTCTTGTGATTATTTAATCTGCTATCCCGGCTAGGAATTTTGTTTGGAGCGACCCAAGCCATAATTATTCTTTGATGCTTCGGCCCGGCCGCGTAGAAATTATTGAAGGTAAATAATGTCCGTATTTAATTAACAATTGATGAATCGCGACTCTGGTGCAGACTGTAGTCTGGTTTTCAATTGGAGTGAGGATGGATACTGTTTGCTTACTTCATGGCTAAGTTGGTAACTTTGTGTATCTAACATGGTTCAAAGACCCGTCTGTGCTTTTTGTCGTCAATGCTGTTTCTTTGTTAAGAATATAATTATCTCTTCCTCCGTGGTGCCTGGTTTTGTAAGGCTTTTTAACGAAAGGGTGTCATTCTAACCCCCCCCCTTGTCTGCAATTCTCCCCTCTCTTGTTCCTCTTGTGTGAAATTCGGGGAGTTTTTATGACCTTGATTGCCCTCTTTCATGCCCTCTTTCCTTTGAAATGAGGTATGCGCGCATCTGTGGAAGTGTGGGGGCGTGTTCGTTCCACGTTGCCCCGTGTCTATTAAAAAAACGATATTATATATGTTGGCAGAATAATTATTTAAAAAAATAATATAAAAAAAAAATAAAAAGGGGGCATATACACAACAGTCCGCCCTTTTGAAAATTATCAGGGGTCGATTTGGCCACTGGCGAATTTTCAAACAAAGTAATGCCCCCTTTTTGTCATGAATCCCATCAGCCGCCCTTACTCTCGGCGGTTATTTCTTACGACGCGCGTGCACGTATTACAATCTTAACCTGGTTACATTTGAAATAAGCAAAGAAAATAAACAACACGTTAAACATCGATATTGCGTTACATCGGTTCTCATCCATCATAACTACGGCGAATATTCATTTTTGTTTTTGTTAAATCCTGGGAAACGCTCGGTAGCGGTTTCGGACGCATTTCTTACGACGCGCGCGCACGTATTATGATCTTGATATGGTTACATTTGAATTAAGCAAAGAAAATAACAACACGTTAAACATCGATATTGCGTTACATCGGTTCTCAATCATCATAACTCCGACGAATATTTGTTTTTGCTTAACATGGTTACATTTGAATTAAGCAAAGAAAATAACAACACGTTAAACATCGATATCACCAGTTACATGGTTCTCATACATCATAACTCCGACGAATATTCATTTTTGTTTTTGTTAAATCCTGGGAAACGCTAGGTAGCGGTTTCGAACGCATTTATGCGTTACCTTCCTCATGTTGCCTGGTTTACCACTTATCACTTTGATAATTCGATCACGGTTTTCGGGTTCGTTTTTGTAGTTTCCTCTCTCACTCTCTCGCGTCGTGGGAGTGTGTGGTGAAAAATTGTGCTGCACATAACCAGAATTCGCGCACACGACCCACTTTGACACTTGGTTCGTGGCATTCGCTCTCTCTGCGATTACATGCACATTTGCCGAGTCAGTGTGTCGATTTAATTCTGTGCCTCGTAATGTTGCCCTCTTTGTTTTTATGAGTGTGTTAGATTCCAACACCATTCCCGATATGTCATGAACATTCGTCTCCATTTTAGCACTCCGATCCAGATAAATTTTGGTTTCCCTTGGATATTTTTCATTTGAAGGCTCACGCCTGCGCTCCTCAGGGCGTGTCTCTGTGTTCTCTCTTTGTCTCTGCTGTCTGTTATCTACTGTCCGATCACACTTCAATTCAGCCCTGTCCTTGCATTCGATTTGCGCGTCATTTACGGGAGCACTGTCCGCGTTTCTTACCGCATCGTATGCATTTGATGTTTCCCGGTCGTGGCGGTATCTGCCCGCCCTGTCACTTGCAGCCTGCTTGTATTTCCCATTGAGCTCAGGGTTTAACAAAACCTCGGCGGGTGGGGCGCGTGTTGGCCGCTCGCTCGCACTCACTGTGGGTGGTTCATCATGTATTTGGACCGCATTCTGTGTTATTCTTCTATTCCCTCCTGGTATAGCCGGTGGAGGAATTGGTCGTAATTGGACTGATTGTGTTTGACCTCCCATCCTGCGATTCTCCTAAATGTTCGCATCCATACCTCCGAAGTCTGTGTACCACCTTCCCGCTAGGTGGTTATCTTGCCATCTCTGTGCGTAATTTGAACCTTGCGTGTGTCGTGGGATGGGGTGTTGATATGGTTCTGCTCTGAACCTCTCCCTCCTGCGATTCTCGTACATTTTTGGCCCAGTGTTTTTCCCATTTGGGTGCCAAATTTTTCCTGGATTGTTACTTCGCCATCTTTGTGCGTAATTTTGACCTTGCGTATGTCGTGGCATGGGGTGTTGATATGATTCTGCCCTTGGTCTCCACATTCTGCGATTCTCCTGAATGTTCGGCTTTGTGCCGCTCTCATTCTCGTGCCACCTTCTCTCTGGTTTATTTTGCCACAGGTGCGTGCGTGTTTGCTCTTCCCTGCATTGTGGGACTGCTCGGTGATTTTTATTCCTCTCTGAGAGGCTGGGTTCCTTATCCCTCTCCCTGTGTTCTGGATCCGAATCATGATTCTTAGCTCTGTATAACCATGCCAT
The DNA here is from genome assembly GCF_965212315.1 of Lampetra planeri. Lineage (NCBI taxonomy): Eukaryota > Metazoa > Chordata > Hyperoartia > Petromyzontiformes > Petromyzontidae > Lampetra > Lampetra planeri. The sequence continues at coordinate 75,756 of NC_136116.1, read as the reverse complement.
GTACGCCTTGCTCTCTATGCGGCATAAGGATACGGTTTCTGGATTCAAAACCATTCTCACCCTTTCTGTAATCTCTGGGCTCAAGGATTCAAAAAACATAATTTTGAACATTTTATCTCCTTCGTGGTATTGATTCACATCGCCTGCGTAATACGCTCTTTTAAATTGTACGAGGTAGTCACGTGGATCTTGGTCCATGCCCTGGGTCATCGATTTTACAGCATAAAACCCTTCAGTGAGTGTCGAATATTCTCCAAACTTCCGAATCACTGCCAGGCTCAGTTGTTTAAAATCATTTCTAACCTTGTGTGGTAGTGAATTTACCCATGGTATAGATTCTTTATGTAAGCTTCGTTTCAACAAACTCGCTTTTTCATCCCGTCTCATCAGCCCTCTAATCATTGCCTCCTCTTCTACTGTTGCGATATGTGTGTGTATATCCATAGTCTGATTGTGTGGGTCAAAATCGGGAATTCTGACTAGAGCCTTGTCCATCAATTTAAGGGTTTTACTGTTGAATAAGTATTCCGAAAGTTGATTGCCGTCAGCGTCATCATCAAACAAGTTATCATCAGGCAATCTGTCACTTTTATCTGTGCTGTGTCGGGCGTGTTTTAGCGGCGTGCATTTTTTGTGTGATCGCTCAGTGCTGTGTCGCTCGTGTTGCCATTTCCCTTCAGTTTTTGCCTCTGCCCATAGGGAAGGATGTCCTGTCGACTTTACTTTAACATTTTGCCTCCCTCTAGCTGTGAAGTTGTCAGTCTCACATGTTTTTGTTTGCATATGTATCTCTCCATCCCTTCTCTCGAATTGTGAGGGTTTCCCTTTGTCAAGGATTTGTTGTTCGATATCCATAATTTTTGTGCGATCAGTCCCTGGACTCTGTACACGTACCCAAGAGTGTGATTTACTGTTACTTCCATATTTATTCTGTGGATCCACGTCTGTGAGTTTCGCTGGTGTCGCGAGCACTGATTTCTCTTCCCTCTCGAGGGTGTGAGGACATTTTTCCTCGTTTCTTAGAGACGATTTCTCTCCTGTTTCCTTTCCGAATTTTTCCTCATTCCACAATCCCTGTCTGTATGCCTGTGTGGGAGGGCATGAGTCCTGTCCTGCCTTCTCTGCAGTTTTTGCATCGTGTTCACCTTCGTTACATTTTATCCAGTCAATTAGTTTCCCCCGAGGTGTGTTCGTGTTATCGATACAGCTCCCTTCCCATATGTCTCTCTGACTGTACTGCTTTGTAACAGATTGGTCGGTACGTTTTAATACGAGTTCCCAGTACCCCGTAACCCATTCAAAAATTATTCTTAATCCCAGCATCTCAAAAGTGTGGCGGGAGTTACTTTGACATTTCCTTTCAGAGTGCATATAAAGCAATTATCTCACAGAGTGTAGTCAATTTGACTCGAGCTATCTGTTATTTTCCGATTCAGAGTGCGTACCTCTAACCCCATTTATCACAGGATGCAATCGGTTTAATACGATATTATCTTAATTCCACTGTCTCTGTTTCAACCTGCTATTCTGGGTTTTGACCTTAGAGGGCGTTTTTTTTGTTTTACGCCCGTTTACAATCACAATGCAATGTTTGGTCATGATATTCTGGTTAACACGTAGTGGTTCATTCCATCATCCATGCAAAACACTGTCTGTGAGAGATCCCGGACGACGCCACCCATTATGTTGTATGTGTCGGGTTATGAAATTTTGATGAAAATAATAAAAATTAATAATTTTCCGAAAAATGCGCAAATCGCATTAATTATGTTAATGTGTGAGTTAATATGCATAAATTATGATAGTGTGAGTAGTTATATGCATAAATTATGATAATCACGGAGATAATCGTAGTCATTTATGCGGATGCTTGCGATTATGTTAATGTGTGCAGTTATGATTATTAGGCTCAGCTTCGTTTATCCAGAGTTATCAATCAGGATAACACGATTATCATCGATTAAACGTTTACCGATTATCCTAGTGTGTGTTATGATATTTTAGGTCTCCATTTTCATATCTCATCACAGGATACAGTTATCAAGAATAAGATAGTTTTGCATGGACTTGGAAGGAACACTCGATATGCTTCTGTGATAACAATTTTATTCTAACAAGCATGTGACATTCTATCATGCAGGTTAAACATGCGTCCATAATTCATGAGCAAGATTATGCAATTAACGAACATGGATAACTAAAAATACTTCTTCATTTGCGAGACTATGCATTTAACTAAAATGAATGAATAAACACTTATGCATATGCGAGACTATGCATTTACTAAATTGAATAACTCAAAACTCTTATGCATTTGCGATATTGTGCATTTAACGAACTGAATGGCTAAAACCCTCCTAACAATCGTAACCTCTACCTTTCCACCAGGCATCTCATTAGTTCGTTTTTGTATCGATCACAATCGGCGACTGGCCGAGTTTGAAAACAAGCATGACACACTTCATTTTGCGGTAATAAAAAGCACTTATTGTATCCCAGAGGCGAAAGTATATGTCAATAGATTCATCGGTAAGTATAAAATCCTTTTAACGGAATGTTTGATATAATGGTGGGTGAGGGCGTGTGTGTGGGAGAGCGAATCTGGCTCTGTTTTAATTAATGCTTCGGCGAGACTCTATGACAAAGGAAACTGGTTTGACAAGATTTTCTCTGTGCTTCCTTGAGTCTGGATGTGGGGAGCGATACGACCTCTGTCCGTGCGAGTTGCAGCCGAGACTTTCTCCGCGGTGAGGTAAGCGGTGGTGCTTGGCGGTCCTTGGTAGCTGGCGGCGCTCGTTCGGAAGACTTTGACTCTCTTTCTCCACGGCGGGATGACGAGTCGGTTTTGGTTGATGCTGGTCGATCTGGGTGTCGCTCGGTGTCGCTCGGTGTCGCTCGGTGGCGCTCGGTGTCGCTCGGTGTCGCTCGGTGGCGCTCGGTGGCGCTCGGTGGCGCTCGGTGGCGCTCGGTGGCGCTCGGTGGCGCTCGGTGGCGCTCGGTGGCGCTCGGTGGCGCTCGGTGGCGCTCGGTGGCGCTCGGTGGCGCTCGGTGGCGCTCTCCGCCTTTCCTGCGGGTTGTTCGCTGGTCGTCACTCTGACGAGGAGCGATGCTTCGTTCATGGCAGGGTGGACGTTGGCGTCTTTGTTGGCTTCACTCGCAGCTCGGCGACTCAGGGTAGCGATTCTTCTCAGGTGGTGCAGACCTCGGCTTGTAGCGGCACGTCGCTACCCCGCGAACCTCGTCATTCTGGATGACGAAAACTTCTTGACGATCTCTGGTGGGGCCCGTGGCCCGGACGATCTGTTTTGGATGGATTTTCCTTTGGCTTATATCTGGGAATTCCACTCAGTTTCCCGAGTTGTTCAAAGTCTGTCATAAAACATTCCTGTGGGTGTGAACCATCTGCGTCCATGTGTGTGTCGTGTGCGTGTCCGTCCGTGTGTTTCGCGTGCGTGTTTGTCCGTGTGTTTATTAGCTTTGAAGACACAGCTCTGTGTCGTTCTGGAAGAAGGGGTGGAGGGGGGGCCTCGTGACGGCGCCACCTAAGTTATCCATTAATCAGCCCGATGATTCGCGTCGAGTTATATATATAAAAAAATATTCGAATCCATGTTTTTGTTACTGAATAATATTTGTCGCAAAAACCTACGCGTTAAGCGAGCTTAATTATTCCCCCCCTTGCTCGGGGATCATATCTTTTGTCTCACACAGCTTAAGTTGTTTTTGGTTTGGAAGTTGAAATGCGACTTATTTCCATTATGCCCAAGTTATGCCGAAACCGTGTTCACGATGTTTCATCGTGACCTGATCTCCCATGGAAATGTCATTTGCTCGCGTGTGCAATTTTTGCTGTCCGTGTTGCGGGGAGACAAAGATGGTTGTTTCCACGGTGGAAGCACCCGGCGCATGCGCTTATTTATTATCTTCGGAGGCATGTGTTCCAACCTTTATTGGGGCAATTTCCTGGCTTTGTGCCTGCGTGTGGAGATCCTCTCGGAAAGACAAAGACGGCCGTGTTGCTCGCTTCCCATGGGGTGTTGTGTTTGGTTAATTTTGAGAGCCTTCTCCGCCCTTAGCTCCTCTAGGATATCCACTTTAATTCCGTACTTATTATTTGACTTCTTGTGATTATTTAATCTGCTATCCCGGCTAGGAATTTTGTTTTGGAGCGACCCAAGCCATAATTATTCTTTGATGCTTCGGCCCGGCCGCGTAGAAATTATTGAAGGTAAATAATGTCCGTATTTAATTAACAATTGATGAATCGCGACTCTGGTGCAGACTGTAGTCTGGTTTTCAATTGGAGTGAGGATGGATACTGTTTGCTTACTTCATGGCTAAGTTGGTAACTTTGTGTATCTAACATGGTTCAAAGACCCGTCTGTGCTTTTTGTCGTCAATGCTGTTTCTTTGTTAAGAATATAATTATCTCTTCCTCCGTGGTGCCTGGTTTTGTAAGGCTTTTTAACGAAAGGGTGTCATTCTAACCCCCCCCCCCCACCTGCAATTCTCCCCTCTCTTGTTCCTCTTGTGTGAAATTCGGGGAGTTTTTATAACCTTGATTGCCCTCTTTCATGCCCTCTTTCCTTTGAAATGAGGTATGCGCGCATCTGTGGAAGTGTGGGGGCGTGTTCGTTCCACGTTGCCCCGTGTCTATTAAAAAAACGATATTATATATGTTGGCAGAATAATTCTTAGAAAAAATAATATTAAAAATAAATAAAAAGGGGGCATATACACAACACTCTGGCAACTAACTCACTCACTCTGGCAGCTCAACTCACTCTGGCAACTCACTCACTCACTCTGGCAACTCACTCACTCTGGCAACTCAACTCTCTCTGGCAACTCACTCACTCACTCTGGCAACTCAACTCACTCACTCTGGCAAACTCAACTCACTCTGGCCACTAACTCACTCACTCTGGCAACTCAACTCACTCACTCTGGCAACTCAACTCACTCTGGCAACTCACTCACTCACTCTGGCAACTCAACTCGCTCTGGCAACTCACTCACTCTGGCAACTCAACTCACTCTGGCAACTCACTCACTCACTCTGGCAACTAACTCACTCACTCTGGCAGCTCAACTCACTCTGGCAACTCACTCACTCACTCTGGCAACTCACTCATTCTGGCAACTCAACTCACTCTGGCAACTAACTCACTCACTCTGGCAACTCAACTCACTCTAGCAACTCACTCACTCTGGCAACTCAACTCACTCTGGCAACTCACTCACTCACTGGCAACTCAACTCACTCTGGCAACTCACTCACTCTGGCAACTCACTCACTCACTCACTCTGGCAACTAACTCACTCACTCACTCTGGCAACTCACTCACTCACTCTGGCAGCTCAACTCACTCTGGCAACTCAACTCATTCACTCTGGCAACTAACTCACTCACTCTGGCAGCTCAACTCACTCTGGCAACTCACTCACTCACTCTGGCAACTCACTCACTCACTCTGGCAACTCAACTCACTCACTCTGGCAACTCAACTCACTCTGGCAACTAACTCACTCACTCTGGCAACTCAACTCACTCACTCTGGCAACTCAACTCACTCTGGCAACTCACTCACTCTGGCAACTCAACTCACTCACTCTAGCAACTCAACTCACTCTGGCAACTCACTCACTCACTCTGGCAACTCACTCACTCACTCTGGCAACTCACTCACTCACTCTGGCAACTCAACTCACTCTGGCAACTAACTCACTCACTCTGGCAACTCAACTCACTCACTCTGGCAACTCACTCACTCTGGCAACTCAACTCACTCTGGCAACTAACTCACTCACTCTGGCAGCTCTACTCACTCTGGCAACTCACTCACTCACTCTGGCAACTCAACTCGCTCTGGCAACTCACTCACTCACTCTGGCAACTCACTCACTCACTCTGGCAACTCAATTCACTCACTTTGGCAACTCAACTCACTCTGGCAACTCACTCACTCACTCTGGCAACTCAACTCACTCACTCTGGCAACTCAACTCACTCTGGCAACTAACTCACTCACTCTGGCAACTCAACTCACTCACTCTGGCAACTCAACTCACTCTGGCAACTCACTCACTCATTCTGGCCACTCAACTCGCTCTGGCAACTCACTCACTCTGGCAACTCAACTCACTCTGGCAACTCACTCACTCACTCTGGCAACTAACTCACTCACTCTGGCAGCTCAACTCACTCTGGCAACTCACTCACTCACTCTGGCAAATCACTAACTCTGGCAACTCAACTCACTCTGGCAACTCACTCACTCACTCTGGCAACTTAACTCACTCACTCTTGCAACTCAACTCACTCTGGCAACTCAACTCACTCTGGCAACTCACTCACTCACTCTGGCAACTCAACTCGCTCTGGCAACTCACTCACTCTGGCAACTCAACTCACTCTGGCAACTCACTCACTCACTCTGGCAACTAACTCACTCACTCTGGCAGCTCAACTCACTCTGGCAACTCACTCACTCACTCTGGCAACTCACTCACTCTGGCAACTCAACTCACTCTGGCAACTAACTCACTCTGGCAACTCACTCACTCACTCACTCACTCTGGCAACTAACTCACTCACTCACTCTGGCAACTCACTCACTCACTCTGGCAGCTCAACTCACTCTGGCAACTCAACTCATTCACTCTGGCAACTAACTCACTCACTCTGGCAGCTCAACTCACTCTGGCAACTCACTCACTCACTCTGGCAACTCACTCACTCACTCTGGCAACTCAACTCGCTCACTCTGGCAACTCAACTCACTCTGGCAACTAACTCACTCACTCTGGCAACTCAACTCACTCACGCTGGCAACTCAACTCACTCTGGCAACTCACTCACTCTGGCAACTCAACTCACTCACTCTGGCAACTCAACTCACTCTGGCAACTCACTCACTCACTCTGGCAACTCACTCACTCATTCTGGCAACTCACTCACTCACTCTGGCAACTCAACTCACTCTGGCAACTAACTCACTCACTCTGGCAACTCAACTCACTCACTCTGGCAACTCACTCACTCTGGCAACTCAACTCACTCTGGCAACTAACTCACTCACTCTGGCAGCTCTACTCACTCTGGCAACTCACTCACTCACTCTGGCAACTCAACTCGCTCTGGCAACTCACTCACTCACTCTGGCAACTCACTCACTCACTCTGGCAACTCAATTCACTCACTCTGGCACCTCAATTCACTCTGGCAACTCACTCACTCACTCTGGCAACTCAACTCACTCACTCTGGCAACTCAACTCACTCTGGCAACTAACTCACTCACTCTGGCAACTCAACTCACTCACTCTGGCAACTCAACTCACTCTGGCAACTCACTCACTCATTCTGGCCACTCAACTCGCTCTGGCAACTCACTCACTCTGGCAACTCAACTCACTCTGGCAACTCACTCACTCACTCTGGCAACTAACTCACTCACTCTGGCAGCTCAACTCACTCTGGCAACTCACTCACTCACTCTGGCAACTCACTAACTCTGGCAACTCAACTCACTCTGGCAACTCACTCACTCTGGCAACTCAACTCACTCACTCTGGCAACTTAACTCACTCACTCTTGCAACTCAACTCACTCTGGCAACTAACTCACTCACTCTGGCAACTCAACTCACTCTGGCAACTCACTCACTCTGGCAACTCAACTCACTCACTCTGGCAGCTCAACTCACTCTGGCAACTCAACTCACTCTGGCAACTAACTCACTCACTCTGGCAGCTCAACTCACTCTGGCAACTCACTCACTCTGGCAACTCAACTCACTCACTCTGGCAACTCACTCACTCTGGCAACTCAACTCACTCTGGCAACTAACTCACTCACTCTGGCAACTCAACTCACTCTGGCAACTCACTCACTCTGGCAACTCAACTCACTCACTCTGGCAGCTCAACTCACTCTGGCAACTCAACTCACTCTGGCAACTAACTCACTCACTCTGGCAACTCAACTCACTCTGGCAACTCACTCACTCTGGCAACTCAACTCACTCACTCTGGCAACTCACTCACTCTGGCAACTCAACTCACTCTGGCAACTAACTCACTCACTCTGGCAGCTCTACTCACTCTGGCAACTCACTCACTCACTCTGGCAACTCAACTCGCTCTGGCAACTCACTCACTCACTCTGGCAACTCACTCACTCACTCTGGCAACTCAATTCACTCACTTTGGCAACTCAACTCACTCTGGCAACTCACTCACTCACTCTGGCAACTCAACTCACTCACTCTGGCAACTCAACTCACTCTGGCAACTAACTCACTCACTCTGGCAACTCAACTCACTCACTCTGGCAACTCAACTCACTCTGGCAACTCACTCACTCATTCTGGCCACTCAACTCGCTCTGGCAACTCACTCACTCTGGCAACTCAACTCACTCTGGCAACTCACTCACTCACTCTGGCAACTAACTCACTCACTCTGGCAGCTCAACTCACTCTGGCAACTCACTCACTCACTCTGGCAAATCACTAACTCTGGCAACTCAACTCACTCTGGCAACTCACTCACTCACTCTGGCAACTTAACTCACTCACTCTTGCAACTCAACTCACTCTGGCAACTCAACTCACTCTGGCAACTCACTCACTCACTCTGGCAACTCAACTCGCTCTGGCAACTCACTCACTCTGGCAACTCAACTCACTCTGGCAACTCACTCACTCACTCTGGCAACTAACTCACTCACTCTGGCAGCTCAACTCACTCTGGCAACTCACTCACTCACTCTGGCAACTCACTCACTCTGGCAACTCAACTCACTCTGGCAACTAACTCACTCTGGCAACTCACTCACTCACTCACTCACTCTGGCAACTAACTCACTCACTCACTCTGGCAACTCACTCACTCACTCTGGCAGCTCAACTCACTCTGGCAACTCAACTCATTCACTCTGGCAACTAACTCACTCACTCTGGCAGCTCAACTCACTCTGGCAACTCACTCACTCACTCTGGCAACTCACTCACTCACTCTGGCAACTCAACTCGCTCACTCTGGCAACTCAACTCACTCTGGCAACTAACTCACTCACTCTGGCAACTCAACTCACTCACGCTGGCAACTCAACTCACTCTGGCAACTCACTCACTCTGGCAACTCAACTCACTCACTCTGGCAACTCAACTCACTCTGGCAACTCACTCACTCACTCTGGCAACTCACTCACTCACTCTGGCAACTCACTCACTCACTCTGGCAACTCAACTCACTCTGGCAACTAACTCACTCACTCTGGCAACTCAACTCACTCACTCTGGCAACTCACTCACTCTGGCAACTCAACTCACTCTGGCAACTAACTCACTCACTCTGGCAGCTCTACTCACTCTGGCAACTCACTCACTCACTCTGGCAACTCAACTCGCTCTGGCAACTCACTCACTCACTCTGGCAACTCACTCACTCACTCTGGCAACTCAATTCACTCACTCTGGCACCTCAATTCACTCTGGCAACTCACTCACTCACTCTGGCAACTCAACTCACTCACTCTGGCAACTCAACTCACTCTGGCAACTAACTCACTCACTCTGGCAACTCAACTCACTCACTCTGGCAACTCAACTCACTCTGGCAACTCACTCACTCATTCTGGCCACTCAACTCGCTCTGGCAACTCACTCACTCTGGCAACTCAACTCACTCTGGCAACTCACTCACTCACTCTGGCAACTAACTCACTCACTCTGGCAGCTCAACTCACTCTGGCAACTCACTCACTCACTCTGGCAACTCACTAACTCTGGCAACTCAACTCACTCTGGCAACTCACTCACTCTGGCAACTCAACTCACTCACTCTGGCAACTTAACTCACTCACTCTTGCAACTCAACTCACTCTGGCAACTAACTCACTCACTCTGGCAACTCAACTCACTCTGGCAACTCACTCACTCTGGCAACTCAACTCACTCACTCTGGCAACTCAACTCACTCTGGCAACTCACTCACTCACTGGCAACTCAACTCACTCTGGCAACTCACTCACTCACTCTGGCAACTCACTCACTTTGGCAACTGAACTCACTCACTCTGGCAACTCACTCACTCACTCTGGCAACTCAACTCACTCACTCTGGCAACTCAACTCACTCACTCTGGCAACTCAACTCACTCACTTACTCTGGCAACTCAACTCGCTCTGGCAACTCACTCACTCTGGCAACTAACTCACTCACTCTGGCAGCTCAACTCACTCTGGCAACTCACTCACTCACTCTGGCAACTAACTCACTCACTCTGGCAACTCACTCACTCACTCTGGCAACTCACTCACTCACTCTGGAAACTCAACTCACTCACTCTGGCAACTCAACTCACTCTGGCAACTAACTCACTCACTCTGGCAACTCAACTCACTCACTCTGGCAACTCAACTCACTCTGGCAACTCACTCACTCACTCTGGCAACTCAACTCGCTCTGGCAACTCACTCACTCTGGCAACTCAACTCACTCTGGCAACTCACTCACTCTGGCAACTCAACTCGCTCTGGCAACTCACTCACTCTGGCAACTCAACTCACTCTGGCAACTCACTCACTCACTCTGGCAACTAACTCACTCACTCTGGCAACTCAACTCACTCTGGCAACTCACTCACTCTGGCAACTCAACTCACTCACTCTGGCAACTCAACTCACTCACTCTGGCAACTCAACTCACTCTGGCAACTAACTCACTCACTCTGGCAACACAACTCACTCTGGCAACTCACTCACTCTGGCAACTCAACTCACTCACTCTGGCAACTCAACTCACTCTGGCAACTCACTCACTCACTGGCAACTCAACTCACTCTGGCAACTCACTCACTCACTCTGGCAACTCACTCACTTTGGCAACTGAACTCACTCACTCTGGCAACTCACTCACTCACTCTGGCAACTCAACTCACTCACTCTGGCAACTCAACTCACTCACTCTGGCAACTCAACTCACTTACTCTGGCAACTCAACTCGCTCTGGCAACTCACTCACTCTGGCAACTAACTCACTCACTCTGGCAGCTCAACTCACTCTGGCAACTCACTCACTCACTCTGGCAACTCACTCACTCACTCTGGCAACTAACTCACTCACTCTGGCAACTCAACTCGCTCTGGCAACTCACTCACTCTGGCAACTCACTCACTCACTCTGGCAACTCAACTCACTCACTCTGGCAACTCAACTCACTCTGGCAACTCACTCACTCACTCTGGCAACTCAACTCACTCACTCTGGCAACTCAACTCACTCTGGCAACTAACTCACTCACTCTGGCAACTCAACTCACTCACTCTGGCAACTCAACTCACTCTGGCAACTCACTCACTCACTCTGGCAACTCAACTCGCTCTGGCAACTCACTCACTCTGGCAACTCAACTCACTCTGGCAACTCACTCACTCACTCTGGCAACTCAACTCGCTCTGGCAACTCACTCACTCTGGCAACTCAACTCACTCTGGCAACTCACTCACTCACTCTGGCAACTCACTCACTCACTCTGGCAACTCACTCACTCTGGCAACTCAACTCACTCTGGCAACTCACTCACTCTGGCAACTCAACTCACTCACTCTGGCAACTCAACTCACTCACTCTGGCAACTCACTCACTCTGGCAACTCAACTCACTCTGGCAACTAACTCACTCACTCTGGCAACTCAACTCACTCTGGCAACTCACTCACTCTGGCAACTCAACTCACTCACTCTGGCAACTCAACTCACTCTGGCAACTCACTCACTCACTGGCAACTCAACTCACTCTGGCAACTCACTCACTCACTCTGGCAACTCACTCACTTTGGTAACTGAACTCACTCACTCTGGCAACTCACTCACTCACTCTGGCAACTCAACTCACTCACTCTGGCAACTCAACTCACTCACTCTGGCAACTCAACTCACTCACTTACTCTGGCAACTCAACTCGCTCTGGCAACTCACTCACTCTGGCAACTCAACTCACTCTGGCAACTAACTCACTCACTCTGGCAGCTCAACTCACTCTGGCAACTCACTCACTCACTCTGGCAACTAACTCACTCACTCTGGCAACTCAACTCGCTCTAGCAACTCGCTCACTCACTCTGGCAACTCACTCACTCACTCTGGCAACTCAACTCACTCACTCTGGCAACTCAACTCACTCTGGCAACTCACTAACTCACTCTGGCAACTCAACTCACTCACTCTGGCAACTCAACTCACTCTGGCAACTAACTCACTCACTCTGGTAACTCAACTCACTCACTCTGGCAACTCAACTCACTCTGGCAACTCACTCACTCACTCTGGCAACTCAACTCGCTCTGGCAACTCACTCACTCTGGCAACTCAACTCACTCTAGCAACTCACTCACTCACTCTGGCAACTAACTCACTCACTCTGGCAGCTCAACTCACTCTGGCAACTCACTCACTCTGGCAACTCAACTCGCTCTGGCAACTCACTCACTCTGGCAACTCAACTCGCTCTGGCAACTCACTCACTCTGGCAACTCAACTCACTCTGGCAACTCACTCACTCACTCTGGCAACTCACTCACTCACTCTGGCAACTCACTCACTCTGGCAACTCAACTCACTCTGGCAACTCACTCACTCTGGCAACTCAACTCACTCACTCTGGCAACTCAACTCACTCACTCTGGCAACTCAACTCACTCACTTACTCTGGCAACTCAACTCGCTCTGGCAACTCACTCACTCTGGCAACTCAACTCACTCTGGCAACTAACTCACTCACTCTGGCAGCTCAACTCACTCTGGCAACTCACTCACTCACTCTGGCAACTAACTCACTCACTCTGGCAACTCAACTCGCTCTGGCAACTCACTCACTCACTCTGGCAACTCACTCACTCACTCTGGCAACTAAACTGACTCACTCTGGAAACTCAACTCACTCTGGCAACTCACTCACTCACTCTGGCAACTCAACTCACTCACTCTGGCAACTCAACTCACTCTGGCAACTCACTCACTCTGGCAACTCAACTCACTCACTCTGGCAACTCAACTCACTCTGGCAACTAACTCACTCACTCTGGCAACACAACTCACTCTGGCAACTCACTCACTCTGGCAACTCAACTCACTCACTCTGGCAACTCAACTCACTCTGGCAACTCACTCACTCACTGGCAACTCAACTCACTCTGGCAACTCACTCACTCACTCTGGCAACTCACTCACTTTGGCAACTGAACTCACTCACTCTGGCAACTCACTCACTCACTCTGGCAACTCAACTCACTCACTCTGGCAACTCAACTCACTCACTCTGGCAACTCAACTCACTTACTCTGGCAACTCAACTCGCTCTGGCAACTCACTCACTCTGGCAACTAACTCACTCACTCTGGCAGCTCAACTCACTCTGGCAACTCACTCACTCACTCTGGCAACTCACTCACTCACTCTGGCAACTAACTCACTCACTCTGGCAACTCAACTCGCTCTGGCAACTCACTCACTCTGGCAACTCACTCACTCACTCTGGCAACTCAACTCACTCACTCTGGCAACTCAACTCACTCTGGCAACTCACTCACTCACTCTGGCAACTCAACTCACTCACTCTGGCAACTCAACTCACTCTGGCAACTAACTCACTCACTCTGGCAACTCAACTCACTCACTCTGGCAACTCAACTCACTCTGGCAACTCACTCACTCACTCTGGCAACTCAACTCGCTCTGGCAACTCACTCACTCTGGCAACTCAACTCACTCTGGCAACTCACTCACTCACTCTGGCAACTCAACTCGCTCTGGCAACTCACTCACTCTGGCAACTCAACTCACTCTGGCAACTCACTCACTCACTCTGGCAACTCACTCACTCACTCTGGCAACTCACTCACTCTGGCAACTCAACTCACTCTGGCAACTCACTCACTCTGGCAACTCAACTCACTCACTCTGGCAACTCAACTCACTCACTCTGGCAACTCAACTCACTCTGGCAACTAACTCACTCACTCTGGCAACTCAACTCACTCTGGCAACTCACTCACTCTGGCAACTCAACTCACTCACTCTGGCAACTCAACTCACTCTGGCAACTCACTCACTCACTGGCAACTCAACTCACTCTGGCAACTCACTCACTCACTCTGGCAACTCACTCACTTTGGTAACTGAACTCACTCACTCTGGCAACTCACTCACTCACTCTGGCAACTCAACTCACTCACTCTGGCAACTCAACTCACTCACTCTGGCAACTCAACTCACTCACTTACTCTGGCAACTCAACTCGCTCTGGCAACTCACTCACTCTGGCAACTCAACTCACTCTGGCAACTAACTCACTCACTCTGGCAGCTCAACTCACTCTGGCAACTCACTCACTCACTCTGGCAACTAACTCATTCACTCTGGCAACTCAACTCGCTCTAGCAACTCGCTCACTCACTCTGGCAACTCACTCACTCACTCTGGCAACTCAACTCACTCACTCTGGCAACTCAACTCACTCTGGCAACTCACTAACTCACTCTGGCAACTCAACTCACTCACTCTGGCAACTCAACTCACTCTGGCAACTAACTCACTCACTCTGGTAACTCAACTCACTCACTCTGGCAACTCAACTCACTCTGGCAACTCACTCACTCACTCTGGCAACTCAACTCGCTCTGGCAACTCACTCACTCTGGCAACTCAACTCACTCTAGCAACTCACTCACTCACTCTGGCAACTAACTCACTCACTCTGGCAGCTCAACTCACTCTGGCAACTCACTCACTCTGGCAACTCAACTCGCTCTGGCAACTCACTCACTCTGGCAACTCAACTCGCTCTGGCAACTCACTCACTCTGGCAACTCAACTCACTCTGGCAACTCACTCACTCACTCTGGCAACTCACTCACTCACTCTGGCAACTCACTCACTCTGGCAACTCAACTCACTCTGGCAACTCACTCACTCTGGCAACTCAACTCACTCACTCTGGCAACTCAACTCACTCACTCTGGCAACTCAACTCACTCTGGCAACTAACTCACTCACTCTGGCAACTCAACTCACTCTGGCAACTCACTCACTCTGGCAACTCAACTCACTCACTCTGACAACTCAACTCACTCTGGCAACTCACTCACTCACTGGCAACTCAACTCACTCTGGCAACTCACTCACTCACTCTGGCAACTCACTCACTTTGGCAACTGAACTCACTCACTCTGGCAACTCAACTCACTCACTCTGGCAACTCAACTCACTCACTCTGGCAACTCAACTCACTCACTTACTCTGGCAACTCAACTCGCTCTGGCAACTCACTCACTCTGGCAACTCAACTCACTCTGGCAACTAACTCACTCACTCTGGCAGCTCAACTCACTCTGGCAACTCACTCACTCACTCTGGCAACTCAACTCGCTCTAGCAACTCGCTCACTCACTCTGGCAACTCACTCACTCACTCTGGCAACTCAACTCATTCACTCTGGCAACTCAACTCACTCTGGCAACTCACTAACTCACTCTGGCAACTCAACTCACTCACTCTGGCAACTCAACTCACTCTGGCAACTAACTCACTCACTCTGGCAACTCAACTCACTCACTCTGGCAACTCAACTCACTCTGGCAACTCACTCACTCACTCTGGCAACTCAACTCACTCACTCTGGCAACTCAACTCACTCACTCTGGCAACTCAACTCACTCACTTACTCTGGCAACTCAACTCGCTCTGGCAACTCACTCACTCTGGCAACTCAACTCACTCTGGCAACTAACTCACTCACTCTGGCAGCTCAACTCACTCTGGCAACTCACTCACTCACTCTGGCAACTAACTCACTCACTCTGGCAACTCAACTCGCTCTAGCAACTCGCTCACTCACTCTGGCAACTCACTCACTCACTCTGGCAACTCAACTCACTCACTCTGGCAACTCAACTCACTCTGGCAACTAACTCACTCACTCTGGTAACTCAACTCACTCACTCTGGCAACTCAACTCACTCTGGCAACTCACTCACTCACTCTGGCAACTCAACTCGCTCTGGCAACTCACTCACTCTGGCAACTCAACTCACTCTAGCAACTCACTCACTCACTCTGGCAACTAACTCACTCACTCTGGCAGCTCAACTCACTCTGGCAGCTCACTCACTCACTCTGGCAACTCAACTCGCTCTGGCAACTCACTCACTCTGGCAACTCAACTCGCTCTGGCAACTCACTCACTCTGGCAACTCAACTCACTCTGGCAACTCACTCACTCTGGCAACTCACTCACTCTGGCAACTCAACTCACTCTGGCAACTCACTCACTCTGGCAACTCAACTCACTCACTCTGGCAACTCAACTCACTCACTCTGGCAACTCAACTCACTCTGGCAACTAACTCACTCACTCTGGCAACTCAACTCACTCTGGCAACTCACTCACTCTGGCAACTCAACTCACTCACTCTGGCAACTCAACTCACTCTGGCAACTCACTCACTCACTCACTGGCAACTCAACTCACTCTGGCAACTCACTCACTCACTCTGGCAACTCACTCACTTTGGCAACTGAACTCACTCACTCTGGCAACTCAACTCACTCACTCTGGCAACTCAACTCACTCACTCTGGCAACTCAACTCACTCACTTACTCTGGCAACTCAACTCGCTCTGGCAACTCACTCACTCTGGCAACTCAACTCACTCTGGCAACTAACTCACTCACTCTGGCAGCTCAACTCACTCTGGCAACTCACTCACTCACTCTGGCAACTCAACTCGCTCTAGCAACTCGCTCACTCACTCTGGCAACTCACTCACTCACTCTGGCAACTCAACTCACTCACTCTGGCAACTCAACTCACTCTGGCAACTCACTAACTCACTCTGGCAACTCAACTCACTCACTCTGGCAACTCAACTCACTCTGGCAATTAACTCACTCACTCTGGCAACTCAACTCACTCACTCTGGCAACTCAACTCACTCTGGCAACTCACTCACTCACTCTGGCAACTCAACTCGCTCTGGCAACTCACTCACTCTGGCAACTCAACTCACTCTAGCAACTCACTCACTCACTCTGGCAACTAACTCACTCACTCTGGCAGCTCAACTCACTCTGGCAACTCACTCACTCACTCTGGCAACTCAACTCGCTCTGGCAACTCAACTCACTCTGGCAACTAACTCACTCACTCTGGCAACTCAACTCACTCTGGCAACTCACTCACTCTGGCAACTCAACTCACTCACTCTGGCAACTCAACTCACTCTGGCAACTCACTCACTCACTGGCAACTCAACTCACTCTGGCAACTCACTCACTCTGGCAACTCACTCACTCACTCTGGCAACTCAACTCACTCACTTACTCTGGCAACTCAACTCACTCTGGCAACTCACTCACTCTGGCAACGCAACTCACTCACTCTGGCAACTCAACTCACTCTGGCAACTCACTCACTCACTCTGGCAACTCAGTCACTCACTCTGGCAGCTCAACTCACTCTGGCAACTCAACTCACTCACTCTGGCAACTAACTCACTCACTCTGGCAACTCAACTCACTCTGGCAACTCACTAACTCACTCTGGCAACTCAACTCACTCACTCTGGCAACTCAACTCACTCTGGCAACTAACTCACTCACTCTGGTAACTCAACTCACTCACTCTGGCAACTCAACTCACTCTGGCAACTCACTCACTCACTCTGGCAACTCAACTCGCTCTGGCAACTCACTCACTCTGGCAACTCAACTCACTCTAGCAACTCACTCACTCACTCTGGCAACTAACTCACTCACTCTGGCAGCTCAACTCACTCTGGCAACTCACTCACTCACTCTGGCAACTCAACTCGCTCTGGCAACTCACTCACTCTGGCAACTCAACTCGCTCTGGCAACTCACTCACTCTGGCAACTCAACTCACTCTGGCAACTCACTCACTCACTCTGGCAACTCACTCACTCACTCTGGCAACTCACTCACTCACTCTGGCAACTCAACTCACTCTGGCAACTCACTCACTCTGGCAACTCAACTCACTCACTCTGGCAACTCAACTCACTCACTCTGGCAACTCAACTCACTCTGGCAACTAACTCACTCACTCTGGCAACTCAACTCACTCTGGCAACTCACTCACTCTGGCAACTCAACTCACTCACTCTGGCAACTCAACTCACTCTGGCAACTCACTCACTCACTCACTGGCAACTCAACTCACTCTGGCAACTCACTCACTCACTCTGGCAACTCACTCACTTTGGCAACTGAACTTACTCACTCTGGCAACTCAACTCACTCACTCTGGCAACTCAACTCACTCACTCTGGCAACTCAACTCACTCACTTACTCTGGCAACTCAACTCGCTTTGGCAACTCACTCACTCTGGCAACTCAACTCACTCTGGCAACTAACTCACTCACTCTGGCAGCTCAACTCACTCTGGCAACTCACTCACTCACTCTGGCAACTCAACTCGCTCTAGCAACTCGCTCACTCACTCTGGCAACTCACTCACTCACTCTGGCAACTCAACTCACTCACTCTGGCAACTCAACTCACTCTGGCAACTCACTAACTCACTCTGGCAACTCAACTCACTCACTCTGGCAACTCAACTCACTCTGGCAACTAACTCACTCACTCTGGCAACTCAACTCACTCACTCTGGCAACTCAACTCACTCTGGCAACTCACTCACTCACTCTGGCAACTCAACTCGCTCTGGCAACTCACTCACTCTGTCAACTCAACTCACTCTAGCAACTCACTCACTCACTCTGGCAACTAACTCACTCACTCTGGCAGCTCAACTCACTCTGGCAACTCACTCACTCACTCTGGCAACTCAACTCGCTCTGGCAACTCAACTCACTCTGGCAACTAACTCACTCACTCTGGCAACTCAACTCACTCTGGCAACTCACTCACTCTGGCAACTCAACTCACTCACTCTGGCAACTCAACTCACTCTGGCAACTCACTCACTCACTGGCAACTCAACTCACTCTGGCAACTCACTCACTCTGGCAACTCACTCACTCACTCTGGCAACTCAACTCACTCACTTACTCTGGCAACTCAACTCACTCTGGCAACTCACTCACTCTGGCAACGCAACTCACTCACTCTGGCAACTCAACTCACTCTGGCAACTCACTCACTCACTCTGGCAACTCAGTCACTCACTCTGGCAGCTCAACTCACTCTGGCAACTCAACTCACTCACTCTGGCAACTAACTCACTCACTCTGGCAGCTCAACTCACTCTGGCAACTCACTCACTCACTTTGGCAACTCACTCACTCACTCTGGCAACTCATCTCACTCACTCTGGCAACTCAACTCACTCTGGCAACCCACTCACTCACTCTGGCAACTCAACTCACTCACTCTGGCAACTGAACTCATTCTGGCAACTAACTCACTCACTCTGGCAACTCAACTCACTCACTCTGGCAACTCAACTCACTCTGGCAACTCACTCACTCACTCTGGCAACTCAACTTGCTCTGGCAACTCACTCACTCTGGCAACTCAACTCACTCTGGCAACTCACTCACTCTGGCAACTGACTTACTCACTCTGGCAGCTCAACTCACTCTGGCAACTCACTCACTCACTCTGGCAACTTACTCACTCTGGCAACTCAACTCACTCTGGCAACTAACTCACTCACTCTGGCAACTCAACTCACTCACTCTGGCAACTCAACTCACTCTGACAACTCACTCACTCACTCTGGCAACTCAACACGCTCTGGCAACTCACTCACTCTGGCAACTCAACTCACTCTGGCAACTCACTCACTCTGGCAACTCAACTCACTCTGGCAACTCACTCACTCATTCTGGCAACTAACTCACTCACTCTGGCAACTCAACTCACTCTGGCAACTCACTCACTCTGGCAACTCAACTCACTCACTCTGGCAACTCAACTCACTCACTCTGGCAACTCAACTCACTCTGGCAACTAACTCACTCACTCTGGCAACTCAACTCACTCTGGCATCTCACTCACTCTGGCAACTCAACTCACTCACTCTGGCAACTCAACTCACTCTGGCAACTCACTCACTCACTGGCAACTCAACTCACTCTGGCAACTCACTCACTCACTCTGGCAACTCACTCACTTTGGCAACTGAACTCACTCACTCTGACAACTCACTCACTCACTCTGGCAACTCAACTCACTCACTCTGGCAACTCAACTCACTCACTCTGGCAACTCAACTCACTCACTTACTCTGGCAACTCAACTCGCTCTGGCAACTCACTCACTCTGGCAACTAACTCACTCACTCTGGCAGCTCAACTCACTCTGGCAACTCACTCACTCACTCTGGCAACTAACTCACTCACTCTGGCAACTCACTCACTCACTCTGGCAACTCAACTCACTCATTCTGGCAACTCAACTCACTCTGGCAACTCACTCACTCACTCTGGCAACTCAACTCACTCACTCTGGCAACTCAACTCACTCTGGCAACTAACTCACTCACTCTGGCAACTCAACTCACTCACTATGGCAACTCAACTCACTCTGGAAACTCACTCACTCACTCTGGCAACTCAACTTGCTCTGGCAACTCACTCACTCTGGCAACTCAACTCACTCTGGCAACTCACTCACTCACTCTGGCAACTCAACTCGCTCTGGCAACTCACTCACTCTGGCAACTCAACTCACTCTGGCAACTCACTCACTCACTCTGGCAAACTCACTCACTCACTCTGGCAACTCACTCACTCTGGCAACTCAACTCACTCTGGCAACTCACTCACTCTGGCAACTCAACTCACTCACTCTGGCAACTCAACTCACTCACTCTGGCAACTCAACTCACTCTGGCAACTAACTCACTCACTCTGGCAACTCACTCACTCTGGCAACTCAACTCACTCTGGCAACTCACTCACTCACTCTGGCAACTCAACTCGCTCTGGCAACTCACTCACTCTGGCAACTCAACTCACTCTGGCAACTCACTCACTCACTCTGGCAAACTCACTCACTCACTCTGGCAACTCACTCACTCTGGCAACTCAACTCACTCTGGCAACTCACTCACTCTGGCAACTCAACTCACTCACTCTGGCAACTCAACTCACTCACTCTGGCAACTCAACTCACTCTGGCAACTAACTCACTCACTCTGGCAACTCAACTCACTCTGGCAACTCACTCACTCTGGCAACTCAACTCACTCACTCTGGCAACTCAACTCACTCTGGCAACTCACTCACCCACTGGCAACTCAACTCACTTTGGCAACTCACTCACTCACTCTGGCAATTCACTCACTTTGGCAACTGAACTCACTCACTCTGGCAACTCACTCACTCACTCTGGCAACTCAACTCACTCACTCTGGCAACTCAACTCACTCACTCTGGCAACTCAACTCACTCACTTACTCTGGCAACTCAACTCGCTCTGGCAACTCACTCACTCTGGCAACTCAACTCACTCTGGCAACTAACTCACTCACTCTGGCAGCTCAACTCACTCTGGCAACTCACTCACTCACTCTGGCAACTCAACTCACTCACTCTGGCAACTCAACTCACTCTGGCAACTAACTCACTCACTCTGGCAACTCAACTCACTCACTCTGGCAACTCAACTCACTCTGGCAACTCACTCACTCACTCTGGCAACTCAACTCGCTCTGGCAACTCACTCACTCTGGCAACTCAACTCACTCTAGCAACTCACTCACTCACTCTGGCAACTAACTCACTCACTCTGGCAGCTCAACTCACTCTGGCAACTCACTCACTCACTCTGGCAACTCAACTCGCTCTGGCAACTCACTCACTCTGGCAACTCAACTCACTCTGGCAACTCACTCACTCACTCTGGCAACTCACTCACTCTGGCAACTCAACTCACACTGGCAACTCACTCACTCACTCTGGCAACTCACTCACTTTGGCAACTGAACTCACTCACTCTGGCAACTCAACTCACTCACTCTGGCAACTCAACTCACTCACTCTGGCAACTCAACTCACTCACTCTGGCAACTCAACTCACTCACTTACTCTGGCAACTCAACTCACTCTGGCAACTCACTCACTCTGGCAACGCAACTCACTCACTCTGGCAACTCAACTCACTCTGGCAACTCACTCACTCACTCTGGTAACTCAGTCACTCACTCTGGCAGCTCAACTCACTCTGGCAACTCAACTCACTCACTCTGGCAACTAACTCACTCACTCTGGCAGCTCAACTCACTCTGGCAACTCACTCACTCACTTTGGCAACTCACTCACTCACTCTGGCAACTCAACTCACTCACTCTGGCAACTCAACTCACTCTGGCAACTCACTCACTCACTCTGGCAACTCAACTCACTCACTTTGGCAGCTCAACTCACTCTGGCAACTCACTCACTCACTCTGGCAACTCAACTCACTAACTTTGGCAACTCAACTCACTCTGGCAACTCACTCACTCACTCTGGCAACTCACTCACTCTGGCAACTCAACTCACTCTGGCAACTAACTCACTCACTCTGGCAGCTCTACTCACTCTGGCAACTCACTCACTCACTCTGGCAACTCAACTCGCTCTGGCAACTCACTCACTCACTCTGGCAACTCACTCACTCACTCTGGCAACTCAATTCACTCACTCTGGCACCTCAATTCACTCTGGCAACTCACTCACTCACTCTGGCAACTCAACTCACTCACTCTGGCAACTCAACTCACTCTGGCAACTAACTCACTCACTCTGGCAACTCAACTCACTCACTCTGGCAACTCAACTCACTCTGGCAACTCACTCACTCATTCTGGCCACTCAACTCGCTCTGGCAACTCACTCACTCTGGCAACTCAACTCACTCTGGCAACTCACTCACTCACTCTGGCAACTAACTCACTCACTCTGGCAGCTCAACTCACTCTGGCAACTCACTCACTCACTCTGGCAACTCACTAACTCTGGCAACTCAACTCACTCTGGCAACTCACTCACTCTGGCAACTCAACTCACTCACTCTGGCAACTTAACTCACTCACTCTTGCAACTCAACTCACTCTGGCAACTAACTCACTCACTCTGGCAACTCAACTCACTCTGGCAACTCACTCACTCTGGCAACTCAACTCACTCACTCTGGCAGCTCAACTCACTCTGGCAACTCAACTCACTCTGGCAACTAACTCACTCACTCTGGCAGCTCAACTCACTCTGGCAACTCACTCACTCTGGCAACTCAACTCACTCACTCTGGCAACTCACTCACTCTGGCAACTCAACTCACTCTGGCAACTAACTCACTCACTCTGGCAACTCAACTCACTCTGGCAACTCACTCACTCTGGCAACTCAACTCACTCACTCTGGCAGCTCAACTCACTCTGGCAACTCAACTCACTCTGGCAACTAACTCACTCACTCTGGCAACTCAACTCACTCTGGCAACTCACTCACTCTGGCAACTCAACTCACTCACTCTGGCAACTCACTCACTCTGGCAACTCAACTCACTCTGGCAACTAACTCACTCACTCTGGCAGCTCTACTCACTCTGGCAACTCACTCACTCACTCTGGCAACTCAACTCGCTCTGGCAACTCACTCACTCACTCTGGCAACTCACTCACTCACTCTG
Organism: Lampetra planeri; assembly: GCF_965212315.1. Classification (NCBI taxonomy): domain Eukaryota; kingdom Metazoa; phylum Chordata; class Hyperoartia; order Petromyzontiformes; family Petromyzontidae; genus Lampetra; species Lampetra planeri. Next base: position 52,089 of record NC_136116.1, on the reverse strand, counting down.
GCAACTCAATTCACTCACTTTGGCAACTCAACTCACTCTGGCAACTCACTCACTCACTCTGGCAACTCAACTCACTCACTCTGGCAACTCAACTCACTCTGGCAACTAACTCACTCACTCTGGCAACTCAACTCACTCACTCTGGCAACTCAACTCACTCTGGCAACTCACTCACTCATTCTGGCCACTCAACTCGCTCTGGCAACTCACTCACTCTGGCAACTCAACTCACTCTGGCAACTCACTCACTCACTCTGGCAACTAACTCACTCACTCTGGCAGCTCAACTCACTCTGGCAACTCACTCACTCACTCTGGCAAATCACTAACTCTGGCAACTCAACTCACTCTGGCAACTCACTCACTCACTCTGGCAACTTAACTCACTCACTCTTGCAACTCAACTCACTCTGGCAACTCAACTCACTCTGGCAACTCACTCACTCACTCTGGCAACTCAACTCGCTCTGGCAACTCACTCACTCTGGCAACTCAACTCACTCTGGCAACTCACTCACTCACTCTGGCAACTAACTCACTCACTCTGGCAGCTCAACTCACTCTGGCAACTCACTCACTCACTCTGGCAACTCACTCACTCTGGCAACTCAACTCACTCTGGCAACTAACTCACTCTGGCAACTCACTCACTCACTCACTCACTCTGGCAACTAACTCACTCACTCACTCTGGCAACTCACTCACTCACTCTGGCAGCTCAACTCACTCTGGCAACTCAACTCATTCACTCTGGCAACTAACTCACTCACTCTGGCAGCTCAACTCACTCTGGCAACTCACTCACTCACTCTGGCAACTCACTCACTCACTCTGGCAACTCAACTCGCTCACTCTGGCAACTCAACTCACTCTGGCAACTAACTCACTCACTCTGGCAACTCAACTCACTCACGCTGGCAACTCAACTCACTCTGGCAACTCACTCACTCTGGCAACTCAACTCACTCACTCTGGCAACTCAACTCACTCTGGCAACTCACTCACTCACTCTGGCAACTCACTCACTCACTCTGGCAACTCACTCACTCACTCTGGCAACTCAACTCACTCTGGCAACTAACTCACTCACTCTGGCAACTCAACTCACTCACTCTGGCAACTCACTCACTCTGGCAACTCAACTCACTCTGGCAACTAACTCACTCACTCTGGCAGCTCTACTCACTCTGGCAACTCACTCACTCACTCTGGCAACTCAACTCGCTCTGGCAACTCACTCACTCACTCTGGCAACTCACTCACTCACTCTGGCAACTCAATTCACTCACTCTGGCACCTCAATTCACTCTGGCAACTCACTCACTCACTCTGGCAACTCAACTCACTCACTCTGGCAACTCAACTCACTCTGGCAACTAACTCACTCACTCTGGCAACTCAACTCACTCACTCTGGCAACTCAACTCACTCTGGCAACTCACTCACTCATTCTGGCCACTCAACTCGCTCTGGCAACTCACTCACTCTGGCAACTCAACTCACTCTGGCAACTCACTCACTCACTCTGGCAACTAACTCACTCACTCTGGCAGCTCAACTCACTCTGGCAACTCACTCACTCACTCTGGCAACTCACTAACTCTGGCAACTCAACTCACTCTGGCAACTCACTCACTCTGGCAACTCAACTCACTCACTCTGGCAACTTAACTCACTCACTCTTGCAACTCAACTCACTCTGGCAACTAACTCACTCACTCTGGCAACTCAACTCACTCTGGCAACTCACTCACTCTGGCAACTCAACTCACTCACTCTGGCAACTCAACTCACTCTGGCAACTCACTCACTCACTGGCAACTCAACTCACTCTGGCAACTCACTCACTCACTCTGGCAACTCACTCACTTTGGCAACTGAACTCACTCACTCTGGCAACTCACTCACTCACTCTGGCAACTCAACTCACTCACTCTGGCAACTCAACTCACTCACTCTGGCAACTCAACTCACTCACTTACTCTGGCAACTCAACTCGCTCTGGCAACTCACTCACTCTGGCAACTAACTCACTCACTCTGGCAGCTCAACTCACTCTGGCAACTCACTCACTCACTCTGGCAACTAACTCACTCACTCTGGCAACTCACTCACTCACTCTGGCAACTCACTCACTCACTCTGGAAACTCAACTCACTCACTCTGGCAACTCAACTCACTCTGGCAACTAACTCACTCACTCTGGCAACTCAACTCACTCACTCTGGCAACTCAACTCACTCTGGCAACTCACTCACTCACTCTGGCAACTCAACTCGCTCTGGCAACTCACTCACTCTGGCAACTCAACTCACTCTGGCAACTCACTCACTCTGGCAACTCAACTCGCTCTGGCAACTCACTCACTCTGGCAACTCAACTCACTCTGGCAACTCACTCACTCACTCTGGCAACTAACTCACTCACTCTGGCAACTCAACTCACTCTGGCAACTCACTCACTCTGGCAACTCAACTCACTCACTCTGGCAACTCAACTCACTCACTCTGGCAACTCAACTCACTCTGGCAACTAACTCACTCACTCTGGCAACACAACTCACTCTGGCAACTCACTCACTCTGGCAACTCAACTCACTCACTCTGGCAACTCAACTCACTCTGGCAACTCACTCACTCACTGGCAACTCAACTCACTCTGGCAACTCACTCACTCACTCTGGCAACTCACTCACTTTGGCAACTGAACTCACTCACTCTGGCAACTCACTCACTCACTCTGGCAACTCAACTCACTCACTCTGGCAACTCAACTCACTCACTCTGGCAACTCAACTCACTTACTCTGGCAACTCAACTCGCTCTGGCAACTCACTCACTCTGGCAACTAACTCACTCACTCTGGCAGCTCAACTCACTCTGGCAACTCACTCACTCACTCTGGCAACTCACTCACTCACTCTGGCAACTAACTCACTCACTCTGGCAACTCAACTCGCTCTGGCAACTCACTCACTCTGGCAACTCACTCACTCACTCTGGCAACTCAACTCACTCACTCTGGCAACTCAACTCACTCTGGCAACTCACTCACTCACTCTGGCAACTCAACTCACTCACTCTGGCAACTCAACTCACTCTGGCAACTAACTCACTCACTCTGGCAACTCAACTCACTCACTCTGGCAACTCAACTCACTCTGGCAACTCACTCACTCACTCTGGCAACTCAACTCGCTCTGGCAACTCACTCACTCTGGCAACTCAACTCACTCTGGCAACTCACTCACTCACTCTGGCAACTCAACTCGCTCTGGCAACTCACTCACTCTGGCAACTCAACTCACTCTGGCAACTCACTCACTCACTCTGGCAACTCACTCACTCACTCTGGCAACTCACTCACTCTGGCAACTCAACTCACTCTGGCAACTCACTCACTCTGGCAACTCAACTCACTCACTCTGGCAACTCAACTCACTCACTCTGGCAACTCACTCACTCTGGCAACTCAACTCACTCTGGCAACTAACTCACTCACTCTGGCAACTCAACTCACTCTGGCAACTCACTCACTCTGGCAACTCAACTCACTCACTCTGGCAACTCAACTCACTCTGGCAACTCACTCACTCACTGGCAACTCAACTCACTCTGGCAACTCACTCACTCACTCTGGCAACTCACTCACTTTGGTAACTGAACTCACTCACTCTGGCAACTCACTCACTCACTCTGGCAACTCAACTCACTCACTCTGGCAACTCAACTCACTCACTCTGGCAACTCAACTCACTCACTTACTCTGGCAACTCAACTCGCTCTGGCAACTCACTCACTCTGGCAACTCAACTCACTCTGGCAACTAACTCACTCACTCTGGCAGCTCAACTCACTCTGGCAACTCACTCACTCACTCTGGCAACTAACTCACTCACTCTGGCAACTCAACTCGCTCTAGCAACTCGCTCACTCACTCTGGCAACTCACTCACTCACTCTGGCAACTCAACTCACTCACTCTGGCAACTCAACTCACTCTGGCAACTCACTAACTCACTCTGGCAACTCAACTCACTCACTCTGGCAACTCAACTCACTCTGGCAACTAACTCACTCACTCTGGTAACTCAACTCACTCACTCTGGCAACTCAACTCACTCTGGCAACTCACTCACTCACTCTGGCAACTCAACTCGCTCTGGCAACTCACTCACTCTGGCAACTCAACTCACTCTAGCAACTCACTCACTCACTCTGGCAACTAACTCACTCACTCTGGCAGCTCAACTCACTCTGGCAACTCACTCACTCTGGCAACTCAACTCGCTCTGGCAACTCACTCACTCTGGCAACTCAACTCGCTCTGGCAACTCACTCACTCTGGCAACTCAACTCACTCTGGCAACTCACTCACTCACTCTGGCAACTCACTCACTCACTCTGGCAACTCACTCACTCTGGCAACTCAACTCACTCTGGCAACTCACTCACTCTGGCAACTCAACTCACTCACTCTGGCAACTCAACTCACTCACTCTGGCAACTCAACTCACTCACTTACTCTGGCAACTCAACTCGCTCTGGCAACTCACTCACTCTGGCAACTCAACTCACTCTGGCAACTAACTCACTCACTCTGGCAGCTCAACTCACTCTGGCAACTCACTCACTCACTCTGGCAACTAACTCACTCACTCTGGCAACTCAACTCGCTCTGGCAACTCACTCACTCACTCTGGCAACTCACTCACTCACTCTGGCAACTAAACTGACTCACTCTGGAAACTCAACTCACTCTGGCAACTCACTCACTCACTCTGGCAACTCAACTCACTCACTCTGGCAACTCAACTCACTCTGGCAACTCACTCACTCTGGCAACTCAACTCACTCACTCTGGCAACTCAACTCACTCTGGCAACTAACTCACTCACTCTGGCAACACAACTCACTCTGGCAACTCACTCACTCTGGCAACTCAACTCACTCACTCTGGCAACTCAACTCACTCTGGCAACTCACTCACTCACTGGCAACTCAACTCACTCTGGCAACTCACTCACTCACTCTGGCAACTCACTCACTTTGGCAACTGAACTCACTCACTCTGGCAACTCACTCACTCACTCTGGCAACTCAACTCACTCACTCTGGCAACTCAACTCACTCACTCTGGCAACTCAACTCACTTACTCTGGCAACTCAACTCGCTCTGGCAACTCACTCACTCTGGCAACTAACTCACTCACTCTGGCAGCTCAACTCACTCTGGCAACTCACTCACTCACTCTGGCAACTCACTCACTCACTCTGGCAACTAACTCACTCACTCTGGCAACTCAACTCGCTCTGGCAACTCACTCACTCTGGCAACTCACTCACTCACTCTGGCAACTCAACTCACTCACTCTGGCAACTCAACTCACTCTGGCAACTCACTCACTCACTCTGGCAACTCAACTCACTCACTCTGGCAACTCAACTCACTCTGGCAACTAACTCACTCACTCTGGCAACTCAACTCACTCACTCTGGCAACTCAACTCACTCTGGCAACTCACTCACTCACTCTGGCAACTCAACTCGCTCTGGCAACTCACTCACTCTGGCAACTCAACTCACTCTGGCAACTCACTCACTCACTCTGGCAACTCAACTCGCTCTGGCAACTCACTCACTCTGGCAACTCAACTCACTCTGGCAACTCACTCACTCACTCTGGCAACTCACTCACTCACTCTGGCAACTCACTCACTCTGGCAACTCAACTCACTCTGGCAACTCACTCACTCTGGCAACTCAACTCACTCACTCTGGCAACTCAACTCACTCACTCTGGCAACTCAACTCACTCTGGCAACTAACTCACTCACTCTGGCAACTCAACTCACTCTGGCAACTCACTCACTCTGGCAACTCAACTCACTCACTCTGGCAACTCAACTCACTCTGGCAACTCACTCACTCACTGGCAACTCAACTCACTCTGGCAACTCACTCACTCACTCTGGCAACTCACTCACTTTGGTAACTGAACTCACTCACTCTGGCAACTCACTCACTCACTCTGGCAACTCAACTCACTCACTCTGGCAACTCAACTCACTCACTCTGGCAACTCAACTCACTCACTTACTCTGGCAACTCAACTCGCTCTGGCAACTCACTCACTCTGGCAACTCAACTCACTCTGGCAACTAACTCACTCACTCTGGCAGCTCAACTCACTCTGGCAACTCACTCACTCACTCTGGCAACTAACTCATTCACTCTGGCAACTCAACTCGCTCTAGCAACTCGCTCACTCACTCTGGCAACTCACTCACTCACTCTGGCAACTCAACTCACTCACTCTGGCAACTCAACTCACTCTGGCAACTCACTAACTCACTCTGGCAACTCAACTCACTCACTCTGGCAACTCAACTCACTCTGGCAACTAACTCACTCACTCTGGTAACTCAACTCACTCACTCTGGCAACTCAACTCACTCTGGCAACTCACTCACTCACTCTGGCAACTCAACTCGCTCTGGCAACTCACTCACTCTGGCAACTCAACTCACTCTAGCAACTCACTCACTCACTCTGGCAACTAACTCACTCACTCTGGCAGCTCAACTCACTCTGGCAACTCACTCACTCTGGCAACTCAACTCGCTCTGGCAACTCACTCACTCTGGCAACTCAACTCGCTCTGGCAACTCACTCACTCTGGCAACTCAACTCACTCTGGCAACTCACTCACTCACTCTGGCAACTCACTCACTCACTCTGGCAACTCACTCACTCTGGCAACTCAACTCACTCTGGCAACTCACTCACTCTGGCAACTCAACTCACTCACTCTGGCAACTCAACTCACTCACTCTGGCAACTCAACTCACTCTGGCAACTAACTCACTCACTCTGGCAACTCAACTCACTCTGGCAACTCACTCACTCTGGCAACTCAACTCACTCACTCTGACAACTCAACTCACTCTGGCAACTCACTCACTCACTGGCAACTCAACTCACTCTGGCAACTCACTCACTCACTCTGGCAACTCACTCACTTTGGCAACTGAACTCACTCACTCTGGCAACTCAACTCACTCACTCTGGCAACTCAACTCACTCACTCTGGCAACTCAACTCACTCACTTACTCTGGCAACTCAACTCGCTCTGGCAACTCACTCACTCTGGCAACTCAACTCACTCTGGCAACTAACTCACTCACTCTGGCAGCTCAACTCACTCTGGCAACTCACTCACTCACTCTGGCAACTCAACTCGCTCTAGCAACTCGCTCACTCACTCTGGCAACTCACTCACTCACTCTGGCAACTCAACTCATTCACTCTGGCAACTCAACTCACTCTGGCAACTCACTAACTCACTCTGGCAACTCAACTCACTCACTCTGGCAACTCAACTCACTCTGGCAACTAACTCACTCACTCTGGCAACTCAACTCACTCACTCTGGCAACTCAACTCACTCTGGCAACTCACTCACTCACTCTGGCAACTCAACTCACTCACTCTGGCAACTCAACTCACTCACTCTGGCAACTCAACTCACTCACTTACTCTGGCAACTCAACTCGCTCTGGCAACTCACTCACTCTGGCAACTCAACTCACTCTGGCAACTAACTCACTCACTCTGGCAGCTCAACTCACTCTGGCAACTCACTCACTCACTCTGGCAACTAACTCACTCACTCTGGCAACTCAACTCGCTCTAGCAACTCGCTCACTCACTCTGGCAACTCACTCACTCACTCTGGCAACTCAACTCACTCACTCTGGCAACTCAACTCACTCTGGCAACTAACTCACTCACTCTGGTAACTCAACTCACTCACTCTGGCAACTCAACTCACTCTGGCAACTCACTCACTCACTCTGGCAACTCAACTCGCTCTGGCAACTCACTCACTCTGGCAACTCAACTCACTCTAGCAACTCACTCACTCACTCTGGCAACTAACTCACTCACTCTGGCAGCTCAACTCACTCTGGCAGCTCACTCACTCACTCTGGCAACTCAACTCGCTCTGGCAACTCACTCACTCTGGCAACTCAACTCGCTCTGGCAACTCACTCACTCTGGCAACTCAACTCACTCTGGCAACTCACTCACTCTGGCAACTCACTCACTCTGGCAACTCAACTCACTCTGGCAACTCACTCACTCTGGCAACTCAACTCACTCACTCTGGCAACTCAACTCACTCACTCTGGCAACTCAACTCACTCTGGCAACTAACTCACTCACTCTGGCAACTCAACTCACTCTGGCAACTCACTCACTCTGGCAACTCAACTCACTCACTCTGGCAACTCAACTCACTCTGGCAACTCACTCACTCACTCACTGGCAACTCAACTCACTCTGGCAACTCACTCACTCACTCTGGCAACTCACTCACTTTGGCAACTGAACTCACTCACTCTGGCAACTCAACTCACTCACTCTGGCAACTCAACTCACTCACTCTGGCAACTCAACTCACTCACTTACTCTGGCAACTCAACTCGCTCTGGCAACTCACTCACTCTGGCAACTCAACTCACTCTGGCAACTAACTCACTCACTCTGGCAGCTCAACTCACTCTGGCAACTCACTCACTCACTCTGGCAACTCAACTCGCTCTAGCAACTCGCTCACTCACTCTGGCAACTCACTCACTCACTCTGGCAACTCAACTCACTCACTCTGGCAACTCAACTCACTCTGGCAACTCACTAACTCACTCTGGCAACTCAACTCACTCACTCTGGCAACTCAACTCACTCTGGCAATTAACTCACTCACTCTGGCAACTCAACTCACTCACTCTGGCAACTCAACTCACTCTGGCAACTCACTCACTCACTCTGGCAACTCAACTCGCTCTGGCAACTCACTCACTCTGGCAACTCAACTCACTCTAGCAACTCACTCACTCACTCTGGCAACTAACTCACTCACTCTGGCAGCTCAACTCACTCTGGCAACTCACTCACTCACTCTGGCAACTCAACTCGCTCTGGCAACTCAACTCACTCTGGCAACTAACTCACTCACTCTGGCAACTCAACTCACTCTGGCAACTCACTCACTCTGGCAACTCAACTCACTCACTCTGGCAACTCAACTCACTCTGGCAACTCACTCACTCACTGGCAACTCAACTCACTCTGGCAACTCACTCACTCTGGCAACTCACTCACTCACTCTGGCAACTCAACTCACTCACTTACTCTGGCAACTCAACTCACTCTGGCAACTCACTCACTCTGGCAACGCAACTCACTCACTCTGGCAACTCAACTCACTCTGGCAACTCACTCACTCACTCTGGCAACTCAGTCACTCACTCTGGCAGCTCAACTCACTCTGGCAACTCAACTCACTCACTCTGGCAACTAACTCACTCACTCTGGCAACTCAACTCACTCTGGCAACTCACTAACTCACTCTGGCAACTCAACTCACTCACTCTGGCAACTCAACTCACTCTGGCAACTAACTCACTCACTCTGGTAACTCAACTCACTCACTCTGGCAACTCAACTCACTCTGGCAACTCACTCACTCACTCTGGCAACTCAACTCGCTCTGGCAACTCACTCACTCTGGCAACTCAACTCACTCTAGCAACTCACTCACTCACTCTGGCAACTAACTCACTCACTCTGGCAGCTCAACTCACTCTGGCAACTCACTCACTCACTCTGGCAACTCAACTCGCTCTGGCAACTCACTCACTCTGGCAACTCAACTCGCTCTGGCAACTCACTCACTCTGGCAACTCAACTCACTCTGGCAACTCACTCACTCACTCTGGCAACTCACTCACTCACTCTGGCAACTCACTCACTCACTCTGGCAACTCAACTCACTCTGGCAACTCACTCACTCTGGCAACTCAACTCACTCACTCTGGCAACTCAACTCACTCACTCTGGCAACTCAACTCACTCTGGCAACTAACTCACTCACTCTGGCAACTCAACTCACTCTGGCAACTCACTCACTCTGGCAACTCAACTCACTCACTCTGGCAACTCAACTCACTCTGGCAACTCACTCACTCACTCACTGGCAACTCAACTCACTCTGGCAACTCACTCACTCACTCTGGCAACTCACTCACTTTGGCAACTGAACTTACTCACTCTGGCAACTCAACTCACTCACTCTGGCAACTCAACTCACTCACTCTGGCAACTCAACTCACTCACTTACTCTGGCAACTCAACTCGCTTTGGCAACTCACTCACTCTGGCAACTCAACTCACTCTGGCAACTAACTCACTCACTCTGGCAGCTCAACTCACTCTGGCAACTCACTCACTCACTCTGGCAACTCAACTCGCTCTAGCAACTCGCTCACTCACTCTGGCAACTCACTCACTCACTCTGGCAACTCAACTCACTCACTCTGGCAACTCAACTCACTCTGGCAACTCACTAACTCACTCTGGCAACTCAACTCACTCACTCTGGCAACTCAACTCACTCTGGCAACTAACTCACTCACTCTGGCAACTCAACTCACTCACTCTGGCAACTCAACTCACTCTGGCAACTCACTCACTCACTCTGGCAACTCAACTCGCTCTGGCAACTCACTCACTCTGTCAACTCAACTCACTCTAGCAACTCACTCACTCACTCTGGCAACTAACTCACTCACTCTGGCAGCTCAACTCACTCTGGCAACTCACTCACTCACTCTGGCAACTCAACTCGCTCTGGCAACTCAACTCACTCTGGCAACTAACTCACTCACTCTGGCAACTCAACTCACTCTGGCAACTCACTCACTCTGGCAACTCAACTCACTCACTCTGGCAACTCAACTCACTCTGGCAACTCACTCACTCACTGGCAACTCAACTCACTCTGGCAACTCACTCACTCTGGCAACTCACTCACTCACTCTGGCAACTCAACTCACTCACTTACTCTGGCAACTCAACTCACTCTGGCAACTCACTCACTCTGGCAACGCAACTCACTCACTCTGGCAACTCAACTCACTCTGGCAACTCACTCACTCACTCTGGCAACTCAGTCACTCACTCTGGCAGCTCAACTCACTCTGGCAACTCAACTCACTCACTCTGGCAACTAACTCACTCACTCTGGCAGCTCAACTCACTCTGGCAACTCACTCACTCACTTTGGCAACTCACTCACTCACTCTGGCAACTCATCTCACTCACTCTGGCAACTCAACTCACTCTGGCAACCCACTCACTCACTCTGGCAACTCAACTCACTCACTCTGGCAACTGAACTCATTCTGGCAACTAACTCACTCACTCTGGCAACTCAACTCACTCACTCTGGCAACTCAACTCACTCTGGCAACTCACTCACTCACTCTGGCAACTCAACTTGCTCTGGCAACTCACTCACTCTGGCAACTCAACTCACTCTGGCAACTCACTCACTCTGGCAACTGACTTACTCACTCTGGCAGCTCAACTCACTCTGGCAACTCACTCACTCACTCTGGCAACTTACTCACTCTGGCAACTCAACTCACTCTGGCAACTAACTCACTCACTCTGGCAACTCAACTCACTCACTCTGGCAACTCAACTCACTCTGACAACTCACTCACTCACTCTGGCAACTCAACACGCTCTGGCAACTCACTCACTCTGGCAACTCAACTCACTCTGGCAACTCACTCACTCTGGCAACTCAACTCACTCTGGCAACTCACTCACTCATTCTGGCAACTAACTCACTCACTCTGGCAACTCAACTCACTCTGGCAACTCACTCACTCTGGCAACTCAACTCACTCACTCTGGCAACTCAACTCACTCACTCTGGCAACTCAACTCACTCTGGCAACTAACTCACTCACTCTGGCAACTCAACTCACTCTGGCATCTCACTCACTCTGGCAACTCAACTCACTCACTCTGGCAACTCAACTCACTCTGGCAACTCACTCACTCACTGGCAACTCAACTCACTCTGGCAACTCACTCACTCACTCTGGCAACTCACTCACTTTGGCAACTGAACTCACTCACTCTGACAACTCACTCACTCACTCTGGCAACTCAACTCACTCACTCTGGCAACTCAACTCACTCACTCTGGCAACTCAACTCACTCACTTACTCTGGCAACTCAACTCGCTCTGGCAACTCACTCACTCTGGCAACTAACTCACTCACTCTGGCAGCTCAACTCACTCTGGCAACTCACTCACTCACTCTGGCAACTAACTCACTCACTCTGGCAACTCACTCACTCACTCTGGCAACTCAACTCACTCATTCTGGCAACTCAACTCACTCTGGCAACTCACTCACTCACTCTGGCAACTCAACTCACTCACTCTGGCAACTCAACTCACTCTGGCAACTAACTCACTCACTCTGGCAACTCAACTCACTCACTATGGCAACTCAACTCACTCTGGAAACTCACTCACTCACTCTGGCAACTCAACTTGCTCTGGCAACTCACTCACTCTGGCAACTCAACTCACTCTGGCAACTCACTCACTCACTCTGGCAACTCAACTCGCTCTGGCAACTCACTCACTCTGGCAACTCAACTCACTCTGGCAACTCACTCACTCACTCTGGCAAACTCACTCACTCACTCTGGCAACTCACTCACTCTGGCAACTCAACTCACTCTGGCAACTCACTCACTCTGGCAACTCAACTCACTCACTCTGGCAACTCAACTCACTCACTCTGGCAACTCAACTCACTCTGGCAACTAACTCACTCACTCTGGCAACTCACTCACTCTGGCAACTCAACTCACTCTGGCAACTCACTCACTCACTCTGGCAACTCAACTCGCTCTGGCAACTCACTCACTCTGGCAACTCAACTCACTCTGGCAACTCACTCACTCACTCTGGCAAACTCACTCACTCACTCTGGCAACTCACTCACTCTGGCAACTCAACTCACTCTGGCAACTCACTCACTCTGGCAACTCAACTCACTCACTCTGGCAACTCAACTCACTCACTCTGGCAACTCAACTCACTCTGGCAACTAACTCACTCACTCTGGCAACTCAACTCACTCTGGCAACTCACTCACTCTGGCAACTCAACTCACTCACTCTGGCAACTCAACTCACTCTGGCAACTCACTCACCCACTGGCAACTCAACTCACTTTGGCAACTCACTCACTCACTCTGGCAATTCACTCACTTTGGCAACTGAACTCACTCACTCTGGCAACTCACTCACTCACTCTGGCAACTCAACTCACTCACTCTGGCAACTCAACTCACTCACTCTGGCAACTCAACTCACTCACTTACTCTGGCAACTCAACTCGCTCTGGCAACTCACTCACTCTGGCAACTCAACTCACTCTGGCAACTAACTCACTCACTCTGGCAGCTCAACTCACTCTGGCAACTCACTCACTCACTCTGGCAACTCAACTCACTCACTCTGGCAACTCAACTCACTCTGGCAACTAACTCACTCACTCTGGCAACTCAACTCACTCACTCTGGCAACTCAACTCACTCTGGCAACTCACTCACTCACTCTGGCAACTCAACTCGCTCTGGCAACTCACTCACTCTGGCAACTCAACTCACTCTAGCAACTCACTCACTCACTCTGGCAACTAACTCACTCACTCTGGCAGCTCAACTCACTCTGGCAACTCACTCACTCACTCTGGCAACTCAACTCGCTCTGGCAACTCACTCACTCTGGCAACTCAACTCACTCTGGCAACTCACTCACTCACTCTGGCAACTCACTCACTCTGGCAACTCAACTCACACTGGCAACTCACTCACTCACTCTGGCAACTCACTCACTTTGGCAACTGAACTCACTCACTCTGGCAACTCAACTCACTCACTCTGGCAACTCAACTCACTCACTCTGGCAACTCAACTCACTCACTCTGGCAACTCAACTCACTCACTTACTCTGGCAACTCAACTCACTCTGGCAACTCACTCACTCTGGCAACGCAACTCACTCACTCTGGCAACTCAACTCACTCTGGCAACTCACTCACTCACTCTGGTAACTCAGTCACTCACTCTGGCAGCTCAACTCACTCTGGCAACTCAACTCACTCACTCTGGCAACTAACTCACTCACTCTGGCAGCTCAACTCACTCTGGCAACTCACTCACTCACTTTGGCAACTCACTCACTCACTCTGGCAACTCAACTCACTCACTCTGGCAACTCAACTCACTCTGGCAACTCACTCACTCACTCTGGCAACTCAACTCACTCACTTTGGCAGCTCAACTCACTCTGGCAACTCACTCACTCACTCTGGCAACTCAACTCACTAACTTTGGCAACTCAACTCACTCTGGCAACTCACTCACTCTGGCAACTCAACTCACTCTGGCAACTCACTCACTCTGGCAACTCAACTCGCTCTGGCAACTCACTCACTCTGGCAACTCAACTCACTCTGGCAACTCACTCACTCACTCTGGCAACTAACTCCCTCACTCTGGCAGCTCAACTCACTCTGGCAACTCACTCACTCACTCTGGCAACTCACTCACTCTGGCAACTCAACTCACTCTGGCAACTAACTCACTCACTCTGGCATCTCAACTCACTCACTCTGGCAACTCAACTCACTCTGGCAACTCACTCACTCTGGCAACTCAACTCGCTCTGGCAACTCACTCACTCACTCTGGCAACTCAACTCGCTCTGGCAACTCACTCACTCTGGCAACTCAACTCACTCTGGCAACTCACTCACTCACTCTGGCAACTCAACTCGCTCTGGCAACTCACTCACTCTGGCAACTCAACTCACTCTGGCAACTCACTCACTCACTCTGGCAAACTCACTCACTCACTCTGGCAACTCACTCACTCTGGCAACTCAACTCACTCTGGCAACTCACTCACTCTGGCAACTCAACTCACTCACTCTGGCAACTCAACTCACTCACTCTGGCAACTCAACTCACTCTGGCAACTAACTCACTCACTCTGGCAACTCAACTCACTCTGGCAACTCACTCACTCTGGCAACTCAACTCACTCACTCTGGCAACTCAACTCACTCTGGCAACTCACTCACTCACTGGCAACTCAACTCACTCACTCTGGCAACTCACTCACTTTGGCAACTGAACTCACTCACTCTGGCAACTCACTCACTCACTCTGGCAACTCAACTCACTCACTCTGGCAACTCAACTCACTCACTCTGGCAACTCAACTCACTCACTTACTCTGGCAACTCAACTCGCTCTGGCAACTCACTCACTCTGGCAACTCAACTCACTCTGGAAACTAACTCACTCACTCTGGCAGCTCAACTCACTCTGGCAACTCACTCACTCACTCTGGCAACTAACTCACTCACTCTGGCAACTCAACTCGCTCTGGCAACTCACTCACTCACTCTGGCAACTCACTCACTCACTCTGGCAACTAAACTGACTCACTCTGGAAACTCAACTCACTCTGGCAACTCACTCACTCACTCTGGCAACTCAACTCACTCACTCTGGCAAATCAACTCACTCTGGCAACTAACTCACTCACTCTGGCAACTCAACTCACTCACTCTGGCAACTCAACTCACTCTGGCAACTCACTCACTCACTCTGGCAACTCAACTCGCTCTGGCAACTCACTCACTCTGGCAACTCAACTCACTCTAGCAACTCACTCACTCACTCTGGCAACTAACTCACTCACTCTGGCAGCTCAACTCACTCTGGCAACTCACTCACTCACTCTGGCAACTCAACTCGCTCTGGCAACTCACACACTCTGGCAACTCAACTCACTCTGGCAACTCACTCACTCATTCTGGCAACTAACTCACTCACTCTGGCAGCTCAACTCACTCTGGCAACTCACTCACTCACTCTGGCAACTCACTCACTCTGGCAACTCAACTCGCTCTGGCAACTAACTCACTCACTCTGGCAACTCAACTCACTCTGGCAACTCACTCACTCTGGCAACTCAACTCACTCACTCTGGCAACTCAACTCACACTGGCAACTCACTCACTCACTGGCAACTCAACTCACTCTGGCAACTCACTCACTCTGGCAACTCACTCACTCACTCACTCTGGCAACTAACTCACTCACTCTGGCAGCTCAACTCACTCTGGCAACTAACTCACTCACTCTGGCATCTCAACTCACTCACTCTGGCAACTCAACTCACTCTGGCAACTCACTCACTCACTCTGGCAACTCAACTCGCTCTGGCAACTCACTCACTCTGGCAACTCACTCACTCACTCTGGCAACTCAACTCGCTCTGGCAACTCACTCACTCTGGCAACTCAACTCACTCTGGCAACTCACTCACTCACTCTGGCAACTAACTCACTCACTCTGGCAGCTCAACTCACTCTGGCAACTCACTCACTCACTCTGGCAACTCTCTCACTCTGGCAACTCAACTCACTCTGGCAACTAACTCACTCACTCTGGCAACTCAACTCACTCTGGCAACTCACTCACTCTGGCAACTCAACTCACTCACTCTGGCAACTCAACTCACACTGTCAACTCACTCACTCACTGGCAACTCAACTCACTCTGGCAACTCACTCACTCTGGCAACTCACTCACTCACTCACTCTGGCAACTCACTCACTTTGGCAACTGAACTCACTCACTCTGGCAACTCAACTCACTCACTCTGGCAATTCAACTCACTCACTCTGGCAACTCAACTCACTCACTTACTCTGGCATCTCAACTCACTCTGGCAACTCACTCACTCTGGCAACGCAACTCACTCACTCTGGCAACTGAACTCACTCTGGCAACTCACTCACTCACTCTGGCAACTCAGTCACTCACTCTGGCAGCTCAACTCACTCTGGCAACTCAACTCACTCACTCTGGCAACTAACTCACCCACTCTGGCAGCTCAACTCACTCTGGCAACTCACTCACTCACTTTGGCAACTCACTCACTCACTCTGGCAACTCAACTCACTCACTCTGGCAACTCAACTCACTCACTTTGGCAACTCAACTCACTCTGGCAACTCAGTCACTCACTCTGGCAATTCAACTCACTAACTTTGGCAACTCAACTCACTCTGGCAACTCACTCACTCTGGCAACTCAACTCACTCTGGCAACTCACTCACTCTGGCAACTCAACTCACTCACTCTGGCAACTCAACTCACTCACTCTGGCAACTCAACTCACTCTGGCAACTAACTCACTCACTCTGGCAACTCAACTCACTCTGGCAACTCACTCACTCTGGCAACTCAACTCACTCACTCTGGCAACTCAACTCACTCTGGCAACTCACTCACCCACTGGCAACTCAACTCACTTTGGCAACTCACTCACTCACTCTGGCAATTCACTCACTTTGGCAACTGAACTCACTCACTCTGGCAACTCACTCACTCACTCTGGCAACTCAACTCACTCACTCTGGCAACTCAACTCACTCACTCTGGCAACTCAACTCACTCACTTACTCTGGCAACTCAACTCGCTCTGGCAACTCACTCACTCTGGCAACTCAACTCACTCTGGCAACTAACTCACTCACTCTGGCAGCTCAACTCACTCTGGCAACTCACTCACTCACTCTGGCAACTCAACTCACTCACTCTGGCAACTCAACTCACTCTGGCAACTAACTCACTCACTCTGGCAACTCAACTCACTCACTCTGGCAACTCAACTCACTCTGGCAACTCACTCACTCACTCTGGCAACTCAACTCGCTCTGGCAACTCACTCACTCTGGCAACTCAACTCACTCTAGCAACTCACTCACTCACTCTGGCAACTAACTCACTCACTCTGGCAGCTCAACTCACTCTGGCAACTCACTCACTCACTCTGGCAACTCAACTCGCTCTGGCAACTCACTCACTCTGGCAACTCAACTCACTCTGGCAACTCACTCACTCACTCTGGCAACTCACTCACTCTGGCAACTCAACTCACACTGGCAACTCACTCACTCACTCTGGCAACTCACTCACTTTGGCAACTGAACTCACTCACTCTGGCAACTCAACTCACTCACTCTGGCAACTCAACTCACTCACTCTGGCAACTCAACTCACTCACTCTGGCAACTCAACTCACTCACTTACTCTGGCAACTCAACTCACTCTGGCAACTCACTCACTCTGGCAACGCAACTCACTCACTCTGGCAACTCAACTCACTCTGGCAACTCACTCACTCACTCTGGTAACTCAGTCACTCACTCTGGCAGCTCAACTCACTCTGGCAACTCAACTCACTCACTCTGGCAACTAACTCACTCACTCTGGCAGCTCAACTCACTCTGGCAACTCACTCACTCACTTTGGCAACTCACTCACTCACTCTGGCAACTCAACTCACTCACTCTGGCAACTCAACTCACTCTGGCAACTCACTCACTCACTCTGGCAACTCAACTCACTCACTTTGGCAGCTCAACTCACTCTGGCAACTCACTCACTCACTCTGGCAACTCAACTCACTAACTTTGGCAACTCAACTCACTCTGGCAACTCACTCACTCTGGCAACTCAACTCACTCTGGCAACTCACTCACTCTGGCAACTCAACTCGCTCTGGCAACTCACTCACTCTGGCAACTCAACTCACTCTGGCAACTCACTCACTCACTCTGGCAACTAACTCCCTCACTCTGGCAGCTCAACTCACTCTGGCAACTCACTCACTCACTCTGGCAACTCACTCACTCTGGCAACTCAACTCACTCTGGCAACTAACTCACTCACTCTGGCATCTCAACTCACTCACTCTGGCAACTCAACTCACTCTGGCAACTCACTCACTCTGGCAACTCAACTCGCTCTGGCAACTCACTCACTCACTCTGGCAACTCAACTCGCTCTGGCAACTCACTCACTCTGGCAACTCAACTCACTCTGGCAACTCACTCACTCACTCTGGCAACTCAACTCGCTCTGGCAACTCACTCACTCTGGCAACTCAACTCACTCTGGCAACTCACTCACTCACTCTGGCAAACTCACTCACTCACTCTGGCAACTCACTCACTCTGGCAACTCAACTCACTCTGGCAACTCACTCACTCTGGCAACTCAACTCACTCACTCTGGCAACTCAACTCACTCACTCTGGCAACTCAACTCACTCTGGCAACTAACTCACTCACTCTGGCAACTCAACTCACTCTGGCAACTCACTCACTCTGGCAACTCAACTCACTCACTCTGGCAACTCAACTCACTCTGGCAACTCACTCACTCACTGGCAACTCAACTCACTCACTCTGGCAACTCACTCACTTTGGCAACTGAACTCACTCACTCTGGCAACTCACTCACTCACTCTGGCAACTCAACTCACTCACTCTGGCAACTCAACTCACTCACTCTGGCAACTCAACTCACTCACTTACTCTGGCAACTCAACTCGCTCTGGCAACTCACTCACTCTGGCAACTCAACTCACTCTGGAAACTAACTCACTCACTCTGGCAGCTCAACTCACTCTGGCAACTCACTCACTCACTCTGGCAACTAACTCACTCACTCTGGCAACTCAACTCGCTCTGGCAACTCACTCACTCACTCTGGCAACTCACTCACTCACTCTGGCAACTAAACTGACTCACTCTGGAAACTCAACTCACTCTGGCAACTCACTCACTCACTCTGGCAACTCAACTCACTCACTCTGGCAAATCAACTCACTCTGGCAACTAACTCACTCACTCTGGCAACTCAACTCACTCACTCTGGCAACTCAACTCACTCTGGCAACTCACTCACTCACTCTGGCAACTCAACTCGCTCTGGCAACTCACTCACTCTGGCAACTCAACTCACTCTAGCAACTCACTCACTCACTCTGGCAACTAACTCACTCACTCTGGCAGCTCAACTCACTCTGGCAACTCACTCACTCACTCTGGCAACTCAACTCGCTCTGGCAACTCACACACTCTGGCAACTCAACTCACTCTGGCAACTCACTCACTCATTCTGGCAACTAACTCACTCACTCTGGCAGCTCAACTCACTCTGGCAACTCACTCACTCACTCTGGCAACTCACTCACTCTGGCAACTCAACTCGCTCTGGCAACTAACTCACTCACTCTGGCAACTCAACTCACTCTGGCAACTCACTCACTCTGGCAACTCAACTCACTCACTCTGGCAACTCAACTCACACTGGCAACTCACTCACTCACTGGCAACTCAACTCACTCTGGCAACTCACTCACTCTGGCAACTCACTCACTCACTCACTCTGGCAACTAACTCACTCACTCTGGCAGCTCAACTCACTCTGGCAACTAACTCACTCACTCTGGCAACTAACTCACTCACTCTGGCAGCTCAACTCACTCTGGCAACTCACTCACTCACTCTGGCAACTCTCTCACTCTGGCAACTCAACTCACTCTGGCAACTAACTCACTCACTCTGGCAACTCAACTCACTCTGGCAACTCACTCACTCTGGCAACTCAACTCACTCACTCTGGCAACTCAACTCACACTGTCAACTCACTCACTCACTGGCAACTCAACTCACTCTGGCAACTCACTCACTCTGGCAACTCACTCACTCACTCACTCTGGCAACTCACTCACTTTGGCAACTGAACTCACTCACTCTGGCAACTCAACTCACTCACTCTGGCAATTCAACTCACTCACTCTGGCAACTCAACTCACTCACTTACTCTGGCATCTCAACTCACTCTGGCAACTCACTCACTCTGGCAACGCAACTCACTCACTCTGGCAACTGAACTCACTCTGGCAACTCACTCACTCACTCTGGCAACTCAGTCACTCACTCTGGCAGCTCAACTCACTCTGGCAACTCAACTCACTCACTCTGGCAACTAACTCACCCACTCTGGCAGCTCAACTCACTCTGGCAACTCACTCACTCACTTTGGCAACTCACTCACTCACTCTGGCAACTCAACTCACTCACTCTGGCAACTCAACTCACTCACTTTGGCAACTCAACTCACTCTGGCAACTCAGTCACTCACTCTGGCAATTCAACTCACTAACTTTGGCAACTCAACTCACTCTGGCAACTCACTCACTCTGGCAACTCAACTCACTCTGGCAACTCACTCACTCTGGCAACTCAACTCGCTCTGGCAACTCACTCACTCTGGCAACTCAACTCACTCTGGCAACTCACTCACTCACTCTGGCAACTAACTCACTCACTCTGGCAGCTCAACTCACTCTGGCAACTCACTCACTCACTCTGGCAACTCACTCACTCTGGCATCTCAACTCACTCTGGCAACTAACTCACTCTGGCAACTCAACTCACTCACTCTGGCAACTCAACTCACTCTGACAACTCACTCACTCACTCTGGCAACTCAACTCGCTCTGGCAACTCACTCACTCACTCTGGCAACTCAACTCGCCTCTGGCAACTCACTCACTCTGGCAACTCAACTCACTCTGGCAACTCACTCACTCACTCACTCTGGCAACTCAACTCGCTCTGGCAACTCACTCACTCTGGCAACTCAACTCACTCTGGCAACTCACTCACTCACTCTGGCAAACTCTCTCACTCACTCTGGCAACTCACTCACTCTGGCAACTCAACTCACTCTGGCAACTCACTCACTCTGGCAACTCAACTCACTCACTCTGGCAACTCAACTCACTCACTCTGGCAACTCAACTCACTCTGGCAACTAACTCACTCACTCTGGCAACTCAACTCACTCTGGCAACTCACTCACTCTGGCAACTCAACTCACTCACTCTGGCAACTCAACTCACTCTGGCAACTCACTCACTCACTGGCAACTCAACTCACTCTGGCAACTCACTCACTCACTCTGGCAACTCACTCACTTTGGCAACTGAACTCACTCACTCTGGCAACTCACTCACTCACTCTGGCAACTCAACTCACTCACTCTGGCAACTCAACTCACTCACTCTGGCAACTCAACTCACTCACTTACTCTGGCAACTCAACTCGCTCTAGCAACTCACTCACTCTGGCAACTCAACTCACTCTGGCAACTAACTCACTCACTCTGGCAGCTCAACTCACTCTGGCAACTCACTCACTCACTCTGGCAACTAACTCACTCACTCTGGCAACTCAACTCGCTCTGGCAACTCACTCACTCACTCTGGCAACTCACTCACTCACTCTGGCAACTAAACTGACTCACTCTGGCAACTCAACTCACTCTGGCAACTCACTCACTCACTCTGGCAACTCAACTCACTCACTCTGGCAACTCAACTCACTCTGGCAACTAACTCACTCACTCTGGCAACTCAACTCACTCACTCTGGCAACTCAACTCACTCTGGCAACTCACTCACTCACTCTGGCAACTCAACTCGCTCTGGCAACTCACTCACTCTGGCAACTCAACTCACTCTAGCAACTCACTCACTCACTCTGGCAACTAACTCACTCACTCTGGCAGCTCAACTCACTCTGGCAACTCACTCACTCACTCTGGCAACTCAACTCGCTCTGGCAACTCACTCACTCTGGCAACTCAACTCACTCTGGCAACTAACTCACTCACTCTGGCAGCTCAACTCACTCTGGCAACTCACTCACTCACTCTGGCAACTAACTCACTCACTCTGGCAACTCAACTCGCTCTGGCAACTCACTCACTCTGGCAACTCACTCACTCACTCTGGCAACTAAACTGACTCACTCTGGCAACTCAACTCACTCTGGCAACTCACTCACTCACTCTGGCAACTCAACTCACTCACTCCTGCAACTCAACTCACTCTGGCAACTAACTCACTCACTCTGGCAACTCAACTCACTCACTCTGGCAACTCAACTCACTCTGGCAACTCACTCACTCACTCTGGCAACTCAACTCGCTCTGGCAACTCACTCACTTTGGCAACTCAACTCACTCTAGCAACTCACTCACTCACTCTGGCAACTAACTCACTCACTCTGGCAGCTCAACTCACTCTGGCAACTCACTCACTCACTCTGGCAACTCAACTCGCTCTGGCAACTCACTCACTCTGGCAACTCAACTCACTCTGGCAACTCACTCACTCACTCTGGCAACTAACTCACTCACTCTGGCAGCTCAACTCACTCTGGCAACTCACTCACTCTGGCAACTCAACTCACTCTGGCAACTCACTCACTCTGGCAACTCAACTCGCTCTGGCAACTCACTCACTCTGGCAACTCAACTCACTCTGGCAACTCACTCACTCACTCTGGCAACTAACTCACTCACTCTGGCAGCTCAACTCACTCTGGCAACTCACTCACTCACTCTGGCAACTCACTCACTCTGGCAACTCAACTCACTCTGGCAACTCACTCACTCACTCTGGCAACTAACTCACTCACTCTGGCAGCTCAACTCACTCTGGCAACTCACTCACTCTGGCAACTCAACTCACTCTGGCAACTCACTCACTCTGGCAACTCAACTCGCTCTGGCAACTCACTCACTCTGGCAACTCAACTCACTCTGGCAACTCACTCACTCACTCTGGCAACTAACTCACTCACTCTGGCAGCTCAACTCACTCTGGCAACTCACTCACTCACTCTGGCAACTCAACTCACTCTGGCAACTAACTCACTCACTCTGGCAACTCAACTCACTCTGACAACTCACTCACTCTGGCAACTCAACTCGCTCTGGCAACTCACTCACTCACTCTGGCAACTCAACTCGCTCTGGCAACTCACTCACTCTGGCAACTCAACTCACTCTGGCAACTCACTCACTCACTCTGTCAACTCAACTCGCTCTGGCAACTCACTCACTCTGGCAACTCAACTCACTCTGGCAACTCACTCACTCACTCTGGCAAACTCACTCACTCTGGCAACTCACTCACTCTGGCAACTCAACTCACTCTGGCAACTCACTCACTCTGGCAACTCAACTCACTCACTCTGGCAACTCAACTCACTCACTCTGGCAACTCAACTCACTCTGGCAACTAACTCACTCACTCTGGCAACTCAACTCACTCTGGCAACTCACTCACTCTGGCAACTCAACTCACTCACTCTGGCAACTCAACTCACTCTGGCAACTCACTCACTCACTGGCAACTCAACTCACTCACTCTGGCAACTCACTCACTTTGGCAACTGAACTCACTCACTCTGGCAACTCACTCACTCTGGCAACTCAACTCACTCACTCTGGCAACTCAACTCACTCACTCTGGCAACTCAACTCACTCACTTACTCTGGCAACTCAACTCGCTCTGGCAACTCACTCACTCTGGCAACTCAACTCACTCTGGCAACTAACTCACTCACTCTGGCAGCTCAACTCACTCTGGCAACTCACTCACTCACTCTGGCAACTAACTCACTCACTCTGGCAACTCAACTCGCTCTGGCAACTCACTCACTCACTCTGGCAACTCACTCACTCACTCTGGCAACTAAACTGACTCACTCTGGAAACTCAACTCACTCTGGCAACTCACTCACTCACTCTGGCAACTCAACTCACTCACTCTGGCAAATCAACTCACTCTGGCAACTAACTCACTCACTCTGGCAACTCAACTCACTCACTCTGGCAACTCAACTCACTCTGGCAACTCACTCACTCACTCTGGCAACTCAACTCGCTCTGGCAACTCACTCACTCTGGCAATTCAACTCACTCTAGCAACTCACTCACTCACTCTGGCATCTAACTCACTCACTCTGGCAGCTCAACTCACTCTGGCAACTCACTCACTCACTCTGGCAACTCAACTCGCTCTGGCAACTCACACACTCTGGCAACTCAACTCACTCTGGCAACTCACTCACTCACTCTGGCAACTAACTCACTCACTCTGGCAGCTCAACTCACTCTGGCAACTCACTCACTCACTCTGGCAACTCACTCACTCTGGCAACTCAACTCACTCTGGCAACTAACTCACTCACTCTGGCAACTCAACTCACTCTGGCAACTCACTCACTCTGGCAACTCAACTCACTCACTCTGGCAACTCAACTCACACTGGCAACTCACTCACTCACTGGCAACTCAACTCACTCTGGCAACTCACTCACTCTGGCAACTCACTCACGCACTCACTCTGGCAACTAACTCACTCACTCTGGCAGCTCAACTCACTCTGGCAACTAACTCACTCACTCTGGCATCTCAACTCACTCACTCTGGCAACTCAACTCACTCTGGCAACTCACTCACTCACTCTGGCAACTCAACTCGCTCTGGCAACTCACTCACTCTGGCAACTCACTCACTCACTCTGGCAACTCAACTCGCTCTGGCAACTCACTCACTCTGGCAACTCAACTCACTCTGGCAACTCACTCACTCACTCTGGCAACTAACTCACTCACTCTGGCAGCTCAACTCACTCTGGCAACTAACTCACTCACTCACTCTGGCAACTCTCTCACTCTGGCAACTCAACTCACTCTGGCAACTAACTCACTCACTCTGGCAACTCACTCACTCTGGCAACTAACTCACTCACTCTGGCAACTCAACTCACTCACTCTGGCAACTCAACTCACACTGTCAACTCACTCACTCACTGGCAACTCAACTCACTCTGGCAACTCACTCACTCTGGCAACTCACTCACTCACTCACTCTGGCAACTCACTCACTTTGGCAACTGAACTCACTCACTCTGGCAACTCAACTCACTCACTCTGGCAATTCAACTCACTCACTCTGGCAACTCAACTCACTCACTTACTCTGGCAACTCAACTCACTCTGGCAACTCACTCACTCTGGCAACGCAACTCACTCACTCTGGCAACTCAACTCACTCTGGCAACTCACTCACTCACTCTGGCAACTCAGTCACTCACTCTGGCAGCTCAACTCACTCTGGCAACTCAACTCACTCACTCTGGCAACTAACTCACCCACTCTGGCAGCTCAACTCACTCTGGCAACTCAACTCACTCACTCTGGCAACTAACTCACCCACTCTGGCAGCTCAACTCACTCTGGCAACTCACTCACTCACTTTGGCAACTCACTCACTCACTCTGGCAACTCAACTCACACTCTGGCAACTCAACTCACTCACTTTGGCAACTCAACTCACTCTGGCAACTCAGTCACTCACTCTGGCAATTCAACTCACTAACTTTGGCAACTCAACTCACTCTGGCAACTCACTCACTCTGGCAACTCAACTCACTCTGGCAACTCACTCACTCTGGCAACTCAACTCGCTCTGGCAACTCACTCACTCTGGCAACTCAACTCACTCTGGCAACTCACTCACTCACTCTGGCAACTAACTCACTCACTCTGGCAGCTCAACTCACTCTGGCAACTCAACTCACTCTGGCAACTAACTCACTCACTCTGGCATCTCAACTCACTCACTCTGGCAACTCAACTCATTCTGACAACTCACTCACTCTGGCAACTCAACTCGCTCTGGCAACTCACTCACTCACTCTGGCAACTCAACTCGCTCTGGCAACTCACTCACTCTGGCAACTCAACTCGCTCTGGCAACTCACTCACTCTGGCAACTCAACTCACTCTGGCAACTCACTCACTCTGGCAACTCAACTCGCTCTGGCAACTCACTCACTCTGGCAACTCAACTCACTCTGGCAACTCACTCACTCACTCTGGCAAACTCACTCACTCACTCTGGCAACTCACTCACTCTGGCAACTCAACTCACTCTGGCAACTCACTCACTCTGGCAACTCAACTCACTCACTCTGGCAACTCAACTCACTCACTCTGGCAACTCAACTCACTCTGGCAACTCACTCACTCTGGCAACTCAACTCACTCACTCTGGCAACTCAACTCACTCTGGCAACTCACTCACTCACTGGCAACTCAACTCACTCACTCTGGCAACTCACTCACTTTGGCACCTGAACTCACTCACTCTGGCAACTCACTCACTCACTCTGGCAACTCAACTCACTCACTCTGGCAACTCAACTCACTCACTCTGGCAACTCAACTCACTCACTTACTCTGGCAACTCAACTCGCTCTGGCAACTCACTCACTCTGGCAACTCAACTCACTCTGGCAACTAACTCACTCACTCTGGCAGCTCAACTCACTCTGGCAACTCACTCACTCACTCTGGCAACTAACTCACTCACTCTGGCAACTCAACTCGCTCTGGCAACTCACTCACTCACTCTGGCAACTCACTCACTCACTCTGGCAACTAAACTGACTCACTCTGGAAACTCAACTCACTCTGGCAACTCACTCACTCACTCTGGCAACTCAACTCACTCACTCTGGCAAATCAACTCACTCTGGCAACTAACTCACTCACTCTGGCAACTCAACTCACTCACTCTGGCAACTCAACTCACTCTGGCAACTCACTCACTCACTCTGGCAACTCAACTCGCTCTGGCAACTCACTCACTCTGGCAACTCAACTCACTCTAGCAACTCACTCACTCACTCTGGCAACTAACTCACTCACTCTGGCAGCTCAACTCACTCTGGCAACTCACTCACTCACTCTGGCAACTCAACTCGCTCTGGCAACTCACACACTCTGGCAACTGAACTCACTCTGGCAACTCACTCACTCATTCTGGCAACTAACTCACTCACTCTGGCAGCTCAACTCACTCTGGCAACTCACTCACTCACTCTGGCAACTCACTCACTCTGGCAACTCAACTCACTCTGGCAACTAACTCACTCACTCTGGCAACTCAACTCACTCTGGCAACTCACTCACTCTGGCAACTCAACTCACTCACTCTGGCAACTCAACTCACACTGGCAACTCACTCACTCACTGGCAACTCAACTCACTCTGGCAACTCACTCACTCTGGCAACTCACTCACTCACTCACTCTGGCAACTTACTCACTCACTCTGGCAGCTCAACTCACTCTGGCAACTAACTCACTCACTCTGGCATCTCAACTCACTCACTCTGGCAACTCAACTCACTCTGGCAACTCACTCACTCACTCTGGCAACTCAACTCGCTCTGGCAACTCACTCACTCTGGCAACTCACTCACTCACTCTGGCAACTCAACTCGCTCTGGCAACTCACTCACTCTGGCAACTCAACTCACTCTGGCAACTCACTCACTCACTCTGGCAACTAACTCACTCACTCTGGCAGCTCAACTCACTCTGGCAACTCACTCACTCACTCTGGCAACTCTCTCACTCTGGCAACTCAACTCACTCTGGCAACTAACTCACTCACTCTGGCAACTCAACTCACTCTGGCAACTCACTCACTCTGGCAACTCAACTCACTCACTCTGGCAACTCAACTCACACTGTCAACTCACTCACTCACTGGCAACTCAACTCACTCTGGCAACTCACTCACTCTGGCAACTCACTCACTCACTCACTCTGGCAACTCACTCACTTTGGCAACTGAACTCACTCACTCTGGCAACTCAACTCACTCACTCTGGCAATTCAACTCACTCACTCTGGCAACTCAACTCACTCACTTACTCTGGCAACTCAACTCACTCTGGCATCTCACTCACTCACTCTGGAAACTCAACTCACTCACTCTGGCAACTCAACTCACTCTGGCAACTCACTCACTCACTCTGGCAACTCAGTCACTCACTCTGGCAGCTCAACTCACTCTGGCAACTCAACTCACTCACTCTGGCAACTAACTCACCCACTCTGGCAGCTCAACTCACTCTGGCAACTCACTCACTCACTTTGGCAACTCACTCACTCACTCTGGCAACTCAACTCACTCACTCTGGCAACTCAACTCACTCACTTTGGCAACTCAACTCACTCTGGCAACTCAGTCACTCACTCTGGCAATTCAACTCACTAACTTTGGCAACTCAACTCACTCTGGCAACTCACTCACTCTGGCAACTCAACTCACTCTGGCAACTCACTCACTCTGGCAACTCAACTCGCTCTGGCAACTCACTCACTCTGGCAACTCAACTCACTCTGGCAACTCACTCACTCACTCTGGCAACTAACTCACTCACTCTGGCAGCTCAACTCACTCTGGCAACTCACTCACTCACTCTGGCAACTCACTCACTCTGGCATCTCAACTCACTCTGGCAACTAACTCACTCTGGCAACTCAACTCACTCACTCTGGCAACTCAACTCACTCTGACAACTCACTCACTCACTCTGGCAACTCAACTCGCTCTGGCAACTCACTCACTCACTCTGGCAACTCAACTCGCTCTGGCAACTCACTCACTCTGGCAACTCAACTCACTCTGGCAACTCACTCACTCACTCACTCTGGCAACTCAACTCGCTCTGGCAACTCACTCACTCTGGCAACTCAACTCACTCTGGCAACTCACTCACTCACTCTGGCAAACTCACTCACTCACTCTGGCAACTCACTCACTCTGGCAACTCAACTCACTCTGGCAACTCACTCACTCTGGCAACTCAACTCACTCACTCTGGCAACTCAACTCACTCACTCTGGCAACTCAACTCACTCTGGCAACTAACTCACTCACTCTGGCAACTCAACTCACTCTGGCAACTCACTCACTCTTGCAACTCAACTCACTCACTCTGGCAACTCAACTCACTCTGGCAACTCACTCACTCACTGGCAACTCAACTCACTCTGGCAACTCACTCACTCACTCTGGCAACTCACTCACTTTGGCAACTGAACTCACTCACTCTGGCAACTCACTCACTCACTCTGGCAACTCAACTCACTCACTCTGGCAACTCAACTCACTCACTCTGGCAACTCAACTCACTCACTTACTCTGGCAACTCAACTCGCTCTAGCAACTCACTCACTCTGGCAACTCAACTCACTCTGGCAACTAACTCACTCACTCTGGCAGCTCAACTCACTCTGGCAACTCACTCACTCACTCTGGCAACTAACTCACTCACTCTGGCAACTCAACTCGCTCTGGCAACTCACTCACTCACTCTGGCAACTCACTCACTCACTCTGGCAACTAAACTGACTCACTCTGGCAACTCAACTCACTCTGGCAACTCACTCACTCACTCTGGCAACTCAACTCACTCACTCTGGCAACTCAACTCACTCTGGCAACTAACTCACTCACTCTGGCAACTCAACTCACTCACTCTGGCAACTCAACTCCCTCTGGCAACTCACTCACTCACTCTGGCAACTCAACTCGCTCTGGCAACTCACTCACTCTGGCAACTCAACTCACTCTAGCAACTCACTCACTCACTCTGGCAACTAACTCACTCACTCTGGCAGCTCAACTCACTCTGGCAACTCACTCACTCACTCTGGCAACTCAACTCGCTCTGGCAACTCACTCACTCTGGCAACTCAACTCACTCTGGCAACTAACTCACTCACTCTGGCAGCTCAACTCACTCTGGCAACTCACTCACTCACTCTGGCAACTAACTCACTCACTCTGGCAACTCAACTCGCTCTGGCAACTCACTCACTCTGGCAACTCACTCACTCACTCTGGCAACTAAACTGACTCACTCTGGCAACTCAACTCACTCTGGCAACTCACTCACTCACTCTGGCAACTCAACTCACTCACTCCTGCAACTCAACTCACTCTGGCAACTAACTCACTCACTCTGGCAACTCAACTCACTCACTCTGGCAACTCAACTCACTCTGGCAACTCACTCACTCACTCTGGCAACTCAACTCGCTCTGGCAACTCACTCACTTTGGCAACTCAACTCACTCTAGCAACTCACTCACTCACTCTGGCAACTAACTCACTCACTCTGGCAGCTCAACTCACTCTGGCAACTCACTCACTCACTCTGGCAACTCAACTCGCTCTGGCAACTCACTCACTCTGGCAACTCAACTCACTCTGGCAACTCACTCACTCACTCTGGCAACTAACTCACTCACTCTGGCAGCTCAACTCACTCTGGCAACTCACTCACTCTGGCAACTCAACTCACTCTGGCAACTCACTCACTCTGGCAACTCAACTCGCTCTGGCAACTCACTCACTCTGGCAACTCAACTCACTCTGGCAACTCACTCACTCACTCTGGCAACTAACTCACTCACTCTGGCAGCTCAACTCACTCTGGCAACTCACTCACTCACTCTGGCAACTCACTCACTCTGGCAACTCAACTCACTCTGGCAACTAACTCACTCACTCTGGCATCTCAACTCACTCACTCTGGCAACTCAACTCACTCTGACAACTCACTCACTCTGGCAACTCAACTCGCTCTGGCAACTCACTCACTCACTCTGGCAACTCAACTCGCTCTGGCAACTCACTCACTCTGGCAACTCAACTCACTCTGGCAACTCACTCACTCACTCTGGCAACTCAACTCGCTCTGGCAACTCACTCACTCTGGCAACTCAACTCACTCTGGCAACTCACTCACTCACTCTGGCAAACTCACTCACTCTGGCAACTCACTCACTCTGGCAACTCAACTCACTCTGGCAACTCACTCACTCTGGCAACTCAACTCACTCACTCTGGCAACTCAACTCACTCACTCTGGCAACTCAACTCACTCTGGCAACTAACTCACTCACTCTGGCAACTCAACTCACTCTGGCAACTCACTCACTCTGGCAACTCAACTCACTCACTCTGGCAACTCAACTCACTCTGGCAATTCACTCACTCACTGGCAACTCAACTCACTCACTCTGGCAACTCACTCACTTTGGCAACTGAACTCGCTCACTCTGGCAACTCACTCACTCTGGCAACTCAACTCACTCACTCTGGCAACTCAACTCACTCACTCTGGCAACTCAACTCACTCACTTACTCTGGCAACTCAACTCGCTCTGGCAACTCACTCACTCTGGCAACTCAACTCACTCTGGCAACTAACTCACTCACTCTGGCAGCTCAACTCACTCTGGCAACTCACTCACTCACTCTGGCAACTAACTCACTCACTCTGGCAACTCAACTCGCTCTGGCAACTCACTCACTCACTCTGGCAACTCACTCACTCACTCTGGCAACTAAACTGACTCACTCTGGAAACTCAACTCACTCTGGCAACTCACTCACTCACTCTGGCAACTCAACTCACTCACTCTGGCAAATCAACTCACTCTGGCAACTAACTCACTCACTCTGGCAACTCAACTCACTCACTCTGGCAACTCAACTCACTCTGGCAACTCACTCACTCACTCTGGCAACTCAACTCGCTCTGGCAACTCACTCACTCTGGCAACTCAACTCACTCTAGCAACTCACTCACTCACTCTGGCATCTAACTCACTCACTCTGGCAGCTCAACTCACTCTGGCAACTCACTCACTCACTCTGGCAACTCAACTCGCTCTGGCAACTCACACACTCTGGCAACTCAACTCACTCTGGCAACTCACTCACTCACTCTGGCAACTAACTCACTCACTCTGGCAGCTCAACTCACTCTGGCAACTCACTCACTCACTCTGGCAACTCACTCACTCTGGCAACTCAACTCACTCTGGCAACTAACTCACTCACTCTGGCAACTCAACTCACTCTGGCAACTCACTCACTCTGGCAACTCAACTCACTCACTCTGGCAACTCAACTCACACTGGCAACTCACTCACTCACTGGCAACTCAACTCACTCTGGCAACTCACTCACTCTGGCAACTCACTCACGCACTCACTCTGGCAACTAACTCACTCACTCTGGCAGCTCAACTCACTCTGGCAACTAACTCACTCACTCTGGCATCTCAACTCACTCACTCTGGCAACTCAACTCACTCTGGCAACTCACTCACTCACTCTGGCAACTCAACTCGCTCTGGCAACTCACTCACTCTGGCAACTCACTCACTCACTCTGGCAACTCAACTCGCTCTGGCAACTCACTCACTCTGGCAACTCAACTCACTCTGGCAACTCACTCACTCACTCTGGCAACTAACTCACTCACTCTGGCAGCTCAACTCACTCTGGCAACTCACTCACTCACTCTGGCAACTCTCTCACTCTGGCAACTCAACTCACTCTGGCAACTAACTCACTCACTCTGGCAACTCAACTCACTCTGGCAACTCACTCACTCTGGCAACTCAACTCACTCACTCTGGCAACTCAACTCACACTGTCAACTCACTCACTCACTGGCAACTCAACTCACTCTGGCAACTCACTCACTCTGGCAACTCACTCACTCACTCACTCTGGCAACTCACTCACTTTGGCAACTGAACTCACTCACTCTGGCAACTCAACTCACTCACTCTGGCAATTCAACTCACTCACTCTGGCAACTCAACTCACTCACTTACTCTGGCAACTCAACTCACTCTGGCAACTCACTCACTCTGGCAACGCAACTCACTCACTCTGGCAACTCAACTCACTCTGGCAACTCACTCACTCACTCTGGCAACTCAGTCACTCACTCTGGAAGCTCAACTCACTCTGGCAACTCAACTCACTCACTCTGGCAACTAACTCACCCACTCTGGCAGCTCAACTCACTCTGGCAACTCACTCACTCACTTTGGCAACTCACTCACTCACTCTGGCAACTCAACTCACTCACTCTGGCAACTCAACTCACTCACTTTGGCAACTCAACTCACTCTGGCAACTCAGTCACTCACTCTGGCAATTCAACTCACTAACTTTGGCAACTCAACTCACTCTGGCAACTCACTCACTCTGGCAACTCAACTCACTCTGGCAACTCACTCACTCTGGCAACTCAACTCGCTCTGGCAACTCACTCACTCTGGCAACTCAACTCACTCTGGCAACTCACTCACTCACTCTGGCAACTAACTCACTCACTCTGGCAGCTCAACTCACTCTGGCAACTCACTCACTCACTCTGGCAACTCACTCACTCTGGCATCTCAACTCACTCTGGCAACTAACTCACTCTGGCAACTCAACTCACTCACTCTGGCAACTCAACTCACTCTGACAACTCACTCACTCACTCTGGCAACTCAACTCGCTCTGGCAACTCACTCACTCACTCTGGCAACTCTACTCGCTCTGGCAACTCACTCACTCTGGCAACTCAACTCACTCTGGCAACTCACTCACTCACTCTGGCAACTCAACTCGCTCTGGCAACTCACTCACTCTGGCAACTCAACTCACTCTGGCAACTCACTCACTCACTCTGGCAAACTCACTCACTCACTCTGGCAACTCACTCACTCTGGCAACTCAACTCACTCTGGCAACTCACTCACTCTGGCAACTCAACTCACTCACTCTGGCAACTCAACTCACTCACTCTGGCAACTCAACTCACTCTGGCAACTAACTCACTCACTCTGGCAACTCAACTCACTCTGGCAACTCACTCACTCTGGCAACTCAACTCACTCACTCTGGCAACTCAACTCACTCTGGCAACTCACTCACTCACTGGCAACTCAACTCACTCTGGCAACTCACTCACTCACTCTGGCAACTCACTCACTTTGGCAACTGAACTCACTCACTCTGGCAACTCACTCACTCACTCTGGCAACTCAACTCACTCACTCTGGCAACTCAACTCACTCACTCTGGCAACTCAACTCACTCACTTACTCTGGCAACTCAACTCGCTCTAGCAACTCACTCACTCTGGCAACTCAACTCACTCTGGCAACTAACTCACTCACTCTGGCAGCTCAACTCACTCTGGCAACTCACTCACTCACTCTGGCAACTAACTCACTCACTCTGGCAACTCAACTCGCTCTGGCAACTCACTCACTCACTCACTCTGGCAACTCACTCACTCACTCTGGCAACTAAACTGACTCACTCTGGCAACTCAACTCACTCTGGCAACTCACTCACTCACTCTGGCAACTCAACTCACTCACTCTGGCAACTCAACTCACTCTGGCAACTAACTCACTCACTCTGGCAACTCAACTCACTCACTCTGGCAACTCAACTCCCTCTGGCAACTCACTCACTCACTCTGGCAACTCAACTCGCTCTGGCAACTCACTCACTCTGGCAACTCAACTCACTCTAGCAACTCACTCACTCACTCTGGCAACTAACTCACTCACTCTGGCAGCTCAACTCACTCTGGCAACTCACTCACTCACTCTGGCAACTCAACTCGCTCTGGCAACTCACTCACTCTGGCAACTCAACTCACTCTGGCAACTAACTCACTCACTCTGGCAGCTCAACTCACTCTGGCAACTCACTCACTCACTCTGGCAACTAACTCACTCACTCTGGCAACTCAACTCGCTCTGGCAACTCACTCACTCTGGCAACTCACTCACTCACTCTGGCAACTAAACTGACTCACTCTGGCAACTCAACTCACTCTGGCAACTCACTCACTCACTCTGGCAACTCAACTCACTCACTCCTGCAACTCAACTCACTCTGGCAACTAACTCACTCACTCTGGCAACTCAACTCACTCACTCTGGCAACTCAACTCACTCTGGCAACTCACTCACTCACTCTGGCAACTCAACTCGCTCTGGCAACTCACTCACTCTGGCAACTCAACTCACTCTAGCAACTCACTCACTCACTCTGGCAACTAACTCACTCACTCTGGCAGCTCAACTCACTCTGGCAACTCACTCACTCACTCTGGCAACTCAACTCGCTCTGGCAACTCACTCACTCTGGCAACTCAACTCACTCTGGCAACTCACTCACTCACTCTGGCAACTAACTCACTCACTCTGGCAGCTCAACTCACTCTGGCAACTCACTCACTCACTCTGGCAACTCACTCACTCTGGCAACTCAACTCACTCTGGCAACTAACTCACTCACTCTGGCAACTCAACTCACTCTGGCAACTCACTCACTCTGGCAACTCAACTCACTCACTCTGGCAACTAAACTCACACTGGCAACTCACTCACTCACTGGCAACTCAACTCACTCTGGCAACTCACTCACTCACTCACTCTGGCAACTAACTCACTCACTCTGGCAGCTCAACTCACTCTGGCTACTAACTCACTCACTCTGGCAACTCAACTCACTCACTCTGGCAACTCAACTCACTCTGGCAACTCAACTCACTCTGGCAACTCAACTCGCTCTGGCAACTCACTCACTCTGGCAACTCAACTCACTCTAGCAACTCACTCACTCACTCTGGCAACTAACTCACTCACTCTGGCAGCTCAACTCACTCTGGCAACTCACTCACTCACTCTGGCAACTCAACTCGCTCTGGCAACTCACTCACTCTGGCAACTCAACTCACTCTGGCAACTCACTCACTCACTCATGATGATGCTGCATGATGCTGCATGATGCTGCATGATGATGCTGCATGATGATGCTGCATGATGATGCTGCATGATGCTGCATGATGCTGCATGATGATGCTGCATGATGCTGCATGATGATGCTTGTTGTATATATTGGGTATGAAAATTTTGATGTGTTGTATGCGTGCATGGTGAAATTATTATGTTGTATATGTGGGTTATGAATATTCAGTGGAAATAATAGTAATCAAATGAAATTTGGCCAAATGTGTAATTATCCGGAAATATTTTAATTTATGTAATTGTGCACGTTTAATTATGCCAATTCGATAGGTAATCGTAGTAATTATGCGAGTGGGTGTAATTATGATAATGCAAGTCGTTATGATAACCAGACCCCGCCTCGGTGACGAGGGTGGGTTATCGATCGGAATACGGCAATTAATCGTATGCAGTTATGCAGGTGTGGTGTAAGTATACAAGATTAACTTAGATTAACTCGGCATCGTTGTCTAGGTTCGTCTCATTCTCGCTTATCTTTAGGTCCCCGGTTCACCCCGTTATCGCTTTAACATTTACTGAGTATGTGTTAGTGTGTTTATTAAGGTCACCAAGTTCAGATCTCAACGCAGAAGCAGATCTTATGCATAGACTTCAGGAAAGAATCACACAACCACTTCTGTATTAATCAATTTATTACTAATTCAACCTCAACTATGATATAGTATGCGAACTCTCAATCCCGGAACGTCAACACGGCATCAATACAGTATCATCAATGATTGTCTGATTTCACTTGACAACGGCACATGGATCCCGCATAACGCGATGGTTGTTAGTGAGAGAGAGAGTCGTTAAAACATGCAAATACTATGCTAAGAAAACCTTAACGTTAATGAATGATTATACTGGAAAGATTATACGGCGATAAAAACACAATCAAAACAGTTATTATTCTTAAAGGCACCAATCTCAACAGATACATCGGCAGGTTATCTGACAACAGAATGGCTCGGAGTAAGGGCCTGCGACGGTGCTCCTTTTCCGAAGATCGTTATCTTATATCAAATTTACTAATTGGGGACCAGATCACCTGTTAAGGATCTGGTGGGCCACCACTCCCCACGTGAGCGTGGCTCGGCGGAAGGAGGTGCCAAGAATCAATTCGTATTGATGGATCTGTTGGGAATTTATGCGATTAAGAGTACAGCCCACTAAATATTAAAGATAAAAATTACGAACACTCTTATAAACGACGGATGGCCATCACTCGTTCTCGTTGTGCCCTCACAGCCACGGATGGCTTATGGGTTCGAGTGGGTTTGAGTGGTGAGAGTTGTCTTCAATAGTCAGTGTTCGGAGTCGGTTCTTTATGTCAAACAGACGCCTGGTGGTCGTGTGGTGAGGGGGCGGTGCGCGTCATACGTATTAGTCGCTCCTCTGTCGCCGTGGGGAATTTGGTTTGGATGCTCGGTCGGTAGGTGGCGCCCACAGCTCGCTCCTGGCGCGCAGTGCTGGGTCGTCGCCTCGTCGCCAAACCGCGACCTTCAGCTGCAGCAGAGACCTTCGACTCGGCAGAGGTTGGCCCACGCGGCCGATTTGAGCTGTCAAGCGGGTCTTGCCCGCCTGCAGAGGAGATGGGGAGCCGCTTGAGTCGAGCCCCGAGAGCCGGCTGAACTCGGCTGAGTCCCAGAAGCTGAAGAGTCGAGCCGACCCGTTCGGTCGAGCTCGCTCCTGAGTCGACCCGCTCGGTCGAGCTGAAGATGAGTCGAGCCGACCCTCCCGGTCGAGCTCGCTCCGGAGCCGACCCGCTGGTCGAACTCGTGATGAGTTGACTCTCCTGGTCGAACTGGTTTCCAATGCTCAGGGTCCTTTCTTTTATGCCGAAAAATCCCTTTGGGTCCTGCCCACAAGGCGGGGTTTCTTTCGATTTTTGCTGTGTCAGGATCTGTCCGTAGGTAGGTGTGTCCATGTGTGTGTCCGTACGTCCGTGTCCTTGTGTGCATCACCCACGGTATATTCCGTTGTCATACTCCCTCCATAAAATCCATGAGCAAACAATCAGATGTTACAAATTGCCTCGAAGTCGTCTCTCTGTCTGGGTGCAATATTATCTCTTGTCTGGCCTTCTTCATGAACCAAAACACAGACGTTACAAATCGTCTCACAGGCGTCTCTGTCCGTGTTGCACGACCTGGAGGGAGGGGCACACTCCCTCCGACCCTCACAGACGCACACAGACATGGTTAAAAAGTTTTAAATTA
The DNA here is from genome assembly GCF_965212315.1 of Lampetra planeri. NCBI lineage: Eukaryota > Metazoa > Chordata > Hyperoartia > Petromyzontiformes > Petromyzontidae > Lampetra > Lampetra planeri. The sequence continues at coordinate 13,721 of NC_136116.1, read as the reverse complement.
ACATTTGTCCCTTACCATTTCCCAGTTATGATTCTGTATGTAACCTCAGGTGTGTCGTTTCCCATCGTGGTGCTTGACCCAAGTGGAGGTGCCTCCCCGAGCACATACACACTCCCATCCCGCGCTGCGGGGATACAAAGACGGCCGGGATCTCCCTTTCTCTCCGACCCTGGGTTTAACATCGCTCTTTTATTATGTATTTTATTTCGACCTGGTGGTGATTTATCCCGCTATCCTGGCTTTTCATAAGTTTTACTTTTGTCTTTCATGCATAGGCTTATTATTATTAATTTATTTCCGATATCTTAGGTTAAGGGGTAAGTTTCTTGATCCTAGGAATTCGTATTCCTTGGTGTCTGCATGGTTATATAAGCGGAATATAGTTTACGGTGAATAGCGTTAACATTGATGTTATGTACGATATTATGTATTGTGATGTTTTTAACTTAACTTGGTCAGGGCTTTACTGACATGAAGTTGCATTTCATAGCCTCGCAGTCTTTGCCTCACTCTGTCTCTGCTCGCCGTTGTTGTTGCTGTCCAGCTGACGCCGTTAACTCAAGGCCTCATTAATTTCCGTCACTCCTTGTAGGTGAGGGCGGTTGAACCTTGGAGTCAGTTCTGGTTTTTGTCTGCTTGCTTCTTCTGATGTCCCCTGACCCCGGGAGTTATTATTCCTACTTTTATGGCCTGTCGAAGCCCGACTCGCTGTTGCTGGGCTGGTGTCGCTGGGTTGGTGTCGTTCCCGGCTTTTGCTTACGTTTGCAGTTCGCCGCGCTCTTATTGTTCATACCCTCTTCAACCATATATCGACTATTCGCTCCTGTCTGGGTGCGATTCAATTTTGACTTAGGAAGGTTCTGATTGTCATATGCTTTGGGTCGAGTTGTATATTAAAGTATGGAAATAACATTTCATATTGACTTAATGATGGTGATGGTTCAGTAGGCGTAACTTGTGGCCTGGTTTAATTGGAGTGGGTGTGAATATCGATAACTTTAGCCTATCCTGTTGTTAAATTCTGGCTTTAACGTTACTTTAATAGCAATACAGAATAATTGAGCTTTTCGACTTAACTAGGCGAACACGAACTTTTGGTGACCCCCGCAGCCTCGCCGTTCAGCTGAGCCTGCAGCCTTGAGAAAGGCACAACACCCTTATTCTCGTCTCACTGTGGTCATCCAACCTTCTGCTCTGGGAGTGTTATTCTTAATTTCAGGTCAAAGGCCCCCTCACGTTCAGACGCGCAGGTTGTTAATCAGCTCCCTCCCCTGTGTACACAACCTTGAGCTGACCCACTTCGTTTAACCACTCACCCTGGATTTATCTTCTTTGAGGCAAAGTTGCAAATTCTGTCATCCCAGCCCTCCTCCAGTTCATTACTTAACAACACCTGGTGTTTTGCAGCCTGCTGCTTTTTGGGGTGTTTTCATTCATTATATATCAAGTAAAAAGATAATATATAAAAATATCAAGTTTGGAAGAAGGCTTAGGATACAACATGCTGCATGATGCTGCATGATGCTGCATGATGCTGCTGCATGATGCTGCATGATGCTGCATGATGCTGCATGATGATGCTGCATGATGCTGCATGATGCTGCATGATGCTGCATGATGCTGCATGATGCTGCATGATGCTGCATGATGCTGCATGATGCTGCATGATGCTACATGATGCTGCATGATGCTGCATGATGCTGCATGATGATGCTGCATGATGATGCTGCATGATGCTGCATGATGCTGCATGATGCTGCATGATGCTGCATGATGCTGCATGATGCTGCATGATGCTGCATGATGCTGCATGATGATGCTGCATGATGCTGCATGATGCTGCATGATGCTGCATGATGATGCTGCATGATGCTGCATGATGATGCTGCATGATGCTGCATGATGCTGCATGATGCTGCATGATGATGCTGCATGATGTTGCATGATGCTGCATGATGCTGCATGATGCTGCATGATGCTGCATGATGCTGCATGATGATGCTGCATGATGCTGCATGATGCTGCATGATGCTGCATGATGATGCTGCATGATGATGCTGCATGATGCTGCTGCATGATGCTGCATGATGATGCTGCATGATGCTGCATGATGCTGCTGCATGATGCTGCTGCATGATGCTGCATGATGCTGCATGATGCTGCATGATGCTGCATGATGCTGCATGATGCTGCATGATGCTGCATGATGATGCTGCATGATGCTGCATGATGCTGCATGATGCATGATGCTGCATGATGCTGCATGATGCTGCATGATGATGCTGCATGATGCTGCTGCATGATCCTGCATGATGCTGCATGATGCTGCATGATGATGCTGCATGATGCTGCATGATGCTGCATGGTGATGCTGCATGATGCTGCATGATGATGCTGAATGATGCTGCATGATTCTGCATGATGCTGCATGATGCTGCATGATGCTGCATGATGCTGCATGATGCTGCATGATGCTGCATGATGCTGCATGATGCTGCATGATGCTGCATGATGCTGCATGATGATGCTGCATGATGCTGCATGATGATGCTGCATGATGTTGCATGATGATGCTGCATGATGCTGCATGATGCTGCATGATGCTGCATGATGCTGCTGCATGATGCTGCATGATGCTGCATGATGCTGCATGATGCTGCATGATGATGCTGCATGATGCTGCATGATGCTGCATGATGCTGCATGATGCTGCATGATGATGCTGCATGATGCTGCTGCATGATCCTGCATGATGCTGCATGATGCTGCTGCATGATGCTGCATGGTGATGCTGCATGGTGATGCTGCATGATGCTGCATGATGATGCTGAATGATGCTGCATGATTCTGCATGATGCTGCATGATGCTGCATGATGCTGCATGATGCTGCATGATGCTGCATGATGCTGCATGATGCTGCATGATGCTGCATGATGCTGCATGATGCTGCATGATGATGCTGCATGATGCTGCATGATGATGCTGCATGATGCTGCATGATGATGCTGCATGATGCTGCATGATGATGCTGCATGATGCTGCATGATCCTGCATGATGCTGCATGATGCTGCATGATGCTGCATGATGCTGCATGATGCTGCATGATGCTGCATGATGCTGCATGATGATGCTGCATGATGCTGCATGATGATGCTGCATGATGCTGCATGATGATGCTGCATGATGCTGCATGATGCTGCATGATGCTGCATGATGCTGCATGATGATGCTGCATGATGCTGCATGATGATGCTGCATGATGCTGCATGATGATGCTGCATGATGCTGCATGATGATGCTGCATGATGCTGCATGATGATGCTGCATGATGCTGCATGATCCTGCATGATGCTGCATGATGCTGCATGATGCTGCATGATGCTGCATGATGCTGCATGATGCTGCATGATGCTGCATGATGATGCTGCATGATGCTGCATGATGCTGCATGATGATGCTGCATGATGCTGCATGATGCTGCATGATGCTGCATGATGCTGCATGATGCTGCATGATGCTGCATGATGATGCTGCATGATGCTGCATGATGATGCTGCATGATGCTGCATGATGCTGCATGATGCTGCATGATGATGCTGCATGATGCTGCATGATGCTGCATGATGCTGCATGATGCTGCATGATGCTGCATGATGCTGCATGATGCTGCATGATGATGCTGCATGATGCTGCATGATGATGCTGCATGATGCTGCATGATGCTGCATGATGCTGCATGATGATGCTGCATGATGCTGCATGATGCTGCATGATGATGCTGCATGATGCTGCTGCATGATCCTGCATGATGCTGCATGATGCTGCATGATGCTGCATGATGATGCTGAATGATGCTGCATGATTCTGCATGATGCTGCATGATGCTGCATGATGCTGCATGATGCTGCATGATGCTGCATGATGCTGCATGATGCTGCATGATGATGCTGCATGATGCTGCATGATGCTGCATGATGATGCTGCATGATGCTGCATGATGCTGCATGATGCTGCATGATGCTGCATGATGCTGCATGATGCTGCATGATGCTGCATGATGCTGCATGATGCTGCATGATGATGCTGCATGATGCTGCATGATGCTGCATGATGCTGCATGATGCTGCATGATGCTGCATGATGCTGCATGATGCTGCATGATGATGCTGCATGATGCTGCATGATGCTGCATGATGCTGCATGATGCTGCATGATGCTGCATGATGCTGCATGATGCTGCTGCATGATCCTGCATGATGCTGCATGATGCTGCATGATGATGCTGCATGATGCTGCATGATGCTGCATGATGCTGCATGATGCTGCATGATGCTGCATGATGCTGCATGATGCTGCATGATGCTGCATGATACTGCATGATGCTGCATGATGCTACATGATGCTGCATGATGCTGCATGATGCTGCATGATGCTGCATGATGCTGCATGATGCTGCATGATGCTGCATGATGCTGCATGATGCTGCATGATGCTGCATGATGCTGCATGATGCTGCATGATGCTGCATGATGCTGCATGATGCTGCATGATGCTGCATGATGCTGCATGATGCTGCATGATGCTGCATGATGATGCATGATGCTGCATGATGCTGCATGATGCTGCATGATGATGCTGCATGATGCTGCATGATGCTGCATGATGCTGCATGATGCTGCATGATGCTGCATGATGCTGCATGATGATGCTGCATGATGCTGCATGATGCTGCATGATGCTGCATGATGCTGCATGATGCTGCATGATGATGCTGCATGATGCTGCATGATGCTGCATGATGATGCTGCATGATGCTGCATGATGCTGCATGATGCTGCTGCATGATGCTGCATGATGCTGCATGATGCTGCATGATGCTGCATGATGCTGCATGATGATGCTGCATGATGCTGCATGATGCTGCATGATGATGCTGCATGATGCTGCTGCATGATCCTGCATGATGCTGCATGATGCTGCATGATGCTGCATGATGATGCTGAATGATGCTGCATGATTCTGCATGATGCTGCATGATGCTGCATGATGCTGCATGATGCTGCATGATGCTGCATGATGCTGCATGATGCTGCATGATGCTGCATGATGCTGCATGATGCTGCATGATGATGCTGCATGATGCTGCATGATGATGCTGCATGATGCTGCATGATGCTGCATGATGATGCTGCATGATGCTGCATGATGCTGCATGATGCTGCATGATGCTGCATGATGATGCTGCATGATGCTGCATGATGCTGCATGATGCTGCATGATGATGCTGCATGATGCTGCATGATGCTGCATGATGCTGCATGATGCTGCATGATGCTGCATGATGCTGCATGATGATGCTGCATGATGCTGCATGATGCTGCATGATGATGCTGCATGATGATGCTGCATGATGCTGCATGATGCTGCATGATGCTGCATGATGCTGCATGATGCTGCATGATGATGCTGCATGATGCTGCATGATGCTGCATGATGATGCTGCATGATGCTGCATGATGATGCTGCATGATGCTGCATGATGCTGCATGATGCTGCATGATGCTGCTGCATGATGCTGCATGATGCTGCATGATGCTGCATGATGCTGCATGATGCTGCATGATGCTGCATGATGCTGCATGATGCTGCATGATGATGCTGCATGATGCTGCATGATGCTGCATGATGCTGCATGATCCTGCATGATGCTGCTGCATGATCCTGCATGATGCTGCATGATGCTGCATGATGATGCTGCATGATGCTGCATGATGCTGCATGATGCTGCATGATGCTGCATGATGCTGCATGATGCTGCATGATGCTGCATGATGCTGCATGATGCTGCATGATGCTGCATGATGCTGCATGATGCTGCATGATGATGCTGCATGATGCTGCATGATGATGCTGCATGATGATGCTGCATGATGCTGCATGATGATGCTGCATGATGCTGCATGATGATGCTGCATGATGCTGCATGATGCTGCAGGATGCTGCATGATGCTGCATGATGCTGCATGATGCTGCATGATGCTGCATGATGATGCTGCATGATGATGCTGCATGATGCTGCATGATGCTGCATGATGCTGCATGATGCTGCATGATGCTGCATGATGCTGCATGATGCTGCATGATGCTGCATGATGCTGCATGATGCTGCATGATGCTGCATGATGCTGCATGATGCTGCATGATGCTGCATGATGCTGCATGATGCTGCATGATGCTGCATGATGATGCTGCATGATGCTGCATGATGATGCTGCATGATGATGCTGCATGATGCTGCATGATGCTGCATGATGCTGCATGATTCTGCATGATGATGTTGCATGATGCTGCATGATGCTGCATGATGATGCTGCATGATGCTGCATGATGCTGCATGATGCTGCATGATGCTGCATGATGCTGCATGATGATGCTGCATGATGCTGCATGATGCTGCATGATGCTGCATGATGCTGCATGATGATGCTGCATGATGCTGCATGATGATGCTGCATGATGCTGCATGATGCTGCTGCTGCATGATGCTGCTGCATGATGCTGCATGATGCTGCTGCATGATGCTGCATGATGCTGCATGATGCTGCATGATGCTGCATGATGCTGCATGATGCTGCATGATGCTGCATGATGATGCTGCATGATGCTGCATGATGCTGCATGATGCTGCATGATGCTGCATGATGCTGCATGATGATGCTGCATGATGCTGCTGCATGATCCTGCATGATGCTGCATGATGCTGCATGATGATGCTGCATGATGCTGCATGATGCTGCATGGTGATGCTGCATGATGCTGCATGATGATGCTGAATGATGCTGCATGATTCTGCATGATGCTGCATGATGCTGCATGATGCTGCATGATGTTGCATGATGCTGCATGATGCTGCATGATGCTGCATGATGCTGCATGATGCTGCATGATGATGCTGCATGATGCTGCATGATGATGCTGCATGATGATGCTGCATGATGATGCTGCATGATGATGCTGCATGATGCTGCATGATGATGCTGCATGATGCTGCATGATGATGCTGCATGATGCTGCATGATGCTGCATGATGCTGCTGCATGATGCTGCATGATGCTGCTGCATGATGCTGCATGATGCTGCATGATGCTGCATGATGATGCTGCATGATGCTGCATGATGCTGCATGATGCTGCATGATGCTGCATGATGCTGCATGATGCTGCATGATGCTGCATGATGCTGCATGATGCTGCATGATGCTACATGATGCTGCATGATGCTGCATGATGCTGCATGATGCTGCATGATGATGCTGCATGATGCTGCATGATGCTGCATGATGCTGCATGATGCTGCATGATGCTGCATGATGCTGCATGATGCTGCATGATGATGCTGCATGATGCTGCATGATGATGCTGCATGATGCTGCATGATGCTGCATGATGCTGCATGATGCTGCATGATGCTGCATGATGCTGCATGATGATGTTGCATGATGCTGCATGATGCTGCATGATGCTGCATGATGCTGCATGATGATGCTGCATGATGCTGCATGATGCTGCATGATGCTGCATGATGCTGCATGATGCTGCATGATGATGCTGCATGATGCTGCATGATGCTGCATGATGCTGCATGATGATGCTGCATGATGCTGCATGATGATGCTGCATGATGCTGCATGATGCTGCTGCATGATGCTGCTGCATGATGCTGCATGATGCTGCATGATGCTGCATGATGCTGCATGATGCTGCATGATGCTGCATGATGCTGCATGATGATGCTGCATGATGCTGCATGATGCTGCATGATGCTGCATGATGCTGCATGATGATGCTGCATGATGCTGCATGATGATGCTGCATGATGCTGCATGATGCTGCATGGTGATGCTGCATGATGCTGCATGATGATGCTGAATGATGCTGCATGATTCTGCATGATGCTGCATGATGCTGCATGATGCTGCATGATGCTGCATGATGCTGCATGATGCTGCATGATGCTGCATGATGCTGCATGATGCTGCATGATGCTGCATGATGCTGCATGATGCTGCATGATGCAGCATGATGCTGCATGATGCTGCATGATGCTGCATGATGCTGCATGATGCTGCATGATGATGCTGCATGATGCTGCATGATGATGCTGCATGATGCTGCATGATGATGCTGCATGATGCTGCATGATGATGCTGCATGATGCTGCATGATCCTGCATGATGCTGCATGATGCTGCATGATGCTGCATGATGCTGCATGATGCTGCATGATGCTGCATGATGCTGCATGATGATGCTGCATGATGATGCTGCATGATGATGCTGCATGATGCTGCATGATGCTGCATGATGCTGCATGATGCTGCATGATGCTGCATGATGCTGCATGATGATGCTGCATGATGTTGCATGATGCTGCATGATGCTGCATGATGCTGCATGATGCTGCATGATGCTGCATGATGCTGCATGATGATGCTGCATGATGCTGCATGATGCTGCATGATGCTGCATGATGCTGCATGATGCTGCATGATGATGCTGCATGATGCTGCATGATGCTGCATGATGCTGCATGATGATGCTGCATGATGCTGCATGATGCTGCATGATGATGCTGCATGATGCTGCATGATGCTGCATGATGATGCTGCATGATGCTGCATGATGCTGCATGATGCTGCATGATGCTGCATGATGCTGCATGATGCTGCATGATGATGCTGCATGATGCTGCATGATGCTGCATGATGCTGCATGATGCTGCATGATGCTGCATGATGCTGCTGCATGATCCTGCATGATGCTGCATGATGCTGCATGATGATGCTTGATGATGCTGCATGATGCTGCATGATGCTGCATGATGCTGCATGATGCTGCATGATGCTGCATGATGCTGCATGATGCTACATGATGCTGCATGATGCTGCATGATGCTGCATGATGCTGCATGATGCTACATGATGCTGCATGATGCTGCATGATGCTGCATGATGCTGCATGATGCTGCATGATGCTGCATGATGATGCTGCATGATGCTGCATGATGCTGCATGATGATGCTGCATGATGCTGCATGATGCTGCATGATGCTGCATGATGCTGCATGATGCTGCATGATGCTGCATGATGCTGCATGATGCTGCATGATGATGCTGGATGATGCTGCATGATGCTGCATGATGATGCTGCATGATGCTGCATGATGCTGCATGATGCTGCATGATGCTGCATGATGCTGCATGATGATGCTGCATGATGCTGCATGATGCTGCATGATGATGCTGCATGATGCTGCATGATGCTGCATGATGCTGCATGATGCTGCATGATGCTGCATGATGCTGCATGATGCTGCATGATGCTGCATGATGCTGCATGATGCTGCATGATGATGCTGCATGATGCTGCATGATGCTGCATGATGCTGCATGATGATGCTGCATGATGCTGCATGATGCTGCATGATGCTGCATGATGATGCTGCATGATGCTGCATGATGCTGCATGATGCTGCATGATGCTGCTGCATGATGCTGCATGATGCTGCATGATGCTGCATGATGCTGCATGATGCTGCATGATGATGCTGCATGATGCTGCATGATGCTGCATGATGCTGCATGATGCTGCATGATGCTGCTGCATGATCCTGCATGATGCTGCATGATGCTGCATGATGCTGCATGATGCTGCATGATGCTGCATGATGCTGCATGATGCTGCATGATGCTGCATGATGCTGCATGATGCTGCATGATGCTGCATGATGCTGCATGATGATGCTGCATGATGATGCTGCATGATGATGCTGCATGATGCTGCATGATGATGCTGCATGATGCTGCATGATGCTGCATGATGCTGCATGATGCTGCTGCATGATGCTGCATGATGATGCTGCATGATGCTGCTCGATGCTGCACGATGCTGCATGATGCTGCATGATGCTGCATGATGCTGCATGATGCTGCATGATGCTGCATGATGCTGCATGATGCTGCATGATGCTGCATGATGCTACATGATGCTGCATGATGCTGCATGATGCTGCATGATGCTCTATGATGCTGCATGATGATGCTGCATGATGCTGCATGATGCTGCATGATGCTGCATGATGCTGCATGATGCTGCATGATGATGCTGCATGATGCTGCATGATGATGCTGCATGATGCTGCATGATGCTGCACGATGCTGCACGATGCTGCATGATGCTGCATGATGCTGCATGATGCTGCATGATGCTGCATGATGCTGCATGATGCTGCATGATGCTGCATGATGCTGCATGATGCTACATGATGCTGCATGATGCTGCATGATGCTGCATGATGCTCTATGATGCTGCATGATGATGCTGCATGATGCTGCATGATGCTGCATGATGCTGCATGATGCTGCATGATGCTGCATGATGATGCTGCATGATGCTGCATGATGATGCTGCATGATGCTGCATGATGCTGCATGATGCTGCATGATGCTGCATGATGCTGCATGATGATGTTGCATGATGCTGCATGATGCTGCATGATGCTGCATGATGCTGCATGATGATGCTGCATGATGCTGCATGATGCTGCATGATGCTGCATGATGCTGCATGATGCTGCATGATGATGCTGCATGATGCTGCATGATGCTGCATGATGATGCTGCATGATGATGCTGCATGATGCTGCATGATGATGCTGCATGATGCTGCATGATGCTGCATGATGCTGCTGCATGATGCTGCTGCATGATGCTGCATGATGCTGCATGATGCTGCATGATGCTGCATGATGCTGCATGATGCTGCATGATGCTGCATGATGATGCTGCATGATGCTGCATGATGCTGCATGATGCTGCATGATGCTGCATGATGCTCCATGATGATGCTGCATGATGCTGCTGCATGATCCTGCATGATGCTGCATGATGCTGCATGATGATGCTGCATGATGCTGCATGATGCTGCATGGTGATGCTGTATGATGCTGCATGATGATGCTGAATGATGCTGCATGATTCTGCATGATGCTGCATGATGCTGCATGATGCTGCATGATGCTGCATGATGCTGCATGATGCTGCATGATGCTGCATGATGCTGCATGATGCTGCATGATGCTGCATGATGATGCTGCATGATGCTGCATGATGATGCTGCATGATGCTGCATGATGATGCTGCATGATGCTGCATGATGATGCTGCATGATGCTGCATGATGATGCTGCATGATGCTGCATGATCCTGCATGATGCTGCATGATGCTGCATGATGCTGCATGATGCTGCATGATGCTGCATGATGCTGCATGATGCTGCATGATGCTGCATGATGATGCTGCATGATGCTGCATGATGATGCTGCATGATGCTGCATGATGCTGCATGATGCTGCATGATGCTGCATGATGCTGCATGATGCTGCATGATGATGCTGCATGATGCTGCATGATGCTGCATGATGCTGCATGATGCTGCATGATGCTGCATGATGCTGCATGATGATGCTGCATGATGCTGCATGATGCTGCATGATGCTGCATGATGCTGCATGATGCTGCATGATGATGCTGCATGATGCTGCATGATGCTGCATGATGCTGCATGATGCTGCATGATGCTGCATGATGATGCTGCATGATGCTGCATGATGCTGCATGATGATGCTGCATGATGCTGCATGATGCTGCATGATGCTGCATGATGCTGCATGATGCTGCATGATGCTGCATGATGCTGCATGATGCTGCATGATGCTGCATGATGATGCTGCATGATGCTGCATGATGCTGCATGATGCTGCATGATGCTGCATGATGCTGCATGATGCTGCTGCATGATCCTGCATGATGCTGCATGATGCTGCATGATGATGCTTGATGATGCTGCATGATGCTGCATGATGCTGCATGATGCTGCATGATGCTGCATGATGCTGCATGATGCTGCATGATGCTGCATGATGCTGCATGATGCTGCATGATGCTGCATGATGCTACATGATGCTGCATGATGCTGCATGATGCTGCATGATGCTGCATGATGCTGCATGATGCTGCATGATGCTGCATGATGATGCTGCATGATGCTGCATGATGCTGCATGATGATGCTGCATGATGCTGCATGATGCTGCATGATGCTGCATGATGCTGCATGATGCTGCATGATGATGCTGCATGATGCTGCATGATGCTGCATGATGATGCTGCATGATGCTGCATGATGCTGCATGATGCTGCATGATGCTGCATGATGCTGCATGATGCTGCATGATGATGCTGCATGATGCTGCATGATGCTGCATGATGATGCTGCATGATGCTGCATGATGCTGCATGATGCTGCATGATGCTGCATGATGATGCTGCATGATGCTGCATGATGCTGTATGATGATGCTGCATGATGCTGCATGATGCTGCATGATGCTGCTGCATGATGCTGCTGCATGATGCTGCATGATGCTGCATGATGCTGCATGATGCTGCTGCATGATGCTGCATGATGTTGCATGATGCTGCATGATGCTGCATGATGATGCTGCATGATGCTGCATGATGCTGCATGATGCTGCATGATGCTGCATGATGATGCTGCATGATGATGCTGCATGATGCTGCTGCATGATGCTGCATGATCCTGCATGATGCTGCATGATGCGGCATGATGATGCTGCATGATGCTGCATGATGCTGCATGGTGATGCTGCATGATGCTGCATGATGATGCTGAATGATGCTGCATGATTCTGCATGATGCTGCATGATGCTGCATGATGCTGCATGATGCTGCATGATGCTGCATGATGCTGCATGATGCTGCATGATGCTGCATGATGATGCTGCATGATGCTGCATGATGATGCTGCATGATGCTGCATGATGATGCTGCATGATGCTGCATGATGCTGCATGATGCTGCATGATGCTGCATGATGCTGCATGATGCTGCATGATGATGCTGCATGATGCTGCATGATGATGCTGCATGATGCTGCATGATGCTGCATGATGATGCTGCATGATGCTGCATGATGCTGCATGATGCTGCATGATGCTGCATGATGCTGCATGATGATGCTGCATGATGCTGCATGATGCTGCATGATGCTGCATGATGCTGCATGATGATGGTGCATGATGCTGCATGATGCTGCATGATGCTGCATGATGCTGCATGATGCTGCATGATGCTCTATGATGCTGCATGATGCTGCATGATGCTGCATGATGCTGCATGATGCTGCATGATGCTGCATGATGCTGCATGATGATGCTGCATGATGCTGCATGATGATGCTGCATGATGCTGCATGATGCTGCTGCATGATGCTGCATGATGCTGCATGATGCTGCATGATGATGTTGCATGATGCTGCATGATGCTGCATGATGCTGCATGATGCTGCATGATGCTGCATGATGCTGCATGATGCTGCATGATGCTGCATGATGCTGCATGATGCTGCATGATGATGCTGCATGATGCTGCATGATGCTGCATGATGATGCTGCATGATGATGCTGCATGATGCTGCATGATGATGCTGCATGATGCTGCATGATGCTGCTGCATGATGCTGCATGATGTTGCATGATGCTGCATGATGCTGCATGATGATGCTGCATGATGCTGCATGATGCTGCATGATGCTGCATGATGCTGCATGATGCTGCATGATGATGCTGCATGATGCTGCATG